>NC_069678.1:12254975-12854975 GCF_023699985.2 Odocoileus virginianus | reverse complement strand
TCTTAAACATGTTTTCATCTAAGACTATCTTAGCTTTTCTAACCAAAGCTAAGGAGAGCAGAGTCTGAAAGTAGCTCTTCCTTTCATGCAAGTCTTAACCTTGTGGTGCCCAGAGCTCTCTTCTCTGCCTCTTCATTCTCTAGGTTAGCTCCTCCAGTTTTGTGGCTTTCAATACCACTAACACACTGATGTCCACAGAATTTTAATCTCCTCCCCACTGTGTTCAAGTCATGCATCTGCCTTCCTGGTGGACATTTCTGCTTAAATATGTAACAGGCATCACAAATTTAACACAGTCAAAACCTTTCTTCTGTATCCATCCCTTTTATTACTTTTCCAGGCTTCTCCACTGCATAAATGACAACTCATCATTCCAAGTGTTCAGGTCAAAAATCTAGCACCATCCTTGACTTCTCTTTTCTCTCACACATCATACCTTCTATGACCAAATCCTGGACCTATACCTTCAAAATATATTCCGACTCCAAACATTTTTCACCAGCTCTGTAGCTATGACCCTGTTCCAAGCCACCTTCACCTCTTGTCTAGATTATCAAATAGTCTCCTCCTCCCTTCACCTCTATCAATTTTCAACTCAGCAGCTACAGTCATTCTGTAAAAATATATTTCTGGGATTTCCCTGGTGGTCCAGTGGTTTAGAATCCGCCTTCCAATGCAGGGGGCCCAAGCTCAGTTCCACTAAGTTTCCACATATTGTGGGGGCAGCTCTGGGGCAACTAAGCCACGAACGGCAACTAGAGAAGCCCATGTGCCGCAACTACTGCATCTAGAGCCCATGCTCATCAACAGAAGCCCTTGCGGCGCAACTTAGACCCAGCACATCCAAAAAAATAAAGGTGTTTCTGATCACATGACTCTTCACAACCCTCCAGTGGTTTCCCATTGCGCTCAGAGTAAAAACCAAAGTCCTGAAAATATCCTGCAATGCCCTACACATCATCTGGGATTCTCATCCCTCTCTGATCTCACCTCCTTCCACTCTTCCTTGCAGTGATGCCATCGCAGCCATTTTGACCTATTTGTTCTCCCAGAATTCCAGGCGCTCCTTATGCCTTTGCACTTTCTGCTCCCTTGGCCTGTAATGTGCTGCTCCCATGTGGCTCATTCCTTCTCGACCTTCCCGTCTCTGCTCAAATGCTACTTGATCAGTAAGACTTCCCCTGCCTGCCACAATCTCTCCCTTCCCCCTGCTCTTCCCCCTGTTATACTACACCAAGGGTTTTCACACGCTGATTTCAGGACCCCTTTCCACCCTTAAAAATTGAGGACCCCAAACAGCTTTTGTATATATCTTTCAATATTTCAGTTCAGTTCAATTCAGTTGCTCAGTCGTGTCCGACTCTTTGCAACCCCATGAATCGCAGCATGCCAGGCCTCCCTGTCCATCACCAACTCCTGGAGTTTACTCAAACCCATGTCCACCGAGTCGGTGATGCCATCCAACCATCTCATCCTCTGTCGTCCCCTTCTCCTCCCGCCCCCAATCCCTCCCAGCATCAGGGTCTTTTCCAATGAGTCAACTCTTCGCGTCAGGTGGCCAAAGTATTGGAGTTTCAGCTTCAGCATCAGTCCTTCCAATGAACACCCAGGACTGATCTCCTTTAGGATGGACTGGTTGGATCTCCTCGCAGTCCAAGGGACTCTCAAGAGTCTTCTCCAACAACATAGTTCAAAAGCATCAATTTTTTGGCACTCAGCTTTCTTCACAGTCCAACTCTCACATCCATTCATGACCACTGGAAACACCATAGCCTTGACCAGATGGACCTTTGTTGGCAAAGTAATGTCTCTCCTTTTTAATATGCTATCTAGATTGGTTATAACTTTCCTTCCAAGGAGTAAGCGTCTTTTAATTTCATGGCTGCAATCACCATCTGCAGTGATTTTGGACCCCAAAAAAATAAAGTCTGACACTGTTTCCACTGTCTCCCCATCTATTTCCCATGAAGTGATGGGACCAGATGCCATGATCTTAGTTTTCTGGATGTTAAACTTTATGCCAACTTTTTTACTACCCTCTTTCACTTTCATCAAGAATATTTTTAGTTCATCTTCACTTTCTGCCATAAGGGTGGTGTCATCTGCATATCTGAGGTTATTGATATTTCTCCCAGCAATCTTGATTCCAGCTTGTGCTTCTTCCAGCCCAGCGTTTCTCCTGATGTACTCTGCATATAAGTTAAATAAGCAGGGTGACAATATACAGCCTTGACGTACTCCTTTTCCTATTTGGAACCAGTCTGTTGTTCCATGTCTTACCTTGTTAAAAATTAGAACATTTTAAAATATTCATGTGTTCATTTGAAAACAATAGCAACCTCATGTTAAATATTTTTAATAAAAATATAGTATTCAAAACAAAATTAGTGAGAGCACTATTTACCTTTTTCAGTTCAGTTCAGTCGCTCAGTTGTCTCCGACTCTTTGCAACTCCCATGGACTGCAGCACGCCAGGCCTCCCTGGCCATCAACTCTCAGAGCTTGCTTAAACTCATGTCCATTGAATCGGTGATGCCATTCAACCATCTCATCCTCTGTCATCCCCTTCTACTCCTGCCTTCAATCTTTCCCAGCATCAGAGTCTTTCCCAATGAGTCAGTTCTTCCCATCAGGTGGCCAAAGTATTGGAGTTTCAGCTTCAGCATCAGTCCTTCCAATGAAAACTCAGGATTGATTTCCTTTACAATTGACTGGCTTGATCTCCTTGCAGTCCATGGGACTCTCAAGTCTTCTCCAGCACCACAGTTCAAAAGCATCACTTCATCGGTGCTCAGTTTCTTTTTATGGACCAACTCTCCATTCATACATGACCACTGGAAAAACCATAGCTTTGACTAGATGGACCTTTGTCGGCCAACTAATGTCTCTGCTTTTTATTATGCTGTCTAGGTTGCTCACAGCTTTTCTTCCAAGATGCATGCGTGTGTGTGTGAAAGTCGCTCAGTCATGTCCAATTCTTTGTGAGTCCATGGGGTCACAACCAGGTCTCCCACATTGCAGGTGGATTCTTTACCAAAGGAGAAAAGTGTCTCTTAATTTCATGGCAGCAGTCACCATCTGCAGTGATTTTGGAGCCCAAGAAAATAGTCTCACTGTTTCCATTGTTTCCCCATCTATTTGCCATGAAGTGATGGAACCAGATGCCATGATCTTTTTACCTTTTTACCAATCTCTTTAATGTCTGGCTTAATAGAATAGTAACTAGATTCTCATATCTGTATCCAATCTGTTGTGATCTCACATCCCTGTCGCCTCTGGAAAATCCCACTGTATACTCATGAGAGAATGAGAATGCAGGCTAATAATGTCTTAGTATTACTTACTACAAAAATTGTCTTGACCTCACAGATCCCCTAAAGGGTTTTAGGAACACTGAGGAGTCTCTGGTCCCACTTGCAGAACTATATACTATATTTTAATAGTTCTTATTGTCATCTAACATAACTATTTACTTGTTTTCTTACTGTCAGTCTCCCTGCACTAAAATGAAAACTCCATGAGGTGGAGATTTTGTCTGTTCTGTCAACTGTTCTATCCCCAGCTCTGAAATCAATGCCTGCCACATGAGAGGCACCAGTAAATGAGTGAATGAAGAAATGAAAACAAAGGAACAACTGTTAATCATTTTTAGGATTATCTCATCATGAAGAATGCAGAAATGCTGTAAAACATCTCATTTTTTTTTAACATCTCATTTTTAAAACAATTCCATTGATGAGTTGCCGGGGTCCAGCCTCCGCAGGATCCAGGGGGCACCCTCAGGATGAACGGCGTTGGCGAGAGAGAGAGAGAAGACACGTGAGACCCGCCTTGATAGGGCCAAGTCTGCGAGGGAGAGAGAGAGAGAGAGAGAGAGTGTGTGAATGAACAGATGGGGGTGTTTACAGGGTCTGGCAGAGTCTGGCAATGCTTATTTTTTACCATAGCTTTTATACCCTAAGTTAGTACATTTCTAAGGGGAAGATTTAACATTACGTCAGCTTGTCCTTCACGAAACCAGTGTGTTTTCTGCATACTTCTTTGTTTATGAGGGTCTTGTACATTATCTTCTGGCCTTGGGGCCTATTAACATTTTATGCAGGTCAGGTGAATGTAAACCTATTTTCTGTTTCTATGGTGACCTTAACTGAAAGGTAGCAGTCTCATAGGGCAACAGTACAGAGTGGAAGTATAACCTTGTTAATACAAAAATTAATCCTTCTGCAGAAGTTGTCAGTTGCGTTTATCTAAGACGTTTACCCCACACAGACTCTGCGGCTTCGGTGAGGCAGCTTCTGCCTAGCACTCCTGGCTGACAATTAACAACCATCTCATTGTTACCACACCAGGGTGGTATTTCTCTAGGCTCTTATTTCTCCAGATCTTTAACTATATTAACAATGGTTTCTATAACACAACCTTAGCACATTAAAAGCAAAAACACAGCAAGCGAAACACAGCAAGCAAACGTCAACCCAATAACCACCTTTAGAATAATTTTTCTTATGTTTTCTAATAGGACTTCTTCACTCCCCGAAGGGCTCTATGTCTACTAGGGCCTTTATATGATCAGGTTTTTTATGCTATTTTATGATTAGGGTATTAATATAAGCAATCATGCATATTAGTACCAAGGGCATAAATGCATTTGCCAAACAAACTAAAATACCAGCAAAGGAGTTTAAATTAAAACACTCTTTTCACCCTGGATAATCTCATAAAATACCACCACCTGGGAAACTTGATTAAAGTTCTAAATTGATTCTTATTTGGGAAGAGATGGGGGAAGGCCTTCTGCCTGTGTCACAGAAATTAGGGAGTGGTCTATTGAGGCAGGCATCAGAAAGACAGATATCATCTTTAAGGTGAGCGCCGGGGGCAGCTTTTCGAAATCCCTGAAAACCTGATCTGCCTTGCCTGTCAGGTTTTCTCCCTCATGACCTTGTCATGGTTGGGATCTTGTGTGCCGGCTCCCGGCAACGAGTCTATCCTAAGTTTGAAGTACCTATCAAACAGATAAAACAATGAATCACCTATGATCTATTTTATTTCATGCACACCCCAGCCAAGGTTCTTTTGAGGCAAACCACAGACATCATCTGCATAAGTTTCTATGTATCTTCAAATATACTGATCTTCATTTTCAAATTTTTATTATGAAAATATTCAAACATACATAAAAGTTGACTTTTTTCCATGAAAAATCATAATTACCACTACCTAAATTTTATAATAATATTTTATTCTATTTGTCACATAAATATCTATCCATCCTTCCATCTGTTTGGTTTTTTTTTGGATGCATTTCAGAGTGAGTTGTAGACATCAGTATACTTCACCACTAAACCCTTCTGTATGGATATCATTAATTAGAGATTAATATTTGTTTAGTTTCTTTCTTGTTTTTTATTTAATTTTTAAATTTATTTGGCTGTACAGGGTCTTAGCTGCTTAGCTGTATGTAAAATCTTTAGTTGCGGCATGGAACTCTTAATTGCGGCCTGCAGAATTTAGTTTCCTAAACAAGGAATGAACCTAAGGTTCCCTGCATTGAGAACTCAGAGTCTTAACCACTGGACCATCAAGGAAGTCCCTATAGTTTTACCTTAAAATTAAAATTTATATCCAATGAAATGCACAAATCTTAAGTGTATCATTTGATAAATTTTGACAAATGCATACACCTGTGTAACCCAAACCCTATATCAAAATATAGAGCCATCAAACAGAAAGTTCCCTTTACAAAAACCCTTCCCAGTCAATTCTTATTCCCACTCCATCCCCAGAGGCAGTTGTTGTTCTTAGGTTTTCTTCCATCCTATATTAATACTGCATGTTTTAGAGCTTCAAATACAGTGGTACAATGTGTGCTCTTTTCTGCAAGATGTCTTTCCCTCAGTATAATGTAATGTTTTTGAGATTCATTCATGTTGTTGAATATATCAGTAGTTTGCTCCTTTTTATTGCTAAGTAGCACTCTATTGCTTGAATGTAAGTTTATCCTGACCTGTCATTATGAAATGTCACTCTTTATCTCTAGCAGTATAATTTGTCTTGAAGTCCACATCATCTGATATTAATACAGCCCCTCTAGCTTTCCTCTGCTGTTAGCACGGTAGTTTTTTTCTACTCATTTACTTTCACCAAAATGTATTTTTACAAGTAAAGTCTGCCTTATTCAGATTGACCCCTGAGTTCTTCCAACACAATTCTTAAACAGTTTCTTTCTACCTGATATGATAAGATATTCCAGGTTCATCTTGTACTTTTCCTGCCAGAGAACTGGAAATAGTCATTTCTCCAAGGAACTCTAATTCCTTTAGTTGAAAAAAAGTGGCACTTAAAGGCTATATTCTGGGTGCTAGGGGTATTCATTGCTTCAGAGTTGATCAATTTTGAGGACTTTTCAGTGAATATGACTTTCTGAGAAAGGTGTTAGCTCAGTGTAGACTCACTTTATTGCATGTGGATGTCCAGTTGTTTTAACACTGTTTAGAAAACACTATCCTTCCTCCATTGGATTGCCTTTACTCCTTTGTCAAAGATCAATTGACTATGTGGGTCTATTTTTGTGTTTTCTCTTCTGTTCCATTGATTTGTCTTTTATCAATACCATACTTGATTAGTGCAGCTTTATATGAAGTCTTGAAGACTTAATAAGTCTTCCTCATTCTCTCCCCTCCTTCTCCTCCTTCAATATTGTACTGGCTATGCTAGGTCTTTTGCCTCTTCATATAAACTTTAGAGTCAGTTTGTCAGTATTGACAAAGTAATCTGCTGGGATTTTGATTGGGATTGTATTGAATCTATTGATCAAGATGGGAAGAACCAACACCTAACAAGACTGAGTCTTCCTTGAGACTTCTCTGACAGTCCAGTGGTTAAGAATCTGCACTTCCAATGCAGGGGATGTGGGTTCCATACCTGGTCAGGGAACTAAGATCCCACGTGCCAAAAAAAAAAAAAAAAAAAAGAAAACCTCCCAAAACCCAAGATTGAGTCTTCCTATCCATGAACATGGAATATCTTTTCATTAAGTGTGATTATAAATTTTTATTGAATATATTTGACAAATAACATTGTGTACATTTAAGGTGTGTGTGGTATGTTTTGTTATGTTACTTTTGATATCTTATGTTACTTTTGATATCTTTATATTTTGTACTATGATTGCTGTTGTAGTTATACTTACCATATTACATAATTATGGCACAATACTGTTGTCTACATTCATTATAGGGTACATCAAGATCACTATGGCTTATTTACTACTTATTGAAAGTTCATACCCTTAAACAACATCACTTTTTTATCCCTCCACCCCCATCCCCTGATAACTACCATTTTACTATGTTTTTTTAGATCCCATAAATAAATGATATTATACAGTACTTGTCTTTCTCTGACTTATCTCACTTAGCATAATGTGCTTGAAGTCTATCCATGTTGTCACAAATGGCAAGATATCCTCCTTTCTTATGGCTGAATAATATTCCATTGTGTATACATACCACATCTTTTTTATCCCTTCATTCTCTGAAGGGCATTTAGGTTGCTTCCAATCTTGGTTACTGGGAACACTGCAGTAAACATGGGAGTGCACTTCTCTCTTCAAAATACTGTTTTCACTTCCTTTGGGTATATACCCAGTAGTGGAACTGCTGGGTCACATGGCATATCTATTTTTAATTTTTTCAGGAGTCTCTCTATTGCTTTCCATAGTCACTGGACCAATTTACATTTCCATCAACAGTGTTTAAAGGTTCCTTTTTCACCCACATCCTCACCAACAACTGTTATCTTTTGTTTTCTTGATGCCATTCTAATGGGAGCATAACTCTTAAAATTTTAAGTGTGAATGGAGAGATCACTGGCTAAGGGAAGAGGGGATCCCATTCAGATCTTATTCAAAAATTCCATTTTAATGAAGATGATGATGTGATGCAACAAACACTTCCAGACATAACATATCCTTCCTCTTTCCAAGCAGTTAGGTCAAAACTTATGCACAAATGTCAGAGCCTCTTTCTAAAAATTACTTTCTCTTTTCTCCACAGATAATAGCTTAATCAAAATTTTTCAATGCCCAACCCCAATTTCTCAAGCTTCACTTCAGCCTTATTCCTGCTGTCTTCCTTTTTTTAACTTTTATTTTTAATTGGAGGATGACTACAATATTGTGATAGTTTATGACATACATCTCTGCTCAGTCTTCCTTATTCATACAGAATAAAGAACTCTCTCTGGAAGCAGATTCAAGATGGCACTCACCTTCTCCTGTCAGACCAAGTCATGCACTCATCTTCTCCTGCAAGACCATCAAAATTGCAACTAGCTGTTGAACAACCATCGACAGGAGGACACTGGAACCCAACAATGGCAAAGGACTAGGAATCCCCAGAGAATTTAACTTTGAAGGCCAGCAGGATTTGACTGCAGGACTTTCACAACTGTTAACTGGTTATACCCCAATACAAAATATTAATAAAAAGTTTTTTTTAAAAAAAGAAGTCTCTGAAAAACCATTCAAAGAGTTGAAGCCAATGTGAAATTCTCTTCTCAATCACTGCTTTCTCACTTTCTTATCTCTGTATTCAGGCCTAACTCTGCTTTCATCTTCTCCACATTCCACAGGAAAATAAGCTTCTGGAAAAAGGACCTAGTCTCAGTCTCAAGAATAATTTGCCAACACAAATGTGTAAGAAAGCAGTGATCTAATGTGGTTCAAATGACTAAGCCAACCTCTGGTGTCCACTTCTCAAACACTGAAAACACAAGGCTGGATTTGAACCCCCATTAAAGCTAAATTGATTTCCCAACTTAGAAATTTCAGGATGCTGTAGCTTGGTGTTTCAAGCTCGAGACTAGTCCCTCTCTACAACATAGCTAAGATTCACCCATTGCCTGTCTTTATTTCTAAACCCTTTATCCAGACCCTGGTAGTTTCATAGGGGCCTCTCCACTTCCATCCTCCCTCCACCCCAAAATGTTTTGGCCATTTTGTATCCTTTGCTACCTGAAAGCCTCCAATGGCTTTCCAGTGCTTCAAACGAATCAGAGCTTCTAACAGTTGTTAGCAGAACAATTCCCCAGGGAAAGCTGCTCTGTTCTCAGCTGCTCCACATTCTGCTTCACATCACATTCTACATTCTGGGGGTTAAAAAGCCTCTTTCCTAATTTTTGATGACTTATTCCCCTACCTCTAGGTTTTTGCCCAAGCTTTCCAACTGACATGGAACTAACTACCTTACCTCATCTGCCCAGGCCACCCAACGTAGCTCCTTCATCAAGTGCCACCACTTCCTCCAGCAAGATTCCACGCCTGATCCAGTACCCTACTAACCTCTATCTCTGCACTTCCATTCCCTCTTAGAGTACTGCTAAATTTTACAATGAACTGTCTTTTCTGCCTTGCTAGATAGTAAACTCCCTCCCCACAATCTATTTCTTATGTAACATGCATTCCCAAGTGCCTAGTATAGTGCTTTGCACTCAGTGGGCACCTGTTACGAACTTGTAAACTAACCAATCCCATATAGAATATATAATCCCAGATTCCATCAACAGTTTACTGGGAAGAGAGCAGGGAAAACATACACAATAACTTTGCTTCACAATTCATTTACTGAATTGGGGCAGGTGATTTAACAATAGATTGCGAGATAAGGCTGGGAGAGAAGAGTTCTTGCTTTCTTTCCCAGGAGCCAGTTCTGTCATGGATGCTTGTAAATTTTCCAAAATAGCCATCTGTTGTTGGGCAAGCTGGGTCTGAAGCTGGAGATTGGCATACATACATTCTAGGAGTCCTAGGCATTCCTTGGGCTTGTGGTCAATACCTGAAGGAAGAGCAATGGAGGTGCAAAGGGGACAAAAGAGTTTTTATAATTGTACTGAGATGGGAAAGGTTCTAATAAGAACACCCCTCTAACCTTTCTGGGTACAACTCAACCCAGATGCAACTATGCTCGACTGTCACCTTCTCTATGAAGCCTACCTGGCCAGCCTATTTGAAACCAATACACTGGAATTTATTACTCACTCCCTTGCTTCACTTTTCCCCTTAGTACTTAATGATTATTTGGCGTAACTTGTAATTACTTATTTAATTGTTGGCTAATTCCCCCTTCTAGAATGTAAACTCCAGGAAGGCATGGATTTTTGTCTGATTTGTTCACTAGTGTGTCCCCAGCATCTAGAAGGATACCTGTCATGTAAGTGTTCAACAGATATTTGATGAGTGAATGAAATGGTTTGAGATTGAGGCCTAACCTCCCTTTCAAGAGCTCAGGAGATGCCTGAGCCACCTTCTCTCTTACCTGACACAGTAAGGTCATCAGCACTGACTCGAAGTTCTTCCTGCATTCTAACTTCAACCAGTCTTGCTGCACCCATTTTTAATGTTTTTAACTACATTATACACATCCAGCTCTGCCAGTTAACCCTGGTAGTTATTTATATATTGTATATGCATTGGTCTTGACTTCTTTGTTAAACCCTGAGGTCCTCAAACTCAGGAGTTATGACTGTCTAGTGCTCTGTTTGGCTTCCCACAAGTATGCTAAACATGCGCTGATTTCTCCGTGGGAGGATGAATAACTGAAATGCAAAGAAACTGAGCTAATAGTTACTACTCCCTTCCCTAGTCACTTTTTAACACTGCAATGAAAGTCTTATTTCAGTCCTGCCAGTCTAATAAAGGCATTAACAAGCAAAACAAACAAATGAATTGGTAAAATCAGGAAGAAAATGAAATGAACAGAACTGAATAATCAACAAACTACCAGCGAAAAATCTAAAGGTGCCTGGACCCAGAGGTAGGCACCAAAATCAATAAAAGAAAGTTCCAGCCACCTTGTCCATAAAACTCTCCCCACTGCTGAGTCTATTTGGGAAATCCACCCTGCCTCCTCCGTACCTGATGGCAACTTCGTTGGCAGGATTTTCAGGAAAGTGACTGGTGAGGAACTTGCTTGAAGATTAATAAAGCTGGGGGAAGGTTTGGCTCGACAAAGAGGCACAGTATTACCCTCCTCTTTGGCTGGAACAAAATCAGAGGCAACTAAGTCAGAGTTCATTCCAACAAGGGACAGCCTAATCAGAACCCTGCATCTGGTCTATGAATGTAAGTGCTGAGGCCCTGGCCTGCATGTCTCCAAAGAAAGTTAAATAAGACAAAAAAAGAAACCACAGTGAGACTAAGGGAAACCAAGTAGAGATGGGATAAGCTAAAAATCTAATTTGCTTACATTTTACAAGTTCTTATTGATCTGTGCTACATGCTGACTATTGCACTAAATGCTAGGGCATAAACATGACCTAAGACATGGTTTCCTAGGTGTTTAATACCTAGTTAGGGAGACAAATCAGACACTGGTGAAATGGTGATATAGCAACACGGGACATAAACAGTGAGTCTGACAGTCTCGGGTGAAAATAAGTCCTTTTATCTTTTAGTTATACTGAAATGTGATTAAATGTAAAAATGAGTGTTTCTGAAAGGGTGGGGGAAGAGTTATCAACATGAATACAACAGACAAAGAAGACTCCAAGCAGGTGGAGGATATTTACTGGACCTTGAAAATAGGAAGCTTCAGATAAGTGGAAAAGATAATTCAAGTGGGAGAAAAAAAGATGGTATGAGCAAAGATAAGGATGCAAGAATATGGCTAGAATGATAAGAGAGCCCTAGGAAAGTGGCCAGAATTAGGGTGGGGAGAGTAGGAAAAGCAGGATGGGTCATGGAAGACCCTTTCCAATATAAATCTGAGACTCTCTCAGAAAATCATTGAGCCTTTTTAAGGTTAGAAAATATAATACAATTTTTAATCAATACATTAGGATTAAAATGGGTTGAACATGGAAGTTCTTAATGGGGAAAAAAGATTACCTTTGGCAAAAATAGTTAAGTTAGAAGGAAAAATTGATTTGTAGAAAGAAAATGATGAGTGTTATGAGAGACATATGTTATTTCTGTCTACTGAGCCACCCTTCCTCTGAGAAGCTACTCGTTCCCCAGATTCTAGGTCATACATACATCAGGCCCCTCTCTCTATTCCAGACAGACAGATGGGCAGATAGCTGCAGGCACTGAATCCCCAGTTCCAGTCCCTGTGGTCCTCGTCACTCCTCTTCATTCTTATTCTCCAGCTACCTCATCAACCCTCCCAACTGCACAGGCACCTGAATTTCCTTTTTCACTCAAGGAAATCTGAGTTTCAGTAATGTCATAGTAACATAAATCACATTTTGGACATATTGGATCTGAGATGAGACAAGGCAGTCCAAACGCCTAAAAAACAGCCAAAGAGAGGGCACTGAGCTCAGGTGAAAGGTCAAACTTCCAGGCCAGACACAAAGAGGTGATGGAGGAGCTGCAGAAATACATTAGCTCTCCAAGGTCAAAATCTGGGAAAGAAACCTGGACCTTTGGGGAACTCCTCCTTCCCAAAGTTTGCAAGATGAAAAGGAAGTGGCAAAGTAGACAGAGGGCTTCTCTGGTGGTCCAGTGGTTAAGAATCCACCTGCCGAAGGAAGGGACATGGGTTGGATCCCTGGTCCAAGAGGATCCCACATTCCTCGAAGCTGCTAAGCCCGAGTGCCACAACTACTGAGCCCACGCTCTAGAGCCCGGGAGCTGAAACTACTGAAGCCTGGGCACCCTAGAGTCTGTGCTCCGCAACAAGGAAGCCACTGCAATGAGAAGCCCTTGCACTGCAACTAGAGAGCAGCCCCCACTCACCACAATTAAAGAAAGCCTGTGTGCAGCAAGAAGACCCAGCACGGCCAACATTAAGTAAGTAAAAATTAAAAATAAAAAAGTCAAAAGAAGAGAAATGGATGGAAAGGCAGAATATCTGGCTCCATGAAAGAATTAAAGGGATCAAGACAGTGGAAGTCCATAGCTCACTGTCAAAATAAGATCAAAGAACATAGAAAACTTGAATTTACTCATTCATACATATAACAGATAGCTTAGTGCTTCTGTGTATCAGCCACTGAAGATGCTACAGTGCATTAAACAGACATGGTTGCTATTCTCAGGAAATGAGAATATTACACTGTATTACAGTATTACACTGTAGACAGTGCATTTTCTACTGAACTGTAAGGTTTGAAGAGTACATTACACACAATTTATATTAAAAGAACTATACTGATGACTAGACAGTGTATAATAGAGGATGAAATTGGGGAGCAGCAAAAGGAAGAACAGACAAAATATAGAAAGTGATTTATATCCACTATCTTATACATTTCTCATACTGATCCTATGAAGTAGGTAGCCTTATCTGCACTTTTTTGAGAAAATTTAAGTTAGGAAATTTGCTCAAGATTTTTCAATGAGGCAGTGCTGGAATTAAATCCAGGCCTATAGACTCCAAAGTCATGTTCTTTACCACTGCACAATATAATCTGTGAAAAGAACTAGTTCACTTATGTTCAAGTTAAGACAGTACAGACCTCTCAGATAATCTATCCCACCTACAGTTAAGTGAATAGGCTCTGGAGTCAGATGGTTTCAGGCACTTCCCTGGCCACTAGTGGGACTGTCCCACTCAGTTTGATTATCTGTTCACTCGAGCCAATAGTATGTCTTCTGTCCTAAGTATTAAGAGGAGACGAAAAGGAATAATAATATACTTTTCAACCTGTAATTACTGAGTATCTACTATTCAACAGATCCAGTTCTAGACACTAGGAATACAGGAACGTTCCAGTTAGTGGGAAATGCAGAACAAATACAAATACTTTCCGACTAAGTAATAGGAAAAATCATACATACAACTAGCTTCATTTACCCAAAAGCTGGGCAATTAAGAAGGTCTGGTTTTAAGGGAGAGGAAGCAGGGCGTCTGACACATACCTCTTCTGTTAGCAGGATGACTAGGAAGCTGCTCCATCTGAACACCCACAGGTGTGGCTCCTGGGGAAAAAAAATCCATAGTATCTCATGACCGACAACCCATCTTACTGTTTTACTATTAACAATTTCTTAAGTTCTCCCCAGTAGAGCTCAGGCTGTTCCAATTTGGAGAGGAAAAAGTGTGAAAGGATGTACTGTCTTAGTTTATGGCCAAATAGAAGTAACTGTTCTTGAATTGTTTTTGGTCTCACTGCCCTTCCTTTAGTTTGGAAAACAGCTATTTTTTTCTGGACAAAACAGTACTTTAACCACGCCTAAACCTTTAGTCTCCTATGAATGGGCAAATATTCTGTGTTCTCTCGTTTTGATTTCTGTAACATCAGTCCTTTTCCTATTCTGTAGGGTTATTTTAAAGCTCCTGCTCCCCAGCATCTCTAATGAACCTGCAGCTGAGGCGATGAGGAGGGCACGGGAGGGAATGGGCGTGGACAAAGAAAATCTTGAGAGCACTATAGGGAACACTTGAAAAAGTGTTTTGGATAGGACAACTCGGGGAAAATGTAAGCCATCACCTCCTGGTACCGCTGACAGCCTCAGAATAAAGCATTTGCCTAAGAAGGGGAAAGTCCACGCACAGCAACGAGTCAGAGACAATAAACCACAATTCCCAGCGTGCCTGGAAGGGTGGTCACCGCTCAGCCCAGCCGGATTGGACTACAACTCCCATTTCACCCGCCATCAAACCAGCCAGGTCGTCTCTCAACCGCCGGTTTAAGTCCCGCCCCTCTATCCCTCCCCGTTGCTAAGGCTGGAACGAAAGCGTGGAAACTGCCACGCCTTTCTTGACCTTCGCGGCCCGAGAGAAGCCTAGACGCCAGAGTTTAATGACCTCACCTGTGGTGTTAATCGAAAGCCTCAACCCCAGCACCCACCCTCGTAGTTGATACACATGCGCAGTGGCGTGCCGGCCAACTGCCGGAGCCTCGGCGCTTGCGCTGAGGTTCGCGCCGCACGCGGCCGGGAGCGGCCACCCTATTGCGCAAGCGCCTGTGCCCTCGCATTGCTATCATCGTGCTTTCTCTATCTAACTTGCCCTGCGTTCTTACGCAGGGGGTGGGGCTAAGAATGTCAATTGGTGTGTTTTCGTGCCGGTCAGTGAGATGCATGCGGTGATTGGTGATGACTCAGAGTAGCGGGTTTAGGTGTGAGCCCTGAGGAGGCCCCGTTTTCTGGGCTTCTCTCTGGTTATTTCTCTCCAGAAGGTTCTGCCGGTTCCCCCAGCTTTGGGTACCCGGCTCTGCATCGCGCCGCCATGATGGGTCATCGTCCGGTGCTCGTCCTTAGTGAGTTGTGGGGAAGGTTGGGAAGGGACTCCTCTCGCCGCCCCCCTCTTTCTGCGCTTTACAGCCTTGCCCCAGTCCAGTCGCGCCCTGATTCGGCCACGGAGCCTTCCAGTCGCTCATTTTGGAAGCCCCTTCTCCCGTTTCCCTCTTTTTTTAACCCATTCCCCTGTCTTCGCAAACGCAAATTGACTTTACCCTCGCCCGAATGCCTTGTCTTTCCGTGCAGTGACCTCGGAAAGATGCTTCCCACTCGGCGTTCCGTTCTTCACTCCCAACCCTCGGCCCTGCACGCTTCCGTGAGCGATTTTCAGCGTGTAGCTGAATGAATAAAGGTTTTTTAATTTGGCCTAGCTTTATAACCTTGGTCCATCCTTTAATAGTGGTGTTGCCTCGGCCAAATAAAGATCGAAATAGTTCCATCTTTATTATTAGGGTTAACAGTATTTCCTCGTAGAATTGTGAGGCTTAAATGAAATAAGTAGGTACAGTTGTTTTAAAAGAGGGTCTGGCAAACAGCGAGTGGTATCCTTGGCCACTTTTTTTTTTAAATAACTGTTGTCTTGAATTTACATTTGTCAACCCCTGTTCCTGATGTAACCCTGCTTCTCTCACTGATCATATTATGTTAGATGTAATTATCCTCGCAAATGTCTCCTCCGTTGTAATCTTCCCCACTTAGACTGAGTATTCCCAGATTCTTAATCGGTTCTTTTTACCTTCGGGAACATCCCAGATTTTTTATTAACTCATGAGTCCCATTTCACTTGTCTTCCCCGGTATGTTTCTACTCTGTGTAACTTCTGTGCCTCATCCTGCATGATCACTTGACATGCTTGACTAGCCATTTTGCCTTTCCCACCATCTTCTGTGTAAAGAATGCTGTTCCGAGATTTTGTCTAATTTCTCTGCACCTGGAAAATAATTTAAGACAAGCATTCGCTTAACCCGGAAAAAAAACCCCTATTTTTTCTGATGAATCCATCAGAAAGATCCATGCAGGATTTTAGTTAACACTACGTGAAATAGGGATCTGAATCCAGAGAGTTTTGTTTAGATTTGATGGGACCGGATCGAAAATTTTACAACAAATTGTAGGGAAAATATAATTTGGAGAGAGGAGTGAGAAAAACATTACATTGGTTCAGTTATAGCCATTGGCTTGTCTCTGGTTGAAAGGGCCCTAGGGTGAGTTAGTGGTGCATTGTGCAACCTTTCTGAGGTCACTGTTAATCCTTGGTGTTAGCAGCTGTAACCGATTATGCTCCCTATTAAAGTATGTAGTACACTCTTATTGATGGTAAGTGGGTAACTGAGGCATTCTGATTATATCCAAGCATGAAGTGACCTATCTTGCAAACCCTGATACTTTGAGTGTGTGTTCTCATTCCACAGCACACTGGGGGTCACTGTCAATAATTTATGCTGGGACTGTGGGTATCCTAGTATTAGAATGTAAACCCCCAAACTCTTTCCCTTGTTATATAAAGGAGAGATTGATGCTTTTTTAGTTTGTTGAGGTATAATTGATATTTAAAGAGGACAAGTCAATAAACTTTAATCAATGTATACATCCATGAAACCTGGGTGTGTGTTTATTTTCAAAGATTAGGGAGTAGCTTATATACAGTGGATCAATACTGGTCTGTTGCCTTTTTTTTTTTTTTTTTAATTTTTATTAAAGGATAATTGCTTTACAGAATTTTGTTGTTTTCTGTTGAACCTCAACATGAATCAACCATAGGTATACATATATCCCCTCCCTTTTGAATCTCCCTCCCATGCCTTTTGTTTTTATCTGTTTTAGGCCAGAACACAAAGCGTGAATCTGGAAGAAAAGTTCAGTCTGGAAACATCAATGCTGCCAAGGTAGCATATTTTTTAAGTTGTTTATAGTAGTTTGCCTGTATTTGTATTTCTGTGTTTGTGAGTTGATGGAAGAAAATTTGATTTCCTTTCCTTCAGGACATTTCCCTTTTGATGATAAGGAGAAGGAAGCCTTCCCTCTCTGAGATGGGTCTAATGGTCTTCTTATATTGTGCATATTATATTGCATGTTTGTGTTTGTCTCCCATACTAGACTGAGTTACTTGGGTAAAAGAGCTATATTGATTCCCTTTTGTATTCCTGGTACTCACTGTAGATCCTGGATAGGTATATTCAGTAAATAGGTTTTGAATGAAAGAATAAAATAGCCCTGATATAACTTAAGATGGGGTGGAAGCCACTATCATAGAAGGAAATACAAATGTGTGGACTTTCAGTTATCTGTGGACTACTGGGAAACTGAAGCTGTGAGAGCTATGTCCCTTTTTTTCCTTGTGAAAAGTTAATCCTTTGCACATCCAGAAAACATTCCCAAAGGGGGAAAGACAACAGAATCTAGCCATATGACGCCCTATATTGAAAGTAGTTGCCAACCCTGTTTTGGACATGTCCTTGTTAAAACACTGGCTCTGTGGGTTGCCCATGCCCCTTCCCCTGAAACATACAATCACCATCCTCTGGTTTGTGCTTAACATGTTTTGTATTTTCTTTCCAATAGACTATCGCAGATATCATCCGAACATGTTTGGGACCCAAGTCTATGATGAAGGTAGGCTTATCTCATACTGAATCTTCAGCTACACATTTTCCCTTTCTGTTTTCTGGGACACTTAAATATAACTTTTGCTTTGGTCCTAGATGCTTTTGGACCCCATGGGAGGCATTGTGATGACCAATGATGGCAATGCCATTCTTCGAGAGGTACGACTTTTCATTTTGTTTTCTAATGTTTTACAAAAGACACATAAAGAAATAATGTAAATAATGGTTAGTTTCTTTGGGCTGCTTACAAGTTATCACAGACTGTGTAACTTGAAACAACAGAAATTTATTCTCATGAACTGGAGGCTGGGGGTCCAGAGTCAATGTGTCAGTAGTGACACACTCCCTCTGAAGCCTCTAGGGAAGTACCCTTCCTCTTCTAGCTTCAGAATCTTGACCACATTCCTTGGCTTATAAACTTTCCTTCTGTCATATGGCATTCTCTTGTGTGTTTCCACCATCCCAGTGGTTGGATTTAGAGCCTACCCTGATTTGTCCTATAACCTCATCTTAACTTGATTTCATCTGCAAAGGCCATATTTCCAAATATGGTTGCATTCACAGTTTCCAGGGGGTGAGGTATCAGCATGTCTTTTCAGAGGCCACAATTCAACCACCACAATGGTGCTCCCAATAAATTAGCTGAAAGATACTGTTCTGTTCTCAAGAAACTTTAATAGTTAAGTTGTCCTAATGCATTCCTCCTCCTTCCCCCTTCCCCACTGCAAAAAACTACTTGAAAAAGTGGTTTACTTAGACATCTTGGTGGCCAGTTTTAATCTTTAAATCTGTGATCAGACAATAAAAGGGAGTACGTGTGGAAGCAAGAATCTAAGAGTTAGGACCAAGCAGAATGGGTTAAGAGGTATTTGAGTAGTGTTGATTCAATGAAGTCTACATTTTTCTTTTTCTAATTATTTATGGCTTTGCTGGGTCTTCATTGTTGCACACGGGCTTTCTCTAGTTGCGGTGAGCAGGATCTACTCTTCATTGCAGTGTGAGGGCTTCTCATTGCCATGTTCCCAACTACAAGCTCTAGGGTCCTCGGGTCAGTGGTTGTGGCACACGGGCTTAGTTGCCCTGCAGCATGTGGGATCTTCACGGACCAGGGATCAAACCCATGTCCCCTGCATGGGCGGGTGGATTCTTCACCACCAGGGACCACCAGGGTAGCCCTGTACTGTTCTTTTCAGATTCAAGTACAGCATCCAGCGGCCAAGTCCATGATTGAAATTAGCCGGACACAGGATGAAGAGGTTGGAGATGGGACCACATCAGTAATTATTCTTGGTAAGAAGAGAATGGAAGGTTGATAAGGAAAATTAGATTGAAACATTAGATTTTTGCCAGAGATAATGTCAGTCTTTTTTATATTTTTGCCACACTGCTCAGTATGTGGGATCTTAGTTCCCTGACCAGGGATCAAATCAGCACTCCCTGCAGTGGAAGTACAGAGTCTTAACCAGTGTACTGCCAGGGAAGTCCCCTGAGTCATATTTTAAGAACATTTTTACTAATTCATTAATTATAACTATTTAAAGAACTTGTTGCTAATTTTCTATGTATTCTGTCCCAACTGAGCATAAAATGTTCATCATGGTAAAGAATAAGTTTTTCAAATGTGTTAGAGTTAAAATACAGTCTATTGTCATTACAGTAAATTATTTTTTATAAAGTCACCACAAACACCGAATTAGTGACTAAACCATCACTCTAGGAGGTAGTACAGGGTTAGAGGTCTTTGAGCCTCTAGTCACATATTTATCAAGCGTAAATATGTGTTTTATGTTATGTTTTAAAGATACCTTATATAATGTATGTTGTTGACTCATTAAGATTGAACTCGTGCCCAATATCACTATAACTCACGCCTGAACTAAGCTTATCTAATAAGTTCGTTGTCTTTACAAGGCACATCAGAGCCTTCTTGTACATGGGAAAACTTAAGGGCTTTCAGCAGTGAAATCACCAAGAAAATGCACAAATTTGAGGAAAACTTGCCACCAAATATACCACATAAAGGACACTTTCTTACAAAATGAGAGCTGAAACAAGGCAGAGCATTCAGTCTTGCCTGGGAATTGTATGCATTGGGTGATTTAAATTTTTCTTCTCTGCATGTCTGTGAATGACCATTTAAGTGCAGTAAATACTGATTTTGAGATTACAGATTTTAGTGAGTAATAAAATAGACAAATACAGAACCTTAAGACTGAGTCTTAGCTATACATGTTTTAATGGCTAATCTTTCTGCTTCCTGTGGGATCATAAAACATCCTTTTGAAAACTTAGTGTGTTGCCTTTGTTTTATAAATTTTAGGTTGATTGTGAAATTTCTATAATAGCATTCATTTTGATAATACCTGTAGCAACGTGAGAGTTCCCTGATGGTAATCTTACTGGCTTAGTAATAGAGAATCCGCCTGTCAATACAGGAGGCTCTGGTTTGATCCCTGGGTTGGGAAGATCCCCTGGAGAAGGACATGGCAACCGACTCTAGTGTTCTTGCAGGGGAAATCCCATTGACAGTGAAGCCTGGTGGACCATAGACCATTGTGTTGAAAAAGTTGAATACCAACAACAACAATCTTAGTTGAATCTCCTGGCAATACTAAATAGGTTAAATATCCATAGGTCTAGGTATCTTAGACATAGCTATTTAAAAAAACCAAAATATTGTTATTTCTGAAGATAACTTCTATGATACTGTTCTGGCTGCTGTTTAACAGGGCATAGTCTTTTCTAAGTTATTAGAGCATCTTTTAAAATATTTGATTCTCTTTTAATATACTTAAGTCACTTATGAATTCTAAAGTATCGAAATCAAACATCTGAGCACATGCCAGAGAGTAGATATGTGAACTTTGACGCATTTGTGTACATTTTAAGAATTAGTGTCAGTGGACCTGATAGTGTAAGCATTTTGTAAAAGGCCCTTTTTTGAACAAAATAATGGTGTTTTAGAAGCAGACTTTTATATGTCGGTGTGTGTTTGTATTACTCTGTGTTTGTGTGTGTTTTAATTAGAATTGAAAAGTAAGGACAGTTTTTAAAAGAAAGGGGCATTTTACCAGTAATTCCTCTTCCAAAGGGTAAGTTTTTGTGGGTATTCTCTGGGTATAAAGTTTTGTGGGGGGGGGTTATTTTCAGTACCTATAGTTTGACTACATCTTAGGTATTGAAATAATAATAAACAAATCAATTTTCCTTTATGTATTTTTCTTTTTAGAATCTTTGGGAAAATGTTAACTGTTTGTTTAAGAAACTGATGACATATTTAGTTAGATCACAGAATTAAATAAACCCTAGGATCAATCTTTAGTCATGTAAAATGTATCTGATGAGAATACTTTATATCAGAGTTGGCTTGTACAGAGTACAAAATTTGAAATAGTGTTGGCATACCTTTTGGGCAGACCTGCTTTAGAAAAAAAGAGCAGGTACTTTAGAAGCTTTAATGACGTTGTCTTGATACCCAGACACTTTTTAAGATGTTACGGTGTATCTGTCTTTCTCAGCTGGAGAGATGCTGGCTGTGGCCGAGCACTTCCTGGAGCAGCAGATGCACCCGACAGTGGTGATCAGTGCTTACCGCCGGGCACTGGACGACATGATCGGCACCCTTAAGAAGATAAGGTATTGCGGGTGGGGGCCACAGGCGGGTGGTGCCAACCAGGGAAGGCCTGGAAGACTGGTCTGTTCTTAGGCAGTAAAGGAAGGCTGGGCACAGCACCGGTAGTTCATGTTATTTTGCAGGGAGAAAGAAGGGAGCAAAATGGAGGGAAGGATAAAGGGAATAAAAGTTTTTAGAAAATGGCAAAGGATCCAAAGCAGACAAATAAAAGGAGCTAGGTTCAGTTCTTCAAAATATGTTTTGGTTACATGCAATCTGCTAGTTTCCATGTTAGACACTGCCTTGGGGAATGTATAGTAAGTGAAATAGAGCTTCACTCCAAAGTTTTAGATTCTAGTAGGAGAAACTAGTAGGAGAAACAAGAAGTTAGATAACTGTGATTATTGAGGACTTAATATTAAAATATCCTACCATCATGTATGATTATAACTAACCCAGTCAGTACTCTCTGTAACACAAAGTGTTGTATAGGATAATAGTCCACTGTATTCATTAAAATGAAAAGGATGATACTGAAAATGCTGTTTGAATCCAGTCTAGTTATCACAGAACTTGCTGTTAGTCTGTGTTTTCTGAGTGCTATAAGGTATAATAAAAAGAATATAAAAATGTGTGACTTCTGCTTAAGGGAATGTCAGTTAAATGAGATGATACAAAATGCAAAACTTTTTTTTTTTTATTAAAACAGTTGTTTAAAAAAACCTATAAACTGCTCATATTCTTGGGTTGTTGGATACACAAGTACCCAGCAATGTGGAGAGCTTTGTATTGTACTGCCTGCTTAAGAAACAAAGTGTTTGATAACTAGCACTCTTAGAGAATGAGGTGTTTGATTGAAGATAATTTTATGAAGTAAGCTTTGTAAGAACAGAGAGATAAAAAGGATTTATTGGATGTTTGGAGCTGAATCATTAACATTTTTCTTTTTATCAAGCAGTAACTTCTTACGTCTTAGATAATACTTTTGGAGCTATTGCTTTTTTTCTCTAAAATACATGATTCAACAACTATTTAATGTTTGCTTATTGTGTGTCTTACACTGTTAATAAAAGGGATTTCAGCAGTATGTGAAAATTTGGACAAGATAGTAGTCAAGGTCTTCTACAACTTTTCAGGATTTTTTAGTTAAGGGATGAAGTTTCAAAGATAAAATATGTCTTAACTCAAGTTAAAGTTATATAGAGTGTATATGGTTGGAGCAGAAAGTAGAGAGAATATCGTACTGTAAACTCTTAACTGTGGAGAGTTGTCAGAGAAGGGAGCAGATTATTCACGGATTTGAGACACCTTCCAGGGATGGGTTAATTGTAAGCTTGCTAAAAAAGCAGAAGATGGACAAGGTTACTTCTTGATAACACTTTAGTTTCCTATGTAGGAACAGATGTCCCCTTCTTCTGCCTGTTGGCCCACTGTTATTAGCCATCAAAATGTAAATGAGGGATTTCTTAAATATCCAAGATCCCCCAAGCATATTACCCGTTTTTCTTTTCTCCAGTATCCCTGTTGACACCAGTAACCGAGATACGATGCTGAACATCATTAACAGCTCCATTACTACCAAAGTAATCAGTCGGTGGTCGTCTTTGGCTTGCAACATTGCCCTGGATGCTGTCAAAACTGTACAGTTTGAGGAGAATGGCCGGAAAGAGATTGACATCAAGAAATATGCAAGGGTAGAAAAGGTAAACTCTTCAAGTGTGTACTTTGGAAACACATTATTTCCTAGCATCACACTTGTGGAGGAAGTAAGTTTAAATCAGAGCAAGATACCTTTGTTATTAGAACCAGGAAGAAGAGTATTTGCTACCTGGAAAACAAAAATCTTGAAAAAGAGGGTACTAAGGAGGTATTTGAAATAACTCTTGTTAGCTTCACTGCTCTCTCTACCCATGGTTTACAGGGGCAAGGGAAAGGCTTTTTATTTTATTTTATTTATTTTTTGGCATCTGTATTTGTGTGCATATCAAACACTAGGTCAGGAAATAAGGGCTCTACATCGTAGCACTAATAAGCCCTAGAAAGCTTTCTCCATCCCATAAGATTTAAAAGTAGCATTAATAACTTGTGACCAGAAGAGGGAGCCCTATACCCAAAATTCATGGAAATCTCTTTCAGGAGGTAGAAATATGTGCTCCTTTAAATCTTTGTCAATCACTGAACTTCTGTTTCAGCCAACCTTCAAATTGTGTGTCATGGTCTAAGATTGATGTGCTTCCTAGAGAGAAAGGTGATTGCAACTGTAGTTGTTTTTGGGGTTTGTGGAAAAAAGATACTTTAGATACTGAATAGATACTTTAGATACTGAAATACAGATACTTTAGAAATCTGAAATGGTGGTTATTTGGGAAAGATGAATGTCTGAAAAGGAAGTTGAAAAGTTGTCTCCTGGTTGTGGATTAAAGTAATTCTTTTGCTCAGATACCTGGGGGCATCATTGAAGACTCGTGTGTTTTACGTGGAGTCATGATTAACAAGGATGTGACCCATCCACGAATGCGACGCTATATCAAGAACCCTCGCATTGTGTTGCTGGATTCTTCTCTGGAATATAAGAAAGGAGAGAGCCAGGTAAGGGCACTGCCCTGTTCCGTAAAGTTGGTGCAAGAGTCTGTTACCGTACCAGGGAAATAAGTGCTTATTACACGCCTGCTGTGTGACCTGTGCATGCGATCTCTGATGCTTACAACAGCCCTTAAGAGCAAATGATGCCGACTTCCATTTTACACATGAGAGATCTGTAGCTCAGGAAAGTTAGGTTAATTGCTTCAGGAACATAGCTTGTATTGGCCAAATCAGGATTTGAACCCAGCTCTGTTTGGCTTCAATTCCAGAGTATCATGCAACCTTTTCTAATGCATTAGTAGAACATGGAGTAGGAGTTAATTTGAGCTTTGAAATGCTAAAAAATTTCCAGAGGACAGGAAACTCACAAGGCTCCATCACACTTGAATAAAACAAAGTAACTGAAGCTTATCAAACAGTGATTGGGAACAAGAATCATTATTAGTTGGGAAAATTAAGACCCTGAGTTACCCTGCATGCTGACAAGTCAGAAGAAACACTGAACTAAGTGGCTAAAGACCTTAGCCAAACTCTCCACTAATTGCATTGTGACTTTTCCTTCCAGTAAATAACTAAATGGAGTTAAACTAGATGTAGGTAATTGCTGGAGCTAAACTGGTGTACAGAGGTTTTGGATCATGGTTTGTTCTAGCTCTTGCTTTCTGGGATACATAAGAGGGCTAGACAGAGGTGGGGTGGGTGTGTGTCACCTCCTCAGTCGTGTGCGACTCTGTGACCCTGTGGACTGTAGCCCGTTCGGTTCCTCTGTTCATGGGATTCTCCATGCGAGAATACTGGAGTATGTTGCCATTTCCTTCTGTACCAGAGGGAGTGTAGTAGTAGCTAAAGAGCTTCACCAGTTCAGAATTTTTTAATTCATGGTGACTTTTCTTCACCACATAGACTGACATTGAGATCACACGAGAGGAAGACTTCACCCGAATTCTCCAAATGGAAGAAGAGTACATTCAGCAGCTCTGTGAGGACATTATCCAGCTGAAGCCAGATGTGGTCATCACAGAGAAGGGCATCTCTGGTAGGACTCCGTTCATTTTTCCAGACTGCTGTTGTGGTTGAAGAGGATGGGTAATTTTTTTCATCCCATGTTGTCATATACTGAACATAATTTACAGATGATGGTTAGGGTACATGGAAGATAAAAGCAGTTCAGAACTCGGAGTTTCTGGCTTCCAACTTGACATCTCTGTTTCTACAGATTTAGCTCAGCACTACCTCATGCGAGCAAATGTCACAGCCATCCGCAGAGTCCGGAAGACAGATAATAATCGCATTGCTAGGTGAGTAGGTCAGGTTAAAAAAAAATTGTGCTCCTTCCCATGTGTTTTTATTTCATAGCTTCATAATATAGTCATCATTATCTGATAAAGTTTAACAGGATACAATCAGCCAAATCATTTACAGGTGGAAATAACCTGGGATTAGCCATCTGCCCTCTCAGAGGTCCTCTAGAGTAACAATTATCTTCTGCATGAGACTCTCTTGCTCCAAGCCAGTAGTGAACAGCTTATGCTTAGACATCTGTGATCACCACCTTGGTGTAGGGGTCCATTTCAGAATAGTCAGTTTTAACTAGCTCAGAATATGATAGAACCAATAATTAACTTGGTTGGATCCTCAGTTACTGTTAATGCAATCTTAGATTGCATTCACTACTTCAGCATGGATATCTAGGCTTAGGTCCATCTTTTTTTTTTTTAGAATTGATTTTTTTTTTATGTTAAGTCTGTCCTATCATCACATAATACGCCATAGATCCAAATGCGATTTTATACTTAAAATGCTTGCTCTGAAATGGCTCGGGGCATGCATGCATATATATAGTTGACTCTTGTGCCCATGAGTGGAGGGAAAGAATGACAGATAAAAAATTAGCCCTACATTCATTAAAATGGGGTCAGATATACTTACCTTCCTTCTTGCTTGACCTTTGTTTTGTTTTTAGTATAGTCCCGTTATTGGCCTTGAGATCTTATCTGGGCAATATAGGACAAGTTCAACATAGAAATGACCGTTATGTCAAATGCATAAGAACTCATTTGTCCAAATTTTAGGGTCTACTGAATATACTTTGAGTTAAACAGTATCTCATTGTAGTAATTATCTTAGGTATGTACACTTATAAAACTATATTAGTTTAAGGAAACTTCACCTCTATATTTGGAAATATGTTTTATCAGGCAGCCAAGACCTCTCAAGTTAGGTAGAAATGTTACTAGCAATCCGCTTTTGCCCTTCCTTTATCACCCACCACAGACTCTAGGGACCAGGAAGATGAGTAAAAGTATCTGACATCATCTGGTCTTCTCCCTGTCCCCCTCCTCCCCATCTAATCATTAGAGCCTGTGGGGCCCGGATAGTCAGCCGGCCGGAGGAACTGAGAGAAGAGGATGTTGGAACAGGGGCAGGCCTGTTGGAAATCAAGAAAATTGGAGATGAGTACTTTACATTCATCACTGAATGCAAAGACCCCAAGGCCTGCACAATTCTTCTCCGTGGGGCCAGCAAAGAGATTCTCTCGGTGAGTCAGCCTTAGAAGTGTGACTGAATTGAAGGAGGTCATTCCATTTCTTGAGAGTTTCCCAGAGGGCCTAAAATTTTCCTGTTGGCCATTTATAGTTACTCATTTGTCATCTGAAGCTGCAAAAGTTTTTATTTTAAATTGTGGTTAAAAATTTTTTAAATGTAACATTTATTGTCTTAACCATTTTTAAGTGTACAGTTAGTTCAGTGTTAAGTGTATTCATATTCTTATGCAGCAGATCTTTAGAACTTTTATTTTGAAAAAATGAGGCACTATACCCATTAAACTCATTGTTTCCCTATCCCCTAGCAACCATTTTTTTCTTATTTAAATTGAAATTAATAAGTATTACCTTTTTTTCTTAATGAGGTTAAATAACTTTCCTAAGGCACATAGCTAGTAAGTACAGAGCTTCCACTACACTGTGCAGCCTCCTAGGGTGTACAGCTAGACGGGCCAGAGTAGGGCATAGGTCTGTCAGGCACAGCGGACGAGAGCCTAGTATCCCAGAGTGACACCTCCTCCCCCGGCCTTCTTGGAATTGTAGTTAATGTGTTTTTCCAAAGTTATAGCATCTGCCCTTTGCAAAAGTTTTGAAGGACCTTTCTTAGTCTGGCCTCTTTGGTGATTTACCAAACTTGGCAGTCAGGAAGTCTTTTGGTGCTGCTGGTTTGTCCCTAAGTCATCGAGCTTTGGCTTTATACTATTCGTTTGCTTTCCCAAGGAAGTAGAACGCAACCTCCAGGATGCCATGCAAGTGTGCCGCAATGTTCTTCTGGACCCTCAGCTGGTGCCAGGGGGTGGGGCTTCTGAGATGGCTGTGGCTCATGCCTTGACAGAAAAATCCAAAGCCATGACTGGTGTGGAACAGTGGCCATATCGGGCTGTTGCTCAAGCCCTAGAGGTCATCCCTCGCACCCTTATCCAGAACTGTGGAGCCAGCACCATCCGTCTACTTACCTCCCTTCGGGTGAGTTCCTTTCCATGCTATTCTCTTAGGTAGGAAAGGCTGTGTTTGTTCTAAGAGGATGGTTCATGTCTGTCCTCCCAGGTTCTCCTGGTAGCGTCTTCCTTTAAAAATCTCTGTCTTAATTTTTACCTTATTTGCTGTCATTGGCATTTCCTTTTATTCCTACCTTATCAATCAGTGTATTTGGTTTTTGTCTAATGGTCTCCGTCAGCTTACTTGTTCCTAATATTTTTCCCTTTAACTATTTACGCTTGTTCCAACTACAGGCCAAGCATACCCAGGAGAACTGTGAAACTTGGGGTGTAAATGGTGAGACAGGCACTTTGGTGGACATGAAAGAACTGGGCATCTGGGAACCATTGGCTGTCAAGCTGCAAACGTATAAGACAGCAGTAGAGGTGAGGCAGTCAAAATCATATGCTGTGCTATTTAAGAATTCTTCAAAAGATCTCCCAAGGAATTCCATCCCCCTGCTTATTTTTAGCTCATTTAGAAAGCTTAAAAAAATAAATAAAAATAAAAAGCAAGGTAGTGGGAACTTTGCTGGTGGTCCAGTGGTTAATACTTTACTTATCCACTTCAGGGGGTGCAGGTTTAGTATCTAGTTTGGGAGCGAAGATCCCACATGCCTTGGGGCCAGAAAACCGAAATATAGAACAGAAATAATATTGTAACAAATTCAGTAAAGACTTTAAAAAATGATCCACATGAAAAAGTCTTAAAAATAAAGAGCAAGGTAAGGAATTCTCTGGCAGACCAGTGGTTAGAACTTTGCTCTCTCACTGCCCAGAGCCCAAGTCTAGCCTCTGCTCAGGGAACTAAGATCTAGCAAGCTGTGTGGCACAGCCAAAATGGGGGGGAAATAGTTAACTAGCACAAGTAGCATCTCTTGCTTAGGGAGAACTCCATTTGCATTCAAGACTATTGAGGGGTAGATTTCAGATAAAATGATAATTATGTAGGAGGAGCTAGGTGATATGTCTGAAAGAAAACAAGTGTCCTTCCTGTCTGCTGACCTCTTTGGGGCTGTGGTTTTTCTCCTAGACGGCAGTTCTGCTGCTGCGGATTGATGACATCGTCTCAGGCCACAAAAAGAAGGGTGACGACCAGAGCCGGCAGGGTGGAGCTCCTGATGCTAGCCAGGAGTGAGCAGTGGACAAGGCAACCTCAACGCACAGAGCCAACAGAGTCTCCCCCTTCCCTGAGCCAGACTGCCAGGGACACTGTGGATATCTTCGTTTGGAAGGGATCAGGTTGAGGGGCAGCCCCAGTCTCTTTCTGTCCCAGCTCAGTTTGCAAAAGGCACTGACATGTAATTCTTCTCTATTGTAAGCTTTCCATTTAGTTTGCTTCCGATGATTAAATCTAAGTCATTTGAGATGGTTGTTATGTGTTTTTCAACCTTGGGTCATATCTCTGCCTCCTGGCAAGGAGGGAGAAGGCAAAAAACCTTACTGGGGAGGAAGAAAGATGGGGATTGAGGTCATTAAGTAACCGTCTTCTTGAGAGGGTATTCTTCAGACTTCTCAGTAGATGCTCTTTGGGATGGCTCTTGGAATTCAAAGCTTGATACTGTAAAGCTTAAAGAAGCACAACTTTGCATTCACCACCCAAAGAACAGGAAGAACCTGTCCAAACTATGGGTATTCCTTGTGTGTGGTTGTATATAGAGCAATACCTGATACGTGCCAGGGCTCTGGCGTTTGTCCTAAAGAACACAGAGATGTGTTTTTTGTACTGTATTCTGTGGCTTTTCACAGTCTTTCCTCTCACACCTAGAATTCTTGCTTTGCTGTCTCCCAGGGTTCTTCCTGATTCCAGTCTGTTCTCGCTGCTGGCTTATTTTCCTGGTGTGTTTGTGTCACAGTAGGGTCTCTACTTTCCCTGCTAGCATTAACAAAGGATGTCCCATTTTGTGCTTCATTTTTATCAAGACAAAAAAAGTCTTGTGATCCTGAGACTTTGGAGGCTAGGTGGGGCTAGCCTTTGATTTCT
Organism: Odocoileus virginianus; assembly: GCF_023699985.2. NCBI lineage: Eukaryota > Metazoa > Chordata > Mammalia > Artiodactyla > Cervidae > Odocoileus > Odocoileus virginianus. The sequence goes on along the minus strand of NC_069678.1, from coordinate 12,825,479 downwards.
TCAGAGACCTTCTTCTGGGCCGTCCCCTGTTCCCTTTGTCCTCATGACTCATGCAACCAGATTGTATCTCCTCTGTGACCACAACAGTTGGTATTACTAAGTTTAATATTAGGTGGCATGATAATAGCTAGCACATAGTGCTTATTGTATAATGGGTATGTTTTGCTCACTTTGCATATATTAGCCAGTCCTTAAAAGGACCCTGTAAGATGGGTAATAACCCTGTTTTATTAGGAATCCAAAGCATAAAGTAATTTGTCCAAGGGTCACAGAAATGATCAGTGGCAGGCCTAGAATTCCTGTGTAGATGGTGTGGCTCTAAAGTTGCATTTACAATTAGCAGTGATGACTGGACAGAGGTGTGCCATGGAAAAGGGCCTTTGGAGATCTGCTCTCATCACACCTGGTATTTAACTTGTGGTTTAACCCGGTCCAAAGTTTTCAGCTTTTCGTTTTCTGTGAGAGGCTCAGAAATAAGCCTACCTACCTTTTGCTGAAATCCCTGCCTTTACATGAAGTGCTAATTCCCTCAAGAGTTTTCAGACATTAAAGATAATGAGTTAATTCCCAAAGATCTTGAAGAGATGGTGCTTAAAAGACCTAAAAATTATGGAGGGAGGAATTGCCTCCCATTTATTCTTTACACTTTTCTAGGTCCATTCTGGTTTTACCTCTAATGGTTAAGTACATGGATAATTATACATCGTAGTCTAACCTATGGAAATCCCTCCTGGAATGTTAGATCAATCTCCATCCTTCATCAGAGCTTTCAGAGCCCCTTTGTGCTTTTCAAAGCCTAAATTTAAGTCATTAAAGTCCACCCAAGAAACTGTGTTGCCTGCATGAGCTCTAAAATGATTCCATGAATGCAGTTTTTGCTGCCACCTTGACTTTGTCATGATTCTCTGGCAAATTCCTGGATTGAACTATATTCTGCACCTGCCCCCTCATAAAGCAGTATTTTGGGGATCGGGGTCGGGTGGGGAGCCTTGAATCCTGTTAAACACTCTGTACTCGGCCAAGACACTAGCATATATCCTCACTTGTCCAGTCTAGTGGTGACACTTCAGAGGGTGTGACTACTTTTTTTCTCAAGGAAAGATTTTTAAATTTTATTGATGTATAGGTGATTTACAGTGTAAATTTCTGTTATACAGCAGAGCGACTTATATTGGTATATACTCTTTTTCATGTTCTTTTCTGGTTTATCACAGGATAGTGAATGTTCCCTGTGCGGTACAGCAGGACTTCGTTTATGCATTCTGCATATAATAGTGTGCATATTAGCAGTCCCAGACTCCCAGTCCTGTCCATCCTTAACAACCATAGTCTGTTCTGTATGTCTGTGAGTCTGTTTCTGTTTCACGAGTGTGTTCGTTTGTGTCATTTTGGGGTTTATTCTTTTACTTTTTTGGATGTGCAACACAGCATGCAGGTCCTTGCCTCTCTGGCCAGGGATGGTGCCCATACCGTCTGCGGTGGAAGCACAGATCCTTAACCACTGGGCCACACCGGGGAGGTCCCTTTGTAGGCATTTCTTCCCCCTCTATAGACTTCTTAAGGATGGCCATTTTGACTGGTGTGACATGGCCATGGTGACTGGTGTATATATAGATATAAACTCATAGTTTATAATTTTTATTGGAGTATAGTTGATTTAATCTAGTTTTGATTTGCATTTCTTTAACAGTGTGATGAGCATCTTTTCATCTGCCTATTGGCCATTTGTATGTTTTCTTTGGAGACATGTCTCTGTTTAGGTATTCTGCTCATGTTTCAGTTGGGTTGTTTTGCTTGCAGTGGAGTTGTATGACCTGTTTGTATACTTTGGAAATTAATCCCTTGTCAGTCACATCATTTGCAAATATCTTCCAGTACGTAGGTGGTCTTTTAGTTTTGTTTCTGGTTTCCTTTGCTGTATAGAAGCTTGTAAGTTTGATTAGGTCCCATTTGTTTATTTTTGCTTTTATTTCTGTTGTCTTGGGAGACTACCCTAAGAAGTCATCAGTATGATTTGTGTCAGAGAATGTTTTGCCTATGTTCTCTTTTAGGAGTTTTATGATGTCTTAAAATTGTCTGTGTCACCTCCCTAGTGGTTCAGATGGTAAAGAGTCTGCCTGCAACGCAAGACACCCAAGTTTGATCCCTGGGTTGGGAAGATCCCATGGAGAAGGAAATGGCAACCCGCTCCAGTATTTTTGCTTGGAAAATCCCATGGACAGAGGAGCCTGGGGGGCTACAGTCCTTGGGGTCACAGAGTCAGACAGGACTGAGCGATTTTCACATACATACGTTTGCCTGTAAGCCAGTTGGTTTGTGACAGCTGGTAAAGAATCTGCCCGCCATGCGGGAGACCTGGGTTCAGTCCCTGGGTTGGGAAGATCCCCTAGAGAAGGGAAAGTCTACCCACTCCAGGATTCTGGCCTGGAGAATTCCATGGACTGTATTGTATAGTCCATGGGCTTGCAGAGTCAGGCCCAACTGAAGTGACTTTCACTTTGTGTATGGTATGAGGTGTGTTCTGCCTTTGATTTACATGAGACTGTCCAGCTTTTCCAACACAACTTGCTGAAGATGCTTTTCTTCATTCTATATTCTTGCCTCCCTTGTCAAAGATGAGTTGTTGATAGGTGTTTGTGTTTATTTCTGGACTGTTTTGTTCCATTGATTCATATGTCTGTGCCGGTATCAAGCTGTGTTGGTTACTGTAGCTTTGCAGTAGTGTCTGATGTCTGGAAGGGTTATGCCTTCTGGTTTGTTCTTTTCCGTAAGGATTGCTTTGGCAGTTCTGGGTCTTTTATGGTTCCATATAAATTTTAGAGTTCTAGTTCCTGTGAAAAATGTCATGGGTAATTTGTTAAGGATCACATTAAATCTGTTGATTGCTTTGGGTAGCATAGCCAGAAAAAAATGAAAATTTTTAAAGAAACTTGAGTTTATCCTAGACTAGCCATCAGAGGGAAAAAAATGAAAACGGATCCTTTCTTTGTTTCTTATGGCAAAATTAGTTCCCGGCAACTGAAAGATTTAAATATAAGAGCACTAGGAAAAAACATGAGATTTAAAAATACACACATCAGGATTTCCCTGATAGTCCAGTGGTTAATAATCTGCCTGCCAATGCAGGGGACATGAGTTCGATTCCCTGTCTGGGAACATTCCACATGCCTCGGGGCAACCAAGCCTGAGCACCACAACTACTGAAGCCCACACACAGCCAAAAGTAAATTTTTTAAATATATACTTACATATCAGGGGAATTCCCTGGCACTCCATGGGACTCCATGCTTTCACTGCCAAAGGTACAGGTTCCATCATGGGTCAGGGAACTTAAGCTCTTGCAAGCTGTGCTGTGTGGCAATGAATGAATGAATGATAGGGACTCAGAAAAATAGGCAAAGGGTATAAATAGCTCCAGGGAAGCAAAAATAAATGACTAATAAAACATGGAGAAGTGTTTGATTTTATTCATCGGGAAATGCAAATTGGTAAGCACTTGCTAGAGTGTGGGGGAAATGGGCCCTTAAAACATGGTGTCAAAAAAAAAAAAAAACCATGGTGTCATCAATTCATGAACTTCACAGAAGGCAACTTGAGGCAATTCTGCTCCTGAGTATTTGGTTACAAATGTATATGAAATGCTGTTCATACAGGGATATTCTTTTCAGTGTTTTTTGCCTGTAGCAAAACGTTTGATAATATCAAGGTTCTGGCTAAGTATATCCATGGAACATCCCCCCTGCAATGAAAGACTGGAGAGATACAGAATAGTCCTCAATATATAAGTGAAAAAAATTTCTAGACAGTGGATTCCATGGTATCTTATTACACATATTACACATATATGTATATAGTATTATATATGCATGTATATATGCAGTCCAGTGGTTAAGACTGCTTCCACTGCAGGGCATGGATTCAATCCCTAGTTGGGAAACAGATCCCACATACCATGTGAGGTGGCTAAAAATAATACAGAAACATGAGCACGCATAGAATATTTTAGGAAGGACACATAAGAAACTGGTAATAATGGTTGTCTCAAGGAAGGACCCAGGTTGCTGATATCCTCTGGTACTTTATAAATACTGTACCGTATGCATTTTTCCTTAGCTAAAATGACTAGGGTTAAGAAACAAAAACCAGAAGTGCATTCATTCAGCCAGGCATGAGCTGAATTATGTACTCAATTCTATGACAATTATGTATCACTTTTATGTCTTGTTTTCTGAGAGTTTCTTTTCTCCACAGTAAAATTGTGAGCTCTCTTCCGAGACCAAAACCCGCATAGCTGGGGGCTCAATAATTATTGATAATTGAGAAAAAGAACCCTCTGAGATGTGCTATTCCCCCACCGAATTCTTTCAAATTCTCTGTGCCTTCCCTGCCACAGTCATTCTGTACATTCCATTTGAATGTTTGAATCCAGATATCATGCCCCCTTGTAGGTAGGAGAGGTTGGCAGTGTATTTGCAAATCAAGTCGGAGATGGCTCGCTTGCCAGCCTCAGTTGGAGATGACAAACTCCTAACCTTTCTGATTCTATTCTTAATTCAAAAACGGAAGGGAAGCGTTCTCTTTAAGAACTGTTGTGGCGGCCCCGCCCTTTTAAGAGATCAGCTGAATCTGTGAGTCACATGACTTCAGCGTCTCTTCCGTCCTCTGAAGTTGGGACCACATGAGCAGCTATGAAAAGCCTAGACGGGGTTGGGGGTACTGTGCCCCCAGCCCCGTGCTCCTTCTGAGTCTCCTGACGGCAGCTCCACTTGGCCTGCTGGGGGAGGAGACCCGCCAGGTGAGGGGCTAGAGCGATAGGTGTTTCAGCATATGCTGCCTTGAAGGGTGGTTGGAATGTAGGACAACCGAAGGGTGGGGATGAAAGGTGCTTGCATTGAGGAGTCCGGGTAGCCATGGGTCACGGCACAGGATTATGGAGTAGGATGGATGTGGTAGAATCTGGATGCTGACTTAGCCCTGTGTGATCCAGGTCCAAGCAAGTGTTGGATATTTTTCTTCCTCAGCCATGTGCCCTGACCTCTCCACCATGGTTAGGGCAGTTTTGGCTCTACCCACCTCTCCTCCCCCCATGTCTGCCCTTTACAGTGAGGTCCTTTTAGCTCCCACAAGCATTCCTCTTGCACTCTTTCCCCATAATTTTGCAAGCCCCCTCTCATCCCCAGACATCTTTGTCCTCTGTCTCTCCCTGACCCTGTTCTCTTGACCGTCCTCCACTCCTTGTTCCAGGTGTCTCTGAAGGTCATCTCTAACTGGCCGGACTTTTCCCAGAACCTGCTTCATATTCAGGCAGTGGGTACCAACTCCACGCTGCACTACGTGTGGAGCAGCCTGGGTCCCCCAGCAGTGTTGTTGGTGGCCACCAACACCCCCAACAGCACCCTGAGTGTCAACTGGAGCCTCCTGCTCTCCTCTGATCCTGACGGGGGCCTGATGGTGCTCCCCAAGAAGAGCATCCAATTTTCTTCTGCCCTTGTCTTTACCAGGGTGAGGAGGTTGGGGGAGATCCAAGGGGAAGAGTGCAGAGAAGAGGGTTCTTTCTAGTCAGAGGGAGAAATTGAAGACTGGGAGTAGGTGAGGTACAGTCATGTGTGAGAGCCTGGGGTGGGGCCAGTGATGGTGTGGTGCGGGATGGAGTGCGGGATGGTGATTCAGGAGAAAGCTGGACTCGGGCAAATCCTGTCCCTCCCCACCCCTCCCCACCTCCCCTCACAGCTATTTGAGTTTGACAGCACCAACATGTCTGATGCGGCCTCAAGGCCTCCAGGAAAATCATATCCCCCGTACTCCTTGGCCAATTTCTCCTGGAACAACATCACTGACTCACTGGATCCTACCACCCTCAGCGCCACGTTTCGAGGCCACCCTGTTCACGACCCCACTGGGGCTTTTGCCAATGGCAGCCTGGCCTTCAAGGTAAGAATATAGGGAATTTGAACTCAAAAGGCTGGTTTATGAGCGTGGGAATTAATGATAGGGGTCGCCTTCCAACATAGGCATCCACCTGCCTCCCACCTCTCCCGTGCCTGTTCCATCGTAGGTCCAGGCCTTCTCCACATCTGGCCGACCAGCGCAACCCCCTCGCCTCCTGCACTCAGCGGACACCTGCCAGCTAGAGGTGGCCCTGGCTGGGGTCTCTCCCCGGGGAAACCGCTCCCTGTTTGGGCTGGAGATTGCCACCTTGGGCCCAGGCCCTGGCTGCCCCTCAATGCAGGAGCAGCACTCCATCGATGATGAGTATGCCCCTGCTGTCTTCCAGGTGAGGCTTCCAGCAGAAAAGCAGACAGGTTGGGGTGTGAAGGGGGACTCTATCAGGACCTCAGAATCATTCAACAATTTACAATTTATCAACACTTCATTCAGTTCCTTTAAGTGCTGAACGCTACGCTAATGACTTTAGCTCAGAGGAAAGGCAGTACGGTGTGACTATTGCTCTGACTGGTGGGATGTGCAAGGGCCTGGGGTCCCAGAGTTGGGAGCTGGTGCAGGCTTGCTGAGTGTTGAGACTGGGAAAGGACTCAGTGTCATCCAGCTGTGAGTTCTAGAACCAGGCCTAGGATTCAGGACCACTCATGACAGAAGGAGGCTGTGAAAGGGCGGGGGAACAGAAGGGTCCAGCATCTTTTGTCCTCCTCAACCTATGTGTTTGCATTTCTCCTCAGTTGGACCAGCTGCTATGGAGCTCCCTCCCATCAGGCTTCATGCAGTGGCGACCAGTGGCTTTCTCCCAGAAGCAGGGCAGCCGGGAATCAGCCATGCCCTGCCAATCTTCCCCGCTTTACCCCACCTTGGCATACCTTCTCCCCCAGTCACCCATTGTCCGAGCCTTCTTTAAGACCCAGAACAACTTCTGTGCCTTCAATCTGACATTTGGGGCTTCCACAGGCCCTGGCTACTGGGACCAACACTACCTCAGCTGGTGAGAGTCAAGGCCTGAGCCATGGGTTTGGGAGGTTGAAGTGGAGGAAGGCTAGGCCTCTCAGCCTTCCCTCCTAAGCCTGACTCCCTCTCTTTCTCACTCTGCTTGCTCTAGGTCTATGCTCCTGGGTGTGGGCACCCCTCCAGTGGATGCCTTGTCCCCGCTAATCCTAGGCATCGTGGCAGTGGCCCTCGGTGCTCCAGCACTCATGCTGCTGGCAGGAGGCCTGTTTTTGCTGCTGGGCCACAAGCGGTACTCTGAATACCAGTCCATAAATTGAGGCCTGCTGTCTAGAGGAAAGGACATTACTGAACTTGCCTTGCTGGTCTGAAGGTTTGAGGGTCAGTATTCCCAGCCAGCTCCTCCTCTTTGCTGTCTTCCTTTTTGGTAGAACCTCAGATCAGCCTCAACTTCCTGGGGGACCCAGGTTGGGCTTCCTTCCAACTCTGAGGAGGGACCAGACACAGAATGATTGCTAGAGGGAGGGTCCCCTCCGTGTTGCCTCCCCGTTCCTCCACCATCCCATTTCCCTTGAATGAGACTCACAGGCCTAAATGAGAGAGGCCTTCTGACTGCTTGCTGCCCTGGAAGGCATGAAATATACTAGTTTTTTTTCCACAGGGCTTGTCTCTCAATATGGTGCGTTGTTGGGCAGGTTGGGACCTGGTTCCAGGGAATGAGAGGGCTGGAGGAGGGGCGTGGAAGGCAAGTTCTTTTTGAAGGCCCATTTCTTCATCAGGCCTAGTTCTCTCCCTTGCCATGGGACCAGGCTCCTGCCAGCCACTCTTCAATATGTGGATCTGGGAGGTTTCTGGTGCAGTCTGAATCAAACAAGGAAGGGACATTTGAGGTTGAGGGGCAAACCCGATGGAAGAGCCAAGAGAGACTGTGGTGTTAATCATTTATTATTACATACACATTCAGACGGGGTTAACATCAACCACCATGCCTTCCAACCACTCCCAGCCACCACGTGTGTGGGCATGCACGCACACACACACACACACACACACCTCTTAGGAAGCAGGTTTCCCTGTCTGCGCCTCTTCCCACAGGAGAGGTATGACTGGGCACTTTGGAGGTGCAAAGTTACAGGGACCTAAAGGGTTGGAAGACAGGAGTCAGCCACTCTGGGCTAGAGCAGCTGTAACGGACTTAGCTGAGGCTAAAGGGCCTACGAAGGCCAGTCATGGAGGATCCTGAACCCAGGTCCCCAGAAGGTTTTTCACCAAATAGGAAAGTCCTATTTGATCTGATGCCCAGCCTTTACCTAAGGCATAGGCATGTTTCCAGTCTCTTGGAAGCCCTCTGCTTAGACACCCAGCACAGAAACGGTCAGAGTTTTGGCTATGCTCTACCAGCTGCCTCTGGCCGGAGGCTGCAGAGTGGGGAGCAGAGTCCAGCCTTTGTGGGCCCTGTGGCAGTGGTCAGAGGCTGCTAAGGAAGGAACCATGCCTCTGCCCCTGCTCCCGTGTCCTCAGCATTCTTAAGGAACACAGCTGTCCACCTCTTTCCCTGAAAGACTGTTTAAGTCTCTCCCACATAATTGTCCCAGGCTCCTAAGGTGAAGGGGAGCACCCCAGGCTCTGATTGGATGGCACCCCTGTCGGGGCAGTAGGTGGGTTCATCCCGCCCAGGAACAGAGGGGGCTGGGCAGCTCAGCCCCGGGAGCGGGGCCTGTAGTCTGAGGCTGAGCGGGCATGGTCAGGGTAGTCCAGGCGGCTCTCAGAGGCAGTGAGCATGCGTTCAGGTTCCACCACGAACATGTAGTAGAAGTTCCACATCAGCATGGACAGCAGGGGCAGGAACGTCAGGCCGTAGCCAAAGCCTCGGAAGGAGCGGCCCACAGCGAAGGTCAGCCAGTATATGAGCCTGGGAGGCAAGCAAAGGTCGAGCTTTCCTTGAGGGAAGCGCATCAGCTAACAGGTTGATGATAGGGAGAGTGGAAAGTGAGGGAGGCAGGTGGGGGTTGGTTGGCACAACTGATACCTCTAAAAACAACCAGTGTTCATGCACTGACGTATGTGCCAGGCACGGTACTAATTACTTTAGGGGTACTGTTTAATTTAGACCTCACATCTCTATGAAGTGTGTATATTATTCACCTCCCTCTTTGTATACTTCTCAAATTTGAATTAAAAAGTTTTGAGTAGGCAACATACATTTACATGGTTCAAAATTCAAAGGCACCAGTGAGTAGAGTAAAATGTTTTCCAGATACTCTGTTCTCTTCCTTCCCCTCCTCACCTCGATTCTACTCCCACCCCAGACATCCAATGTTATGGTTTCTTGTACATCGTGAAGTTTTCTGTATATATAAGCAAGAAAATTTATGTTTTTCTCCCCTCTTTTTTTTTTTTTTTTTGAGGTTTGGGAGCATACTATTCCATGGGGTTGCAAAGAGTCGGACATGACTGAGCGACTGAACTGAACTGAGCATACTATAGAGACTGTTCTGCACATTGATTTTTTTCCCCCATTTAATGCATCTTGTAGGTTATGTCATTGTGTGTGTGTGCTCAGTTGCTCAGTTGTGTCCGACTCCTTGAGACTCCATGGGCTGTAGCCCACCAGGCTCCTCTGTCCATGGAACTTTCCAGGCAAGATTACTGGAGTGGGTTGCCATTTCCTACTCCAGGAGATCTTCCCAACCCAGGGATTGAACCCACATCTCCTGCATCTCCTGCATTGGTAGGTGGAGTCTTTACCACTGACCCACCTGAGAAGCGATTGTGTCGTATCAGCATATAAAGAGCTTCATTATTTTGCAGCTGCAGTACATTCCACTGTGTTTATTTCCCCTTTTGTAGATGGAGAAACTAAGATTCCAAAAGGTTAAGATGCATCCAGTGTCACATATTGGGGAAACAGTAAAACCATGATTTGAACCCATGCCTGTTCATCAGCCTCTCCTGCCATTTTAGAGGGGCTGAGGGAAAGAAGAAAGTAAGGAAGCCAGCTTCAAGAGAGCTTGAAGCCCAGAGGGGTGGATCAGGCACAACTAAATTTCCCCTTTTGGAAGATCCATTCAAAAATACACACCCCTCAGTGGAAGGAGGGCAGCAGTTTCCTCCTAACTTAACGAAGGGCCACCTATTACAAAATTGAGATGCCCCTGTATTTTCACCTGTGTAACAGAGGGAAGAGCACATGCTGCAGGTAACTTGCCCATAGGGAAGGACCCTGGATGGGAGGGAAGGACCCTGGATGGGAGGGAAGGACCCTGGATGGGAGGGAAGGACCCTGGATGGGAGGGAAGGACCCTGGATGGGAGGGAAGGGACTTGGGTTCCAGTCCTGCCTCTGCTGCTGCAGACCTATGCCACTCTTCTCCCCCAGCCTGCAGGTACTTCCTCTCATAGTCATTTTCTCTCGGTAAAATGGGTAAGATGGACCAGACAACCGCTGGTCTTTAGCTCCCTGATGATTCTTGCTGCTTAAACCGAATTAAACCAACTTCTTATCTGAGACCAGCATTCCCTGAGAAGGAGATTTGAGGTTGAGTTACATGAACAGGAACATACTTATCTTGGAAAACATCTACTGGAAGAACATGCAGGACTGTATGATGGTCAGGAGACTGGCAGGACAAATGACCATTAGACTACCCTTAGAAGTGACAGGAAGACAGATTTTAGCTTAATAGGAAAAATGCTTTAGCAGTTAAAGCCACCTGGAATCCTATATGGAAAATAACAGAACTTCCCTAGTGGTCCAGTGGTTTAAGGATCCGCCTGCCAGTGCAGGGGACACAGGTTCAATCCCTGCTCCAGGATGCTGAAGCATGGTTCTACATCCTGTGGGACAACACAGCCCCAGTGCCACAACCACTGACCCGTGCCCTGGAGCCTGCGAGCCCCAATTACTGAGCCCACACGCTGCAACTACTGAAGCTTGTGTGCTTTGAGCCTGTGCTGCAGCTAGAGAGTAGCCCCCACTTGCTACAATTAGAGAAAGCCCTTGATCAGAAACAAAGACCCAACACAGCCGTAAATAAATATGATAAAATCTCTTTAAAAAGAAAATAACAAAAGGAAATGTATTAGGGGAAAAAAATGGAAAGATCTGCATTTCGGAAAGACTTCAGAAATTCAAGGGTACCTTCTGGGTTAACATAGTTTACATGAAAACACCCCTAAGGATCTTCAAATTCTAAATGAAAGGGGAGTAATGAGGCTGCTGTGAGACCTATGTGCCCTCAATGTGGATGAACAGGACAATCCCTTGCCTAGCCCCCACCCACTCCCATTTGATAAGCAGAATTTCCTGCCTACAGGGAAAGAGACAGGCTAGTGAAGGGACCAGGACCATTTAGCAAAGTAAGCACTGGGAGAGCAGACTGTTGGGAGTCAGAATTGAGAGCTGTTGTCAAAGATCTGAATTGACTAGAGAATTCCAGAGGTTAGAGTCAGGGCAGAAGTTTTTAGCACAGTATAAAAGAGAACTTTCTAAAAATTAGGACTTTTGATAAATAAGACTGCCCCATAAAGAACAAAGCATTTGGTCACAGGGGATGTTCAACCAATGTTCAGCCAATGGCCACCTGACCAGAGTGTCATAGAGGAGTGGTTGCAATGGGTGGGAAGTTGGTCTAGGTGACACCCAAAAGCCCTTCCCTTCCTGTTCTAGGTTGATATATGTGTCTTATGAAAGACATGGGAGCTGCCAAGTGAGGTAAAGTGCAAGGCAGAAAGTGGACTCAACTTTCCAGGGTGCACATTTGGGCTGATTCAGAATCCACAATCCCCCTGGCTCTCCAGACATTCAGATGCCCAGGTCCCTTAAGCACCACCACCTCCTCTGTGCCCCACCCCCAGCCCCAACTCACCGGGAGATGGCAAAGAGACCAGTGAGTAGAGGGAGCAGTTTGAGGGTATCTTGAGGCAGGTAGGTGGAAAGCACGGCCAGGTTGAAGAAGTAGAGGATGAAGAGCTGGACCGACTGGGCCACATACCGCCGGTGGATCTCCACCTCCCGCCGTGGCTCCCCAAAGGGTCGAAGGGCAGAAAAGCACAACAGGCTCAGCCCGTACACCAGGATCCCTGGGTGGGGTTGGAGAGCACACAGGATCAGGTGAGGAAGCAGGTGGCAGAGTGCAGCATGAGCTTCGGCTCTGCACCCTGGGTGGGGCTGAGGTGGTCCTGAGTGGAGGTGAGCATACGGGGGACAGGGTGTGGGAGGCCCTGAGGGTCCAGGTCTAGTGATGGGAAACTTTGCTGCTCTCCAAGTCAGGCAGGCCCTGCCCTCCAGCCCCACTCTCAGACGCCCCCTCCCTTCCCGCAGGGCCAAGGCTCACCCAGTACAATGGGGAAGGTGGCGAAGACCCCACAGCGCAAGGTGTAGATGAGGCGGGAGCTCATGGTGGGCAGGCGTGGGGCATCGAAGGGCAGGAAGGCGTATGCCCCGTAAAGCAGGCAGGGGAAGAGGATGAGGGCGGCTCCCACCGAGGCCACGGCTCTCAGCACCTCTCGGCCCCCACAGCCCCCACAGCCCCCACAGGAGGGGCCAGGTGGCTTCACCACTGCTTCGGCCCACTTGCACTCCGGGGGCTCGGGGTGGGTGGCCCGGGAAGGCAGGAAGGTCCGGCGGTGCTCGCTCTCGCTGGCCTCACAGCACACGACGAGGTCCTCCTGGGGCCGCCGCTCAATGCACTGTAGGTCGATGGGCACGAAGGCCCGGGCTGCCTTCTCGGGCAGCAGGCTGGCTTCATCTTCGGGCAACTCCTCTAGTTTGGTGGGTGGCTCTGACTCAGGGGGCTCAGGCTCAATGTTCCTCCAGCCGGGGGGATCTGGGAACGGGGCACTGGGCTGGGGGCCAGTTCCCCAAGGCAAAGTGGCAGCCTCACTTACTGTGCTGTCTAGACCATCCTCGGTCCCCTCTCTGGCTGTGGGAGACTCAGCCGAAGACCCCACTCTAGAGGACTCAGCTCCAAGGGACTCAACCCCATCTTCCCCTTCCAGCTTCCGGCCATTGGGGACCAAGGCCTGGGGTGGGCTCTTCTCCAGGGCCTCAGGCCCCTTCACTTCCAGCAGGGCCAGGGTCTCAGGGTTCTGTCATCCTGGGACCCGACTTCTCACGTCTCACTTCTCACGTCTACCACAAAGTCATGTCACCCTGGAGGGAGCAGAGCGAAGTTCTGTCAGAAGCCGCCATCCTCTGGCCCTCAGGAGGGGTTGGTAGAACCACAACTCTCCAGGGCAGCTGGCCTCATGGACTTTAGCCCCTTCTGGGATCTTAGAGAGAACCTGATCTGGAGGAAAGTGTTCAAACAGTGGGAAGCAGGAGAGAAGTGTGCAGCTGAAATGGAGGCACCCTTTCGACATCAAATGCTATTCAGCAGGAGAGGGTGAGTCAGGGGGCACAGGCCTTGGCAGCTATGGCCTCAGCCAGCCTCCACCCACGCCTTCTACCCCCTCCACCAAAAACCCTGGGGTCATGGCCACCCTAATGCAGGAATAGGAGGAAAGGGAGATATTTAGAATTTTGCCAAGGGCTTTCTTCCTATGAAGGATCTTGTGAACAGAGACGCTGCCCCCTTTCCTCCACACCTCCCCTTCCCCTGCAGATCCCCAACTGGAACTTTCCTGGCAGCTGACACCCATGATTTGCCAACAGATCTGTCCCAAGGAGCTGGTAGTGGCAATGCACCCTGGTCTTTTGTCTCCAATCTGGATACGTGGTCAGTTTCCAAACTTCTCAGTAACCCACCCCCTACATCTCTGGAGGGCCCAGGTGGATCCATTCTGACCTCTGAGTCTAATGAAGGTTGTTTCCCATGCCTCCTCTCTGGTCTCTGTCCCCTCCCTGCTGTCCTCCATCTCACTGCTTCTGGATGGGGCTGATTTCCCTCTCGCCACCTCCCCAAGGACCTCCAACCCCCTACTTTGTGGACCCATGACACCCTCTTACTTTCCATCTGGAGAGAGGTAGAGGGTCCCCAGCGTCCGGGAAGGAGCTGCCCAGCTCTTCTGCTGGCTCTACAAGTATTCCTTTCGGTCTCCCTCCCTTTACCTGTGTCTCCAAACCTGTCTGACCAGAGCAGGTGGGGCCCAGTTTAAAGGGGAAGGCCCCGCCCTGCTGAATCTGCCGACAGAAAAAGCATTAAAGGAGGACGTCATGCTTTCTGAGCCTAGAGGTGTGTGTTCTGGGAACATGGGAAGTGTAGGAACTCCCAGCACAGGAAAGCAAAGGGGGAAGAGTGGGTTTCTGCATCAAAGGGCTCTGAGATAGATTGGGATACCCCCAAAGAAGTAGAATTACTACCCTTATTCACTCAGTATTTACTGGGCACCTATTAGGCACTATTCTAGGGACAGACACAGGAAAAACAAGATGACAGGCAAAGTCTCTGTGCTTAAAAAGCTGGCTCTATTGGGGTAACAGATAATCAAGAAGCCTAGTAACTAAACCAACATGACAATATCAATAGGGAGAAACCTCTTTGCCAAAGTGATATCTGAGCTGTGACCTGATGAGAAATCTGGAGAATGAGTGTTCCAGACAGAGGAACAGCAAGTGAAAGGCCAATGAGTGGGAAAGACAGGTTGTTTCAGGACAGAAAGGTCAGTCGATGTCTGGAAAGTAAATTTATGTTTCCACTACAGCGTGTACAGGGGTCCACTGAACACTTTAGGTTTAAGGTTAAGAAAGCAATAGGAATCCAAGGTGATCTTTCCCATGGAAAGACCAGGCGGGCAGAAACATAAGGCTGTTGCTTCTCATTCCTGTGTATCTTTTCCCCTGAAGTCATTTGAGCTTTATGGGGGGGGGGGGGGGCGGGGAGGGGCAGTATCTGGTTTGCTCATGCCTGGGTCTCCAGAACCCAGAACTGTGGCTGGAAGACTGTGGCAGGTGTTCAGTAAATGTTTGCTGGGCTGGTTGGAGATTAACAGAAAATGGAAATCTTTGGGTTGGGTGGGGGAACTGAAAGGCCCAGGTACAGAAGTCCTGAATTGGATGGCCTTTCTCTATGTCCTGCTTGACTCTCCAGGAAAATTTTCACCTACACGTTTTTTGTTTAATAGGGAAAAGGGGAGAATTAGAATCATTCTATCCAGTAATCTGAAAGAGGCTCGGCTCAAACGGATGGGCCAAATGACCACTGTCGGACAAAGCAAAGTCATGCTCCTAGCTGTGAGCCCATCTGTCCAGATCCAGCTTAGCTTCAGCACCCTCGCCGCAGAGTCCACTGCTTGTTGTCTGCCAGCTGTGTCAATAAAGTTTTTCGCAAGGGATCACCGAAGCCGGAGAGAGGCCAGGCTGCCCAGAGTTAGTTCTGGCAACTTCCCGGGAGGGAAAAAGAGTTTCGCGAGATTTGGTAGCAGCAGGCCACTGGCCCGCCACCTGCACCTGCTATCGCGAGATTTGGCAGGCGGAGGAGGAGCTGTCGCGGTCAGCCGCCTCACAGCGATGGCGGCCGAGCAGGGCCGGCGGCGGTGGCGGCTGCGGCTACGGCCGGAGACAGCAGTGGTGGCAGTAGCGGTGGGTGGCGGGGGCCTGTGACCGGGAGCCGCCCCTGGGTCCGGGCATCATGAGCCAAGGCCCCCCCACAGGGGAGAGCAGTGAGCCCGAAGCAAAGGTCCTCCACACTAAGCGGCTTTACCGGTGAGAGGGGCCGCGGCGTGAGTGCAGCCGCCAAGGGAAGTGGGGGACAGCGAGGGGCGGGGCCTCCCGGACAGGCGGGCTCCGGTACCGGGCTGGGGTATGGGTGAGCGAAGAGGGTGCAATTTTAGAGGGAGCAAAGGGGGCGGGGCCCCATAACCCGGGATTGAGCTGAAAGAAGGAATTGGGTGGGTGGGAGGTTGGGAGGGAAGCACGTGGAGGGAATCTCTTCCGCAGTGAGCTTGGGACGGGCACCGAGCTTTGCGGATTTGGGGTAAGAAGGTTGGATTTGGGGACTGCAGCGGTTGAGAAGGTGAGGGTGGGGTCACAGATGGGAGAAAAACCCGGAAGGGAATAGTGCTTAGAACCCTGTAAAGATTTACAGGGAAGAACCCTGGACTGAAATCAAGAGAGGTCTTTGCTTTGCCGTTCGCCGTGTGACCTTGGGCTTTCGTTTTCTCATCCTTAAAAGGAGAGATCTGTATTTGATAGGCTTTTAGGTCACTTAGGGCTCCAAGTTTTGGGAATCTGAATGAAAATAAAGAGGCTGTAAGAGTATTTGTGTTGGACTGGCAGGGAGGTGAAGGACTTTGAGTCCAGAGTTTTCGTAGGTCATCGGAGCCCATTTCCGGGCACCTGGGGACGGACTCCTGAGTCCTGCTTTCCTTCCAGCCTCATGACTGCAGTCTCTTGCCAGGCAACTCCATTCCTGGTTTCTCATTTCCACAGTGCCACTCACGCTCCTTAACCTCTCATTCAGCCTTTCAACCCTCTGTTGGAAACAGGCCGGGGTGAACATTTCCCGCCCTAAGCGGAGGATATTTTTGTGTGGGGCAGCTAGAACATGGTTTCTGGATGTGGATCAAAAATAGAATGACACATAAAGACCAAATTGAGTTTTCTCGCTTTCTACTAGGAAGTTAAGAGTTTGGGGTTTTCATTTGGCTGAGGCTCTGGAACCAGAGGTGTTTGCATGAGAAGACTACCTTCAGAGCCATGGGCCCCATCTTGGCAGTGAAAGAGTCAAGAGCATGTTGTCTTTTCCTCCTTTGGGTAGGCATCCTGCCTGGTCTGGCTTCCTAAGCCAGAAGGCAGAGGGGAGTATCGGCTGCTCCAAAAATAGAAAAGTGATCCAAGCCCTCAGCCTCTGGGCTTTCACTGTGGGCTGCCCCAAGCAGTCTCCGGGCGGATGAAGAGACTGGGGTGGCACGTGTGCCTCGTCATGCCGCCGAGTGTCATTGCTGCCTGTCAGACAGAGCGTGGGCAGTGCTGTGAGATTCCTCACTTGTCTCCAGCTTTTGGTGATGGCTTTGGTCATCCTTATCATTCTCAAATCTTGTTTTTTCTCAAGCCACTGCCCTCACAGAACTGACTGACTTAAGCTGATATGTTTGCATGTGTGGCTTACATGTATGCACAGGGGTCTCCCTGCTGGTAATTGTGCATTGTTGGCTTTGGGTAGGGTGGCAATTTGAGGCAGCACATCTCTTTCTATTGTTTATTATAGCAGTGGTGATTGGTGGGAAGAAGGTTTGATTTCTCGGCGCAAGGTAAATATGTTGTTGGACTATGAAACTGGCATTGGAGCTTCTGTAAATTTGGGTAATTCCCACAATCTGTGTATAGAAATGAAATTCTGAAATGTTTGAAGCCCCTTAGAAAAGGCAGCTGGAAAACGGATGCTGGAAGGGATGCAAGCACCAATTAGGCCAGTTTTAGCTACTTAAAAATTTTTTTAAAACATGTTTTTCTTTTTTAACACTGTGCGTCATGACCTAAGATTACAGTAGTGAATGAGACACAAGACTGGTTTTTGTAGTTTTTGTTCTAAATGAGATTACAATTTAATGGAGGCGCCTATGGTCTGATGGGAAATGTAAAAGAAAGTGTGGAGTCCTCCCCGCCACCTTAGATCTGTGCATGGCCCTTTTCTGGGGACTAAACTGGCGTATTACTGATGGCTGCCTGGTGCTGCGTTTGGCATTGAGGGCCTGGCTGGCTAAAAGAGCTTGGCTTCCATCTCTAGGCAGCCCAGGAGGTGTTTGGAGAAATGCTGGTCTCTTAAGACTGTCTTTGAGAAGGCCTTGATTACCATCCCACCCACTCAGCTGGGTGTTGGTGATCACTTCACCAAGTGTAGGACAGCTTTTAGGGGCACCAGCTGAGCCACCACAAGATGCTAGCCTGCTGTGACCCACTTTCCCTGGCCCAGGAGCACGTTTCAGTATTCTGGATCCGTTTTGGACTATTTTAGGAATTGTAACTCACTATTTTTCGGTTGTTTTGTGTCCAGGAGCAGTGCCTGATTCATCTGTTCTCACAGCTGCTGTCTGTCATCCTCTGGGTTTTACCCTTCTAGAGATGATACTTACTTAGGTACCTCTTGGCCATTCATTGCAGAGTTGCCTTGAACTTTTCTCTTAAGGCCTGGAATATCCTCCTCAGGATGAAGACCAGTACTTATTAAACACTTACTGTGTACAAGGCATTGTTATGAATGCTTTATGTATTAATTAATTTAACCTGCACAAAATAGGTGATGTTACTAATCCCATTTTATAGATGAGAGAACTGAGATAAAAAAGTTAAATACTTGACCCAGGACTCTATAGCTGGTAGGAAGCAGAGCTAGGATTTGAACCCAGACTATCTGATTCTAGAGACTATACTCTATATTAAAACAACTGGTTCCTTCAGCAGAATCCAGGAGACTTTAAGAACTTCAGGGACACTCTCATTCCCCTTTCTCTTACCCCATTATTGCAGAACAGAATTTTTGTGTTAGGAATGCTTTTCCTTTATGTCTGATAATAAGCCAGCCTTTTAATAATAATAATTCATTTCACCAATATATATCAAATGCTCACTATATACCAGTGCTGTATTTAAATTATTTCATTTACTGTTCACAACAGCCCTTTGAGGTAACTACTCTTATCTCCATTTTTATAAATTGGTAACTAAGCCTTAAAGAAGTTAGGTAACTTCACCCAAAATTATAGAGTTAGTAAGACACAGCCAGATTCAAACCCTAGATTTTCTGCCTGGCATCAGAACCTATGCTCTTTCCATTGAGAGAGCCTGCCTTCCCATATCACAGAGTTTCTCTGCCTTGACAGTGTTGACAGTTAGCATGACAGTTATGATGGTGGACTGTCCCATGTATTGTGGGGTGTCTAAGCAGCACACACTAAATGCCATAGCAGTGCCTCTCCTTCCCCTCCCCGGGGTTGTGACAATCAAAAATGTCTTCAGCATTGCCAGACATCTTCTGAGGGGGCGGTTGTATCAAGATGGAGGCTCTGTTCATCTTGTTTTGATTGGAGCTCTATCTGCAGCCATTTCGTTTCCTTACCCCTAATTCTGTAGCTATTCCTGTAAGATCAGTATATGGACCATATGCATGGCTCAAGGACTGTTTGCCTATAATTCCCTGCAGGGCTGTGGTGGAGGCTGTGCATCGACTTGACCTCATCCTTTGCAACAAAACCGCTTATCAAGAAGTGTTCAAACCGGAGAACATTAGCCTGAGGAACAAGTAAGCTGAGACTCTATAAACTACACATCCTTAGAGTTTCTGTTTTCCTCTCCACCTGAAACCCTGTCATATACAGACATGTTCTCTCTTATCTCCTGACTTCATGGTACATAAATGGTCTGTGACATCTCTGGCCTTCCTAAGAGGGAGAGGGGATGCCTCACTTTCTGCAGCTTCTATATCTAACAGACTGGTGCCATTAGAATGGTGTTTGAGTTGGGGGAGTTGACTGTACTGCATAAGGAAGGAAAGAAAGAAGAGATACAGAGGCCGAGTAGAAAGGAGAGCACGGTGCAGGGGAAGAAAGTGAAGATTGTTAAGATTCTTACTGCTCCTACCTGTATCTTTTGGGGCTCCACTGCCTTCTAGAACCGCTTGTCTTGTGTCCTGCTGAGTGAGCCTGGATGTCTAATGGGAGGCACAGACGTTTGTCAGTTGGAGTGTCGGCAGGTGCCTTCTTGCCCTCAATTCTTGTGTCCCCCACCAAGGGATGGCCAGTCCCTCTCATGCTTCTCCACATCCTCATAGGCTGCGTGAGCTCTGCGTCAAGCTTATGTTCCTGCACCCAGTGGACTATGGGAGGAAGGCTGAGGAGCTGCTGTGGAGAAAGGTATATTACGAAGTTATCCAGCTTATCAAGACTAACAAAAAGGTAAGTGGAGGGCTTCTCTGGTGGCTCAGACAGTAAATAATCCGCCTGCAATGCAGGAGACCTGGGTTGGATCCCTGAGTTGGGAAGAGTCCCCCTGGAGAAAGGAATGGCTACCGACTCCAGTATTCTGGCCTGGAGAATTCCATGAACAGAGGAGCCTGGCAGACTACAGTCCGTGGGGTCGCATCTAGGGGGTCAGACACAACTGAGCAACTTTCGCTTTTCAAGAGGAGGTCTTGGAGCTTGGAAAGAAGTTTGTCTAAAGAGGGGAAGCTAAGGAACAAAAGACAGCTAGACAAGAGGCCCAGAGCATGGCTGTAGGTGGGGTATCAAGGAAGAGATAGAAAGGAGGGAGGGAGTCATATAGAATTAGGATTAGGAGAGAAGGGGACCCTGAGCCCAGGTGGGGAGACCAGAGAATGAGATCTAAGGGTATAGAGGTGACTCAGGAGTAAGAGGAGAGGTGGATAAAGTTCCAGACTTTATCCAGTTTCCAGAGCCAAAAAGATAAGTTTATTTCTTCGGTGAGATAAAAATGATTAGGGACAGGGGAGCAGAACTCTGATCTTGCTGCTTAACTGGCCCCTTCTTTTTCCCAATCTCCAGCATATCCACAGCCGGAGTACCTTGGAATGTGCCTACAGGACACACCTGGTTGCTGGTATTGGCTTCTACCAGCATCTCCTTCTCTATATCCAGTCTCACTACCAGCTGGAACTGCAATGCTGCATCGACTGGACCCATGTCACCGACCCCCTCATAGGTCAGTGAAATCTGAAAGGTGGGCTGGAGGAGCAAGTTGGTTTGTTTCTACTTTGGCCTTCTTATCCCTCAGTATCTATGTACCTTGTGACCCAGCCAGGCTGTGAGGATTCTAGAAGACATACACATGCTTCATGAGATTTGGATTTAACCAAATAAGCATATGAGTTGGGGTAAAGATCTTAAGGAAAGAGAGAGGCCTCTTTAGTTTGGGGTTGTAGACCGATGTAGAGCCAGGGGGAGGGATGGAATGATCTAGAGAAAGTCTGGCACTGGAAGATGATATTGATAGCATTTTTTTTCCTCCCAGTTGGATTTGATTGGCACTTTCTTTTAACTTTAGAGATTGTTTCCTAGTATTTGATGAAAGTATTACAGTTTTTAGAAATATTGGGAGAATCATGGACATTCTTTCAAGATAGTGCAAATCTCTTTGATTTTCCGAGAGCTGTGGTTTACCTCCTTCTCTAGTTGGTGGTTTTCTCTTCAGTTTGACTGTCCTTTGGCACTCCTTCCCTCTTCCCTCTTCCTCCAACTCCCCTTGCTCTTCATACCCCTTGCCCTCCCCCAGCCCCCTGCCCCTCCCCTCACCAGCAGAAAGACATTCTGGGTCAGAGATGGAGGTTATGTCTGTGCCACTGTGTGGCAGCATTCTCTGCTCAGAAGACACTCTATTTTATCCATTTGAAACACTTAAGAACAAAACAATGGGGGGGGGGGGGTTCCCTGGGGGTCTAGAGGTAAGGACTCGGCACTGTCACTGCCGGGACCCTGATTTCCATCTCTGGTCGGGGAACTGAGATCCTGCAAGCTGCACGGCCAAAAATAAAGCAATGTTAATCCAAGGCAGAATTCATAAGTGTCATATGAGATTGCCAGGAGGGTCCATAGCCTGAACGAAGATGACGAACCCTTATTTCAAAGAATTAATCCCCCAAACAACTTTATCTCTTTATAGATATTTCTCATTCAGCCAACTCAGCAACGTCTCTATAGTAAATATTAGGAAGGGCTTCTCAGAATGGGAGGTGCATACCTAAGAGAGTGTCTACAAAATGGAGGGGATAAGTGGATGGTATCTGGAGCCAGATTGTCATTTGGATCCCAACTCTGTTACTTACCTGTTATGCGACTTTGATTTCTTCAACTGTGAAATGGAAGTAATAAGAGTAACTACCCCTTGGGGTTGCTTTGAGGATCACTTCAGTTGGCCTTGTGATACACTCAGATCAGTACCTAGCCCATCGGAGAATTGCCTCCCAAATAGCTGAAGTTCTTTGAAGTTCCAGGGCTGCCTGGGTAAAGGCAGAGGTGAGAGCCCAGGCGTCTGTGGCTCTGGCCTCCACCTGTCCTCAGGTCAGACAAGTCTCTCCATGGACAGGCTTTTCAACAGGCTGCCTTTTCTGTGACCTCCGCCACCAGGCAGAAGCCAGGAGCATTTCCTTTGGCCTCATCCATATGCCATTCTTCCTGGGCAAGTTTCCCATCTTTACCTTTTACCTTTAGGTGGGGAGTGGCTCCCCAAGGCAGCCACAACTATACTTACACTTGACTTTACCTCTTTTTCCTTTTTAGTGACCTTCCTGTGATGATCTTTCACATGATGTTTCCCCAGGCAGCTGTCCTGGGTTGAAGACCCTAGACCATCTCTTCCAGTTCCTTCCTGTCCTGTGAATGACTCCTACTTATGAGCCTCTGTGTCCCTACCTCTGTCCACCTGTGAGCCTGTGTCTTGGATGGGCATCATCTCTGCCCCATAAGGCCGGGTTCCAAAACTAGACCTGGATTCTTGATCTCCATTCTCCACCTAGGAAAGATGTTTTCCAGAGGTAAGGTCAGAGGAATGGGCTTATAAACCTCTCTCTCTCTCTTTCTCAGGATGCAAGAAGCCGGTGTCTGCCTCAGGGAAGGAGATGGACTGGGCACAGATGGCATGCCACCGATGTCTGGTGTACCTGGGGGACTTGTGTAAGAATCAGAACCTTTCATTTTTCTCTGTTTTGGGCTCCAGGACAGGCTCCAGCCGTTCAAATTATTGGTACCACCCTTAAGGTGACTGGAGGGCAGGAGGAGTAGTTTGGGCTGTGATGACTTTTTCCCTCCAGTCTGTTTAGTGTTTCCTTCTCTTCACTATTCTTCCATGAGTCAAAAAGGATGAGTGAATGCAAGAAGGGGAAAATGTCTTTGTGCTTTAAGAAAGTCAGGGTGATAACCTGGTTTTAGTAGTAAGTTCGGAAGGTTTTAATTTGATGTCTTTCTCTTTTGGAGTTTTCTTTTCTCTTCATAGATTCCTAGGGGAATTGCGGTTAGACCTCAGGGAGGACTTACCTACCTGAAGCATGTATCTCAGAATGGAAAAGGACTCTTGCTTTATGCCCCCTGAGTCGCTAATCCTGATATACAAAGATCTCTAGTCCTGTTGGGCTCCTGGTGTGTGGCTTTTGGATGCATTATCTATAATTGACCCGAGGTGCCTCTCCCTGCCCTTATCCCACTCCTGGACCCTTCACAGGCAGGGGGCACAGGGAGAATCAGGTGCTAGAGAGTCCATCTGACCATGCAGGAGATACAAGAGACCTGGATTCAGTTCCTGTGTCAAGAAGGGAGGAGGAAATGGCAGCCCACTCCAGTATTCTTTTCTGGACAGTTCCATGGACAGAGAAGCCTGGTGGGCTGTAATCCATAGGGTTGAAAAAAGTCGAACATGGGTGAGCAGATGCAGGCGCACGTGCGCGCACACACACACACACAGAATCAGCTGTTTCACAGTAGATTGACCTAGTGTCATTAGTCATGTCTTCTCTCTAGAACTGAACAGTTGAATTCCAGAACCAAATATCAGAAGTCATTTCAAGCATTAATACATGCTGTAGCTCCCCTTCATTGGGAAGAGATAATCAAGAAGAGCCTCTTTACAAACACTAAATATTCTTTACATTTTGGACCTACCAGCAAGGAAGAGAGAGTTGAATAATTTGCTAGTCATGTAGACTTCAGCTGGCCAGAGACCCAGACAAGCCTGCCTTCTAGCTCAGGTATCTTCCTCCCAGGCTCCTATTACAGCTCTCTAGAGTGGACTTCGAGATGAGGGGAGGTATTTTCTGAAGCATGGCATTACTGTATTTCTTTTTTTCCTCTCCCTCTTACAGCACGTTATCAGAATGAACTAGCTGGTGTAGACACTGAGCTGCTAGCTGAGAGATTTTACTACCAAGCCCTGTCAGTAGCTCCTCAGATTGGTAAGTGGACCCCTCACTGGGGCCTCCCAACCCAGCAGCACTTTCTAAGCGGAAAACGATGTTGAGATGGCAGGCAGGCACACTCACTTCCCCCTGGGTCCTCCTCACCCTCAGTTCTTTAATGCTTCACCTTGGTTCTGAATTCTTTCCCAAGTAACGCACACTCAGAAGATGGTGGAAGAAGAGGAGAAATGGGAGAGTCTTGAACTAAGAGGGAGGGAGGCAGAAAAGAAGGGAAAGAAGATGGCTTCCTCATCTCTGGTGTCTCTGTAGAGAGAGGAGACTGCTTCAGCTGCCACTGTGGAGGCACAGTGAGGGAAGAGATAAGGCTAGATTACAGGAAGAGATGGGGATTAGCATGTCAGAAGGGGAATTCAGAGGTAAGAGACTGAGCTGAGATGAGAGGGTTCCAGGAGAGCCACAGCTGCTGTTGAAGGGTGGCACCCATCAGTGCTGAAGCCCTGAGGGCCAGGTGGGATTAGACTGATAGGACGGGAGTCTGGAATCAATAACCTCCTGGAGGAACAAGATTAACTGCTGATCACCTGAGAGACTGGTGTCTCCTGCAGAGCCACTGTTCTCCACATGAGTTCTCTGATGCTCAGCGTGGGTTGGGCTGGCAGCTTTCAGTGAGTGTTGTGGCCACAGACTGTGTGACTCCTCTTTCTCTCCAGGAATGCCCTTCAACCAGCTGGGCACCCTTGCAGGCAGCAAGTACTATAATGTGGAAGCCATGTACTGCTACCTGCGCTGGTGAGTATTTGGCAGCTCTTACCAGCTTTCACATCTGCAGGGTTCCTGCTTGCTTTTCTCTTTACGCTCTTCCTTCTCTAGCTCCTGGGAAAGATGGATAGAATGGTAAGATTGAGGGAGCCCCTCCTCAGGGACCCTGCATCCTGCCAGCCCTGCTGCTTTTCACACAGCCACCTGGATTTGTGGGTACTTGGGCAGCTAATGTAGCTGTCTGCTATCATGAAAGCTAACAGGATTGCTACCTTCCTGAAGAAGGAGATAAATTGAATATAATTGGTAAAATCGTACCAAGGTAACCTCTGACAAGAACTTCAAAATTGTAGAGCTTCAGTGTCTTGAAGTGATAGGGATGAGGGGATCAGTTTAGCAGTGTGGATTACTGCTTACCTGGATCTCATTCTTATTTCTTAGAATCAAACAACAACAACAAAACACAATTTTTTCAGGGCACCCAAAGTTGGTTAAACTTAGTTTACTAAGTCACCATAACCAAATGCACCTGAGACTGATAGGTAAATGAGAAAGCCTTTGATTAAATTTTAGTGAGACATAAACTGCCAGGAAACTCACTGTTGCCACCTTATCAGGGCCAAAGTCTACTTGAGAAGCCAAATCATTCTCAGTAGTCACATAGTGAATTGGCTTTCAAAGCCCAAAGGGAGTAAGGTGGTCTTGTAGCTTAAATGATCAACTACACTATAGTGTAAACTATAATACCTAATTCTGCCGCAGAATTCCAACCTGTGGTCCTTGGTTCACCTGGTCAAGGAAACATATTTCCAGTATCAACAAATATTTGCCCTTATCTAGATCAGTACAGATTGGCCTCCCATCCACTGTATTCTTATTGTTTTTTTTTTTTAATTGAAGTATAGTTGATTTACAATGTTGTACTAATTTCTGCTGTACAACAAAGTGAATCGGTTATATATATCTTTTCAAGAATTTTATTTTTGGTTGCTCTGGGTCTTTGTTGCCACGTGCAGGCTTTCCCTAGTTGCAGTCCTGGACTGTTCATTGCAGTGACTTCTCCGGTTGTGGAGCATAGGCTCTCGGTGCATGGGCTTAGGTAGTTGCCACATGTGGGCTCAGTAGGTGTGACTCTTGGACCCTAGAGTGTGAGCTTCAGTAGTTGGGGCTCACAGGCTCTAAGGTGTGTGGGCTCAGTAGTTGTGGCACAAGGGCATAGTTGCTCTGTAGCATGTGGAATCTTCCTGGACCAGGGATCAAACCCCGCATCCTCTGCATTGGCAGGCAGATTACTATCCACTGTACTACCGGGGAAGTCCTATACATTCTTTCTTATAGTCTTTTCCATTACAGTTTATCACAGGATGGATATTGAATGTAGTTGCATGTGCTATACAGTAAAACCTTGTTGTTTATTCATTCTACATATAATAGTTTGCATCTGCTAACCCCAAACTCCCAATCCATCCCTCCCCACCTTGCCCTTGGCAACCACAATTCTGTTCTCTAGGTCTGTGAGTCTGTTTCTTTTTCATAGATAAGTTCATTTGTGGCATATTTTAGATTCCACATACAGGTGATATCATATGGTATTTGTCTTTTTCTGACTTACTTCACTTAGTATGATAATCTCTAGTTCCATGTTGCTACAAATGGCATTATTTCATTCTTTTTTTTATGACTGAGTAGTAGTCTGTTACATAGTATAATATATGTGTGCCATATCTTTATTCATTCATCTGTAGATCGATATTTAAGTTGTTTCCATGACTTGGCTGTTGTAAATAGTGCTGGTAAGGCACTAGTGGTAAAAAAACCCACCTGCCAATGAAGGAGAAGTAAGAGGTGTGGGTTTGATCCCTGGATCAAGAAGATACCCTGAAGAAAGACATGACAACCCACTCCAATATTCTTGCGTTTTTTTTGGTGAATCCCATGGACAGAGGAACCTGGCAGACTACAGTGCATAGGGTTCCAAAGCGTTGAACACAGCAAAACAACTTAGTATGCACACACACGAACATAGGGGTACATGTATCTATTTGAATTATTGTTTTGTCTGGGTATACACCTAGGAATGGGATTGCAGGATCATAAGGCAACTCTATTTTTAGTTTTTGAGGAACCTCCATACTGTTTTCCATAACGGCTGTACCAGTTTACATTTCCACCAACAGTGTAACAGGGTTAGCTTTTCTCCATCTCCCACATTTATTATTTGTGTATTTATTCTTGCATATAATTACCAGGTTTCTGCCCTCCCATTGCATCTTTCCCATTCCTTGTATGCCTTCCAGGGATTGCCCCCCTTACTTGTCCTGGATCCCGTATCACATTCATAATTAGGATTTAGCGGGAGTCACTTGCAAAGAGCCAAATACATCCAGGTTTGGGAGGTGCCCACTGAGGCCCTCTACTGTGCTTAAACAGTTACGTCTCATGTTTTGTGGGCTGGGCATTTGCCTCGGGCTCAGTCTGGCAGTCTTCCTCCTGGTGGCAGTGTCTAGGGTCAGGCAGTGGTATTCGGCTGGTCTGATGTCTGATATGTTTGGAGAATTGGTTTATCTGGACCCATTTCCCTCTCCTTTTAGTCTTGGGGCCTCTCCATGTGGTATCTTCCTCAAGGTAGATGGACTTCTTACATATTTGGCTCAGGACTCCCAACAGCAAATAATGATCTAAGCAACTTGAAACTAGGGTCTGTCAATCTCTTAGGGCCTGGGCCTGGAAACTGGTGGAGTCACTCCTACAATATTTTCTTGGTCAAAGCTTTTCAATAGTTGTTGTCTCCCACCCCCACCCCCTGCCAAGATTTAAAGGAAGGTGACATAGAACCCACTTCTCAGTGGAAGGAATATAAAAAATTTATAGCTATATTTAATTCACCTCTAACATGTATTTCTTCTTTTTCTATATCTTGCTTTTTATAATTAAAAGATGTTTCAGGGACTTCCCTGGTGGTCCAGTGACCCAGAATCGATCTCTGTTTGGGGAACTAAGATCCCACATGCTATGGGGCATGACCAGAGGAAAAAAAATAATAAAAATTTTTAAAAGACATTTCAAAAAAGTATAGCATGCTGTTAGTCTTTGTGGTAGGGCAGACTGGGGTTGGAGATTCAGCTGTACTATGTTTAGCTGTGTGACCTTTGCATTATACTCGATCTCTCTGGCTTCATTCCCTTGTCTATAAATGTGGGCAGTAGTAGGGTACAGTGCCTGACAGAGTGGGGTGCTCAGTACATATTTTCATTTGAATGAATATTGTGAAGATTAACTAAAATGGTATATGTAAATATCCTTAATGCTTGTTAAATGCTACCCATTAAGTGCTCTGCTTTTAAAAAGATGAAAAATAGTGTATTTCAGCGATGGTAACTAAGTTATGTTTGTAACGTTGAATGGGATTAATTGTTCCATATCTGGATGCAGAGGAGATACAGATGTCATCATTACTCTGATTAATCTGAAAGTTGTATGTGTGTGTTTTTACCAGGAAAGATAGTTTTCACCCTCAGTCTGTACGTGGAAGTGGCGGCTGGGGGCAGCCTGTATTTACTAGAAACAGTGCTCCTGGGACATCCTTGATGGTCCAGTGGCTGAGACTCCACACTCCCAATGCAGGGGGTCCGGGTTCAATCCCTGGTTGGGCAACTAGATTTCACATGCCAGAACTAAGACCTGGAGCAGCCAAGTACATAAATAAATATTTAAAAAAAGAAAAGCAGTGCTTTCTAAATCTCTGGAAGACTGACATTTCCTGTCTCCTCCTCTGCCAAGACTCAGTAGCTCACCTCTGTCTCCTTCAGCATCCAGTCGGAAGTGTCCTTTGAGGGGGCCTATGGAAACCTCAAGCGGCTGTATGACAAGGCAGCGAAAATGTACCACCAGCTGAAGAAGTGTGAGACTCGGAAACTCTCTCCCAGCAAGAAGCGGTGAGTGGGGCCTGTGGGAAGAGGGGGTCTTCCTGCAGTTGGTACAGTAGGACCACAGGGACTCCGGAGCTGTTCGCCATCTACCTTGGGCTCCTCTCATTTCAGATGTAAAGACATTAAGAGGTTGCTGGTGAACTTTATGTATCTGCAAAGCCTCCTGCAGCCCAAAAGCAGGTGAGTAGAGAGAGTGTGAGCAAGAACTCTGTCTTGGGACTGGCTCCTTTATGGCAGGGGACTTGGAGAGGAGGGCGTGGGCTGGTGAGTTCTGTCTCTCAATTGGAAATTCTCTAGCTGGCTAGTCCTTCCTCGGCATCCCTCGCTGTCTCACCCTAGGTTCCATGCCCATTCTCTGGGTGGCCCACCCTCTGGCAGATTGGGCGCTTACTGGAAGTTGAAGGAATGGCCGAATGGGAAGCCCACCCACATCCCTTCCACTGTATGTCTGCCCTTCCCATGTTACTCTGTCTGCTTTAGAGATCAGCCAGCACTGAGTCCCCCTCCTCCTCTCTGAAGTCTCCCTTGTAGGATCCCATAGTCTTTTCTCTGAATCCTGTATTCCCAGCTCTTTGTACCTGCCCCAGCCCCCATCACTGACTTCCCATTACTCCTGCCCTTTCACAGCTCCGTGGACTCAGAGCTGACGTCACTTTGCCAATCAGTCCTGGAGGACTTCAACCTCTGTCTCTTCTACTTGCCCTCCTCACCCAACCTCAGCCTGGCCAGTGAGGATGAGGAGGAGTATGAGAGTGGATATGCCTTCCTCCCGGACCTTCTCATCTTTCAAATGGTCATCATCTGCCTTATGGGGGTGCACAGCTTGAAGAGAGCAGGTAACTCTCCTGTGTCCCTCTCTTCTCTCCCACTGGCTTCGGGGATCCTCACTACCCTTTTCTGCAGCTCCTTATCCATAAAATTGCTTCCACGAGTAGTCCCTTCAGCACCTACGTCACTGCCTGGCTGTAGGAGAGAGCCCTGAAGGAGCTCCTAGTGAACAAACAAAGGCAACAGCATGTTCCCATCCCCTCCACCCTCCCACACCCACAGATACACGCACCCTTGTCTGGGACCAAGGCAGGCAGAGTGGTTGAGATGCTTAACTGTGGATCCAGATGGAATTCAGACTTGGTGGCAGTGGGGGTGGGGGCAGTTAGTTTCTGCCAGAGGTATATGTAGAGCAAGGTTGGATGGAAGGGAGGGAGAGACAGGACTGGGTGTGAATATGCTTGGGGAGTGGGGAGGGGCCTGTGTGAAAGCATCAGCTGGGGAGGATGAGGTGGGACAAGAGGAAGCAGGATGAGCTGGCACATTCCACATTACAGGATGAGAGTGCAGAGACCTGAGAAATCTTTTTTTACCTTAGAGAAAGTTTTTAGAGGTAATTAAATCCTTGGGAGGGTTGAGAACAGGTGAGATGAGGTTGGAGTTAATGGTGCTTCCTACTCTTCGGGGCCCTGAGCCCCTAACACTGGCTTTCCTGGGTTTAGGATCCAAGCAGTACAGTGCAGCCATTGCCTTCACCCTGGCCCTCTTCTCCCACCTCGTCAATCACGTCAACATCCGGCTGCAAGCTGAGCTGGAAGAGGGCGAGAATCCCGTCCCAGCATTCCAGAGCGATGGCACAGGTGCAGGGATGGGGGAGGTTGTGTCTGTGGAAAGGTTAGCATGGGGCGTGGGGATCACGGGAGGGGAACATAGGCGCGGCAGAGGTTGGGGGGGCTGTCAAAGAGCACCTGTCAGTGTCCCAGTGCTGACCGAACTCTCTCCACAGATGAGCCAGAGTCCAAGGAAACCTTGGAGAAGGAGGAGGAGCCGGGTCCTGAGCCCCCTCCTGTAGTACCTCCAGAGGGTGAGGTCAGAAAGAGTCGGAAGTTCTCCCGCCTCTCCTGCCTCCGCCGCCGCCGCCACCCACCCAAAGCAGGTGATGACAGTGACCTGAGCGAAGGCTTTGACTCGGATTCAAGCCATGACTCGACCCGGGCCAGTGAGGGCTCAGACAGTGGCTCCGACAAGAGTCTTGAAGGTGGGGGAACAGCCTTTGACGCTGAGACAGATTCAGAAATGAACAGTCAAGAGTCCCGATCAGACCTGGAAGATATGGAGGATGAGGACGGGACACGGTCCCCAGCCCTGGAGCCATCTCGGGCCAGGTCAGAGGCTCCTGAATCCCTCAATGGCCCTCTGGGCCCCAGCGAGGCCAGCATTGCCAGCAATCTACAAGCCATGTCCACCCAGATGTTCCAGACCAAACGCTGCTTCCGACTGGCCCCCACCTTCAGCAACCTGCTTCTCCAGCCCACCACTGAAGCGCCCACCTCGACCAGCCTCAGGCGCTGTGTCAATGGAGATGTGGACAAGCCGTCAGAGCCAGGTACATGGGCCTCTCTCCTTCGTCCTGCTCTGGTCCACACCTGTGCTGTCAGCATTCACTTGAGAGAGGCTGCTCTTCTCTCTGAGTACTTCTCATGCCTACCCTTGCTGCCTTGCTTCTGGCCTCTGCCCATAGTGTGGCCCAGGAGCTTTTTCCTGGGGATCCCCTCTCCTGCTCACTTCCTCGTTCTCAGCTCCCAGCTGATTTTGTGGTTGTATTCTCCTCCCACTCCCACTTTGCCCTATGGGTTTGGGGCTTTCCTCCCCACACAACACTGTAGCAATAACTTTTCCCGTGGTGCCTCAGGTCCTGCCAGGGCTCCTGGAAACTAGAAAAACCAGCACCCACTAGTAGGGCAGGTGGATTAGAACAGGACATTTCTCCTGAGGACCTTCCCCTGAGGTGCAGAGGGAACACCTGGTCAGCAGCAGCAAGCATTTGTGGCTTGGACACTGTGTCAAGCACTAGGCTGCACTTTTAGGGTCTTGTCTTATTTAACTTTCATGGCAGTCTTTTTTTCTTACAAGTTTGTTGTTGTTGTTTTGTTTTTTAATTTTTTTGGCCACATCTTGTGACATGTGGGATCTTAGTTCCCTGGCCAAGGATTGAACCCATGCCTCCTACATTGGAAACACCGAGTCTTTACCACTGGACCCCCAGGGAAGTTCCCATGGCAGTCTTGTGGTGGAAGAATCATCACCCCTGTTCTAAATGCTGTCCTGCTAAGCTTCTGTGCAGTGCTCCTTTATCCTGGAACATACTTTCCCTCCCTTGCTCTGAGTGTGTTGCTTGGCTATTCTCACTTGACCTCTAGATTTTGGCTTATAAGTCACTTGGTCTGGGAGTCCTCCAAGGGTTGGCTTCCTCTGGTCTCCTGTAGCTTCTATACCTCCACAGGTTCCAGCCCTTTCCCATTCGAGTGATGATGTCCGTTGGCTTGTATGTGTGCCCACCAGTGCCATGAGCCTCTTGAGGGCAGGGCAGTCCATGTTTTGTCTGTTGCTGTATCCCTATTACCTAACGCAGGGCTTGGCACAGGGCTGGGACTTAGGAAATACTGAGTGAGTGAAAGAAATGAGGAAACTGGTGCTCAGAGGTGGAGTGTGATCTGCGTACTGTTCTAACCTGCAGGCTTGAAGAGCTGGGAGCTGGCAGTAGTTTTAAATTCTGTACCCTTTTTCACCCTACCCGTAGCTCCTTTCTGTCTGCCCTGCCTTTGACACAGAATGAGCACAGGACAGATGTCAGTTGAGTGAGTAGCTGTAGACCTCACAGGTTAGCTCGTGTTTTAAAAGGCACCAGGCTCTTGCTTAAAAGCAGTCAGTCAGTGGACCTAGAGAAGTCGGGCCGGAATCTCATTCCTCTTTTCACGTCAGAATTCTTCAAATGAGTCCAGGCAGGTGGGGGCACGCTCCTCTCAGAGAGCCGAAGTCTGTTGCCCTGTGTCTACTAGTTGCTCATCCCAGTTATCTGTCTCCCACTCCCAGCCTCTGAAGAGGGCTCGGAGTCGGAGGGAAGTGAGTCCAGTGGGCGCTCCTTTCGGAATGAGCGGAGCATCCAGGAGAAGCTGCAGGTCTTGATGGCCGAAGGCCTGCTCCCTGCTGTGAAAGTCTTCCTGGACTGGCTGCGGACCAACCCCGACCTCATCATTGTGTGTGCGCAGGTGCGTCCCTCCACACCCACTTGCCCTCTTTAGCTCCCAGGGTGTGAGGGGAGGGCTGGGCCAGCCGCGATGGGGTGTGGGAATCCCTTCAGCTGGGCTGGGCAAGACAAAAGTTATTGTCAAGCACGGGTTCTGTGCTGGCTCCTAATGCTTTTTACAGGCAAGGCTTAGGCATGGCCTTTGCCCTCAAAGAGCCTGTGGCCTTGGCTGGGATATAAGTCCTGTGGACTGGGAAAGTGAGAGAGCTGCTTATTCGGCTTTATGTCCCCAGCGCTAGGCATAATGCCGGCTATAGCAAGTAATGTTGATGAAAATACATGTTCAAGGGCTAACCTTGGTAGGTAAACATCGGCACCCAGAGAAATGAGAGGGCACAGCGTGGTGACGAGAGATGGGACTGGGCAGTGACAGCGTGCACAGACAAGGTGCAGCTGTTATGGGCAGGGAAATGGCTCAGAGAGAGCTCTGCAGCTGGAGTGAGCAGTGTCAGAGGTGGGCTCCCACGGAGGCTGGCTGGGTTGATGGCAGCCTTCTCCTTCCCATCTCAGGTTCAGAGTCTTCATCTCAAGCCTCTGGTGTTCTGAGGCTTTTCCTCGGTGCTGTGGAAGACCCTTTCCCTGTCAGTCGCCCTCTTCCCTGGAAGAGAGTTAGGTCAGGGCCAGGCACACAGCCTGGGGCGTGTGCTTGTGCCTGGCAACAGCTCCTTAGTCACTGTTGGTCATCGAGGGCGGTGCAGTGAAGATGGTGGTGCAGGCTGCAGCCCCAGAGAGGTGGCCCAGCGTGTGCACCTGGAGGGCTGAAAGGAGAAGTCTGTGCTAGACAGGGAGACACTTCCAGTGCTCTAACTTTTTCCACTGTCAAGAACCAGAGAGTTCTTTCTGTGGTTTCACACCTTCCCTTTTCATGAAGCCTTCAACTGGTGATAAAGTTCATTGAAGCTTCAGGGTTCCCCTTCTTCATTCCTCCCTGTTTTCCAAGTCCTGTGTAAGCCCCCTTTTGTTAATATTTTTTTAATGCTTCTAGGCATGTGACAATAGCCCCAGACCTCCCAAATCTAGTGGTTTTCTTGTTCACTGCCAGTCTCCAGCACTGCCCCAGCTAAAGACTTACTCTTCTGTCTCTCTCTCAAGAGCTCTCAAAGTCTGTGGAACCGCCTGTCTGTGTTGCTGAATCTGTTGCCAGCTGCCAGCGAACTTCAAGAATCTGGTGAGTGAGTCCCTGGCACTGCCCTCCTTCCCCTCTCCTTCACTGGCCCACAACCCCCACCCCCACCCCCCATCCTGGTAACCTGGCACTTAGGGTAAAGAGGTTAATGCGATTCACACTTTCACCTGCCTAACACACAGCAGTCATTGTGGTCTGGGCTTCTCTCGTTTCCTGCCCCGACACTGCTCCACCGAGGGCAGGAGGCCTGGGCCCCCGGGGAGTGTTCTTGCTGAGCGGTCCTCTGGCCCTTCCAGTTCTGGTCTCCTAAAGCTCTGCCTGACAGCCCCGTGGACCGTCTGTCCTTTCCCCCCCGCATCTCTCCCCACCTTCTGTCCGCGGAGTGTGTCCTACCTGGGAGTTCCCAGAGGGAAGCGCTGTGTCCCTCTGACTGGGGGCTCCCACAGAGCAGGGCTTTCACGGTCCTCTTTTCTCCCCAGGCCTGGCCCTGTGTCCTGAAGTCCAGGAGCTTCTTGAAGGTTGTGAACTGCCTGACCTCCCATCTAGCCTGCTGCTCCCAGAGGACATGGCACTTCGCAACCTGCCTCCCTTCCGGGCGGCCCACAGACGCTTTAACTTTGACACAGATCGGCTCTTGCTCAGCACCTTAGAGGAGGTGAGGCAGTCATCCCTCACTCCACAGGCTTTGTTTTTGAAGACTCGGCAGCAGAGCAGGAGCTCCGGCTGGGGGCGGGGATGGGGGCAGGCTGGCACCCCTTCCGTCCAGACACGGGGCGTGTCCCTGGCTGCAGCTTTGTCACTCAGTGAGCCGTTTGGGCTTGCTGTCGTTCTTGGCAGAATGTCCATCCACAGTGTCTCCCTTTGTAGAACAGCCACCTTCCCCTTTCCCCACCTTTTGGAGAGGACAGAACAAGTAAATTATTAGGGCTTTAAAATCTCTATTGATCTCTTTTTTGTTTTGAGCCCAGCCTACTCTAAGCTGACCAGTAAACAGGGAAAGTTGGAGCTGGAAGGGAATGTGCTGTCCGTTTAGTCCAGTGACTTTCACCCTTGAATCTGTGTCACTACATAGGCCATCTGGGGGCAGCAGAGGGAAGCCAAGTGGCCTGGTGTGCCAGCAACACGCACAGAGGCGCACACACACACACGCACACTGCACACGCCCCCCCCTTTGGTTTCTCCTTCTCCAGCCAGAGCAGGTTGGCTTTATACTCTGTTTTATATTTTAGCACTCTATATGAGATTTTTGTTTGATTGGGAAAGAAGGGTTTTGCTGACCAAAAGCATAAGTTGGAAATGTTCATCTAGTTTGTCCTCTCATTGTACACATTAGGATTGAGCCCTAGAGGAGAGAGATGGCGTGAGAACCCAGGTCTCGTGTCTCCCGGCACGTGGCCTTATCTCTCTTCTCAGCCCTGAGTGCTGCTTCTCCAGTCCCTCTGAGGCTCCTCCCCTACGTGGTCACTCTCCTTCTGGTAGCTGCAGGCTCTGGGCCCCGGTGCTCTTCTCCCTCCACACCCCAGGCCTTTGCAGGGAGCCCATGTTGCTGAGGGGGCTGGCCTGGCGGAGGGCGGGGAGGAGCCCCGGTGGGGCAGGTGAGCCTGGAGGACGCTGCTCAGCCAGGCTGGCTCCCATGTCTCCACAGACAGTCGTGCGTATCTGCTGCATACGCAGCTTTGGCCACTTTGTTGCCCGCCTGCAAGGCAGCATCCTGCAGTTCAACGCAGAGGTCGGCATCTTTGTCAGCATTGCCCAGTCCGAGCAGGAGAGCCTGCTGCAGCAGGCCCAGGCCCAGTTCCGCATGGTGAGTCAGGCTGCCCCTCCCCGTCCGCTCTGCTCCCCCGGGCTCACTGAGAAACTACGGTCAGAGGCACAGACATGCTGTGGCCTTGACTGAAGGACCTGGTCACGGGGGCCCGGGCAGCGGAGAGGGAGCCTAGGGAGACCAGAGGGCAGCGAGGGAGCTAAGGGCAGATAGGGCTTGAGGTGCTTTGAGCAGGGGCAGCCTGGCACTGCCGCTGTATCTAGACTGGGGATTGAGGGCCATTTCTGTCACCTCCTAGTCTGAATTGAGCAAGTCACTTAACCTTGCTAAACCTGTTTCCTCATCAGTTACGTAGGAATTGTAGAATCAGCTTTAGGGGGTTGTTGTGACTAAGGCATGGTAGTGAATGTCAGGCACTTTGCATGTTGTATTATGGAGTGTGTGTGCTCAGCAAATGCTCCTTGACTAAGGTTCCTGCATCAAACACCATGTAGGAACCTCCCATCCCACAAGAGCCCCAAAGAGTAGGAGGTGACCTGTGTGATCTCTTTTTCATTCAGTCATTCATTCTGCAGATACTTCCTGAGAATCTGCTCTCTATCAGTAGCCCAGGCCTGAGAGTTAGAGCTGCAGACGAGACAGGCCTGTGTCTTGTGGCGCTAAAGCTTTGTGAGCCGCGGTCCGGATTCTGCAGGGGACCTGCACAGCCCCGGCATGTTGTCCTCCCCCCGCTCAGTGGCCCCGGCACATTTGGGTGGTGGTGTCTGGCACAGGAAACACAGCTCACGTGTCTTGGCAAGCCCAGGAGTTCTTCCTTATCTCAAGCCAGTCACCTCCCCCGTGTTCTTCCTTTCCCCAACCACAGGCTCCCCCACCTCTAGCACCCCCTTCCTGCAGATGGGAAGGAGCACTGGCTCCCCAGAAACTCCCTTCCTTGCTGTGTTATAAGCAAGCACATTTTGTTAAAAACTAACCTTTTGTGTTAAAACTTTTATTCCTATTCCATAGGGGAAAACAAGGGGGGTTACAAAAATAATTATGGGGAAGTTACACAGCTTCAGAAAGTGTAGAGTGTTTGCAGACATTTCCTTTGGCCTAGAACTCCTGAAGACTCCTCTTGGGGAGCAGGGTATACCTGAGAGCCCCTCTGGTGTGCTGCTGGACACCACAGGCCAGTCTGGAGCCAGGCCACACTGCCTGCTGGGACTGCATCCTGCTCCACCCGCGGCAGGGCTTCCAGCCCAAGGGGCTCAGTCCCCAGGGGTGGCAGCAGCGTGCTCCTTGTCATGTTGCCACCTCCCATCATTTATTGAGTTTTCCATGTGCAGAGCTGCTTTGCATGTGACATCTCAGGCGCTTGCATCCTCATTTTATAGGCAAGGAAGCATAAAGTGTCAGAGGGAGGTATGGGCGGCCGAGCCAGGGCCCTGGAATTGGAAAGACCTGGCTCCTGTCCTTGTTCTAAGCTGCTCTGGGAGCTCAGCTTCTCCACAGGCCAGGTGGGCCACCAGCCCTGCTCCCCAGGCTCTGGTGTCTGCTGGGGTCAGGGACACCTCTTTCCCCCACGGGCCCGGTCTTCTGCCTCCCTTGTTTCCTTTCTCTGCCAGCGTTTCTCAAAGGGGACACTCTGGATGGGGGTAAGAGGTGGACACTTCCGACCCATAGTATAATGATCAAAACTAAGAAATTAGGATTGGTGCAGTAGTATCAACTACAAGCTTTATTCAGATTTCACTAGTTTTCCTACAGATCTCTTTTTTTTCCTGAGGATCCCACGTTACATTTGATTATTAACGTCTCCTCAGTCTTTCCTTGTCTTTTATGATCTTGACACTCCTAAAGAGTACTGGTCAGCCGCTCTGTGCAGTGACCCTCACGCGGCTTTGTCTGGCATCTTCTCATGATCAGGAGGCGGCTTACATCCTGTTTAAAATAGGTTACTATTTAAATCCTCACTCTGATAATGCCAGTTTGTTCATCAAAGAGTCTTTAGTTGCTCCCCATGTCTTCTAGAATAAGTCCCCATTCTTAATTTCATCTTTAGACCATATTCATCTAGAAGACAAAGGAATACCATCACAGGGCTTTTAGTCAGGGCCATGGTGGACCACAGATGGTTTTTGAAAGATTGCCTTGGTTGTCAGGCAGAGAAAATGGGTTGGAGGCAGAGAACAGAAAGGAGGTGGTTTTAATAGTCAAGGTGGGGGTACTGGCTTAGGCCAGGGTTGTGCTTTGAAGATAGAAGGATGCAAAGGGATGTGAGTGACTTTTCTTTTTTTTAAAGGAGGTACAGTCGACAGGACTGGGAGCCTGATAACTTCTGGGGCTGAGAGAGAGGGAGGGAAAAAGTCAAAGCTGGTTAGCTTTCTGACTTGACAGATGGTGGTTTATTTAGCAAGCTGGGGAACATGGGAGGATTAGAAGCAGCTTTAGAGAAGCAGATCGAGCTGTCGAGTAGGCAGTTGGGTATATACATCTCGAACTCAGGAGTGGTCAGGTCTGGGCTGAAGCTGTAGATTTTGGAAGAAGTTTGCAAGTGGATGGTGATAGAAAGTGAAGGGTTGCATGGATGGTGTTCCCTGGGAGGAGGGGGCAGAGGTGAGACCAGACAGGTGCTGTCCCCGCCTTTTCTCCCTGGGGGCGTGGGCTGCTAATGGGATGTGTTCGGATTGCACCAGAGTGGTATTTTGTCTCCCACGCCTACCTTCCCCTCACTTAGTGGTAGCAATACAGAGAGTTAACTTATATAAGGCTGTACCTATTTCAGACCCGAGGAATCCCTGTTGGAGTTCTTGATCGCTGGAGAAAGGAATATCCCTCACCTCCTTGTCCCAGGCTTAACACCTGTTTCTTTTCCCCCTTTGTAGGCACAGGAGGAAGCGCGGCGGAACAGGCTGATGAGAGACATGGCCCAGCTACGACTTCAGGTAGGAAGCCAGGGCCCAGCACTGCTGCTGCTCTTGACCCGTTGTTGCTGAAGCCCCGCGTGGCCCCCCACCTTGCAGAGACTGCCCTCCACCGCTGCCTTGTCTCTGAGCCTCTGTGCTCCCTTTCCGCCTCCACTTCTCTCTTTTCCTTCTCTTCCTCTTAACCCTTGTTCCTGTCTACTTTTCCTCTGAGGCCATTCTTAGGAGATGGCAGCAGGAGTCCCGTAAGAGCCGCCTTTAGGAGCATTCTCCCCCCACCAGCCCGCACGCAGCTCCCCCCTAACCCTGCCTTCTCTCAACAGCTCGAGGTCTCTCAGCTGGAAGGGAGCCTGCAGCAGCCCAAGGCACAGTCAGCAATGTCTCCCTACCTCGTCCCCGACACCCAGGCCCTCTGCCACCACCTCCCTGTCATCCGTCAGCTGGCCACCAGTGGCCGCTTCATCGTCATCATCCCAAGGACAGGTAAGTGTATTGGAGAGGTCGGGGCACAGAGTGTGGCTGAGAGAGAATCTGGCTTGGGATTGAGAGACCCTTACTTGGGCCCAGTTCACACACAGTGGCCTTGGTCAAGTCCAGCCACCTCTCTCAACTTTGGTCATGTCACCTGTGAAGGGGGCATGACCATCTCTGTCAAAGCCTGACTCACAGGGAGGTTGGGAGAAGCAGGTGAGAAAATCTAAGGGAAAGCAGTTGGTAAATGGCCAAGTGCGTTGTTGTCAGGTCAGTCAGACCCTCAGGGCTCCTGTGGGGCTGCAGTGCGTCCTGGAGCGAGTGCAGGTGCCTCTGCAGAGCCCGCGTTACAGCAGCCGGAGCTCATCTGTTTCGTCCTTCCCCCACCCTCACCATGTCCGCCAGTGATCGATGGCCTGGATTTGCTGAAGAAGGAGCACCCAGGGGCCCGGGATGGGATCCGATATCTGGAGGCAGAGTTTAAAAAAGGGAACAGGTGAGTGCAGGCCTGGCTGGAGCTGTGCTGAGCCCAGGTCAGCACAGATGCCTGTGTGTCCTTGTGTAAGACGCATGTTCATGGTCCCTGCCCACAGTTGGCTCACGGCCTGGGGAAGAAGGCCAAGGATATAATTATTAGTGAGGGGGTTAGGTGCTGAAATAAACAATGACTGGAGGAGCCAGGAGCCCTGCTGGGGAGCACTGGCCTGCTCTCCATCTGCCTGTGGGGCAAACATGAGATCAGTGTCAGTGGGGAGAGGGGAGCAAGCCCCCCAACTCAAGCCATGGGCGCTTTTGCAGGAGTTTCTCCTTTCTTTAGGTGATCAGGTTGACCAGGGGCTTCCCACGGTTCAGGGGGTTGGGGTGGCAGCGTGTAGGTGCTCAGCCCAGCACAGGCCCTTCCTTCTGGCCTTTGGGGCCAGAAGAGGACTAGGCACTGGGTGTTGGGAGGAGGGAGAAAGCTCCCTGCTCTGTGCTGGCTGGCCCACCCTCCTCTGCATCTGCCCTTGCCTGGCCAGGAAGTCACACAAAGCCTTCTTGTTTGGACCTTGTCTCCAGAAGCACTGACTTGAAAAGCATTCGCTGCTTCTCCCCATCCAGCTCCTCCCCAGGGAGGAACCAAAGAAGTGATGTTATCAGGAGGAGGAACAAGCAGGGCTCAGCAGCTGGGGAGCCACTTAGAATGGCTCCAGACTGGCCTGTGACGTAGGAGATGCCCCTTCCCCTCCCTTGACACGGGGTCTCTGCCAAAAGGGCCCACTTTGTGTGAGCTGGGCACCCCCCCACCCCTGCCCCCGCCACTGCCACTTTCCCGTCTCCCTGCAGGTACATTCGCTGCCAGAGAGAGGCGGGGAAGAGCTTCGAGCGGCATAAGCTGAAGAGGCAGGATGCTGATGCCTGGTAACATTTCCACCTGCGCCCCTAGAACCCCAGATACGCTGCCCGCCTTGCTCCTCTGTGGGCATGCCCCAGGAGAGAGGGATGGGGCCAGAGTCACAGTCACAGGCAGCAGGACCAGCCTGGGGCCAGGCTCGGCCTGCCAGGTGCCTCTGCAGATCTCACCCTAGAGGGAGTGAGAAGTCACTCCAGCTCTGGAGCCTCTGCGGCCCTGAGATCCTTGGGCTCAGGGCCCTCCCTCACCGTATCTTTGCCTAGTTCCTGGAGCATAGCCTCCAGGCCAGCTTCCAGAAGCCACTGCTCCAAGCTGCCTGATAGCTCTCCTGTCTCCTGGGCCCCTCCTCATCCCAGCTTCCCCTGTGCCCTGGGGATCTGGTATTCAGGTTGCGCTAATGCTGGGACTTAGCCCTCCTCCCTCTCCCCTTCCCGCTCCAGGACGCTCTATAAGATCCTGGACAGCTGCAAACAGCTGACTCTAGCCCAGGGGGCAGGTGAGGAGGACCCGAGTGGCATGGTGACCATCATCACAGGCCTTCCACTGGACAACCCTAGCACGCTCTCAGGCGCTATGCAGGTGGGTCACGGGGTGATGTGCGGGGAAGAGTGGAATGGGGAAGAGGTACCGAAGTTGACTCCCTCAGACCAGGCAGCTGCCCTTTTCCTCTTCCACCACCCCTTCCCCAGCCCCTCAACGACTTGTCCCGTAATTTAGGAGGTCAGGCCCTCCTCCATCTGTCCTTCCCCCAATTCCACAGGCAGCCTTGCAGGCCGCTGTACATGCCAGTGTGGACATCAAGAATGTTCTGGACTTCTACAAGCAGTGGAAGGAGATTGGCTGAGACTGACCCCCAGGCCCTGCAGCGGGGCTGACTCCAGATCTCTCGTGCCCTCCCTGGCAGCCAGGACCACCACCTGTAGTCACCCCACCACACGCAGACTCAAGCACGCACACAGGAAGGAAGCCCAGCTGCACATGGGCTGCAGGGAGGGCCCAGGAGCCAGCTGGGAGGGCGGGGTCCCCCTGTTGCCAAGATGACGTCAGGAAAGCAAGGAAAGTGCTTGGAGCAGGAGAGGCCTGTGGGCGCCTAGCCAGCCTTCCTGCCTCAGCCCCCTGCTTTCCCCAGGGGCAGGTGGCAGGTGCGGGTCTGTTTCATTGGAGTGGTTCTGGACCTCTGAGGGGAAGGGACAGCAGAAGGGGCGCTTCCTCACCCAAGATGCAGGGTGGGTGGTGCCAGGAGTTGGGGCCCTCGGGGCCTGGGGCAGAGTTGGGTAACACCGGGTGTCTGGGTGGTTCTCTGCAGACCCTTCCTCTCCTCAAGGACCACCCGCCCCTCTCGTCCCCCTCTGCAGGGACGGGCAGCTCTGGAGCCTTGGGGACTCATAAGGAAGAGGGGCTTGGAGCTGCTGGCACCGAGAGCAGGGCAGGGCTGGGACCCCTCCTGCTGCTGCGGGGGCTGCACACCGTTGCCCCGCTCACTTCCTGC
Source organism: Odocoileus virginianus (assembly GCF_023699985.2). NCBI lineage: Eukaryota > Metazoa > Chordata > Mammalia > Artiodactyla > Cervidae > Odocoileus > Odocoileus virginianus. The sequence continues at coordinate 12,783,880 of NC_069678.1, read as the reverse complement.
CTCCCCTCTGCTAGCTTCCTGTGCAGGGAGCAGGCCCGCAGCAGCGCAGGCAGTCTGGCCTGTATGCCAGGGAGGGCTCCCGTGCCCCCCAGCCCCCGGTCACTGCGCTCTGTGCTGGGACAGAGTGGGACGCCAGAAAGAGGAGAGGGGGGCCAAGTTTGAGGCCACCACCCTGCTTACTATCGAGGGAGGGGCCTGCACTCAGATGGGCAGCAGGAAGGAGAGGCCCCTTGAAGTTGCCTGGCTGGGTGCCCTCTGCCCTGGTGGGCTTCCCTACTTCTGTCCTTCCCCAGGACTGAAGGCCTGGAGGAGCTGAGCGTGGGGCTAGCTTTGGGAGTGTCAAGGTGAATGTGAGAGCAGAGATCATGAATAGCTCAGGGCAGTGAGTGGAGCCACAGGAGTGGGGCTGCGTGAGGGAGCCTTTGGCCAGGATTGCCTCAGCCCCTCCCACCTCAGGCTGCATACGTAGCGTGGGCTGGGGGCTGAGGGTGGGGGGTCTCAGTTCTGCTGTTCCCCACCCCAGCGCTAGCCCAGCTTCCCAGGCTGTTCTCAGGGGACAGCAGGCTTCCTGCATCCTTTCTCTAAGAAGGCAAGTCTGGGACAGCCTGGGGGGGTGGGATCACTCCCACTTCCAGTCCCTGGCAGAGACTTGAGACTAAAGCATCACTTAATAAAGACCCCCTGAAGCCCTCTCTGTCTCCTGGTGCCTTTCTCTAGTTTTATTGGGACATGGGAGAGATTACAGGCTGAAATGGCAGTTTGGAAAGGTTTCTTTGATGTGGCCCAGTTGAAGCAAGAAACCAGCAATTGAAACACAAACTCCAGAAGCGGTTTTGACAGCTGTGAAGTTCACTGACTGCCCTGAGCTGGTGCCTTCATAAGGGTGATGTGTTAGTCGCTCAGTTGTGTCCGATTCTTGTGACTTCATGGACTGTAGCCTGTCCGCGGAATTCTCTAGGCAAGAATACTGGAGTGGATTGCCATTTCCTGAGCCAGGGATCAAACCCAGGTGTCCTGCATTGCAGGCAGATTCTTTACTGACAAGCCACCAGAGAAGACCAAGGCTGGTAGGTAACAGCTATACAGATGACTGAACAACATGCGACTTTAGGGCACTGACCACCCCCCCCCACCCCCCCACCCCCCCACCCCCCACCCCCCCCCGCCCCATGTAGTCAAAATCTGCACACAGCTATCCTGTTGGCTTTACCCATGATTCAAACATGGGCCATGTTGCACGGAGTACATATCTAGTGAAAAATTGTTTATAAATGCAGTTCACACCCATGTTCAAGGGTTAACTTTTGAAGGTGACAGCCTGGGGGCGGTTGGCGGTCTTCAGCTGGGTTTACTGAATCAAGGAGAAGCCTCCTCACAGGAGAGATGAAGGTGAAGCTTGAAACCAGCCTCTTGAGTCATCACACCCGTCCCTTCACTAGGATTGACACACCTCTAGTGTGTCTGGGGAATGGAGAAGCTTGGTGAACCCCTCGTGGTTTAAACCAACATTTACCAAATGCATTTGCTCTGAATTCTGTCCAGCACCAGGCACTAAGGCAGCAAAGCACAGTGAGAAGTGATTTTGGAAAATCCAAAGTTGGGGTTGGGATTCCTCTGCCCAGCCTAAGGCAGAGTCCTCCATCCTCAGCTGCTGGGAGAGCCTGGAGCCGTGGGGCAGCCTGGGCTGAGGGGTTGCTCCATACCGCCCTGGCTGCCTCCTGGCTAGGGCCCGGGCCTCTTCCGGCCAGCCTGCTCTCAGTGGGGTGGGGTCAAGTTGGAGGGGCTGGCTGTGTGCTGGAGGCCGAGTGAGCTGCCTGCTAATGGGGCTGGGCCACCCTGCGCTGCTCCCTGAAGGCTGGACAAGGCTAGGATTGTTTCCCTGCTCCCCTTTGTCTCCCACACCCCGCCCAGGCCTGGCCTGCCTGCCTGCCACTCCTCTCCCTCCCGTTGGCCCTGCTGGCGAGAGCCAGGGACTCCGCCCGTGGAGTCCGGGGCCTGCCGACCCTCTGGCTTAGGAGCGCCCGTCAAGCTCTGGGTAAGGAAACTCACCTGGGGCCAAGACTCCCAATCTGGGGGACTAGAGGCAATGCACCTGCTCCAGCTGCACCTCCCCCCCCATTTCCTTGGCTACAGCTGACTACTCCAGAGACCTGACCCTAGTGCTGAGGGGAGGACCCCGAGGGGAGCTAGATCCCAGCATTGTCCTGGTCCACCCCTCCCCGAAGTAGCTGGGCTGCACTCAGGGTAGGTCAGGACACCCCATCCCCCTCTTGGGAGGGGTCAGTCATCTATCTCGGGTAGTTTTTTGGATGCATTCTGAGGCTTGTGGGGTCTTAGTTCCCGGACCAAGGATGGAACCCAGGCCCTCGGCGGTGAAAACACGGAGTCCTAATCACCGGCATGCTAGGTCACTTCAGTTGTGTCCAACTCTTTGTGGCCCCAGGGACTGTAGCCCACCGGGGATGTCTAATCACTGGATGGCCCCGTAATTCCCAGGGTCGTCTACCTTAAAACTCAGGTGGGGAGCAGACTAGGGGCCAGATCTGCCTTGTGTCCAGCAGGGTCCCCGGCACCCAGCTCAAGGGCAGAGGCTCGGGGTTTGAGCTGGCTGTGTTAAGGCCCGGAGTGTGTGAGGCGCAAACAGCAGGCAAAGCAGCAGCGGCAGGAAGAGGGGTGGGTCTGGGCTGGAAAGTTTTGGCCTGGAGAGGTGGGCGGGGTGTCCTGTTTTCCCTCCTCCCGGGGCAGTTCCACCCACCCTGGTGGCCCAGCCCCTCCACTTGTGCCAAGGAATGTGCCTGGGAGAGGCGGCGGGGAGGCGGGCGGGGCAGCAGAGCCGCGGCCACCCGGAGGCAGCACACAGGTCTGAGGCTGAAGGGCGCGGGGCTCAGGCGGGACAGGGACCCGGAACACCCCCGGGGGGTGCAAGTGTAGTCGTCGAAGAGCTAGGCTTCCCCTTAATGCCTTGTCCCACCAGTGGGCATCTGGCCTCTCCCAGAATTCTCCCTAAGCTCCCTGAGTTTTCTGTGCTCAGCCCAGGCACTGGGGGCCAAGGGGCTTTCTGGCGGCGGCAGCGGTGGTGGTGGTGTGCCTGGGCTGTCTCTGTGCTGTCCTCTGTAAGTCAGGGTTCTTCTGAGACAGAAATCTGGGGTTAGGGGCTTGGATCCAGGGTTCCTGAGGCAGCCTTCTGGCTGAGGAGGCCACTCCACTCCTTGATGGATCAGTCCCTCTCCATGGGGGAACTGAATGCCCCCAGGTTAGGCTGAGGAGGGGCTGGGGTTATGACCACCGGGGAAGCTGGGAGAGCCTCCCCAGGCCTGAAGGAAGCAGCCTGGTGGCCAGCTACCACTGCATGCATGCCTGTACACAGCCCACCCTGGGACTCAGGGATGGGGTCCAGCCTGGGCATGGGTGAAAAGGGACCCATGGATGGGCGCAGACACCTAATTCCCCTCTGCCCTTTGTCTCCAGGTCAACGTGGAGGTGCCAGGCCACCATGCTCAGTCTCAAGCTGCCCCAGCTCCTTCGAGTCCACCAGGTCCCCAGGGTGAGGGATTCACCAACTCCTACTTCCCAGGGCGCTGACTGGGTGGAGGTGCTTCTCTTTGTGCAAGTGCAGGAATCTTTGCAACAAGCTACCTCTTATCCCTGTCATTTTGGTGTGGGACTCCTGTTCTCTAAGGAACAGGGTTTGTGACCTGCTTCCTGGAGCCCAGAACGCTGCTTTATCCGGAGTCCCCAGCCTCAGAGGGCCACGTGTCCACCGACTCCCAGCCCCATCTCGTCCCCTTCCTCTGCCTTTTGTTTCTCACCTGCTCTCTGGGCACTGGAACCTGTGGTGAGATGGGGTTGGATTTAGTTTGGCTTTGGCGCCATGATCTCCAGACCATTCCCTTCAACCCTGCTTCCAGAGATCTCTCTTGGAGAGAAAGGGTGGAGCACAGTGACTCCCCTCTTCTCCCCACCCCCACCCACTACCCTAGGTGTTCTGGGAAGATGGTATCATGTCTGGCTACCGCCGCCCCACCAGCTCGGCCTTGGACTGTGTCCTCAGCTCTTTCCAGATGACCAACGAGACCGTCAACATCTGGACTCACTTCCTGCCCACCTGGTGAGGGAGGCTCTGTCCCAGGCTTGGGCCTCGAGCTCAAGGGGGTGCTCAGGCGGGCCAGGACCGCCCGGGCCCACGGGCCGCAGTGGGAGTCGCCGGGGCTCCGGTGGCCTGAGCACGTGCCCGCCGCAGGTACTTCCTGTGGCGCCTCGTGGCGCTGGCGGGAGGCCTGGGCTTCCGGTCGGAGCCCTACCACTGGCCGCTGCTCGTCTTCCTGCTGCCCGCCTGCCTCTACCCGTTTGCGTCGTGCTGCGCGCACACCTTCAGCTCCATGTCGCCCCGCGTGCGTCACATCTGCTACTTCCTGGACTACGGCGCGCTCAGCCTCTACAGCCTGGGTGAGCCCCCGGCAGCCGGCCGGGCGGGCAGGGGGAGGGGCGTTGCGGGCAGGGCCGGGGTGCGGCACGGGGGTCCTGGGGCGGGGCCTCAGTTCCCGCTCCGCCCCGCCCCCAGGCTGCGCCTTCCCCTATGCCGCCTACTCCATGCCGGCCTCCTGGCTGCACAGCCGCCTGCACCAGCTCTTTGTGCCCGCCGCCGCACTCAATTCTTTCCTGTGCACCGGCCTCTCCTGCTACTCCCGGTGGGTTCTTGGCCAGTGGTGAAGGGGAAGGCGGAGGGGCAGAACAGGGCGCCCACAAACACTTGGACACCCAGGACGGCTGGGTGTGCCTGCGCCCCGCTGCTCCCGAACAAAACTAGTGGCTGTGGGGCCGTTTATTGAGGACCTCATGTGCCCAGAGCCTGTGCCCAGCACCACCCCGGCTCGCTCTCTCCCGCAGCGACCTAAGCGGCACGTGTCTATCCCCGTTACAGCTGTAACTTACAGAGGAGTTATGTGGCCTAAGGGCTTTCGAAGCCACTAGGCTACACTGACATTCCATGGTGGCCAAAGGTCCCCTGCCCTCCTCTCCCCACCATCCCAGCATAGTGATGGTGACCAGCCTTTCCCTCTTGCCTCACAGGTTCCCAGAGCTAGAAAGCCCTGGGCTCAGTAAGATCCTCCGCTCGGCCGCCTTCGTCTACCCCTTTCTGTTCGACAACCTCCCGCTTTTCTATCGGGTAAGGCTCCTGCTTTCCTGTCCTGACCCTCACAGTGCCCAGTCCCGCCCCCTCGAGCCCTGACCCCAGCCCTGCCACCCGCCCTCCTAGCCCAGCATCCAGTCCCGCTGTGCACCTGCCAGTCCTCACCAGATCCCAGACACATGATGTCCGGCCCCAAAGCCCCTCCCCACCAGCCCTGCTTTTCCTTTGCCAGCTGGGACTGTGCTGGGGCAGGGGCCACAGCTGTGGGCCGGAGGCGCTGAGCACCAGCCACGGCTACCACCTCTTCTGTGCGCTGCTCACTGGCTTCCTCTTTGCCTCTCATCTGCCTGAGCGGCTGGCACCAGGACGCTTTGATTACATCGGTGAGCACAGACCTGGCCTGGCCAGGGAGGGGTCAGGGAGACAGCTCCCCAGAGCCCTGAGTGAACTGAGCAGTGTTCCTGGAAGGGCCCTCAGGTTAACAGCAAAACCAGCAGCACGTATGCCAGGGGCTGTGAACAGCAGCTCACTCATAGTTGCTGATAACTCCGGGAACCTTAAGAAACCCTGGGCTTCTTACTCCCAGTTTTAGGGGAGTAGCAGGCCCAGATGATGGGATGCTCGCCATGGATCATAGGATGAGTGGGGGAGCCCTGGGGATGGGGTATGTGTCCTCACCTGCCCACCCTCCCCACAGGCCACAGCCACCAGCTATTCCACATCTGTGCAGTGCTGGGCACGCACTTCCAGCTGGAGGCGGTGCTGACTGATATGGGATCTCGCCGAGCCTGGCTGGCCACGCAGGAACCGCCCCTAGGCCTGGCAGGCACGGTGGCCACTCTGGGCTTGGCAGTGGCCGGGAACTTGCTCATCATTGCCGCTTTCACAGCTTCCCTATTTCGGGCCCCCAGTACATGCCCCCTGCTGCAAGGTGGCTCACTGGAGGGGGGTACAAAGGCCAAACTGCAGTGAGGCCCCAGCTCTGAGTCTGCCCTGGAAAGAGGCAGAGGCCAGGCAGGCCCTCATGTAGGGGAGGAACCCAGACCCAGGCCTGATAAGGTGGGGGCACATCTGAGCCTGGAAGCAAGAGTGGCTGAGGACAGAGCAGCGTGGTGAGAAGGGAGCTGAGAAGACAGAGGCGAGGAGGGGGCCTGGGAGGCTGGGAACGAGCAGGAGGCTCAAGGAGCGGGCTCTTGATGGGGTTGGGAAGTGCTGAGGGTCTGAGAGGGGAGGTGCATGTGTCCAGGCTGGAGCTGCCCCACCTGCCATCGAAGGCTGGGGTGGGGAGGTGCTGGGTCCTTTTATCTGGTCCCATTTCTGGTGCTCCTGGAATTTCTTCGCAGCCCAGGGAAGAACTAACATGACTAACCCAGGCCCACCCTGAATGCCTTTTAACCCGGCTGGGAGGCCCGCTCGTGCCCCTACCCCCAAACCAGGCAGCACTGGCTGCCGGCAGTTCTTGGCCTGTGGCAGTGAGGGCATCTGTCCTGGTCACAACCGTGGACTCCGTATCCAGGCCTCTGGGATCTGGTCTGTTTGGGTGTGTCACGGATGGGGCAGTGGGTTGAGGGGGCGGGGGGGGAGCTGGGCTAGAGAGGAGAACCCTAGCTAGACTTTAGGAAGCTACCTTTAATGCTTCTGGAATGAGGCAGGGATAAATAAAGAAATCAACAACATATTTTGGGAAACACTTTGTGGGACTGAAAAAGGGAAAACCTCTGGCTTCACTCCCCACCGTCCCAGCGCCGCCTCCTCACGCTCCACAGATGGACAAAGAACCAGAGCCCCAATTCCTCTTCTGGAGTTTATTCTGAGCAGCGGGGATGATGGGGAGGGGAGGCGTCCTGGAGAGAAGCCAGAGCTGGGGGCTGCCAGCCAGGTCAGCAGGGCTGCGAGCTCTAGACCGGGCCGTAGAAGCGCCGGTAGGCCTCCTGGAAGCCGATGTGGTCAGCTAGCTCGTCACAGTCAGGGTTGAGCTCACACACCTCCCTCTTGGGCTCCAGCGGATCTGGGTAGGGGGCTGGGGCTCTGAGAGCCCACCACACTGGCATCAGCCTCCATGCCAAATGCCTGCCCCTCCCCCCACTGCACTTGGGGCTCCAGGGTCCCCCCACAGCGGCTGCGCCTCCCAGCCCATCCTGCAGATGCAGGGCCTTGGCCCAGCACCTCCCCTCCTCTCACCCCAGCCCAGGATCCAGGTAGCGCCTGAGTCTCTTCACCACCTCGCTGCCCTCCTGCTTGGACACGAAGGCTGCGGAGCACAGGGGCAGGGGTCAGGGGGCTCCCAGTTTGGGTGGATAAGGTGAGGAGCAGGCTGGCCTTCCTGAGAGCCAGATGGGAGGGAGCAGGAGAGGAGAGTGGGACTCAGGGGACGGGTAAGAGCGGGTGCTGGGAGTGGGCAGCACCCTTGGGGATACGGGGCATAGCCCACGTCCGGCCCACTTCATACCTGCGCCTTTGCCAGACTCTGCATCACCGGGCTTTGCATCTGTAAGGAAAAGGAGCCCAGTTCACCCCTGCTCATCCCTAGGGCCCTCCCCACCCACCCCCGCCTCTGGCAGCTTGCTCTTCCCTCCTCTTCCTCCTCAAGAAGAGAAGTGGGGGCAAATGGACTGAGACTACAGAAAGCTAGTGAGACTGTCAGGGCCAGCCAGCGGAAGGGGTGAGGAGAGGTGCGGCCGTGGCGCTTCCTCTACCGGCGCCCATGGGCTGGGTCTGCGTGGGCCGGGGCACTCACCTGCCCGACCAGCGAGGCAGAGCGTGGCCAGGGCCAGCAGGGCGAGGAGCACCAGGGCTCTCATGGTGTGTCTGGCAGCGGCTGCGTGGACTCGGCCAGTCTGCTGCTCCCGGCCTCCAGCGCTGTTTTATACTCTCTGGGCTGTGCCCCAGAGGCAGGGGTGCGGGTGGGTCACGGGGGAGCCTGCCAGGGCTGTTTGGGGCTCATCCGCCTCAGCTCTGTCGGCCAAACCCCAAAGGAGGTTGTGGTTGGAGCTGTGGCTCCCTGGGCAGGCCCCGGGAGTGATGGAGGAGGGTTCGCCTCAATCCGAGACTGCCAGCCTCCAGAGAGGGTCCCCAGCTCCTACCCGCGGGGTCGCCCCAGGTCCCCCAGCCCTACTCTCCCTCTGAGCCCCAGCCTCAGTTTGAGCCATCAGTGGGGCAGGCTGGGAGGGGAGGGTGGGGAGCCTAGAGAGGAAGGGGGGCTGGGGGTCTAAAATAGAATTGCGTGGAGTTGGGCTGCAGCCTCTCAGACTGTGATTTCCACCGTTGGCCCCATGGGCAGGAGCCAAACCCCAGGGAGGGCGGGCCTGCCGAGAGATGCCCTCATTCACCCCGAGGAGCCCTGTCCCAGAGAGGCCTTGACAGCGGGGGCAGCTCGGCTCTGTGCGGGCCCTGGGCATCAGGACGGGAAGGGGTTGGGGCAGCATGGGGCCAAGAGTCAAAAGCCAACACCGGTGGGGCCGGGCCTGATGTTAAGGACAGCCCTTCTGTCTGCCACCGGCCAGGTGGGCCCCAGGCTGAAGACCTCCTTCCCCGTGCCTCTCACATGTGGGGATGCAGGGTCTGCGAGGGGCAGGAAGATGGAGAGCACCCCTGACCACCCCATCCTCTTCCTGCCCTCACAGCCTCCCCAGTACCAACCCTGGGGACCTGTCCTCCAAGGGACAGACCATCCAGCCGGAAAACCCGAGAGCTGCTTCTGCCTCAGCTCAGGCTGGAGGAGAGGGGCGTGCTCACCCACCCCCCGCTCACCAAGTGGGACCTAGCAGACACAGCACTGCTGACCCACCCCCACCTGTGGCTGGATGTTTGGATACCTCCAGGAGAGAGGAGCCACTGGGCTCAATTTAGGGGGTGGTGTCTGTGAAGAGGGACCACCCTGACATCTCCCAAGTGTCCCTGGTACTCCTAGACAGACCAACCAGGCCTCTGTCCACAGAGAGGGTGAAGCTCTCGCCCATACCCCCCTTCACCCTCCAGTCTGGAGGAGGCACCCACCCCACCTTTGGCCAAGTCTCTTCTGATGCCCTGTGGCCCTGCCTGGGGAACAGGGGGCGTGAGGAGCCAGAGGACAAACTCCCAGCCCTCTGGAGGGCCCATTGATGCAACCACCGAGGCCCACCACAAAGCCTCTCTCAGAATCAACCGGAGGGGAAGACAATGGTGGGCTGGCTTGGACAGTGACATCCCGCAGAGGCTTGTCCTGGCCTCGGGGAACCCAAGGGTCCTGGTTTCTGTGACAAGGGGCTTCCCAGCCCTTCTGTACATGATGGTCAAATACGGCCTCCACCCACCCTCCCCAAGACTTCTTGCAGCCCTGCAACCAAGACTTCGACTGGAGCCAGGACTCCAGTCCAGGACGGAATCTTGGCCTTGGCAAGTCCTGGGACAGGCCCAGGCGGAAGAAGCACCCTCACAGATTACAGTGTAGTGGAGGAGGTTTATTTGCGGATGTGGGGAGAACATGGCAAGGGCCCCTGGGGCTGGCCAGCAAGGGGGCAATCAGTAGACTGGAAACAGATTCCCCGAGCCAGGTCCGAGGGCGGGCTCAGGAACTGGCGGTGTGTGTCATGGGGGTAGGGTGGCGAATTGGCCCAAACCTATACGAGAGGAAGCATGGGGCCTGACTCCCACGGCGGGAGCTGGCCAAGAGTCCTCAAGTTAGGAGAAAACAGGGAGGAATCTGAACGTCGTGTGTGTTTCTGACCCCAAGGAGCCCCAAAGTACAACAGCAATAGAGAGACCTCCTTCTCCAGCAAATTCCATCACTGCTGAGGGACTGTTCTCACTCGCAGCTCACTCAGGTCCAGACCACAGGCCCTTGACCTTGACTGCCCTCTGCTCCTGGGTCTGGCCCTCTCCTCCTCACTCAGGCTCCTTTAGCACGGCCAACAGCTCCTTCTGTTCTCTGTGTAGAGCCTGACATCAATGAGAGAGAAGAGACAGACTGGGAGATGAGAAAACCCAAACCCCTTTCCTCCACTGTCCTTGACTCCAGGCCTGAGTTTCCGCCAGGACAATATGGAAGGTGTCTGTAACTCATGTCATGGGCCCAGCAGGGCATATTAGGAAATCCACCCCACTCAGCAGGTGTTTATGGCAGGTTGGGTGGCAGGCTTGGGGCTCCACCTAGGCTGGGCCTCCACAGAGAAGAGCTGACCTTCAAAAAGGTCCCTAAAGTGTCCCCCTGATCATCTGACCTCAGTGGAGATTGCTAGCAGAGAAGCTTTCTTAAATGGACTTTCAGCTGGGCTAATGGTTTAGTTGCTAAGCTGTATCCAACTCTTTTCAACCCCATGGACTGTAGCCTGCCAGGCTTTTCTGTTCATAGGGATCTCCAGGCAAGACTACAGAAGTGGGTTGCTATTTCCTTCTCCAGGGGATCTTCCCAACCCAGGGATCAAACGCACATCTCCTGCTCTGCAGGCAAAGTCTCTACCACTGAGCCACCGGGGAAGCCCTCCAGCTGGACTAGACATGCAAACTGTAAAGGGGCTCTTTGGGCTCACCCAGGACTCGGTGCTGGGCACGCCTGACCCACTTCAGACAGCGGTTAGGATCTGTAACTCTGATGGGAGAGGTGCGGCTCTACGACAGGGGCGTCCTTCTTCCTCTTGCAATAGACACAGCTGGCAGGGCTCTGGGGATCACTCTTTGGCCAATTTGGAAGCCAGAGCCCAGTCAGAGAAGTGATCTCTGGCCTCACAGTGATGGGGTGGCAATGTCAGAGCAGCCCGAGGACCCAGCAAGGCAGCCCTAAGAGCACCAGAGACACAACTCTGAGCCCGCCCCAGGAGACAGGACCAGGCTTAGGGCCTCGGCTACCCGTCCTGGGCCCTGCCATGCAGCCCTGGGCCACTACACAACACGACACTGCACGACAGGACACCCCCAGGGCCTGGGTGTTACAGCAGGAGGCTGAGCAGTGAAGACAAGAGGAGGCAGAGCAGGACACAGCCTTTCTTCCGCCGCCGCCTCTCTGAGGCTCAGTGCCTTGCGGAGGCTGGGGCACGGCCTTCAGGTTACCCTGACTGGTCTTGGGAGGAGAAGACCAGGGAACCCAAGAGCCACATCTGGGGACCTATCCCGCTCAGGATCAGGAGGGTTTGCCCCAGGAAGGGAGCTGTCAAGTGGCCACAACAGACATCAGCTGGACATCTGAATGGTGGGCAGAAGCCAACAGCAGGCCACGGTCCAAGCCCCACTAGAAACCCTCTTTTGGAACCATGTTTTGAGCCAGCAAGGAAACCCGCCTCATCGCTCTGCAGCGACACTTGCTGTCTGTGTCAGCCAGTCTGACCACCCCTCCCTTTGTTTACCAACCTGGCCCCAAGTGACTCTGGGCCACTTTCAGAAATAGAGTTCACCCTCGAGGACACACTTTAGTTACAGGGAGGCTATGTTGTAGGTATGCTGACACTCTAGAAGTCATTCTAAAGTACACATTTTAAAGGTACTGGGCAGTGGTCACGTGGAGTTGAACCACCATGGCTGTGGAGTGTTGACCCTGGCCATGACAGAGAGAAGCCATCCTTGGACAGCCACTTGCTCTCTCTGGGCCCGTTTTCTACTCAGCTGCCACAGGGGAAGGCGGGCCTGAGGGCCGGGCTGGGGCTCTCACCTGCCAGGTCTGCTGCCGGGCCTGGGCCTGCAGCTGCAGCTCCTCCAGCTGCCTGCGCCCAGCCAGGACGGCGTCTGCCAGCTGCCTGTTCTCGGCCTCCTGCTTCTGCACACGACGCAGCAGGGCATCGCGCTGCTGCAACAAGTAGGGCGCCATGGCGCTGCGCAGGTCCTTCTCCGGGATCCCGCTGGGGCGCCTGCAGGGGGCGCAGGGGTGGGGACAGGGAGGAGGTGGTGGGGTGAGGCCCCTTCTCCAAGCCCAGGTGGCACGCCCACCTTCAGCCTCGAGCTGAGCTGGCGCTCGAGGCCTCTCCTCTGGTCCCTCTCACTCCCAAACCCAATCGCATGGCTCCTGCTCCTGAAGGGAACCTTGACCCCTGTCCCTCAGGTCCCGCTCCCAGGAAACCACCTCTCCCCTTGTCACTAGTCCGCACCCTAGCCTTCCTCCTTTCATTCAGCTCTACCCTTCCAGCGCTGGAGGCAACTTTCCTCTGTGCTTGTGACCATGTGCCTTGCTGGGGCATCCCCACTATCAGACTGAGAGCTGGAGAGATGGGGACAGGCGGGTGGCCCAAGAGCAGACCCAGACCCTAAAAGGCCATGGCTGGCTAATGTGGGAAGATAAGACAGATCTGAGAAGGCAAGATTACAGGGGGTGCTGGGTGCCCAGAGTGAGGAAATGGGTCAGTTCTGATGGGCAGGGGCATAGAAGCCACTGTAGGTTCTTTAAAAATCCTTTGTCAGTTATAAAAGGTAATTCTCAAAAAAAAAAAAGTAATTCTCTTCAGTTATAAAGATCATAAAGCATTAAATTGAAAAGCACAAAAAAAGGTTTTTACTCCTCCTGACCTAGGATTCTACTCAGGCAGGGAATGGAGGCAGGAGCTCAGGCCACTTGTGGTTTCGATGGCCTCAGTCCTGCACTCCCGTCCCCAGGGCCCCCTCCCGCCTGCCCAGAACAGCCAGGCATCGGGTCTGCCCCCTGGAATGACAGCTCCAGGACAGCAGGTCTTTCGTGTCTTAGTCACTGCCGAATCTCTGGCATGAAGAACAGTTCTGGGCGTATAGTAAGTGCTCCTAAAATATTTGTTGGATGAACAAATGAATAAAAACCAGATGCTTGGGCCAGACTAATCGACCTAAGAGTTCAACGTCTCTATTCTGCCTCATCCCACTCCCTCTACCCTCTCCCACAGGCCACTTGGTCCTGAAACGAGCTCCCTGGGAAGATATCTTTCATCCCAGTCACCTCAACCCCCAGGATGGCATGCGTTTGCCCCAGCTCTCCTTCCCCAGAGGGGCTGTGCGTCTGTGTCTCTGTTCCGGGTCAGTTTGCTGGTGGTCCTCTCCACCTGTGCCTGTCACAGGGTCCTCTCAAGGCCCGAGAGCCCACAGTCTTGTGCACGTGGTTCCACCAGAAAACCTCTTTCAAAATGCTGAAATGCTGGCCCTTCCCGGGTGGGCCCGTGGAGGCCCGGGTTCCATCCCAGGTTGCAAAAGTAGATCCCACATGCCGTGCAGTTAAGATCCAGCACAGCCAAATAAATTTTTTCTTTTTTAAAAAAAGATGCTGAAATGCTGCCTCTTTCCCTATGAGCCTGCCTGTGGCCAGGGGGGCAAGCAACGCCCTTCTCACCAGGCTGGCTCCTTGCGGTCTTTGCTTTCTTCCACAATCGCGTCCAATGCAATCAGGACAGCTTCCAGGTTTCCCTCAGCTTTGATTTCAGAGATTTCCTCCTGGAGGGAAAACAGGAAGGAGCTATAATGATACTAGACAATTCCATATGCTGAACTACTAACGGCACTTAGTAAAATCCTGGCTGACTTAAATTCTGTCTTCATAGAAACATTCCAACTTTCCTACATGTGACTTTTATAAGTAAGAAAGTACAACACAGAAAACATTTTAAAAGAGTCTGCCTGGGCTCCCCTGGTGGTCCAGTGGTTAAGAATCCGCCTGGCAATGCAGGGGACGCCAGGTCAATCGCTGGTCCAGGAAGACCCTACATGCCACAGGGCCACTAAGCCTGTGAGCTACAACTACCGAGCTATTCTCTGGAGCCCATGAGCTGCAACTACGAAGCCTGTGTGCCACAAAGCCCGCGCTCTGCCACAAGGGAAGCCACTGCAGCGAGAAGCCCGAGCATCGCAACTAGAGAGTAGCTCCTCCTCTCCACAACTAGAGAAAGCCCACACTCAGCAAAAAAGACCCAGCACAGTTAAAAAAAAATTTTTTTTTAAAAGAGCCCGCAGCAATACTCCCCTTCTGCCCATCATCTCTAAAGGCTGCAGCCCCTGCAGTCATCCGCACGCCCCAGCGCCCCTGGCTGACAGCACACATACATTCTGATGCTTAACGAGGCCCACCCTGGAGTGGGACAGCATGGAGCTGAGACTTCCCAGAGAGTTTAATGAGATCCTGTCCCTTCCTGTACCCCCTCCAGCAAGCAGTTCCCGTGAATTCAACCATTTGCTAAATGCCTCCTCTGCCAGGCTTTGCAGCAGGTGCCGGAGAAACACAGAGAAGCAGAACTAGGCCTGCCCTCGCTGAGCTCCCAAGGTCAGGCGGGACAGCAACTATAAACACCATTACATCACAGGACAAGGAGAGAAGGGGCATTCGAGACACCCAGGTCATGTGCAGGGAAGGGAAGGTGGCCACTGCAGCCCGCGGGGCAGAGGACAGTCCTGGGGGCTGAGGGCAGATGGAGGGCAGGGCCCCTGCCTTCAGAGGGCTGAAGACCTGAGACAGGACCCGAACCAAGAGTGCTCTGGGGATTCCTGCCACTCACCTGGATAGAAGTCTGCAACTGAGTTACAAACTTGTCATAGATGCGCTGTGTCATCTCAGGCTGCAACTCGTAGAAGCGCTTGTAAGAGTCAGTGAACCTCTCGAAGCTGGTGGGAGAAGGCGCAGGCTGGGGATTCAGTCATCAGCCCTGCCCCTCATCACAGGGCCCGAGGCCCTGTCTCCATGACTGGCTGACGGCAGTCGGGGCAGAGTCTCAGCTGCAGCCCCGGTCGCTGAGGATGGCTCAGCCGCTCGTCTCCCCACCCCCTCAGCAGAGCCCCAGCTGAGTTCAGGTGTCTCCCTCTGAAGGGTGGGTCACACTCAGGCCAGCCACGGTACTTAAACTTGCCCTTACCAAGCACCAAATCACAAGGAGGGCTGATGAAGACTCAGACCGCTGCCCCCGCCCCCATTCTAAAGAAGCTCCCAGGTGACGCTGATGCTGCTGGTCTGCGCCCCTCACTTTGAGAACCTCTGGTCCTTCCAGTGCCCTTGCAGGGCTGCATTAGGACAAGGTATGTGGCCTCTGGGAGAGGTCTCCTTACTCCTAAAAAGAGCCACACAGGAAGAACTGATGCCCGTCCCGTGGGACTCAACTATACCCAGGTGACGCTCCAGCCCCCACAACCATGGGGACCTGGCCTGGGAGCAGAGTTTCTGCCCTAAAGAGGCGGAGCAGGGAGACGGAAAGAACCGGGGCTCTGAGAACATCATCAGGCTGCTGGAAACATCACCCTGGAGCCATCCCACCTCGGGGCTTCTCATTAGTGAGGTAATGGATTTCTCTCAGTGTTTGTGCCATTTAAAGTCAGGGCTCTGTCACTGGCAGCTGACACACTCCTTGTAGCTGCAAAGGTCAAAGGGTACCCAGTATACTCCCGATGGCTGGCTCCTCTTGGACAAAGGAACTGAAATAACTTAATGAACTGTCATGGTTGTTTCCTCTCCCTCCTCCACCTGTCTCTCTGCCTGCTCTCTCAGGCCCTTCCCCTCCACAAGTGTTCACTGAGCCCTGCTATATGCTGGGTGCTCCAGGTCAGTGAGGCTGGCATGGCCCTCCTGGTGCTTCCAGTGGAGGAAGAGATGGCAGGAAATACAGAAACTCACATGTGAACGTGGGGATGATTACTAATGGAGAGTGCTTGGAGGGAAAAGGGCCAGGAGATCGGGGCTCAGAGAGTGCACCATGGAGATCACCTTTAAGTGTGGGGGTGGTCAGTGAAGGCCTCGCTGATGAAGGAATGTCAAGGGACCTGGCAGTGTCTGAGGAGGTGTCCCGAAACACACCCTGAGGCTTCACTATGGGCTCAGATATTCCTCAGCCATCTGGGCCAGCTAGGGGCTTCAGACAAACAGGAGGTTAGGTACCTGGAACCCAATGCACAGGCCCCGCTGCAGCCAGGGAGTCACTGCTGGGTCCTCCCTTTCTCACGGCTCTCTGGCCTCCTGGCCCAATTCCCACCACCAAAAGAGTGTCCTCTGAAACAGACGCAGAGAGTGGCGCAGTGGTGTGCTGGAGCCAGCTCAGAGTGGTTTGCAAGAGATAACTGTTAAATTTCCAGGAAATCTGTGAGGCAGTTGTTAAACACAGTAATTATTGAAAATTAAATTATATATTAAAAAAAGAAAATTAAATTATATATTATTATAATGAATTATACTAAAAACAAAGGTACTGGGACTTTCCTGGCCGTCCAGTGGCTAAAACTCTGCGCTCCCAGTTCAGGAGGTCTGGGTTTGGTCCCTGGTGAGGGAACTAGACCCTGCATGCTGCAACTAAGATCCAGCACAGCCAAATACATAAATAAGTATTTTTTAAGAAAACCCACAAAGGTACTAACTGCTCAAAACACACGATGTCCAAGTCATTCTACACACTTTACTCTGCTCCGGAGGCCGACTCCATCCACGGTCTCCATCTGTGGAAACACTGCTGCCCGTCTGTCCTCTGCTGTATGAAGGGATGCTACGCTCTAGGCTTATTTACACCTGGGAAGCTAGCAGACACCGCAAGTCAGGACTTTATTTTTGGAGAGCTGGCTGTACACATCTACCAGCATACCTCAGTCTCCCATCCTCTTGAGGGTACATGTTTGGTATCAGTGCACCTTGGGGGCAAAACCAAGGTACCAAATACAAAGATGACAGACATTCTTTCACCCTCAGCAGAGCCCCAGACATCCTGTTGTTTCGCCGCTGGCCCCACGAGCCACGCAGTCTGCGGCTACAAGGAGGAATGTGGAGGGACGCATGACGCCTGACAAAGCACGGCTGGAATTGAAACTGGGTAATTGTGGCTTGAAATGGGTCTGGCTCAGAAACGGGAGATCCTGTTCCTCCTCCCAGCCCACTCGCCAGGCGCATCTGAGCTGCGTGCATCTGCTCTCAGCCCAGGCTGGCGGCAGACAGGGCCCAGGGCAGGAGCAGGATAATTCTGCTCACCGGTGCTGCTCATCCACTCTTCTGGTGTCCCCTTCCAGGTCTGAGAGTTCAGGGAAAGTGACGGACCCAGAAACACACACACTGATAAAAACACACAACATGGGAAACACATGATCCAAGGACATGAAGGGAGAACAGTCAGGCTGGAAGCGGTGAGGAAAGTGGTTTCTTTTCTTTTAGTTTCACTGAGATATAACTGACATATAGTACCCTATAAGTTTAAAGTGTACAGCATAATGACTTAATATATACTGGTAAATGATTACCACGGTAAGTAAACATACACCATCTCAGAAACAAAAAGGACTTCCCCGGTGGATCAGATGATAAAAGAATCCGCCTGCAATGCAGGAGACCTGGGTTCAATCCCTGGGTCGGGAAGATCCCATGAAGGACGGTATGGCAAGCCACCCAGTATTCTTGCCTAGAGAATCCTCATGGACAGAGGAGCCTGGTGGGCTACAGTCCGTGGGGTCATAGAGAGTCGGACATGACTAGCGACTAAGCACACACACACAGAGACACAAAAAAGAACAAACAATTGGATTTTCCTTGTTATGAGGACTTGTAGAATCTACTTTTTTAACAGCTTTCACATATACCATACAGCAGTGGTAACTGTAGCCATCAAGTTGTGTGGCGTCCCTAGTACTGATTGATCTTATAATTGGAAGCCTGTATCTTCAGACCACCTTCACGCGATTCCTTCTCCCCTCAGCCCCCAGGGATTCCTTTCTTGAGAGCCCGTGCAGACTTGGGAATACTGTGAATGCTCTTGTAAATTTCCTGAAAAAACACACTCACAGAGAAATAGGAAAAATGATACATTCTAGAAAACATTCACGGCCACTCCCGCCAAGTGTCAACTTGTATCTTCTCACCTAAATTCTAGTATCTCTGTGGGTAGGGATGCCATCCACAATGGCGCTGGGATCTCCAGGGCACCCAGAACAGTGTCAGATACACAGCAGCAGTGTGGATCTTGTAGCTTCTACAAGACAAGCTGCAGACCAGGTTGAGTGCGACGGAGTTGAGGCCCAGGCTGCCTGGCCTCAGGCGTGGTCCATTCCCAGCCACCTCCCCGACCCTGGACCCTAGGGTACCAAGGCTTGGGCTGCTTGAACAGAGGTGCCCTCTCCACAGAGCATCTTCATCAGCCTCCTCTGCCCTGTGCTGGAATGGTCTTCTGGCCTTGGTCTTCCAAGGGTACGCAAGGGGCCCTCCAGCTGTCTGTACCAGGTAAGGGTACCAGCTCTAAGGACTGCCTGTCCTTTGGCCGGGGTTCACATCCTACCTCTACCACTCATCAGCTGAGTGACCTTGGACAACTTCTTTACCTTTGTAAGCATCAGTTTCTATCTCCATTGAACAGAGATAATAACGATCCGTAAGTCACAAAATTACTGTGAGGATTAAATGAGGTTACATGTGTAAACACCCAGCACAGTGTACAGGGAAACGCTCCATGGTAGCTACAATTATTATTACTATTTTCAAAGCAACAGTCTGCACCACCCCCTGAAAAGCGTAGAACACAGCCAGTAACTTGGTTTCCCAGGGCTGGGCAGTCTGAAGAAGGCAGGTACTCAGTGAAGCATCTTGACTGCAACTGCATGGGCAGGAAGAACCCCCAACACCACTGCAAAGAAAAGGCTACACTGTGGCCCCACAAAAACGGCCACATTTATCATCAATGAAAGTATTTTTTTATTGGAGTACAACTGCTTTACAATGTTGCTTTCCACTGTATAAGTGAATCAGCTATATGTATACATATATCTGCTCCCTCTGAGACGTCCCTCCCACCCCTGCCCCACCCCAGGTCCTCACAGACCACCAAGCTGAGCTCCCTGTTATTACACTGCAAGTTCCCACTAGCTGCCTATTTTATACAAGGCAGTGTGTTTATATCAAACCCCATCTCCCAGTTCACCCCGCCCTCTCCTTCCCCCCGACTGTGTCCACAAGTCCATTCTCTATGTCTGTGTCTCTACTCCTGCCTTGGAACTAGGTTTATCTGTACCATGTTTCTGGATTCTACATACACACTGGCTATATATATAAAACACATATATTGTTAATATACGATATTTGTTCTTCTCTTTCTGACTTACTTCAGTCTGTATAACAGATTCTAGGTCCATCGATACCTCTCCAAATGACCCAATTTCATTTCTTTTTATGGCTGAGTATATTCCATTGTATTCATGTACCATATCTTTTTTATTCATTTATCTGTCGATAGACCTTTGGTTGCTTCCATGTCCTGACTGTTGTAAACAGTGCAGAAAGTAACCTTTAAAAACTGCATTTACTGAATTTCAAAACAGAGATGACTACACATTAACTGATTTTAACCTGTTTTTTTCTCTTATGCAATATCTGAGACACCATCACTGTTTTTGAACTCACCGAGAAAGCATGTCATTCACAGCACTAAAAATTCATTGCAGGGACTTCCCTGGTGGTCCAGTGGTTAAAGACCCCACATCTCTCTGATGGGGGCCTGGGTTCGATCCCTGGTCAGGGAACTAGATCCTGCATGCTGCAACTGAGACTCAGTGCTTCCAAATATAAAACCAAACAAAACCAAACAACCTCACTGTAAACTGAGTTTTCACATATGTTTGACTTAAAATATTTAAGGCCAGAATCAAGCTCTGGTGGCTAGTCAATCTGTCAGTTTACATATGCAGATAAATTGTGCAGGAATGGAAAGACAGAGGCCCAGACAAGTAAACATGTGTACTAGTGCTAAAGAGAAGGAAATGGCAACCCACTCCAGTGTTCTTGCCTGGGGAATACCAGGGACGGGGGAGCCTGGTGGGCTGCCGTCTATGGGGTCACACAGAGTCAGACACGACTGAAGCGACGCAGCAGCAGTGCTGAAGAAACCTGGGGTGCCCTCCTCCATGGTAACCAGCTTGCTGCCTGCCTGCCTGTTCCACAGACTGTCCACCAGAGGGCAGCTGAGAACTGGCGTTTTCGCTCAATAAAGGCATGGAGGGTGAAGACAGACCAAGACAAATACACAGAAGCTGGGGAGCACTGTGACAGAAACCCACACTCGCCACCCACCACCCGCCACCTGCATAGCTGCCCTGTTCTATTAAGAAATGTTTCTCTAAAATTAAAAAAAAAGAAAGAAAAGAGAAGAAATATTTCGCTGCTTGGTCTTTCCCCCTCCCCCTTTTCAGCCTCAGGACTGAGAAAGGAAGAAGGGGGAATAAAAACCAGAAGTGTGCCCTGATGAAAATAAGAGGTCAGTCAGCCGCACGTAAATCAAGCTAGAACATTTGCTCACACCATACAGAAAAATACACTCAAAATGGCTTAAAGACTTAGATACGCGACCTAACACCAAAAAATTCCTAGAAAAGAACATAGGCGAAACATTCTCTGACATAAATCGTACCAATGTTTTCTCCGGTCAGTCTCCAAAGGCAACAGAAATAAAAGCAAAAATAAACAAATGGAACCTAATCCAACTTACAAGATTTCACACAGCAAAGGAAATCAGAAACGAAATGAAGAGACAACCTACGAAGTGGGAGAAAATATTTGCAAGTGATGTGACCAACCACGGGGCTCCGGGAGGAAGGAACATCTGAGAGAGACAGAAGGCCCCGGCAGCAGTGTGAAGGTTAGAGTGCACGGGCACGTCTAGGTGTGAGATGAAGTGACAAGAAAGATGCACGGAGCACCGACTAGAACCAGGCACTGTTCCAAGCCCTCTACGTGAACCCACACACTTAGTCCTCATGATAACTCTGAGGAAGGGTCTACTCTCACCATGCCCATTTTTCAGATGCAGACGCTGAGGCAGAGAGAAGTCTGCCCAAGGTCACAGAGCTGGGACACGGTGGAGCCAGCAGCTCTAGGTCAGGTGTCCTTGGCCTCCAAGACACACAGTCTGCAGGCTGGTGGGTCAGACACACAGTCTACACCGTATCATGATAGGAAGAGCTGGAAGAGGGGGCTTTAGGCAGGGGTGGGACAAGATCAGATCTGTATGTTAGCAACTTCCTCTGGCTGCTGGGAGCAGGGACTAAGGAGGCACAGCTGAGGTGACGGCTGACACAGTGGGGACAGGGTGAGATGGATGATCTGGAAACACACAAAGAACAGACAATCGGCACGATGGGCTGAAGCCGCACACCACAGTCTGGTGAGTCACGCCCACACTTCAGAAACAACCGCTGCCAGTAGTATGCATCATCTGCACATTCAAAGGGTGTGAAGTATTTCTGAAGCACTTAATCAGAATATTTTAAATATCAAACCACTCTTTTTCCTGTGAAGAACTGTTTCCTATGAACACCAACAGTCTCTGCCATTCGTTTAAAACTTCACCAGTTCACGCACATATGCAATTAGCTCTCCTTCCTTGGTCCCTGTCAGACATAGGCTTCAAGTCAGTTTCTACAAATCACCCTCTGTAGCACATCTCGGGCTGGAAGACGGGACCCAGACAGGCACTGGACCAGTCTGGCACCTAGGAACTTAGGAACTGTCGATCACCTCTCACTCCCTCCATGCGCCCGGGATGGACAGCACACATGGCACAGCTGCTGGGGGCCGTGGGTACCTGTGGCAGATTGAGCTTTCCCCCAAACAGTGCTAACTTCAACCGGGGCCCCACCAACACCAGCTCTAAGCAACTGCCTCTCTTGGCGGGAAAAGAACCCTTCGTTTTCAGAAGGCAAGCGAGAGGTCGCATGTGGTAAGCTCCAATGGGGCCACATTTCCATGTCCTGAAGCCTAAGAAAGGACAGATTTGGACATCTTTGCCTCAGCTGATCCGTGAAAGGAAGACACTCTAACTGAAGACAGGGTGTAGGTCTGTGAGACCTGTGAGGCCAATAATCTTCCAGTCACTCTGGAGTGTATAATTTCTTCCTCTGGTCAAGCTAACATGGATGGAAAAATATGAGTTGTAGGGGAAATCAATCTGCAGTTTAAAATATCCCTTTGGATAACTGACATGTGAATAGACCACCTTTCACTAGGTAGAGATTCCTGTCCTCTGTATAAGTACTTGGTCTTTGGGATTGAGGACTTTTAATGACTTGGGAGAGTGTCGAGTATTTAGATATATCTTAAAAGGCTGTATTCATACATGACATTTGTTGAGCTCTTTCTATGTGGAAGCTAGCCATAAGTTCCTACTTAACTGAATGAGGGGAAGGATGTTCTAGCAATGAGAAAAAGTAAGTGGAAAGAGCAGGCGGCTCCCAACGCCTAAGAGTTTATGTGCGTGTGTGTGCACCTGCACCAAGCGTGCCTTGCTGCACACCCATGGGCCTGATCATGGCTGGGGAGACAGGAAGGGCCAGGGGTGACCGGCCTTTACACTAAGCTAAAGAGCTCAGCAGTCCTGAGCCAATTAAACATTATAAGCAGAAGGACATGCTCAAATCTGAGCCATAGACTGGAGGGAGGGAGCAAGATTGAGGATGGAGGGCCATTTTGGAAGCTGGTGGAACAATTCTGTGATAGACAGTGAGGGCCTGGACTGAAGCATTTGCGTGAGGATGGAGAGGAGATTGAGGAGACTGAAACCAACAGGGCTTGGTGGCTGACTGGAAGTAAGGGTCAATGAGGAATTCCAAATCTCTGGCCTAGAGAATGAGTAGATGGTGGTATTTTCAACCAATCTGGGGACCACAGAGGGAAGAGAAATCCTGTTTTGCTGAACGTGATGGTTCTGTGGGACACCAAGTGGAGAATTCTAGTAGTAGACTGTTAGAGATAGAGGCCTGAAGCGCGGGAGAAAGAGGTGGCTTGAGAATCCTCACTTATTCCAAAGCTGTTTACTGTATGTTTACTATGTGCCAGGCACAACAATAAGCAATGAGCAGAGAGTGATGAACAAGACAGATAAGATCCTGTCCTCAAGGATCTCACACTTCCTGTGGGGAAGACACCACAAACAGACAACAGAATGACATACTGTGGGAAGTCTTTACAAAGGAATAAAATAAGGTGTCATGACAAAGAATAACTAGGGGAGAAAGGTGGCTTTAGAGAAGATCAACGAGATGGAAGAAAACCATTTCTGGCAGAGCAAACACCAAGTGCTAACAGCCTGAGGCAGGAAAGCTCTTGACTTTCTAGGGAATGAGGAGGTTAGGATGACCAAGTACAGCTGCAGAGGGGAACAAGAGGTAGGCAGGGGCTAGAACACATGGGGCCTTGAAAGCCATGGTAAGGAGCAAAGAACAGCCACTGAAGGGCTTTCAGCAGAGCAAGATATCAAATGGGCTGTGACCATGCAAACGTGCAGGTGAAGCAAGAAAAGGGCAATGCTCACACATTTAAGGGACAAGTGGACGAAGAAAAGCCCAAGAAGGAGCAGCCAGTGAGGTAAGGGACAGAGAATGGTGTTGGAAGCCAAGGGAGAAATTTCAAGGACAGAGAAGTGGTTAATAGTGTCAAATGCTACAAGGAGAGCAAGTACATTAAAGATGAAAAAAAAAAAAATCCAACGTATTTTAACAGCAAAGAGTTATTATTGACCTTGAAAGGAAGGTTTTAGGGGAATGGTGTCAAACTCCCCTAAGCTGAGGAAAAAACTGGAGAGGGAGAACGAAAAGCTGGGAATGCAGAGACCCAGAGTCACAGCCTGGGACGTGAACGGAAGGACACTGACGGGAGGGAGCTAGGAGGATGCAGGACGAGGCATCTCTCAGCCAGGCTTACAGACGTGTGAACCCCTGCCTGGTGTCTCTATCCGCTGTGAACCAGGTCTGAGGTCGTTTTCAGTCAGCGTGGACAGGCAGCAGGGGAGGGCCTGCGGGACCGGATAAAGATTTAAATATTAATACCTCTGTGGAGAAGGGGGAGAGAGCTGACTGGAGACAAGAGGATCATGAGCTCTCTGAGGGCCCGGATGAATTCCAACAACATGACTGTGTGGAAGCACCATTTTCCACCACGGGCGAGACTCTACAGCTACTCAGAGGTTGAGTGCAGGAGTGCAGACAGGATCCTGAGGGTGGGTTTCACAGCCGGTGGGTTGGAAGGATGAGGGGACAAAGGAGCCGAGAAACACAAGTGTGGCTGCCTTGTGTCTCCAACTGAACCTATCCAAACACAAGTCTTGATCTCCAACCCCAGACTCATTTCTCTCCCCCAGCTCACTGGGGAGTGTTTCTTCCTCATCTCAGTAGATGGTAAAACTGCACTCAATCACCATCATGAAGAGTCGGCATCATCCTGGAGGTCCCCTGCCCCTCATCTTTCCTTCCAATCCCATACGATTCTATCTCTAATCAGCTCATATCCACCCAGCTCTCTCATCTACACCGTCTCTTATCTGGACCATTTCAGCCCCTACTATGCAGTTAGCATCCCAGGCACAGGACCGTGACCTGACAAGTCTTTTAAGGGCAGACAAGATGATTTCGACTTAAAAATAATGGGAACAGCTTCAAAAAAAATTTAAATGGAATGACTTCAAAAATAAAAGCTCAACACTAATAACTGTCATCTTAGAGTAATAAAAAATATAACATATCAACTAGCCAACTACAATTTTAATATAACTAGATAAAAATTATATTTAATATGGGGATACAGATACTTTTCTCCCCATGACCATAACCTAATTTTTAAACTTACCATTATAATATGATCATTTTTTCCATAAGTCAGTATTATTCAAAATGGAATTTTAAATAACTCCATAGTCATGTGGCATAGGAGATCTTAGTTCCCCGACCAGGAATCAAACCTACACAACCCGGGCAGTGGAAGCATGAAGTCTTAACCAACTGGACTGTCCTCATAGGATTTTATTAGATAGTTATTATACTTATGTAACCACCATTCTTCAAATGTTGAACATTTTTGGTGGTTTTCAACTATTTCCTACTGAACATGCTGCACAGATGAATATTTTTTGTACTTTTTATTTTATGATGTAAATTTTTTGACAATTTTAATTTGAAATAGTAATAGATTAGAGGAACCTGCAAAGAAATGTACTCTCCCCAGTGTTAACATCTTACACAACCATAGTACAATAACAAAACCAAGAAGCTGACACTGGTACAATCCACAGAACTCACTGAGATTTCAAGTTATACATACATTTGTTTGTGTGTGTGTATCTTTACCACATGTGTGACCTTGCATAACCACCACCTCAGTCAAGATACTAGATGCTTTTTAAATTTATTTGTCATGATATGGGTTGAGGTCGCAAAAAAAAAATCAGAATCTAGAAGCCTAGAAAGACCTTAAGGTAATCCTACCAACAATCTATTAATATCCCGCACAGCATTCAGAGTATCTTTAAAAGACCAATCACTGTATTCAGAGCATTACAAATAAATAGATTTTTAAGCCCGTGGAGAGCCATCTCCTAAACACACACACACACACACACACAAGTGGAGAGCCATCTCCTAAACACACACACACACACACACAGTGGAGAGCCATCTCCTAAACACACACACACAAGGATCAGTCATGCCTTAAAAACATCAATGACTTTCCATTTCTCTTAGATTAAAATCTCTTGCATCTAACAAAAAATACTAACCCCTATATATAATGTAACAAAGACAGACAATGGGGAAAAATAGATATAAACAATTGTGATGAGATTTTTGTTTTTTTTAAATTTTTTAATGTATTTTAAAAATTTACTTATTTTTTAATCGAAGGATAGTTGCTTTACAGAATTTTGTTGTTTTGTGATGAGAGATTTTTAAAAAGAAATGAATGGCTCAATCAAGACCATTTTTAAGATGAGCATATTCTCTCTATACACACACACACACACACACAGGCCACAGCTGTGGCATGTGGGATCTTACTTCCCAGATCAGGGATCAAGGAGTCTATGCCTTGGGCAGTGGAAATGGAGTCCTAACCACTAGACCACCAAGGAATAACAAAAATATTTTAACAGCAAAATTTAGAAGCTCAAACTAATAAATAAAATAGAATTCTATACCCAGGAAACAGAAAACTGTATACTCTTTTCAAGTATACATGGAACATTCACAAAAATTGCCCATAGACTTAGCCATAAAGAGTCAGAACGTCAAAAAAAAAAAAAAAAAAAAGTCAGACGTCAAAAATTCCCACAAAATCAGCATCACACAAACTGTTATTTCACCACAACCTGATAAAATTAGAAATTACAAGAAAAGGATAACTCTTTAAGATTACATGTCTGGGAGCCAAATAACATACTACTAAATAATCACTGGGTTACAGAGGAAATGATAAGGAAAATTACAAAGTGCATAAAATTAAATGACAATGTCTATATGTAAAAAAATGAAATTGGATCTCTTTCTCATACCATACAAAAACGACCTCAAAATGGGTCAAAGACCAAAGATGAAAGAGCTAAAACTATAAAAGTCATAGAAGAAAATATATGTATAAATCTTTATGACCTTGAATTACACAATGGTTTCTTAGATGACACTAAAAGCTCAAGAAACCAAAGAAAAAGTTCTTTGCAATTTTAAACCTAAATAAACATTAATAAATAAGTTATCTAAATGCAATTGTGGATGTGACTGGCGATGGAAGTAAAGTCTGGTGCTGTAAAGAACAATATTGCTTTGGAACCTGGAATGTTAGGTCCATGAATCAAGGTAAATTGGAAGTGGTCAAACAGGAGATGGCAAGTGTGAACATGGACATTTTAGGAATCAGTGAACTAAAATGGACTAGAATGGGCGAATTTAATTCAGATGACCATTATATTTACTACTGTGGGCAAGAATCCCTTAGAAGAAATGGAGTAGCCATCATCGTCAACAAGAGTCCAAAATGCAGTTCTTGGGTGCAATCTCAAAAATGACAGAATGATCTCTGTTCATTTCCAAGGCAAACCATTCAGCATCACAGTTATCCAAGCCTATGCCCCAACCACTAATGCCAAAGAAGCTGAAGTTGAATGGTTCTATGAAGACCTATAAGACCTTTAAAAACTAACACCAAAAAAAGATGTCCTTTTCAGCATAAGGGACTGGAATGCAAAAGTAGGAAGTCAAGAGATACCTGGAGTAACAGGCAAGTTTGGCCTTGGAGCACAAAACGAAGCAGGGCAAAGGCTAACAGAGTTTTGCCAAGAGAACGCACTGGTCACAGCAAACACCCTCTTCCAACAACACAAGAGAAGACTCTACACATGGACATCACCAGATGGCCAACACTGAAATCAGACTGATTATATTCTTTGCAGCTGAAAATGGAGAAGCTCTATACAATCAGCAAAAACAAGACCAGGAGCTGACTGTGGCTCAGATCATGAACTCCTTATTGCCAAATTCAGACTTAAATTGAAAAAAGTAGGGAAAATTACTGGACTGTTCAGGTATGGCATAAACCAAATCCCTTATGATTATACAGCAGAAGTGACAAATAGATTCAAGGGGCTAGATTTGACAGACAGAGTGCCTGAAGAACTATGGACTGAGATCCGTGACACTGCACAGGAGGCAGTGATCAAGACCATCCCCGAGAAAAAAGAAATGCAAAAAGGCAAAATGGTTGTCTGAGGAGGCCTTACAAATAGCTGAGACAAGAAGAGAAGTGAAAGACAAAGGAGAAAAGGAAAGGTATACCCATCTGAATGCAGAGTTTCAAAGAATGGCAAGGAGAGAGAAGAAAGCCTTCCTCAGTGATCAATGCAAAGAAATAGAGGAAAATAATAGAATGGGAAAGACTAGAGATCTCTTCAAGAAAATTAGAGATACCAAGGGAACATTTCATGCAAAGATGGGTACAATCAAGGACAGAAAGTTATGGATCTAACAGACGCAGAAGATACTAAGAAAAGGTGGCAAGAATACACAGAACTATACAAAAAATATCTCAATGACCCAGATAACCACGATGGTGGTTATCTAGGGCCAGACATCCTGGAATGTGAAGTCAAGTGGGCCTTAGGAAGCATCACTACAAACAAAGCTAGTGGAGGTGATGGAATTTCGGTGGAGCTATTTCAAATCCTAAAAGATGATGCTGTGAAAGTGCTGCACTCAATATGCCAGCAAATTTGGAAAACTCAGCAGTGGCCACAGGACTTTCAATCCAATTTGGGATTTTCATTCCAATCCCAAAGGAAAGCAATGCCAAAGAATGTTCAAACTACCACACAACTGCACTCATTTCACATGCTAGCAAAGCGATGCTCAAAACTTTCCAAGCCAGGCTTCAACAGTACGTGAACCAAGAACTTCCAGATGTTCAAGCTGGATTTAGAAAAGGCAGAGGAACCAGAGATCAAATTGCAAATATCCACTGGATCATAAAAAAAGCAACAGAGTTCCAGAAAAGTATCTACTTCTGTTTCATTGACTATGCCAAAGCCTTTGACTGTGTGGATCACAGCAAACTGTGGAAAATTCTTTAAGAGATGGGAATACCAGACCACCTGACCTGCCTCCTGAGCAATCTGTATGCAGGTCAAGAAGCAACAGTTAGAACTGGACATGGAACAACAGACTGGTTCCAAATAGGAAAAGGAGTACCTCAAGGCTGTATAGTGCCACCCTGCTTATTTAACTTAAATGCAGAGTACATTATTTGAAATACCAGGCTGGATGAAGCACAAGCTGGAATCAAGATTGCCAGGAGAAATATCAATAACCTGAGATATACGTATGACACCACCCTCATGGCAGAAACAAAGAGGAACTTAAAACTTCTTGATGAAAGTGAAAGAGGAGAGTGAAAAAGCTGGCTATGAAACTCAACATTCAAAAAATTAAGATCAGCTCACTCCTCCAGCCTCCAAAAAAAAAAAAAAAAATTAAGATCATGGCATCCGGTCCCATCACTTCATCATGGCAAACAGATGGGGAAACAATGGAAACAGTGACAGACTTTATTTTCTTGAGCTCCAAAATCAATGCAGATGGTGACCACAGCCATGAAATTAAAAGACACTTGCTCCTTGGAAGAAAAGCTATGACCAACCTAGATAGACAGCATATTAAAAAGCAGCAGCTGCTGCTGCTAAGTCACATCAGTCGTGTCCAACTCTGTGTGACCCCACAGACGGCAGCCCACCAGACTCCTGTCCCTGGGATTCTCCAGGCAAGAACACTGGAATGGGTTGCCATTTCCTTCTCCAGTGCATGAAAGTGAAAAGTGGAAGTGAAGTCGCTCAGTCATGTCCGACTCTTCGCCACCCCATGGACTGTAGCCTACCAGGCTCCTCCGTCCATGGGATTTCCCAGGCAAGAGTACTGGAGTGGTTGCCATTGCCTTCTCCAATTAAAAAGCAGAGACATTACTTTACTGACAAAGGTCCATCTAGTCAAAGCTATGGTTTTTCCAGTAGTCATGTATGGATGTGAGAGTTGGACCATAAAGAAAGCTGAGCGCCGAAGAACTGATGTTTTTGAACTGTGGTGTTGAAGAAGACTCTTGAGAGTCCCTTGGACTGCAAGGGGATCAAATCAATCAATCCTACAGGAAATCAGTCCTGAATATTCATTCGAAGGACTGATGCTGAAGCTGAAGCTCCAATACTTTGGCCACCAGGTGCAAAGAACTGACTCACTGGAAAAGATCCTGATGCTGGGAAAGATTGAAGGCAGGAGGAGAAGAGGACGACAGAGGATGAGATGGTTGATGGTATCATAGATTCAACGGATATGAGTTTGAGCAAGCTCCGGCAGTTGATGATGGACAGGAAGCCTGGTGTGCTGCAGTGCATGGGGTTGCAAAGTCAGATGTGACTGAGTGACTGAATTGACTGAATCTAAACTGGACTTCTCAAAATTAGAATTCTTACCAGCTAACAGTAAAAAGACAAATAGCCCAATTAAAAAATGAGCAAGGAATCTGAACAGACATGTCTTCAAAGAAGATATCCAAAGATCAATAAGCACATGAAATACGCTCAGCATAATTAATCATTAGGAAAAAGCAAACCCAAGCCACTATGAGATACCAATTTGCACCCACAAGGATGACTATTGGCTATAATCAAAAAGACAGACCTAACCAGTATTGGTGAGAATGTGAAGAAATCAGAACCCGCCATCAACTGCTACAGTAAATGTAAAATGGTACACTTGCTTTGGAAAATAGCTTGGCAATTGCTGAAAAAGTTAAAACACTGAGTTACTATACAATCCTCCATTTTCACTTCTAGGAATATCCCCAAGAGAACTGATAACATCTGTTCACAGATGTTGAAAACAGCATTAATCATAATAGACAAAAAAGTAAAAACAATCCCAAATGTCTATCAACTGATGAATGGGTAAATAAAATGATATACCATACAATGGAATTATTATTCAGCCATAAAAAGGAATGAAGTACTGATACATGTCATAACACAGATGAACCCTGAAATCATCAAGCTATGTGTAAGAAGCCAGACACATAAGACCACATGTTGTATGGTTCCACTTACATGAAATGTCCAGAAAAGGAAAATCCATAGAAAGAGAAAGTAGATAGTGGCTACCAGGAGCTAGAAGACTGGGACGAGAAATGGGAAGTGACTGCTAATGAGTACAAAGTTTCGGGGGTGATGAGAATGTTCTGGAATTAGAGTGATGATGGCAGCACAACTTTGCGAATATACTAATTGCACACAGGAAAGAAGGAATTTTATGGTATATGAATTAAATCTCAACTTAAACATGTCAAAGACTTGAAAATATTAGATAAAAGAATTTGTAGGAAAAAAAAGAATTTGTAGAAAGCAGTAATTACATGAAAATTTATAGTTTTAAACACACTCTTCAGGAAACAAAAGACTGAAAAAGAAGAGTTAAATCGTCAACTCAAGAACTTCAGGGAATTCCGTGGTGGGTTATAAGTTAGGATTCTGGGCTTTCACTGCCATGGCCTGGGTTTAATCTGTGCAAACTGCAACCAAAAAAAAAAAAAAAAAAATTGGGAAGAGACTAATAAATAAATCTAATTTTAAAAATTAAGATAAGGATAGATTCCAAAGATAAAGACACAAGATATAACCTCAAAACACAGAAAAAAAATTTTTTAAAGGCTGATTCTAAAAAAATAAAGGCTGATTCTTTACAAAGATTAATAAGATAGAACTACAGCTACACAAAGTCAAAAACAAAGAAACAGCATGAAATGGAAAAAGAGGAAATAATGAAAATTAAATAATTTAAAATAGTTCAAGAGACAAATTTCGGGGAGGGGGGGAACCTGTAAAATGGTAACTCTGTCTTAAGAAGAAATAACATCTAAACAGATTTGTAGCCATTAAAGAAACAGTAACACTAAAAATCTGCAACAAACACTGCCCAGACACTTTATGGACATGACAAAAGATGCCTACCGCATCACTGATGCTTAACGTAATACTGGCAGGCCTCAACAACCCAGAAAGTTTCAGGCGTCAATGAGCTCTTTCAAACTCTTGAGGAATAGGTAATCCTGATTTTATATAAACCATTCCAGGAGAGGAATATATGTGGCTAACATATCTTTGATTCTATAAGCTGATAAGGACAGTGTAGAAAAAAAAAAAGAAATCATAGTCTCATTTCACTTCAGTTCAGTTCAGTCGCTCAGTCTTGTCCGACTCTTTGCGACCCCATGAACCACAGCACGCCAGGCCTTCCTGTCCATCACCAACTCCTGGAGTCCCCCCATGTCCACTGAGTCGGCAATGCCACCCAACCATCTCATCCTCTGTTGTCCCCTTCTCCTCCTGCCCTCAATCTTTCCCAGCAACAAGGTCTTTTCCAATGAGTCAGATCTTTGCATCAGGTGGCCAAAGTGTTGGAGTTTCAGCTTCAACATCAGTCCTTCCAATGAACACTCAGGACTGATCTCCTTTAGGATGGACTGGTTGGATCTCCTTGCAGTCCAAGGGACTCTCAAGAGTCTTCTCCAACACAACAGTTCAAAAGCATCAAGTCTTCAGCACTCAGCTTTCTTTATAGTCCAATTCTCACATTCATACATGACCACTGGAAACACCATAGCCTTGACTAGACGGACCTTTATTAAAAAAGTAATGTCTCTGCTTTTTAATATGCTATCTAGGTTGGTCATAACTTTCCTTCCAAGGAGCAAGCGTCTTTTAATTTCATGGCTGCAATCACTATCTGCAGTGATTTTGGACCCCCCAAAAATAAAGTCTGACACTGTTTCCCCATCTATTTGCCATGAGGTGATGGGACCAGATGCCATGATCTTAGTTTTCTGAATGTTGAGCTTTAAGCCAACTTTTTCACTTTCCTCTTTCACTTTCATCAAGAGGCTCTTTAGTTCTTCATTTTCTGCCATAAGGGTGGTGTCATCTGCATATCTGAGGTTATTGATATTTCTCCCAGCAATCTTGATTCCAGCTTGTGCTTCTTCCAGCCCAGCGTTTCTCCTGA
Organism: Odocoileus virginianus; assembly: GCF_023699985.2. NCBI lineage: Eukaryota > Metazoa > Chordata > Mammalia > Artiodactyla > Cervidae > Odocoileus > Odocoileus virginianus. Next base: position 12,751,539 of record NC_069678.1, on the reverse strand, counting down.
TGTACTCTGCATATAAGTTAAATAAGCAGGGTGACAATATACAGCCTTGACGTACTCCTTTTCCTATTTGGAACCAGTCTGTTGTTCCATGTCCAGTTCTAACTGTTGCTTCCAAGAGCTTATAAACATTGATCTAACTAAATTCAACTATATATTTTAAATACATCATATTTAAGATTTATTCCAAGAATGCGAAGACAGTTTAACTTCCCTAAAATCTACCAATGTAGATCATAAACATTAACAAACTGAAGACAAATGACAAGATCTTCCTAACTGAGGAAGAAAACATCTGATAAAGTTCAATACCTAATCACGATCTTCTCAATAATTCTCAGAAAACTAGAATGAGACAGGGACTTCCTTAACTTGCCAAAAATATGTACCAAAAATTGCAAAACCCATATGCACTGGCACAAAGACAGGCAAATAGATCAGTCAAACAGAAGAGAGACCCAGGGGCACAATATGCAGAGGGCCTTGCCGTGTGATAAAAGGGCTCCATAAAGCAATGGAGATGAACGAACTGTTTAGTTGGCAATGATTGGGAACACTAAAAAAACAGTAAGACTAACTGAAACTACCATTTTATACCTGTGATCAGAGAGATCACAGACTGAAAGAGTAAAACGACAGAACAGCCAATAGAAGAAAACACTGCATATCATCTTTGTGATCTGGGTGTGGGTATAGCCTCTATAAACAAGATATCATAAGCATAGGCCATAAGATTAAACAAATGACTTACATGAAAATTGAGGGTTTTAAAATACAAATTGATTAGGTGATACCTAACATTTTATTAGGACTGTTTGAGGGATGTGGAGTTAGTGTAAAGGTTGAATAGAGTCATGAGTATACACATAGCTCGGGAGAAGGCCCCCTGGGATGACTACATTTCTCTTTCTGCCTCATTTTCCTGGGGTAAAATGTAAACAATTAAAATCTGCAATTTTTAATTTAATTAAGGATTTCTGTTACTCAAAGGACATTATAGACAAAGCTAACATTTCATAGAGATAACTATTTTCTCTTCGGTCTAAAACTGACAAAAGGATTGATATCTAGACCATACTGGGAACTCCAGCAAATCAACAAGATAAAAAACCCAATTTTAAAAAGAGTAAAAAAAAAAAAAAACAATACAGGAAATAAGTAGGCAGTTCACAGAAAAGGAAGTCAAACGACTTACTTACGAGGTATACAGGAAATGCCCACACCTAATGCGGAATTAGAAATGTGCAAATTAAAATAATAATGAAATACCCTTTTCACACCCTCAGAATGGCAAACATTAGAATGGCGGATATAGGAACAGCTTTTCTGGAAAGCAAGTTGACAAAACATAGGTAGATGTAAATCCTTGGATCCAGTGATTTCACTCCACTGTACATACACCTCAAAGAAATTCGAGCACTAGTTTGTGAGGGGAGGTACCCTGGCATAATCTGTGGAGGAGGGAGTTGGAAGCAATCAAGAGTTCATAATTGGGAATGGGTAAGTGCTGGATGTGTATCATGAAATGATAAACAGCACTGAGAAGCTATGAACCACATGCATTTACAGTATATGGTTATATCTTTTTTTTTTCCATTTTTTTTTTCCCATTTATTTTTATTAGTTGGAGGCTAATTACTTTACAACATTGCAGTGGTTTTTGTCATACATTGAAATGAATTAGCCATGGATTTACATGTATTCCCCATCCCGGTCCCCCCTCCCACCTCCCTCTCCACCCAGTATATGGTTATATCTTAAAAACAAAAATCTGTTGATTGAAAAAGACATGCAGCACGATTATGATTCATATAAATTTAAAACCTATATAAATTTACAGACAAAACAACACACTTTACAAGGGTGCAAACTTATTCAAATGTCAGGTCCTTGCACTTACACTAACCCAGACCCATCCCTATTGCTCTCGATTTCTTTTCGCGGATTTATTTTTCCTTATGGCACAAGAAAAGTCTATTCCATGAGAGCAGGGACCTTCCTATCTTCATCACTGTGGTATTTCCAGTTCCTAAAACAGAGACTGAGACACTAGAGATATCCAGTAAATATTTGCACATGAATACATGAATAAATGGAGGACATACAGCGAATGGAACAGGGCCTATGGGGAGGGGAGAGGAGGGCAAGAATGAGTAAGAGAAAGCCAATCATTCGATCAATAATAGAGCTTGCCTGGACATATAATGATGGTGTGTCATGAATGGTCCATAAAAATGATTATAAATTATTTATCAAATGTATTACTATGGAAACTGTGCCCTGCTTGATAAGCCTATCACCTGCCTGTCCAGCCTCCTCTTATTTTACTCATTCTGCTACTTCCTAGAATGCCCTGACCATTTCAAGGCCTTTGCACAAGCTGTTCCTCCTTCCCATAAGCTTTTTCTCTAGTTCTTCAAGAGGCTGGTTCCCTCTCATTCCTCAAGTTTCAGATCAATGTCACTTTCTCAGAGTGGAATTCCTATCTTATCTAGTGTTTTCCTCCCCCCCGCCCCCCCCACCAGTTGCCTCTTCATTACCTTACCAAGCTCTGTGATAATTTTGCTTACTTCATGTCTCTACATATTGCAAGTAAGCTCCAAGACAGGGGCCTAGTCTACTTTATTGTAGCTCCAGCACCTGACACAGTGCCTGTCACAGGCACTTAAATATTTGCTAAGTGAATCAATGAGTGAAGAGATGGATACTAAGGTCTTTGCAGGAAACAAAGTCCTAAAAATAGGAAGGAAATCAGGAGATGAGAGTCTTGATGAGGTCAAAGAACAGAGGTAATGGGGACATAGAGGGTGGATGGAGAACAGGCTGTGGTCAAACCTCTGAAGGTTCTGATAACAGTGTTTCAGCACTAAAGTTCTGGGTTATGGGACCATGGACAAAACTCGTCCTTCAAAGTGTCCAATACTGCTCTGAGAGGCTGAGACCTGGGTCCCCTTGCTGCAATACCTGCACCTGGGCAAAAGTCTCCTCAAAGAGCAGAATACAAAGAAACTATAAGGGACTAAAACTAACCACATACATGCACAGTTAATGGCAAGTTATGAATAAGATACAAAAAGACCAAAAAGCCAACAGTTACTTCTGGGCTGTTGGAAGTAAAAGCTGGGTACTGCACATGATCCCGGCACATAGCGCCACTGAAGGGGTAGGTAGAACACTTAAGCCTCCTCTCCAAGCTGCACCAATGGACCCACCCCTGTCCTCTCTCCATTTAAGGGACCAGCTGCCTCTCCGACAGGAAAACCAGCAAGGACTCCTACAACTTGTTTTCAAGCCCTCCTGCTGCACCACGAGTCTCAACAAAGGCTTGCCTGAATTTCTCCTCTTACCAATTTCTATTATTTGAAGTGTTCAATAACCCAAGTCAGTAACACTGTTAGAATACTGTTCATAGAAAGTAGACCAGAAGAGTTTCTATTTAAGCCATTTATTCCTCACACCCACCCCGTTAAGAACGTATTACTATTTTCATAATAAATTCTATAATTCTAATGCTTTCTACGTGGCCGGCACTGTTCTAAAACCCTTACGACTATTTACTCATTTAAATCTCGGAAAGACCCATGAGAAAGGTACTACTGTTGCTATTTTATTCACGCTGAACAGAAGCACGGAGCAGTTAAATCTTTTTCATTTTAAGTTGGGCCATGATTTGAACCCTAAATCTAATTCGAAAGCCTGTAACGTTCCTTCCAAGCACCTATAATCAACACCAGGTTTACTGGAGAAAGGAGTAGCTAGAAGTCCTAGATCTGCTCCACAGTACTTATGTTAGCAAAATAACCTGTAACCCCAACATCCACGTGACTCAGCTCTTTGCCCCCACCCACCCATCACGGGCCATCCTGATCTCGCGAGGTTTAGACTCCAGTGGGACAACAATCTACGAGATTTACACTCAGCCTCACTTCCTCTACCTTACCTCCCGGCAGCGACCAACTTCTGGAGGAAAGTGTCCACCATGGTGTCGAAAAGCTTCACCCTCGAAATGATACTGCCGGGGCGCGCAGATTCCTGAGACAATTCCTCGGGCCCTTTTTCTTCACAGCCGCTGCCCGCGTTGACGCTACTCGCTTCGGCCATGTTGAAATAGAACCGCCAAAACCGACTGACCCGGCCGCCCCGCCCACCGAAGCTCCCGATTGGCCGCTCCCGGCCTTTGGCGCCTCCGATTGGAAGCAGCAAATGTCTATCACCATATCGCGGATAGGGGCGGGGACACTGCCGGAGGCGGAGGATTATACAAACACAACAACCGTATTCCTTTTTTTGGCGAGAAGGCAAAAGAAGCTTGAAACTCAGGGACTCGATAAAAACGTTTAGTTACACTTTTTAGAGAATTCGTACAGTGCAACAGTGAATGTTTGCCGTTAATATTATTCACAGGAGTCCACTTTATCAAATGTTAACTGTATCTGCATTTTTATTCCCCTGTCCTTCAATACTCCCATCAGGTTTCCCCATCTTGCCCAGTCTCCCAGAAGTTCCTTCCAATTTTGGCTGCAGACCAATACATCAAACACTCCAATTGGTCCGATCCATGGTCCTGGGAAAATGGAAGGCCACAGTTCCATCTCCACCAAGACATATTTTAACCAAACCCAATACCAGTCTCTGAAATATTAGATGGAAAAGTAAGGGGCCATGGGTCCCTTTTAGTATATATGCACATCATCTTTTAAAACACCCGCGCGCACGTGTGTATGTGTGTGAGAGAGAGAGAGAACAGGAAACAGGTAAGACTGAAATACTTTACAAGAAAACAAAACAGAAGAAAAAGTGTTGAGGAGTCTGGGACGGAGAAACAACCTAAGAGAAGAGAAGCAGGAGGCTACCTCTTGTCCATGATACCTTACCCACTTTGCAATGGTGGGGAAGGACTGAATCTAAGTCTCTGGGAAGGGGAAGGCATGGAGCTGAGAAAATCAACCTCCAAAGGTCTCAACAGAATGAGTTTAAAGAGAAAGAAGGGACCCCTGGCTTCTCTTACCTTCGTGGTTCTTAGGGTGAAGGAGTGACTTGAGACAGGAAGATTCAGAACGAGGTGCAGACCCAACCCTTTAGATGACCATTTGTGAATAGAAACTGGAGGACTCTTGACAAAGTCGAAGAAGGGACAAACAATGAAATGAAAAAGAAAATAACCTTCAAAGATATGAGCACAAGATGGGAAGTGGTGGTAAAGGTAGAGAATTCAGATTCTGGTCTAGCCCTGGGGGATAGACTGTGGGGCAGCCATAAGAAATATCAAGGCTTCAGGTAGCTAGCACCTTTCAAATTGGCACCGTGGCCTCTCCCAGGGGGTGGGACCAAATAAGAAAGTGTGAGGGTCATACAAATCAGATGTTTCAAGCAGAAGTGTGGGTTTGATATGCCTTCTTCTCATTCCGTTTGCTGCACCTTTCCTCACCTGCCACACTGACTTGGTAGAGGAGGTTTGTGTTGTGGGGGGAAGGATGAGGCAGGAAAGAAGCACTCATCACCTAGCTCCTGAGAGCTTCAACAGGTAATCTCGGCAGTATCAGGCTGGTAAATGCAGTGGTCCTGGTATTGAGCGACTTCCCAACCCGCCCTTTACCCTCCTTCAAGCATCGCTCCAGAGGGTACCATGACCAGGAGGTCTCCTTACATCAGGGAGAAGAAAAACACAAACAGTTCCACATCACAGAGATTCCCATTGTGAGACAACATCTGTTTCTGTGAGTCCAAGTGATTGTGTGTGTGTGTGTGTGTGTGTGTGTGTGAGAGAGAGAGAGAGTGATGACTGCCTGGGGTTAAGAGGCTCCACTACCCTCTGCTAGGTTTGGCTCAGCTGGTCAAGGGAGATGCGCTAGGGCACACATATCTTTCTGTCACTTTCCAAACCAACTACTCTCTCAACCAGACTTATCAGGGTAGTGTTCCAAGTCCAGTGTGTCCCAAACAGTCTGATTTACTTAGAGCTGTGCCCACCACTGTAGTCATCTGGGCCAGGGGAAAACAGCAGCTTGTTTGTCCTGGGGCTGCTGGGACTGGAGGGGCTGGGAGGGATAGGGAACTGGGATTGAGGGAAAGCTACATTACATTTTTCACCTGTCTGAGGAAGGGGTGGGCTCTGACTGCAGGATTGTTGCTTTAGCAGGACTTAGACAGTAGCCTGGTTCACAGAAAAATATACACACAAAATAAAGTATCAACATTTCTCCCCAACCTAATAACTCTCCAAAGAGAGGACACATGCTCTGGAGAACCAGAGGTTTTTGCTGCTCCTACTTCCTGTGTAAAAGTGCCTGGCACCTTGTCCCCAGTGGCAGAGAAAAGCAGAGTAGTCTGGTGGGCAGCTCAGTCCCAAAAGGAAAATAAGCAAACCTAAGAGATGAAGGGCTGATGGCAGCTGCTTGGAATTCAGACTGAAAGCCCAATAAGAAGAACTAGCGGTAGTAACCAAGTTCTATGTACAGCTCTTCTCAGGATCTCAGGGCCACAGATGGAGGGACGGAGAAGGCAGAGAGGGTCAGCAGGGGATCGATGGAGTAGGATTGGCGGGTAGAGTGGATTTCCTTAGGGCTGGACTGAGTACCTGGACTGAGTGAGGAAGCCCAGCTTGGCAAGAAAATTTAAAAATAATGAGGATGGGGGATCCAGGCGTGGAGACTCTTCAGCAAGAGTAGTTCAAAGTCTCTGTCCCTGTCCCAGACAGGCCACCTGGCCCACAGCAGGACTAGGTATGCGGTGGGGGCACTTGGAGAGGGTACTCGCCTCTCCTCTCTGCCCCTGACCCAGAGTAGTGTAGAAAGCAGCAGGCTTCTCTCCCCATCGCTGGTTACCAGTGTCTCGAGTCCACCAGCTCAGGTCGGAGGCTGAGCTTCTTGAGGCTCTCATAGCCCACCACAATGACAATGGTGGAGGGCGTGGCTGAGATGATTCTGGCCGACAGGCCTTTCATGAGCCCCCAAGGCCCCTCTTCTGCCATCAGCTGTCGGAAGGTCAGGATGATGGAGTTCTTGCCCTCAACCTGGAAAAGTCAACACAGTGGAGGATCACAGTCTGCAAAGTCCCTATACCCAGTCTCTCCTAAAAGTGGAAAGAATTAGACTTGGGAGTCAGAGGGCTGGACTCTGCTTCAGCGGGACAGTTCAGCACAGTGAATGAGTGTGGCCTCTGGTGCCACAATGCCTGGTATGAATCCTGCCCCCTAATTTACTAACAGCATAATCTCAGGCAATTTCCTTAGCACTTTGCATCCCAGTTTCCTCAAATATATAATAATAATGATAGTACCTACACCATATCGTTGTCTTATGCAGTAAGCAAAAGAATTCTTATAAATGCTGAGAACAGTGCCAGGCAGACTGTAAATATTCAATAAATGTTAGCTTCATTAATATTATTACATAAACTACACAGTGATGAGTCTGGACCAGGTTCTCCTCTCTGGTCTCAGGGAGGCTGGATTAAATCACCTCCAAGGACTCTGCAGACATTTTGATTCTGATCATCTCAATTCCTCTGAACCCACATGGCTAGAGTCCTCCCCTCCATCCCGGCCACCTCCCACCCTGTGACCTGTCTTCCCTATCGTACCAGAAGCCTGGCTAAGGCAAGAATCTTTTCTCTCTTCTTTCCTAATACTCTTGCCCTCTTCTCCATACCTACAACCAAACAACACATTTAAAGACCACCCCACTCAGACCCACAGCCAAAGCAGGACAGACACACTCCTTGTTATACCTTTCCCTATTCCCAAGGCGGTCCCATCTTTGACTAAGAACATCTCCCCATTCCTCTCTGCCTCCTTTAGCACCTGCTTCCACATTCCCTCACTCTGTTCTTCCTCTGACCACTCGTGCTCCTCTCATCCTCCACTCATCTACAGACACGTCAAGGGCTTTTTTAGCTATGGCCCTGGTCCTCATGTGCACTTTGTCTCTTCCAGCTCGGGAACGCCTCAAAGTAGGTGTTGTTTAGTTGCCAAGCCATACAGTAGGGAGCTGCTCTTTCCCTTGATTCTCCTCATGGAACAAGGCTAGGAGAGAATAGGATGGAACGTGTGCACTTTATTATCTGTAAACCGATCAGATACCATTCATTTCAAAATGTATGGGTCAGAAAAAAATAAAAATAAAAAAATAAAATGTATGGGTCATAGTGGGGACAATCTTTCCTAGAGATAAATATACAACTGACCCTTGAACAACATGGGTTTTAACAGTGTGAGTCCACTTATATGCAGTATTTTTTTTTCAGCAGTAACAGAACTAATAAAAATTAAAAATAAATAAAAAATAAAATAACCGGGAAGATTTTACCATTGCTTTTTAACCTCTATGTATTGTATATCTTGAAACATATCAAGATATAATCTTGTTTCTCTAAAGTATATACTTGGTTAATTTAAGAATTTCATGCTTATACTAACATTAAATTTTAAAGAGATTATTTAGCTTCTCTGGAAATAAATCAAAATTTTACATAGGTAGCAGAGTTATTACATAAAAAATTGAATTTAGGGAATTCCCTGGCTGTCCAAAAGATCATGGCATCCAGTTCCATCACTTCATGGCAAATAGTTGGAGAAACAGTGGAAACAATGGCAGACTTAATTTTTTTGGGCTGCAAAATCATTGCAGATGATGACTGCAGTCATGAAATTAAAAGACACTTACTCCTTGGAAGAAAAGTTATGACCAACCAAGACAGCATATTAAAAAGCAGAGAAATTACTTTGCCAACAAAGGTCCGTCTAGTCAAGGCTATGGTTTTTCCAGCAGTCATGTATGGATGTGAGAACTGGACTATAAAGAAAGCTGGACTATAAAGAACTGGACTATAAAGAAAGCTGAGTGCTGAAGAATTGATGCTTTTGAACTGTGGTGTTGGAGAAGACTCTTGAGAATACCTTGGACTGCAAGGAGATCCAACCAGTCCATCCTAAAGGAAATCAGTCCTGAATATTCACTGGAAGGACTGATGTTGAAGCTGAAACTCCAATCCTTGGGCCACCTGATGCGAAGAGCTGACATTTTGAAAAGACCTTGATGCCAGGAAAGATTGAAGGAGGGAGGAGAAGGGGACGACAGAGGATGAGATGGTTGATGGTATCATAGACTCAATGGACATGAGTTTGAGTAAGCTTCAGGAGCTGGTGATGGACAGGGAGGCCTGGCGTGCTGCAGTCCATGGGGTTGCAAGGAGTCAGACATCACTGAGCAACTGAACTGAACTGACTGAACTGGCTGTCCAATGGTTAAAACTCCTCGCTTCCACTGCAGTGGGCATGGGTTTGATCCCCAGATGGGGAACTAAGGTCCCACATGCCACATGGGGTGGCTAAGAAAAACTGAATTTAAAACTGAACTGCCTGCTTATATTACCCGCAATGTAATTAAATGTCTTCATGACTGTAACCGATACCAAAATGATTAAGTAAAATTCATTTTTATTTATACTTAAAAAAAAAACACCGCCTCCCCTCAAAATGCTGCAGTACTATACAATCTGTGGATGAGGAACCATGGATTTAAAGGGCCAAGTTACACTCTGATTTTCAACTAGGCAGAGTGTTGGCTTTCCTAAACTACATGTTGTTCAAGGTTCAATTGTACCTAGATTTACCAATCACCCCCGTCCTAACATCCTGGTATCAGAGAAGCTGACTTCACCTCTCACTTGCTAAGGTTATCATCCTTCCCTCTCCTCCCTCATTCTCGGGCTTCCCTAGCAGCTCAGAGGGTAAGAACCTGCCTGCCAATGCAGGAGATGTTGGAGCCACTGGCTGGATCCCTGGGTCAGGAAGATCCCCTGGAGGAGAAAAATGGCAACCCACTCCAGTATTCTTGCCTGGAGAATCCCATGGAGAGAAGATCCGGGTGAGTTAAGGTCCGTGGGTTACAAATTAGACATGACTGACTGCACGTGTGTGCACGCATGCACACACACACACACACTCCACCTAAAGCTTTATAGAGCAAAATGTATCATTTGTATATTATATATCATTTAGATTCAATTTCTTTGGCCTCTGGATTGTGAAATTGTCCCTGAGCTGACTAAAGAGAGGGTCTATAATTTCTGGACAGCACCACCAAGGCCTTTGTCTGTATTTGTGCTGAGTCCACACAGAACCATCTGTGAAAACTGTTCAAGAACAGTCACTCACTGTAGAGAGCTCATAGCCAAGTGGAAAAGCCAGAGACTTGTGAAATAAACTAAAACATGTTTCCAGTATCTACAAACCTGCGAGGTAAGGAAAAGGTGGTTGACATGCTACGCTACGGCTTCTCTGGTGGCTCAGACGGTAATCTAACAGGACAAGAGCCTAGAAGAAGCAGTGAGGATTCCTGGGGGCATGGGCAAGGAAAAGAGGCATGCAAGGTGGTAGACAGGGTGACAGAAACATCTGAGGTGGTTCAAAGTGCTCAGCTGGTTTCTGTAGATGGTGAGTCATAACCACAAGGAAAGGTTTCTCATGGCTTATCTGGCAGCTGGGGAGAGAAGACTGGTCTTACCTGTACTCGGGTTCGGATCACATCCATGGGATTGGTGAGGATGGAAGCAGTGGCTGCAGCCAGAGGCCCCGAGATGGCTTGAAAGACAATGTGAGGGCACTCCTTTGGGCAGAGGGACGAGAGCTGCTCTGGAATCGAGGGAAAGACAGTGCCTCAAGATGTGAGGTACCAGCCCACATGCCCCATGCTGCTTCTACCAGTTGGCCCAACGATGACAAAATTTCCATCCTTAGCCTCCTTAGACCCTGTAACTTCCATCCTGTCTTTTCTTTTCTTTACGTCCATCAGAACCAACAAAAATTTATAAATCTCAGGCCCCTTCCAGAGGTCAATCTGAACAGGACAAAAATTCCTCTGGAGAAGGGGATTTCAAAATCCCTTTGCTTGCTGACTCCTTTCATCTGCTGGACAGAAATCCTTCCTGATATAAAACTCTTATGCCGATACTCTACTTCCCCCAACTCACAGGCTAAAAAAGCACACGCTACATATTTTCTTATATGTGCACTGGATAACTGGTAAAATACATTAAAAATTGGTAACACTGATTGTCTTCAAGGAAGGGAGCTGGGTGACTATAGTAGAGGAGTGTTTTCACTGCATACCTTTTCCTACCGTTTGAATTCCAAACCATGTGAATATTTTTTAAAATAAAATCAATTACAATTAAAAGAGAAAATCATATCCTACAGTGAAAACTTTTCTTCAGCCTTTATCAAGGAAGAAAAATTCATTTTTCAAAATGGTGATGAAGCAGATGAAATAACACCTGATTCACCCAACCCCACTGTCGCTGGGAAGTTCACCTGCAATTGAATTCTTTCGCTTTTCCCCTCTCTGGAGGTGAGAGATGAGAGTCTGTTCATTTATTCAACAAAGACTCACCGAGTGACTACCATGAGCCAGCCAGCTTGGGTTCTAAGGACATAACACTGAAGAAGAGCCTCAAGCCAGCATCTGAGGAGACTACAGGGAAGTCACAAGGGTGACTGAGACTCCCCCTAACTGGCCATCCTTCTCAACGCTCCATGAAGAGTGTGATGTCACCTGTCCCCACTTATCTCAGCAACTTCATTTCTCTTTCATTGTACATTAATGAGAAAAGTAAAGTTGCTGTCAATGCTTGCCACTGGGGAGCCTGCCTCCAGCTGCTCCTGGGACAGACCTGCCCCGGGAAGGGCCACCCAGATCCCCAGATCTCCTGAAGGGTGAGATCAGAGGTCCAAATTTTTGTCTAGTTAAACTGGGATATGTATAGGAATATTAAAATGTATCAGATTAACAATATTATAACAACATATTACAATATATAACAATAACAATATATAATATTACATTATATCATATAACAATATAACAATACAACAATAATATTACAACATAGAACAATATAACAATCTTACAATATTGAGGAAGAAAGTGACAATAGAAGGAAAAAGAACTTTTACCTCACCAAACAAAGCTAATTTAAGTAGTGTGTATTGACAAAACCCACTACAATATTGTGAGGTAATTAGCCTCCAACTAATTTAAAAAAAAAAAAAAAGTAGTGTGTATTTCAGGGTGTTTTTTTTTTCCAACTTTTATAAATCCAAATTGTAATGTTTAAAAAAAAAAGCTTCAAATCCCTGCCCTTATGAAATTTACACTCTAGTGGGGGAAAACAGACAATAAATAAAAAAAATATATATCAGGAGGTGAGGTATGCTAAAATATACTTTTATTTGTATATTTTATATACATATAAAAATATGTATGTTTTTAGGTATAGATAAAAATAAAGCAGGAAAAGGAGATAAGAATGCCAAGGGTAGAAAGTGAAGTTTAAGCAAAGAGTTAAAGAAGAGTGCAAGCCTTATCAATCTGTGGAAAGAACTTTCCCAGCAGAGGTAGCATCCTGTGCAAAGGCCCTGAGGCATGAGTGTGCCTGAGATCTTCGAGGGGCAGCGAGGCCAGTATGTCCGGATGACTGAGGGGAGAAAGAGCAGATGAGGTCTGAGAGCAAGTCATTTAGGGCCTTGAAGCCACTGCAGGGACTTTGGCGTTGACTCTGAGTGAGACTGAGTGTCAAATAGATCTGTCATCTCTAAGGACCCCTCTCAGTTTTCCCTCTACAATTCAGTCACCATAACACCTTTAAGAATTATTTTCTGGGGCGGGGAGGGGGTGCATTATAGAGGTAGGGGATTAAAAGGTACAAGCTATTGGGTGTAAAATAGCTACAGGGATATATTATATAACACAGGGAATATAACAAATATTTTATAATAACTACAAATGGAGTATAACCTTTAGAAATTGTGAGTCACTATATTGTACCCCTGTAATTTATACAATATTACATATTAACTATCAGTTTCAGTTCAGTCACTCTGTTGCGTCCGACTCTTTGCGATCCCACGGACTCTTTGCGACCCCATGGACTACAGTACACCAGGCCTCCCTGTCCATCACCAACTCCTGGAGTCTACTCAAACTCATGTCCACTGAGTCGGTGATGCCATCCAACCACCTCATCCTCTGTAATCCCCTTCTCCTCCCAGCCTCAATCTTTCCCAGCATCAGGGTCTTTCCCAATGAGTCAGTTCTTCACATCAGGTGGCCAAAGTATTGGAGTTTTAGCTTCAGCATCAGTCCTTCCAACAAATATTAACTATACTTCACATTAAAAATAATAACTTTTTTCTCATGCTCCTAGTTTTGGTAATTTACGGGCAGGCAAATAAAGATTAGAGAACAAGTAGGAGGGTAGAGGTTGGCAGGGCAGAAGTGAAGGCTTCCAAGACCCAGCAGCATGACAGAATTCCCTAAGCCCTACCAGAATCAGCCCCTGATTCTAATCGCTTTCTTCCCCAGGGTCAGCATACAAACAGAAACAAAGTGAACTGGCACTTGTGCCTCAAGGGTGTCTTGCTCTCCAGAGAAGAAAACATTTCACAAGCATTAGAAGGTAGCATCTGGACTGCCACTGAAAGCTTCCTTGGGCCTGTCTGCATCGGCATCCAAGCCAACAAGCTGCAGTGGGATTCAGATTCCAATTCTAATCACTCACATATGCCATTTTCCTGGGGTTTAGGAAGAGGATGAAAAAACAAAGGCAAGAGGGTGGGAGAAAGAGTCCCAAGTCTTTCCTTCTCTGTTATTCACTCAACAAATGTTTACTGGGCATCTATTGTCTGCAAAGCAGAAGATAAACCTAGGCTGACTTGGTTTAAGTCCTTCCTGGCTAAATGACTTTGGGCAAGTAATATAAACGAGTATTTATTTAATATTTACTATATGCCAGCCACTGTGAAAGCACTAGGCATAAAATAGAAAAATGGGCAGAGAAGTAACTTCATGGAACTTACAGTCTAATTAAGGAGCTGCGTGGGAGCTAGGGCTAAAACAATTGCAAATTATGATAAGTGCTCTAAAGGAGAGGTGCTGAAAAAGAAAACAGGAAGCGCCCTCTTTCCAGTTGGGTAAAGGTAGCATGTATGCTGATGCCTAAGGCGTGAGAAGGACCCAGCCACATAAAGAAAATGGGGAAGGGTACTGCAGGCAGAAAGAACAGTATCTGCAAAGGCTAGGAGGTGACAACAGAGCTTGATGTATCTCAGGAACTGAGCGAAGGGCAGTGAGGATGGACCAGAGAGAGAAAGGGGAGAGGAGCACGAGACGGAGGTGGAGAAGGAGACAGGGACCAGGTCACATAGACCTGTGTTGACTGTGAGAAGCATTAGATTTTATTCTAAATACCCATAAGGAAGCATTGGTAAATTTTAGCAAAACGGAATGACAAGAACCAATCTACTTGCTCAAGAAATATTTACTGAACACTTACAATTCATCAGACCCTGAGACACAGTGTCACAAAGCCTGGCACACAGTGAGGGCTCAATAAATGTCAGTGGGGACAAGGAAGAGGCAGGGGCCACACGCCATGTGCGAAGCCGCAGTCTCAGTGATCTGTAGAATAACCTGGCCACTGACACCTGAAAGTAAGTCAGAAGAAAAAGTCTGGGATGAAAAATGTCATAGTTGAGTAAAATTTCAGATGTGTGCACATGCCTTCAAGTTGAAAGGTCCAACAGTCAGAATATCTGTCCAGAGCTCTGGACAGGTTAGCTTGGGAAAAGAAATAGAAATTTTGGACATATTAGAAAAGGACAACCCTAATTATAGATGAAGTCAAATGAGGAGACAGGGGTGAACATAGACTCCAGAGAAAATTTTTCCTAGGATCTTTCTCTAACATTAAGATTAGCAGCATCTGTTCCTAAATAATCTGATACAAAGGGTCAAGGTGGAGTCCAGGTATTTGAATTTTACCAAATACTCTAGATGAAAGACTGTTAAAACAAAAGAAAGAGACAAAGTTACCAAAAAAAAGTACTTAGAAAAATAACAGGATCAGAAAAGTATGATGCAATAGAAACCAAGTGATTATAAGTTAGGAAGTCATTGCAAAACTTGCTCAGAAAAATTCCAGGCGGTATGGAACAGAATGCCTACTGCCAAAGCTTAGGAGCCAGTGGCAGGGACAGGCTAGGCTGCAAGTACAGAGCGAGGCTGCAAGTACAGGTTACCCTGACTGGAGTAGAGAGTTGCCCAACGCTGTGGATGTTTCAGGACAGCAAGCACACACAGGTCCTGCTCTTGGCAATGTGCTTTGCCCTTTCAGAAGGAAATCTGGTGGTATGTTTATTAAGACCCTCAAAAATGTCAACTCTTGGGACTTCCCTGGAGGTCCAGTGGTTAAGATGCTGTGCTTCCAATGCAGGGGGTACAGGTCTAAAACCCCATATGCTGCATGGCCATTTAAAAAAAAAAAATGCTATCTCTTGACCCGATAATACCATTTCTAAGAAATACTTGTGAACAAAAAATACAGGATTAGAGAGCTTCAAGATTGTATTACATCTTGAACTTAAATTTAAAAATACTCAGGAAAGGCATCCAACTCAAAAGCTCACTATCACCATTGACTTCATCTTTAAATCCCATGGATTTTGTCCCTCTCCACCCATTCTCTGCCAATATTCCACAAACCTTAGTTGATCCTGATGCATGGAAAACATACTCAATGTTCTACAGCCACAGATTTTACTTGTCTGATTCCCTCCACTCTAATATTAGCTCTCTGAAAGCAAGAACCATGTCTTATTCATCTCTGAATCCTCTTGAATTCAAATGTTTGCTGTATGAATTCTCCCGTTAAATCACCCATTCAAACATGCCTGGGGCAATAGCATCTGTCTCATTAGTAACCCATCCTCCACCCTCACCCTCCTAGTTCCTGCTTACCTGCATAGAAGTGGTAGAAGGGCCACCAGACAGCACTGTTTGGGATGTAAGTAAGCAGTGAAGCGACGTAGCCTCGGTAGAAGCCACGAAGTCCATCAGCCCGCAGGATCTGCCTGATGATGTCCTTGGTTTGGCCAAAGGCAACTACCCCTTGTCCCTCTGGATTCCCTCGCACTTGGAAGCGGCCCATTTTCTCACCCTTGCGCTGCATCATCAGATGCTGGGAGACCACATCAATGGGCACCGTGATGCTCTGGGCCACGAGAGAGGCCGAGCCACCGGCCACCAGTGATTTGACTGTGTTGCTCTGGCTGTAGTCAGCTACGAACTTCCGGGTGAGTTCGTAAGTGGTGACATAGCACTGGCCAGATATGAGGGTGAAGGTGTTGACCAGGAACCCCCGGTAGAGACCAGTCACACCATCCGCCCGTAGGATCTTGATGAAGGCGTCAAAGGTCCCATGGTAGAGGCTCCTGCCTTTCTGAACCTGCAACCGAGTGCGGATGAGGGTGAATGGGTAGACGCTGACGCGGATCATCATTGTCATCGCCACACCGAACACATAGAACTTCTTCTTGTCCAGGTGTTCCCACTCGATGATCTGGATGTTACGTTTGTCCTCCATTGTGCCTGGAGACCGGGGGACTGGAGTAGGATGGAAGGAATATGAAGGAGATCAGAATTCACACTTTCTCCTCTTGGCTAGGCTCTGAAACCCTATTCTCAGGCTTCATCTCCTGGGGTACTCACCTCCCCAAAGCTTAGACTTCAACTAATCTGGCTCTGCCAACCCCTGCCTGATTCTTCCTTCACAGATCAAGATAGTGCCGCCCCTGCCTCCGTCCACATTCAGGACCCCTCTTGTGAAAGCTGTTTCTCACCTCAGGGACTCCCCTGCCCCCAGTCCCACCTCAGCTCCCTACTCCCAGCTTACTGGCATCGTCTACGCCCTCTGCCTCTGCCCAGGCCCTGGTGTCACGGCCATTCTCTTTTTCCTTCTCTAGCTCACCCAGACAGCTCAGGATGCCGTGGACAAACCAACCACGTGACAGGAGGCAAGACCTTTAGGTGGGCTACTGGGATGTCCCTAAGTGACACGCCAGAGGCTCCTAAGACCTAAAGGGAAGCGCTCCATTTCTGATGCTCCTAGGCCTACTGAGAAGGCAAGGCTTTCAGCCTTCAGCCACTGAGCCTCAGCAGACTACCTCTTTTAGCACCATTTACCAGCTGACTCACCTTACTTTATTTCTGGTTTCCTGTGTTGGCCCCTCTGAGCTTCCCTGACCCACACTCACTGCACTTACATTTTCTCCAGTCTGCATTAGAAGAAAATGTGAGGAAGAAAGCAAATAGGGCTTTCACTCCACAGCCGCCACCTCCTAACTCCCTCCCCTTTAATGAAAGAAATTAGGAAGTCAGGAACAAGTCAAAGGTCAGAGTCCTCTTTGGTTATTAGATAACTCACTCAGAGAAAGAAATGAACCATCTGAGAGCTAAGTAGTTTCCCTGAAGAGTCTTGAGAACTACAGTGTAGAGAACATGCTTGGCCCCTTGATCCCCAAGCACATAAATAAGAACCTCAGCCCTAGTTAATGAAGGGAGATTCAAGTGACAGAGAAGACAGAGAGACTCTGCCTTTGATAAACTCAGGCTCTTCAAAGAGACACAGTATCCCTCTGGGGAATGGACATAAGAAACAGAGATAAAGTAACCAGGGCAAATTAACATACATGTGGCCATCATGTGTATCCAAAGAGTAAAGTTTCAAACAAAACAAATAAGCTTACAACTGTAATAACTATATAAAATCAGGAGTTTTCAACTTAAGAAATGTCAAATGAGAGCACATCATATACTGGACATAGCCACAGTGACAATGTAATGTGCTCCTGTGTAGGATACTGGACATTTGCAGCCAGAAGGAGAAAGTGGAAAGTTAAATTCAGGAAGTGAGAAGTCAGGGGCTCCCCAAACTTTAAGAGAAATCCCTAAGGTCTGGGAAAGGAGGTGGCAGCATCAAAAGGACAACTCTAGAGAGCTAAGATGTTCTACATGAGCAGTCCCAGCGCCAGTGCCTTGACAAATCTCATGTCAAGTGTATAACCAGAGCTTATCCTCAACCACTTTTCCCAACCAAAGGTCCCAACCAGCCTAAGTAGCTTCTTGGTTTACCATACAAGTCTGTGGAGAAGCAAGGTTAGCATTTGGAATTCCCTGAGCTGGACTGTATCACTTTCATTAAAATACGAGATACCTGCAGTATAAACTCAGTACATGTGAGCTGAAGGGAAAAACCTCAGCTTCAAGGTGAGACATGCATGAGGCACATGTAACCAAGATAGGCTTCCTGGAGGAGGACAAAGCAGGTGAATGGAGAAATACATGTGGACAGTGGAAGGGAAAGAAAAATGGCTGAAACAACTGAGCTAGCCAGAACAGAATTGAGGTCATGGGGAATGAACTAGAGGTTGAGTTCTAGGAGGAGAACTTTAGGAACACTGATGTGCCACTTGCTGAGGGCCCTTCTTCCAGTCTCAGCCTACGACACCCACCAAGTCCAGTGGAGCAATCTTCTCCTTTGAGGCCCTTCAAAAGAAGGGGATCACTGTATCATTGAAAAACTAAGTGGGTGCTTGTCATCCAGGGTCCCAAGGTCATGTGTCCGTTTCTACTGAGAGAGGAGGGAAGAGAGATACTAGGATTCACTGAATACATATTACCTCATGTAATCCTTACAACTTAACCTGTGTACAGTTAGACAATTCTGCTAAATGAGAAAGCTGAGGTACAAACAGTTTAAAAGAAACAGGCCTAAGGTCACACAGTTGTTCAGTGGTGGAGGCAGGATAGGAGCCAAGTTTACTCCTCTGTTCCATCAGCCCTCTGCCCCATGGGAGCTGAGGAGTTCCAGCACAAATCATCTCTGTTCCGTCTAAAGCTAAGTCTTTCCAACCCTGGGAGGCAGAATTAATGCCCTCACAACTGCCAGTCACGCAAGGGTTAAGCATAAGCTCCTGGCCGTGCAGACGCCCAGGGATTTCTCTCAGCTCTGTTCCAGAGAAACCAAGAGCTGCCTCTGCTTTCCCAGCGTGTTTGTGGAAGGATGGAGCAGAGTGGCTGGGCGGGCCTGATGTCGTCACAGGACAAATACAGCAGGGCTCAAGCAGGAGAGCTTTCTGCCCGGCTCATGAATAGTGCGTGACAGGCAGAGCGACAAAGGACTCTGTCCCAGAACCTGGTTTTGAGGCCACCATCTCAGCTTATGAAAGTGAATGACAGAGTACCAACATCTTCTGATTACAGCAGCACTCAGTGCCTCACTTCCCCACTTTCCTCCATCTCCATCTCTCACATGTGCCAGTCTAGTTTAAATTCCCAGAAAGAAGGAAGGACTCTCCATGGCCAAAGCAGGAAGCTTCCACCATTGCCATGAGGACCAAGGAAGCCACTATGGGCCAGGCCGCAGAGGGCTGAGCCTCTACACTTGAAGGTGAAGGCACTGTGTCTACTCTCCCTACCCCTTTGAAGGGTAGGGCTGCTCCTAAAAGTTGGGATCTCAACCTGTTCTTTGTTCTATAACCTCCCAACTTCATGCAGAAGTATCAAAACCAGTTCCCTCTGTCTCTCCCTCAGGAAAATCCTTCTTGCAGATACCTGTGCGCTCACTTCCTGCAGCCTTCCAACTCAATCAGTCCAGCTTCTTTTGTGACTCTTTCCCAGACCCTCATTTGTGTGGATGTGTACATGCTCAGTTGCATCCGACTCTTTGTGACCCTACGGACTGTAGCCTGCCAGGCTCCTCTGTCATGAGATTTTTCAGGCAAGAACACTGGAGTGGTTGCCATGCCCTCCTCCAGGGGATCTTCCCAACCCAGGGATCGAACCTGCGTCTCTTACGTCTCCAGCATTGGGAGGCGGGTTCTTTTACCACTGCATCACATGGCTCCAATTATGAACTGTCTTCAATCTTTTAACATAGCTTAGACACGAAGGTTAAAAGTGCTTCATGTGGAGACCCACCAAATGACCCAGGATGTCCTGAAGTCATTAAATGAGATGTCAGAGGCAGAGGCCTCACTGATGAGCCTATCAGAGGAAAGGGACAAACTGGCCCAGGCAGGCATACTCCCTCTCCACTTCACTCTTCCTGTACCAGAAAAACTACACCAGACTTCACTAGGATCTCAGAGAAGATTCTGGTTCAGGACAACACAGAGGCACCTGGAACGTAAGGTCATCCGATGGAAAGAACACTAGTGGTCAGGAGATCCACGTTTGAGTTCCACTACCGTGACTTTCTAGTAGGATTGGAACCAAATCCCTTCTTTTGAGGAAATTCAGTTTCCTCATCTCTGAAATGGGGCTAATAAAGCCTGCCATAGCTATACAACAGTTTGGGGCAACTCACCTAAGCTAGTATGTGTGAAAGCACTTTGTAAACAACAAAATACTTCTATTATTGCAGAAAGCTCTGCTGGACAGTGCCCCTCTAAATCTCTGCTACTCAGAGTGCGGCACAGACCAGCAGCATGGGCATCACCTGGGAGTTTGTAAGAAACACAGAATTTCAGGATGCTCCACAGACCTGCTGAGTAAAAGCCAACATTTTCACAGGCTCTCTGGGTGATTAATACATATATCAGAGTTTGGAAAGTACTGCCTTAAATGTTAAGGACTGTCAGTGTTATGACAATGGTAACAACTACTCCAGGAATCCAGGATCATTATGACTAGGTTAGGAGCCCTCTGACTCCAACCTGACTGGTCACCAGGACTGGGCTCAATGATGTCTACTAGACTCATTCAGATCTTATCAGTCAACAACCCCCACCAAATTAAATCAACACCTACAACTTCTGACAAGTCATCTGTGGGGTTTGGTTCCCACTTCTGTGCTGGAATCAAGATCTTTGCTTCCTCCTCTGTTCTTACTGCATCTGCCCAAAGGCTCTGTATCCTGGGAGCTATCTACCACATGAATGTGAATATATTTCCATGCCTGCCCATCAGTCTTAATGAATATTCATTTCCTTAGGGAAGTTCCCTGGCATGCCTCCAACCTCTCCCTCCAAGACAATCTCCGCTCTGGGACATGAAGAGATTCCCACCCAGCCTTCCTTTGGTCTTTCATAGGCTCCCATGTGATGCTTCATGGCAGACACCACATGACAATCCTCTTCACCTACTCCACATGACACACGCTTTAAGCTGCTTCTGTCCTGGCCCCCGAACTGCCGCCTCTGGATCCTCGGACTTGTCCCTAGCCATGCCTCTCGCCACGCTTCTTTCGTTGTCAGCGAACCTCATGCTTCTCCGACAGAAAGAGATGACTAGTTGGAATAGTCCCTCATTCCCCAAACTGCGTGGCGGGCTCCCATTGAACTGCAGCCGGGCACTGCAGACACCCGCTGCCTCCTTGACAGGTCCAGCTCCTCGGAGACCTCAGTTCTCAGGCACCCCATGCAGGTGGTTTCTTACCTTCTCAGATCAGGGTGGTTCCGCCGCGTCTGAGGTGAACTCCAAATGCGGCCCTCTAGGCTGCAGGTCCCATTTTATCCTCTGTTTCTGGCGACTGATGGCCTCCGGTCGCATCTTCCTCCATCTCGACCGGGCTCCCGGTACTGACGGAACCGGAAATTGGGACCTTGTCACTCCCTCCCCTTGAAGGGGCGGAGATGAACAGTGCCAATTCCACCAATGGCGTTCTGAATCTTTAGCCTCTCCCCCCCGCCCCCGCAGCAAGAGTGGAAGTTCCTGGCAGCCATCTTTAATTCGGGCAGAGGCCACGCCTTCACTAGCTCGGACATGCCCTCAGCTGTACAGCGCATGCGTTTTCTTTCCACTTGGTGGAAATTGAGTCCGCCGGCACTTCTTGAGTATCTTGTTCTAATTGGGTCACCTTGTGTTTCGATGCTATTGGAATCCTTAAATTCAAAGCTATTCTGTTATTTTTCTCATCTGTTGAGCCAAAACAGGCTAATGTGCTGAGCAGGAAGGACTAAGTTTAGACAACCAATTTTAACGTTTGAAAACTCAAAGAATTGCAGAAATAGAGGACATCCTGGAGGTGGAGTAGTCTCTCCCAGCTCTAAAACAATTTGCCTATACATGGATTTAAAAGAAGAGGCAGAACCCTTTAAATAAGAGACTGGGAGGTGGGGTATGGGGTGGAAAATAGATTCATTTCAAAATAGATATTTCTACACCGCCACAAAAAGACAACCCAATTCTTTACATGGGTAAAGGACTTGAATAGACATTTCGCTAAAGAAGGTGGCCAAAAAGCACAGGAAAAGATGCTTAGTGTCATTAGGGGAAAACAAATCAACAAGATCCCACTTCACATCCACTTGGATGGCTAAAATTAAAACAAACAAGCAAACAAGAACCTGGAAAGTAAGGAGTGTTAGCAAGGATGTGGAGAAACTGGAACCTTCAGACATTGCTGGTGGAAATGTAAAGTGTTTTAGCTGGTGTGAAAACAGTTTGATTGTTCCTCAGTAGGAACAATTAATTATCTAAATTAATCTATGACCAAACAATTTCACTCCGAATAAGTATCTGAAAGAGTTGAAAACAGATGTTCAAACAAAAACTTGTACACAAATGTTCACAGCAGCACTATTCCAATAGCCCCAAAGTAGAAACAAGGGTTCCTTGTCCATCTGTACAATGGGATATAAGTTATTTAAAATAAAATATGGATACATACTACAATGTGGATGAGAATTTTGAAACCATTATGCTAAATGAAATAAAGCAGACACAACAGTCACATATTTTGCAATTCTATTTAGATGAGATATGCAGAATACACAAATGTGTATAGACAGAAAGCAGGTAACCGAGTTAGTGGTTCCCAGGAACTGGAGGGAAGAGGAATGGGAGTGACTGTTTAATTAATACAGAGTTTCTGTTTGGAGTGATGAAAGTGTTCTGGACCTAGATAGTGGTGATGATTATACAACATTGTGAATGGCTAAATGTCGGCAGTAGTAAATTTTATGTTGTACGTACTTTATACTTTATTAGGTGGCACTAGTGGTAAAGAACCCACCTGCCAATGGGCTTCCCTGGTGACTCAGAGGGTAAAGATTATGCCTGCAATGTGGGAGACCTGGGTTCAATCCCTGGGTTGGGAAGATCCTCTGGAGGAGGGCATGGCAACACACCTCAGTATTCTTGCCCGGAGAATCCCATGGACAGAGGAGCCTAGTAGGCTACAATCCTTAGGATTGCAGAGTCAGGCCTGACTAAAATGACTTAGCACGCAGGCACAAAGAATTTGATAGTTCTAGGAAAGATCCCTCCTGAACACCAGATTTGTATTGACAACTGCCACAAAATATCTAATGGGCATTTCAAACTTAATGTGGAAGTTAGTCTTATGTCTGTCTGGCTAGCACTATGAAAGTGAAAGTGAATGTTCCTCAATCATGTCCAGCTCTTTGCCACCTCATGAACTGGTCCATGGAATTCTCCAGGCAAGAATATTGGAGTGGGTACCTTTCCCTTCTCCAGGGGATCTTCCCAAACCAGAGATTGAACCTAGGTCTCCTGCATTGCGGGCGGATTCTTCCCTGAGCTATCAGGGAAGCCCGGGACTATAATACTTAGTTACTCACTAATAGATGTTGCTGTGAAGGTGTTTTGTAAGTGTGATTGACGTCCACAATCAGTTGACTTCAAGTAATGATTACCTTGATAATGTGGATGGGCCTCACCCAGTCAGGCAAAAGTGTTGCCTTTGGAGCCACACTGAGGTTTCTCTGGGAAGAAATTCTGTATCAGGACTTCAGCATGGTGGGGGTATGTAAAATGAATAAACAGCAAGGATGTACTGGATAGCACAGGGAACCATATTCAATACCCTATAATGAAATACAAAGTAATGCCCTATGGTGAAAAAGAATCTGAAAAAGAATATTTATATATATATAGCTTAATCATTTTGCTGTACTCCTGAAACAACACACCATTGTCAATTAACTACATTTCATTTTTTTAAAGGTTAAAAATATTAAATAAAGACTGCAGCATCAACACCAGTGTTCATAGCAGCACAATTGATAATAATCAAGACATGGATACAACCTAAATGTCCATCAACAGATAATGGCTGAAGAAGATGGGGTATACAAACAATAAATGCCAGAGAAGAGGTAGAGGAAAGGGAACCCTATTGCACTGTTGGTGGGAATGTAAACTGATACAGCCACTATGATGAACAGTATGGAGATTCCCTTAAAAACTAAACTACCATATGACCCAGCAATCCCACTACTGGGCATAAACCCTAAGAAAACCACAATTCAAAAAACATGTACTCCAATGTTCATTGAAGCATCACTTACAGTATCCAGGACATGGAAGCAGCCTAGGTGTTCATCAACAGATGAATGGATAAAGAAAATGTGCCTGTGTGTGTGTGTGTGTGTGTGTGTGTAAAATAGAAGAGAATATTACTCAGCCATAAAAAGGAACAAATTTGAGTCAGTTACAGTGAGGTGGACGAACCTAAGACTGTTGAACAGAGTGAAGTAAGTCAGAAAGGGAAAAACAAATGTTGTGTATTAACACATATGTATGGAATCTAGAAAAATAGCACTGATGAATGTATGTTCAGGGAAGGAATGGAGATGCAAACATAGAGAACGGACCTGTGGACACAGTGGGGGAAGGAGAGGGAAGGTAAAACTGAGAAAGTAGCATTCACACACACACACACACACACACGTATATATATATACACTGTCATGTATAAAATAGATAGCTAGTAGAAAGCAGTTATATAGCACAGGAAGCCCAACCTGGCATGCTGTGATGATGAGGGGTGGAATGGGATGGGGAGGGAGGGAGGTTCATGAGGGAGGGGATACATACATACTTATGACTGATTCGCATTGTTGTATGACAGGAATGAGCACAACATTGTAAAGCAATTATCCTCCTATTAATTAAAAAAAGAGTAATAAAAAATATGCCAGCAAATTTGGAAATCTCAGCAGTGACCACAAGACTGAAAAAGGTCAGTTTTCATTCCAATCCCAAGGAAAGGCAATGCCAAAGAATGTTGAAACTACTGCACAATTGCACTCATCTCACACACTAGCAAAGTAATGCTCAAAATTCTCCAAGCCAGGCTTCAATAGTACGTGAACCGTGAACTTCCAGATGTTCAAGCTGGACTTAGAAAAGGCAGAGGAACCAGAGATCAAATTGCAAATATCCACTGGATCATAAAAAAAGCAAGAGAATTCCAGGAAAGCATCTACTTCTGCTTTATTGACTATGCCAAAGCCTTTGACTGTGTTGATCACAACAAACTATGGAAAATTCTTTACGAGGTGGGAATACCAGACCACCTGACCTGTCTCCTGAGAAATCTGTATGCAGGTCAAGAAGCAACAGTTAGAATTGGACATTGAACAACAGACCGGTTCCAAATGGGGAAAGGAGTATGTCAAGGCTATATACTGCTGCCCTGTTTAACTTATATGCAGAGTACACCATGCGAAATGCTGGGTTGGATGAAGCACAAGCTGGAATCAAGATTGCCAGGAGAAATATCAATAACCTCAGATATGCAGATGACATCACCCTTATAGCAGAACGTGAAGAAGAACTAAAGAGCCTCTTGATGAAAGTGAAAGAGGAGAGTGAAAAAGCTGGCTATGAAACTCAACATTCAAAAAACTAAGATCATGGCCTCCAGTCCCATCACTTCATGGCAAATAAATGGGGTAACAATGGAAACAGTGACAAATTTTATTTTCTTGAGCTCCAAAATCACTGCAGATGGTGACATGAATTAAAAGACATTTGCTCCTTGGAAAAAAAGCTATGAACAACCTAGACAGCATATTAAAAAGCAAAGACATTACTTTGCCAACAAAGGTCCATCTAATCAAAGCTATGGTTTTTCCAGTAGTCATGTATGGATGTGAGAGTTGGACCATAAAGAAGCTGAGCACCAAAGAATTGATGCTTTTGAACTGTGGTGTTGGAGAAGACTCTTGAGAGTCCCTTGGACTGCAAGGAGATCAAACCAGTCAATCATAAAGGAAATCAGCCCTGAATATTCATTGGAAGAGCTGATGCTGAATCTGAAGCTCCAATACTTTGGCCACCCGATGAGAAGACCTAACTCACTGGAAAATTCCCTGATGCTGGAAAGATTGAAGGCAGGAGGAGAGAGGGACAACGAAGGCAGGAGGAGAAGAGGCTGAGATGGTTGGATGGCATCACTGACTCGATGGACATGAGTTTGAGCAAGCTCCAGGAGTTGGTGATGGACAGGGAAGCCTGGCATGCTGCAATCCATGGGGTCGCAAAGAGTCGGACACGACTGAGTGACTGAATTGAACTGAATGAAAAAAAGCAACATGATGGAACAATCTAGTCATGAGATTAAGGGTATAGAAGTATGATGTAACTTCTAAAAGGCTATATAAGGGAGGACTGTATTCCAAACTTAATTTTTTTTTTTTTTTAATTTTTGGCGGTGAGGAGGGAAGAGCGCTCAAACTTAATTTTTAAGAAAACAGATGTGGTACATATATAAAATGGAATATTTCTCAGCCATGATAAAGTATGTATATATAAATTATGGAATTATTTATAGTATTTCAAAATACAGATTATTATTATTAAATATGGGATAATTAATTACATATATATTAATATGTCAAAACTGGAACTCTTGTTCTTCTCTGAAATCTGACCCACTTGCTGTCTTCATCTCAGTTCATTGGCAAATTCATCCTTCCATTCACTCAGACCAAAAATCCTGGAGCCATCCTTTTTAAAAAAATTTTATTTTACTTATTTAAAAATTTTTAAATAAATCCTTAACCAGTTTTTTTGAAGTAGAGTTAATTTATAATATTGTCTTAGTTTCAGGTGTACAGAAAAGTGATTCAGAAATACATGTATATATATATATGTATATTCTTTTTCAAATTATTTTCTATTGTAGGTTGTTACAAGATATTGAATATAGTTCCTAGAGCCATCCTTAACTGTTCTTTTTTTCTCATATTTCACGCATGATCCATCATCAAATACCATTGGCTTTATCTTAAAAATATATCTAAACCTGTGGCCTGGGAGGAAATATTTGCAAATTATGAAGCCCACAAGGGCTTCATTTCCAAAGTATACAAACAGCTCAAACAACTCAATATAAAAAAACAACAACAAATAACTCAACCAGAAAGGGGGTAGAATGCTTAAATAAATATTTCTCCAAAGAAGACATACAAATGGCCAACAGGCACATGAAAAGATGCTCAACATCACTAATTACTAGAGAAATGCAAATCTAAACTACAATAGGTACCACCTCATATTACTCAGAATGGCCATCATTTAAAAGTCCACAAATAACAAATGCTGGAGAGGATCTGGGGAAAAGGAGCCCCGCTACACTGCTGGTGGGACTGTAAATTGGTGCAGTCACTATGGGAAACAGTATGGAGGTTCCTCAAAAAACTAAAAATAAAGTTGCCATCAGTTCAGTTCAGTCGCTCAGTCGTGTCCGACTCTTTGCAACCCCATGAATCGCAGCACGCCAGGAGTGCTGTCCATCACCAACTCCTGGAGTTTACTCAAACTCATGTCCACCGAGTCGGTGATGCCATCCAACCATCTCATCCTCTGTCGTCCCCTTCTCCTCCTGCCCCCAATCCCTCCCAGCATCAGGGTCTTTTCCAATGAGTCAACTCTTCACATGAGGTGGCCAAAGTACTGGAGTTTCAGCTTCAGCATCAGTCCCTCCAATGAACACTCAGGATTGATCTCCTTTAGGATGGACTGGCTGGATCCCCTTGCAGTCCAAGGGACTCTCAAGAGTCTTCTCCAACACCACAGTTCAAAAGCATCAATTCTTTAGCACTCAGCCTTCTTTATATATAGTCCAACTCTCACATCCATACATGACCACTGGACAAACCATAGCCTTGACTAGATGGACCTTTGTTGGCAAAGTAATGTCTCTGCTTTTTAATATGCTATCTAGGTTGGTCATAACTTTCCTTCCAAGGAGCAAGCGTCTTTTAATTTCATGGCTGCAATCACCATCTGCAGTGATTTTGGACCCCCCAAAAATAAAATCTGACGCTGTTTCCGCCGTTTCCCCATCTGTTTCCCACGAAGTGATGGGACCAGATGCCATGATCTTAGTTTTCTGAATGTTGAGCTTTAAGCCAACTTTTTCACTCTCCTCTTTCACTTTCATCAAGAGGCTTTTTAGTTCCTCTTCACTTTCTGCCATAAGGGTGATGTCATCTGCATATCTGAAGTTATTGATATTTCTCCTGGCAATCTTGATTCCAGCTTGTGCTTCTTCCAGCCCAGCATTTCTCATGATGTAGGATCCTGCAATTCCACCTCTGGGCATACATCCAGAGCAAACTATAATTCAAAAAGATACATGCACCCTCAATGTTCATTGCACTGCTTATAATTAGCCAACCTAAATGCCCATCAACAAATGAATGGTAAAAGAAGATGTGGTACATATATGCAATGGAATACTACTCAGCCATAAAAAATAATGCCATTTGCAGCCCCATGGATGCAACTAGAGATTATCACATTGAATGAGGAAAGGCAGACAGAGAAAGACAAATATCACATAATATCACAAATATGGAATGTAAAATATATTTCAAATGAATTTATCTACAGAACAGAAACAGACTCACAGATGTAGAAGACAGACTTGCGGTTTGACGAGGTGGGTGGGGGAGGGGTGGATTGAGAGTTTGGGGTTAGTAGATCAGATTATCGTATATAGGACAGATAAACAAGATCCTACTGTATAGCACAGGTAACATAGAATATATATTCAATATCCTATGATAAACCATAATGGAAAAGGATGTGAAAAAGAATGTATATATGCGTGCTCAGTCAAGTCTGACCTGTGACCCCATGGACTGTAGCCCACCACGCTCCTCTGTCCATGGGATTTTCCAGGCAAGAATACTGAAGTGTGTTGACATTTCCTCTTCCAGAGGATCTTCCCAACCTAGAGATCAAACTCCTGCATTGGCAGGCAGATTCTTTACCACTGAGCCACCTCAGTAGCCCATGTATATGTATATGTATATGTATGTATCTGAATCACTTTGCTGTACAGTAGAAATTAACACAACCTTGTCAATGAACTATACTTCAGTAAAATAAAATTTTAAAACATCCAGAGCTTGAGTACTTCCCACCACCTCAATACTACCACCCTAATCTCAGCCACTATCTTCTCTCACCTGGATTATTCCAGGAGCTTCATCACTGGTTTCTTTGCTCCCACCCTTGCTTCTGCTATGTACTAACCACAATAAAGCAGCCAGAGTGATACTTTTAAACTTTAAGTCAGATCATGTCCCTCATCTGCTCATAATCCTTCAATGACTCCCCAATTGATTCCAGGTAAAGGTCAAAGTCTTTACAATGACCGACAGGGTCCCATAATCTTTCCCCATGCACAGACAGCATCTTTCTCATTTCACCTACTATTCTCATTCCTGCCTCAGGGCCTTTGCATTGGCTGTCTTTCTTCAGGCATTCACATAGCTTCTACTTTCACTTACTTCATTGTTTCATCATTCGAACACTGTCTTATAAATGAGACCTACTCTGAATTTCCAATTTAAACTTGTAAACACTCCTCCCACTCTCAACCTTCCTTCTCCAATTCAAGTTTTTGTCCCTCCATAGCACAGCACTATTTAAAGTAACCTATCTGAAGTTAGTGGTTAGGATTCTGGGCTTTCACTGCCGTAGCCCAATTGGGGAAGATTCTGCAAGCTGCATAGTCAAAAAGTTGCTTATATAGTACTCTATTTTATTTATCTCTCTTCTGCACTAGAATGTAGACTCTGTGATGGCAAGAACTGTGTCTGTTTTGTTCATTGACTTGCCCACAGTATGTAACAGTGCCTGTGACACAGTAGGTGCTCAGTGAATATTTTTTTATTAATGTATTTATTTTAATTGGAGACTAATTACTTTACAATATTGTAGTGGTTCTTGCCAAATATCAACATGAATCAGCCATGGGAGCACATGTGTCCCCCATCCAGAACTCCACTCCCGCCTCCCTCCCCATCCCATCTCCCAGGGTCATCCCAGTGCACCAGCCCTGAGCACCCTGTCTCATGCATTGAATCTGGACTGGCGATCCGCTTCACATACGATAATATGCACGTTTCAATGCTACCCTCTCAAATCATCCCACCCTCGCCTTCTTCCACAGAAGCCAAAAGACTATTCTTTACATCTGTGTCTCTTTTGCTATCTCGCATATAGGGTCATCATCACCATCTCTCTAAATTCCATATATATTTGTTAGTATACTGTATTGGTGTTTTTCTTTCTGACTTACTTCACTCTGTATAATAGGCTCCAGTTTCATCCACCTCATTAGAACTGATTCAAATGCATTCTTTTTTTATTTTATTTTTATTTATTTAAATTATTTATTTATATTATTTTACAACATTGTATTGGTTTTGCCATACATTGACTTGAATCGGCCATAGGTGTACATGTGTTCCCCATCCTGAACCCCCGCTTCCAACTCCTTCCCCATCCCATCCCTCTGGGTCATCCCAGTGCACCAGCCCCGAACATCCTGTATCACAAATGCATTCTTTTTAATGGCTGAGTAATATTCCATTGTGTAAATGTATCACAGCTTTCTTATCCATTCATCTGCCGATGGACATCTAGGTTGCTTCCATGTCCTGGCTATTGTAAACAGTGCTGCAATGAACATTGGGGTGCATGTGTCTCTTTCAATTCTGGTTTCCTCGGTGTGTATGCCCAGCAGTGGGGTTGCTGGGTCATATGGCAGTTCTATTTCCAGTTTTTTGAGGAATCTCCACACTCTTCTCCATAGTGGCTGTACTAATTTGCATTCCCACCAACATTGTAAGAGCGTTCCTTTTTCTCCACACCCTCTCCAGCATTTATTGCTTGTAGACTTTTTGATAGCAGCCATTCTGATTGGTGTGAGATGTTACCTCATTGTGGTTTTGATTTGTATTTCTCTGATAGTGAGTGATGTTGAGCATTTTTTCATGTGTTTGTTAGCCATCTGTATGTCTTCTTTGGAGAAATGTTTGTTTGGTTCTTTGGCCCATTTCTTTTTTTTTTTTTTTTTCCTTTTTTTTTTTTAAAGGCCCATTTCTTGATTGGGTCGTTTATTTTTCTGGAATTGGTTGCTCAGTAAATATTTGTTAAACAAAGGAATGGATTTCAGCACTGAGAGAGTGCTTACCACATGCCAGGTACACAGAAACACAATGAAGAAACAGCACTGTATGAAAATGGTTATACGGAGGTAAGCATCAGTCACTAACTCTGCATGGGAAGTTAGAGGACAATTCACAGAGGGATGCTGTTCTAGGTGGGAGTCAAAACATGCCCAAAGGAACCTGACTGTTGGTCCCTCTAGGCAAAATGTCTTTTCATCTCTGTGTCATCAAGGCCTGGAGTAGTGCTAGGCACTCAGTAAAGCTTTCCACAAAGCTGTGTAGAGAAGCTCACGATCTACACGCAGTGTCTAGGCGTGGGTGGGGGAGCTGGAGACAAGCCATGCCATACCAAGGGGTTTCCATCTTTCTAAATCTGCATTTAATGAAAACCCATTTAGGGTTTTAGGCAGGTTTTATTTTTTCCTTCCTCCCTTTTCTTTCTTTCTTCCTCCCACTCTTCCTTCCTTCCTCTCTTTCCTTCTCTCTTAAGCGCCCTTTGACTGGAGAGTGGAACGCAGGATGGGAGTAGGAGAAGGTGGCAGAGACTGGTCAGGGATCAGCTCTGGCTGTCATAGTAAGGGGTCTGGGCCAGTGGGAATGGAGAGGGACTGAGGAATTCCAAGGAGAGGGAGGAGGAAGAGGGGATGAGATTGGTGATTACTAAATGTGGAGGACATGAGAGAAAAGAGATCCCAGGCTTCTGCATTGCAGTGTGGTAAACCAGCATGGGGAACAAAGAAGGGGAAGCAGGTTTGAAAGGGTTGATAAATTCAGTTGTGGGCACATTGCATTAGAGATGTCTGTGGTGTATCCGGGTGGTGGTTGGGGTGAAGGGTACAGAAAGCCTGAGCTCACAATACTCTGTGCCGCATCCCAGTTCTCCCCCACCCCACCCTGAGCTCTGATTGTTTCCATCTATCCCTTTTGCTGGATTGTAAGCCCTTCGATGGTAAGAAGCAGGTCTGACTCATGTTTCTCCCCAGATGTTGAGGTCAGATCCTTTTATTTTATTTTTTTAAGTGAAAAGAAACAAATTTTGGTTGTAATACCTGGCATGTGGGATCTTAGTTCCCCTGACCAAGAATCAAATCCACACCCCCTATAATGGGAGCCCAGAGTTCTAACCACTGGACCATCAGGGAAGTCCCTAGGCCTGATTCTGAACTACAGAAAGTACTGAGTGCTCGTTTGCTGAGTGAATGAATGTGCATCCTTGGTTGAGAAGTGAGAGTGGAAGCAGTAGGCATGGAAGATATCCACAGGGACTTTTCAAGGGAAACAAAAAAAGAGAAGAGCTTGGAGGATGCTGAAAACCATGGCCAGAGAGGTAGGAAGGCAAGCAAAAGCGTTGCAGCCAGGGACCGAAGAGTAGGTGTTACAAGAAGGAACTGTCACTGATGTCAAAGACTGCAGAGAGATCAGGTAGGATGAGACTGACCGAGGTTTTGCTGTCATAAATGGTAAGCATTTTCCAAGAGCCTCCCCTCACGAGTGCATCGTGCTTCACACTGTAGGCTGTGGAAATGGGATGCAGATATACCTGTCCCCAGGGTGTTGAGAGTCCAGCAGGAGTAACTACATGTGCCATCCTATTCTGTGTTTTACATTCTTTATGGAAACTTTTATATTTAGAAGTAGCCAGCTGGATTCAGTTTAGATGATCCCAGTTCTATTGGCAACATCCAAAGACAGCATCGTAGTCAGGAGCCAGTTGAACATATGCCTTCTTTTCTTCAACAGGGCTGATCAGAGTGTTGACCTTGGCCATAGAGCTTTTTCACAGTCTGTTTACTCTGGTGCTTGCTGGTCTTGACATCCACAGTGAACCCCAGAGTGTTGTTGTTTTCTGTCTTCTTCCTGGCTGATGCAGTGGTGACGGGGAACTTGTTGATAACATAGTGGTCAAGCTTGTTTCTCCAAGGATATTTGGGCCGCCTCCTGAGCCACAGTATTCTGGGTGGTGGAATAGTAGGTAACGTCAGACTGTCTTTTTTTCGGTAGCTCTGAATGCCTTTCAACACTGCATTCTTGGCCTTCGAAGACTTTGTTCTGGCTTCGACTTTCAGAGGGGCAGGGGCCTCCTTTTTCACCTTCAGCACCAT
The DNA here is from genome assembly GCF_023699985.2 of Odocoileus virginianus. Taxonomy (NCBI): domain Eukaryota; kingdom Metazoa; phylum Chordata; class Mammalia; order Artiodactyla; family Cervidae; genus Odocoileus; species Odocoileus virginianus. The sequence continues at coordinate 12,718,383 of NC_069678.1, read as the reverse complement.
CTTTGTGAAAAACGGTATTTTACATTCGTATGCTTGGGTCTAAGTACCTCTGAACAATACAGACAGTGAATGCTGGGGAAATCTTAGGGAAAAACTAATCAGCCAGAACTGGAGCAGACTGGGAAGAGAAGGAGGAGATAGCCTCTAAATTGTGCCTGAGAGGGAGATGCGGAAAGAGTATCCAGAGTGATGTTGGCAGGAGGTAGAGGAGGGAAAGAGAAACATGGGGTTCTGGGAGCCCCTGGGTCACCTGGTTAAAGATGTCCAGCAGTCTTATCCTTGTCCTGCGGAAAGAGTATCCAGAGTGATGTTGGCAGGAGGTAGAGGAGGGAAAGAGAAACATGGGGTTCTGGGAGCCCCTGGGTCACCTGATTAAAGATGTCCAGCAGTCTTATCCTTGTCCTGGCCAAGGCACAGGAGAAGGCTAGGCTCTGGAGCTGTATATTTGACAGAGAGGGATCCATAACACTTAAAGCAGGAAGTTTCCTGTGTATCCCTTCCCTCTGAGAAGTGAAGAAATTGAGGTGCAGACAGGAAGGACTGTCCAAGTCTATCGTCAGCAGATCACAGGCAGGAGCTCAGTCCTGGCCCTGTGCCCTTTCCACTGGCCCACTGCCCTTGACCTAGAGGTCATGCAGGAGCCATGGGAGACAGCCTGGAAAGGATGCTCAGAACAGGGAAAGCCGGACCTCAGGACAAAAGTGCCCTGGCTAATGAGAGGAAGGAGAGGAGCCAACAAGGGAGAAGAAACAAAATTGGAAACCAAACACCTCCAATAAAGGATCCGTAGCAGACAGGATCTTGTGATATCTGCACACCCATGATCCAAGCCGGCTTCAGCAATACGTGAACCGTGAACTTCCAGATGTTCAAGCTGGTTTTAGAAAAGGCAGAGGAACCAGAGATCAAACTGCCATCTGCTGGATCATTGAAAAAGCAAGAGAGAAAAAAAAAAAAGAAAAGAAAAAGCAAGAGAGTTCCAGAAAAACATCTATTTCTGCTTTATTGACTATGCCAAAGCCTTTGACTGTGTGGATCACAATAAACTGTGGAAAATGCTAAAAGAGATGGGAATACCAGACCACCTGAACTGCCTCTTAATAAACCTATATGCAGGTCAGGAAGCAACAGTTAGAACTGTACGTGGAACAACAGACTGGTTCCAAATAGGGAAAGGAGTATGTCAAGGCTGTATATTGTCACCCTGCTTATTTAACTTAGATGCAGAGTCCATCATGAGAAACGCTGGGTTGGAGGAAGCACAAGCTGGAATCAAGTTTGCCAGGAGAAATATCAATAACCTCAGATATGCAGATGACACCACCCTTATGGCAGAAAGTGAAGAGGAACTAAAAAGCCTCTTGATGAAAGTGAAAAAGAAGAGGAGAGTGAAAAAGTTGGCTTAAAGCTCAACATTCAGAAAACTAAGATCATGGCATCTGGTCCCATCACTTCATGGGAAATAGATGGGGAAACAGTGGAAACAGTGGCTGACTTTATACTTTTCTGGGGTCCAAAATCACTGCAGATGGTGATTGCAGCCATGAAATTAAAAGACGCTTGCTCCTTGGAAGGAAAGTTATGACTAACCTAGACAGCATATTAAAAAGCAGAGACATTACTTTGCCAGCAAAGGTCCGTCTGGTCAAGGCTATGGTTTTACCAGTGGTCATGTATGGATGTGAGAGTTGGACTATAAAGAAGGCTGAGTGCTGAAGAATTGATGCTTTTGAACTCTGGTGTTGGAGAAGACTCTTGAGAGTCCCTTGGACTGCAAGGAGATCCAACCAGTCCATCCTAAAGGAAATTAGTCCTGGGTGTTCATTGGAGGGACTGATGTTGAAGCTGAAACTCCAGTACTTTGGCCACCTAATGAGAAGAGCTGACTCATTTGAAAAGACCCTGATGCTGAGAAAGATTGAGGACAGGAGGAGAAGAGGATGACAGAGGATGAGATGGTTGGATGGCATCACCGACTCAATGGACATGGGTTTGGGTGGACTCCGGGAGTTGGTGATGGAGAGGGAGGCCTGGCATGCTGCGGTTCATGGGGTCACAAAGAGTCAGACACGACTGAGTGATTGAACTGTACTGAACTGAACTGATGCTGATTGTGGCATTATTCTCAATAGTGAAGAAGTAAAAACTACCCAAGTGTCCATCAACAGATAAGCAAACAAATTGCGGTCTATTCATACAATGGAATATTAATCAGCCTCAAAAAAGGAAGAAAATCCTATCATACACAACAAAATGGATGAACCTGGAGGCCAGTATGGTGAGTGAAATAAGCCAGTCACACAAGATCAAAGACGAGACACCTAAGGTAGTCAGACTCATAGACAGAAAGCATAATGGTGGCTGCGAGGGGTTGAGAGGAGGAGGAAATGTTCAGTGAGCATCAGCTTCTAGTTTCACGAGATGAAAAAGTTCTAGAGATCTGTTATACAACGATGGGAATATCGTTCACACACTGAACTGTATGCTCAAACTGTATGGTTTGTTGCTGTTTAGTTGCTAAGTCATGTCTGATTCTGCGACCCCATGGACTGTAGCCCGCCAGGCTCCTCTGTCCATGGGATTCTCCAGGCGAGAATACTGGAATGGGCTGCCATTTCCTTCTCCAGGGGATGGAACCCGCATCCCTGCAATGTAAGCAAATTCTTTACCACGGAGCCACCAGGGAAGCCAAAACTGAACGGTTAAGAGGGTAAATTTTATATTACCATGTTCTTTTTACCACAACTGAAAATTTTTAAAACATCTTCTAAAGAAAAGCCATTGCAGATCCTTTTGTCGTTCATGAGCATGATGGCTGGGTGTTCACGCTACTGCGTGACATGCGCCTCCCTCCAAGCCTTGTTACGACATCGGCACATTACCTGTCTGACGCTAAAAAAAAAAAAAAGAAAAAGCCACTGTGGAAGAGAGTTATGAGGAATCTAAGAAAGCGTGGATGTATATTTATGTGTAACTGACTCACTTTGCTTACAGCATAAACTAACACAGCATTGTAAATCAACTATACACCAATACACATTTTAAAAGAGTAAGTGAGCTGTGAGGAGAGTATCATGGCCAAGGTGTGAAGACTACATAGAGACCAAGGCCAGTGAGAGGCTTATGAAAAATTGTGAAGGAAGAAAAAAAAATTAAAAAAAAGAAAAATCGTGAAGAGTCATGTAAGCAGAGAGTTGTGGGGGGAGCCAGACTGCAGGGGATTAAAGAGGGTGAGGGTGATGCTGGGGGTGCTGGGGGACAGCCAGAATGAAGCCTACCTCGTGTTCAGTAGTTAGCAGGACAGAGTTAGCGAGGGTGGAGGGGGTAGACTGAAAGTGTGGCGTTGTGGGAAGAATCATTGCTTTTTTTTCTTTGGTACAGAGAACACCTAGCACACTTGTGGGGTGGAGGAAGGGAGATTAACACTGAGGGAGCAGTAAAGTGGGGAAGGCAGTGGAGGGCGTCTTGGCCTGGCCAGGGGAAGGGGCAATGCACCCGTTAGCCTTGGATGGAAAAGGGACAAACGTAGTGACAGGATGGAGAGTGGGAGGGTGATACGGGGGTGTGCACAGAGCATTTGTCAGATATTAGGAAGGATGTGGCCAGGGTGGGGGTGGCTGCACAGTCTTTCTATAAATTCAGTCCTCCAAGGGTTGAAACCAACTGCTGCCGTGGGGAAGGGGGCCTGAGTAGGAGTCTCGAGCAGTGTGGGACAGCCGCGGACAGCAGCTGTGGGGCTGCGGCACAGAAGCCGTGGTGGATGAGGTGTTGCCTGGCCAGCAGACACAGACGTGAGTTGGCCCCAGAGCCAGAGTTGGAGGTGCTCTCCAGCAGTGTCTGGAGCAGAAGGAAGGGCTGTGGGGCTGCTTGGGGGCCGGGAAGGAGCTGGCAGGGAGAAAGAAGTGGTCTGGAGCTGGAGAGAACCATCACCCCACAAACCTACTAATGTCCTCAGACTTCCTGCTCCCCTTACCTCCCACGGTCCCGGGCTGGAGTGCTCTGCTTTGACAAAAAACAGCACCAGTCACAAGCTTTGTCTTTTTAATAAAAAATAAACTGTCTGTGACAAGCAGGTTTTGAATTCCAAAACAGAGGAGGGGGAGAGAAGAGAGGTCCAGGGGTGAGACAGGGAGAAGGTGTGAACAAGGCTCAGATTACCCCTCCCGCTCGAGCCAGGCCAGAAGGGATTAAACGTGCCCCAACTGAAGCAAGATGGAAGGAGGTGAGACTTCAGGAAAGACCTCCCAGCGGAGTTGATAAGGGGAGCTGGAGGGAGCGGCTGCCTGCAGAGTCCTGGAGAGCCCTGGGAGAGGGGAGTGTTGGTGTCCAAGGTGGCAGCTGCTTTCAGAGTGGAGTCTCCAGGTGTGGTGTGCTCAAGTGCTTGTTGTTTTAGGGTCTCCTGCAGCAGTATGTTTCTAGACGGTCCCAGGATGCCCAGAACTGAAGGATCCTCTCTGGGTCCTCCTTTCACAGCCTAGACAAGGTCTGGGGCAGCCCCTCCTTAGAGAGGCCACATGCTTGGTAGAAGCAAGTTCCACAGGGGAGCCAGGCCACTGTGCCCAGCCTCACTGAGTGCTATCAGTGGCACAGAATGGCAGAGAAGGTCCTCTGGTGGGGAGAAAGTGGTCTTTGGTGCTACTCCCACCCTAGTCAGGAAGGAGCAGCTCCTGGCTCCCCCAGCCAATGGCCGGGCGCCCTGCCCTATCCAACAGCCCCAGCCTGTACCCAGAGTTTAAGCCACCTCTGTGCCCTGGAGGTTGTTGTCGGCATCCATATCACTGACAGAGGTCCTGCTTTCCTTGGGGGCTTGAAGGCATCGCTCGCTGCTCAGTGGGGCTTTCTCCCGGGGGGGCAGGGTCCCACAGCCTTGGACTTTGCCCCGGGCTCGGAGTGCCCCCAACGGGGATACAAGGAAGGTGATGAGGGCTCCTGAAAGCACCAGGGCGAGGAGCACAGTGACGGTGAGGAAGTGGGGCCAGTAGGACTTCGGGGCAGCCAGGGCGGCCCCACCGCCAACCCTGGTCAGCGGGGCCTCCATGCGCTCCCGGGGAATGCCCGCCAGTTTGGGATCCAGGGCCAGGGGCTGGTCCTGACTGTGCACCCAGTAGGAGACCACAGGGTAGGAGAAGTCATTCTCGGTGGCCCAGCACTGATAGAGGCCCCCCGCCCCATCTCGCAGAAGCAGCAAGAGGGAGCCGTTGTAGACTGTGGAAGAGGCCTCTGGGATGGCTTCTAGCCCGCGACTCCAGTGGTAAGAGGCCAGAGCCGAGCTCTGGGGACAGGGGAGCTCCAGGAAGGAGTTGGGGACAGCCAGGACTTCTTTAACTGTAGGGGAAGGAAAGGGGCCAAGGGTTAAGGGGAGAATGCAGGCCCCGACATTTGGGGCCTCATTCCCGTCTCCAACTTCTATTTCAAGTCCTAAACTCAACTCTGATCCCTTTCCTGTCTCCAGTCTGGGCCCCAAACTGACTCCATCAGTCCATCTGACTCCAGCTCTGACACCAGAACCAATTTCAACCCCAGTCCTGAGTCCCAGCTTAGGATTCCTATCCCTCCGCCCTACAGCTGACATTCAAATCCATCCCAACTCTGGGTATTCAGTTCCAAGCCAGGCAGATGCTGAGGGGAGAAACTGATGCAGGATGTCCCCACCGCTGGAAGTCCTCCCTAGCCTTTGCACCTCCCCTGGCCCCACACTCACTGATCTGGGGGCGGCTCCAGCGCCCCAGACTCCTGCCCATGGGGCCGCCGGCACAGGCCCACTCTGGGTTCCCTTGCTTCATGTCCTGCTTCCAGTGCTTCCTGAGGAGGGAAAGCAAAAATTATCCCTTGAAACAGGCAAGAGTGGGAAGAGGAGGGAGCAAGAGAGGGAAGTGCAGTGGGGAGAAAGATGGGTCAGGGAGACAAGGTAGAATAGAGATCAGGGGAAGAGACGCCCAGGGTGGGCTGAAACAGCTCAACAATGCCTGGTGCAACTCCATCCCTGGAGAAGGCCCCAGAGGCTGGGGGTAGTCTTGGAGGAGATGTGTTAGTATTAGGTTGATGAAGACGTAATTACGGTTTTTGCATTGCTGAAATTTGCCATTTGGTATTGGAATACATTCTTCATAAAGGTGGTTATGTTATACAGCATTTTAATGTATATATTTTGCTTTATGTTTTTGCTAATGACTTATTACTTGATGTTTATTTTATATTTATTTTGGACCATGGAAATAATATTAGACAAAAAGCAAATTTGAGCAATTTTCTTACTCGAGCTCAAAATGGGTCATAAAATGGCAGAGACACCTCGCAACACCAACAACGCATTTGGCTCAGGAATTGCTAACGAACGTACAGTGCGGTGGTGGTTCAAGAAGTTCTGTAAAGGAGACAAGAGCCTTGAAGATGAGGAGTGCAGTGGCCGGCCACTGAAAGTTGACAACGACCAGCTGGGGAGATCATTGAAGATGATCCTCTTACAACTACACAAAAGTTGCCAAAGAGCTCCATGTCGACCATTCTATGGTTGTTCAGCATTTGAAGCAAATTGGAAAGATGAAAAAGCTCAGTAAGTGAATGCCTCACGTGCTGACCGCAAATCAAAAATGTCGTCATTTTGAAGAGTTGTCTTCTCTTATTTTACGCAACAACAAGAAACCGTTTCTCGATCAGATTGAGATGTGTAATGAGAAAACAGAAGTGGATAGTATACTATAATCAGTGACTACCAGCTCGGTGGTCGGACCAAGATGAAGCTCCAAAGTACTTCCTGAAGCCAAACCTGCACCAAGAAGAGCTCATGGTCACTGTTTGGTCAGGACCTTTTTTGGTGCAAATTCAGCTTTGGGAAGTGCTTTCGAGCTTCTTTTTGGTCCAACCACTGAAAGTCTGATCCACTACAACTTTCTGAATCCTGGCAAAACCACGACATCTGAGAAGCATGCTCAGCAAATCGATGGGATGCACTGAAAACTGTAACGCCTGCAGCCAGCATTGGTCAAAAGAAAGGGCCCCGTTCTCTACAACAACACTCAAACACATGCCACACAACCAACACTTCAAAAGCTGAACGAATTGGGCCACAAAGTTTTGCCAAATCCACTATATCCACCTGACCTCTTGCCAACCGACTACCACTTCTTCAAGCAACTTTTCGAAGGGAAAATGCTTCCACATCCAGTAGAAAATGGTTTCCAAGAGTCTGTCGAATCCTGAAGCACAGATTTTTATGCTACGGGAATAAACCGATTTATTTCTTGTTGGCAAAAATGTATTGATTGTAACAGTTCCTATTTTGATCGATAAAGATGTGTTTGAGCCTAGTTAAAATGATATAAAATTCACAGCCCCAAACCGCAATTACTTTTGCACCAACCTCATAGCACCTGGAAAGAGAGAGATCAGAAGCACACACTGGGGAAGCGGCACTCACAGGATAGGGGTGGGCAGGAGGCGGCAGGTTTGAGACTCAGGGTCCCAGGCACAGTGAGGGTCCCGGGCAAGGACACAGTCCATACAGCTCTCGTAGACACTACAGTTGGCTCGAGGAACCTTCCAGATGCCTCCTGAGAAGCCTGCAAACACTGCTCCCTGGAAAAGAGATGAAGCCTGTTGAGTCACCCTGCCATACCTAGGAAGGACCTAGCACCCAAGGCCTGCCCCACTGGAGACCCCATCTGAGGGTCAGGCCGTTTCCCACCTGGGTAGGGGCCAGCTGCAGGTTGCGAACAGGTTCAGGGTCAGGGAACAGCTGAATCTCCTCCACCAGATAAGCACTGCGGTTCCCACTCACCACAGCCTTATGGAGGGAGCCTGTGCCTGTGGAGAGAGAGAAATGAAATCACCTAACCTCTCATGCTCCCTCTTTGACTCCAGATGGCCTCCCCAGCTGTCAGAAAGTTCCTTCTGGGACTTCTCTGGTGGCCCAGTGGTTAGGTCTTTGGGCTTCCATGCAAGGGGTGCTGAATTGATCTCTGGTTGGGGACCTAAGATCCCACACGCCTTGAAGCCAAAAAAAGAAAGAAAGAAAGTTTCTTCTGAAGTATGCACTGGACACAGATCTGTCAGACCATTTCCTTCCGTTGCCACGGAGACAGAGCTCTCCTAAACGGCTGGAAATCCCTTGCCTCTGAGTCCTTCCTTGGAAACTGCCTGATAAAACTGCAGCCCTACAGGAACCGAACTATCCCCTTTCTTCATGGATACGTGGACTTTTAATCAGTCCTGTAGAAAATCACATCACCAGCCTCCCTCACTTCGGTCAAGTGTCTCTACTCAAAGTTCAGTGAGGTCTACCCCGACCACCCTTTCAAAAATTACTACCTCCCCAACAAGCATTCCTGACCACCCCATCACACTGTTCTATCTATTTTCTGATCTCATAATGTACCAAGTAATCGACTCCTTCAGTATGTTTATTGTCTGTCTCCATGCACTCCGAAAGGAGCTAGCTTTTTGTCTGTGTTGTTCACGACTGTGTACTCAATATAGGCACAGCTGATGTCCTAAAAGAAAGAATGAACCTGATGGGTTTCTTCTACTAAAGCTCAAGGTCATCCACCTTAGCCAGGCCCTCAAAACACATGTTTTGCAGTCTTCCCCATCCCCCCACAGACTGTCTCTCCTTCTTTCCATCTTCTGAAATCTGCGTTTTCCATGCCTCGGTCCCCACCGCTCATGACTTTGTGTTCTCCTATTTCATAGAAAACACAAAAGCCTTCACCTAAGAGCTCCTTCTACTTCCTGCCCATCTTCTCCCTCCCCAAGTCGATACACTCCTCCTCTATCCTTCCTTACTCTTCACCTTTCTAGCATGGTTTCCCCCATAAGGTAAATAAATAAGATAAACAGCTCTTGCTAAGGTCACCAAAACCCTTCGTGCTTCTCTATCCCACCAGACTGAAAGTTCAGAAAAGTTAGGGATGGGGCTCTTTGGTTCCCCTACTATATTTTCAGAGCCTAGCTGGGTGCCAGGCACAGCATAGGTGCTCAGATAAACATTTGCTGCTTCGTGATAACCTAGAGGGGTGGGATGGTGGGGGGTCCAAGAGGGAGGGGTTATATGTATATGTATAGCTGATTCACACTGTTATACAGAAGAAACTACACAATATTATAAAGCAATTATCATCCAATTAAAAAAAGAAGAAAACATTTGTTGAATGAATGCATGAGTGAATGAACTCAAAGGTCTCCCTCCTCAACCTGAGTTGCAACCCTGGCTCCAGCCCCTTGAGGGGTGGCCTGGAGCCCTCTACTCACTGGTGCCCAGGTACATGACCAGATGGCTCTGCCCGTCGATGCCCTGGGCTGTCTCCACCGCAAGCCAAGTGTACTCTACACCAGACTTCACCAGCAGGGGTGTCCCCACCACTGGCTCATCCATCAGGAAATGGTCCTTCATGAAGGTCAAGGCTTTATCAGAGGAGGGGCCCTTGGAGCACTGAAGGGGGAAGGAGGCAGATCAGGTCAGCTTTCTCCTTCCCTTCAACTCACCTCTGCTCTCCCCCCCTCCTCCTTGGCTAATCTCCTTCGCCTCCCTCCCTCTTGGCAGTCCTCATTTCAGGATTGTGATTAAAGCTGGACTCTGGAACTGCCTGCCTTTAAAACCCAGCGTCTGAATTCAGCATGTCTGAGGTCCCTTAACAGTGAAATGGGCCTATTACCAACACATCACAGACTTGCTATGAGGATGCAAACATTACATGAAAAGTAATTAGAACAGTACTTGGCATGAAGTAAGTCCTTGATAAGCATTAGCTGTCATTATTTCTATCCATCATCCCCGTCACCAACGATGCCTGGCCACCAGCAGAAAGTAGGGTGAGGATCCCCTGCAGGCAAGAACCACCCTGAACTCATGTCTGTAGGCCCAGGCTTAGCATAGGACCTAGTACACAGTTGGGGCCCAATAAATGTTCACAGAGTCAATAACGGAATGCAGTCTGTCACAAAAAGGGGTGGTGTAGCAGGGAATATTTTGCATCATGGGTTGGCATGAGTTGGATGCACGACTCGGAGAGAGTCCCTTCTCCATTCTGGGCCTTCTTTTTCTTACCCATAAAATGAGGGGGTTGGACCGGCTGTTCTTGAAAGGCCCTGCCAACAACAGCATATTGTGGCTCTGGGACACCTGTGTCCTGATCTTTGGTCACGATTCTTGTCCTCCATTTTCAACAGCACTGTCTTAACACCAGCCACAACTGTGTCACCTACATGCTGTGTCCTCAGACAAGTTACCCTACCTCTACGAGCTGCAACTTCCTATCTGGAAAGTGACGTAATAACATCTGTATCTCATTTAGATGCCAGAATGAGCACATGTACCTACTCTCACTTCCTCCCAAAGGGATTTTTTTTAAAAAGACATATGAGAACATGAGAGGAGGCAAAAGCAGCCACATTTGGGAAGCTGGAAAGCAAATGAACAAAAGGGAAAAGACTTAGCAGGAAAAAAGACTCTTTCTAAGCCAGCTCAGGCTTAAATTCTGATTTATAAGGCAGAATTTCTGAAGTTCATAAATTAGTGGCCTCAGTCCCCTCTGGAAAAGGGGCAAAAGAAAGGCTATATTTGAAAATCTATTTAAGAAGCAGGCAGATTTCTTCCCAGCTCCATGCAGCTGAGTGACTGGAGGTTTATTCTCTAGAGAGGATAATGCAGAGGGACTCTGGTTGGAGGACAGCAGAAGGGTGACATACCATGATGAAGGCAGGAGATTAAATGCAGGTAGACACAGTACCTGCTGAGACTCTTCCCCTACATCCAGCCTTTCTTCCCCATGACTCCCAGATCCCAGGAGCCAGACCGCCTCACTCCAAGAGAAGACTGGAAGAATCTGCTCCAGGAAAACTGACTAAAGGCTCAAAAGGAAAGACTTAAAGATACTGATATTGAAGGTCTCCAGTAAAGCAGCCTAGCCAGACCATTCTCAGTGGTGTTATCATGGAGTTCAAGTTGCCAAGTCATACCCAGGGTGCAGAGTTTCCACACCTTCAAGGCCCCCTCCCTCTTAACTCTGAGCAGATAGCAAAAGATAACCAAATATGTGAGTGAAATCATAGACATGAAAGACACAAAAAACAGAGACATGGAAAAAATAAATAAACCTTAAGAGGAAACAAATGATTCAGAGAAAAGAAAACTTTACAGCAAGTACCATTACTACCTTAAGAGAGAGAAGTATGAAGATAGCATACCCATGAAACAAGAACACACATAATGCTTCAAAAGAGAAGGTCTTATCCCAAAGAATGCAGCCAGAGATTATAAATGTCCTGAAAGAAGACCAAACTAATGCAACTTTTTATTTTGCTCCTCAAAGTCAAACTTTAAGAGCAACTTTTTATGATGAAGTTTTTAGATCCAAACACCAACCAATTTATAGAAACTATTTAAACTCCACCACAGTGATGCAAAATCATCAAGATCCAGACTGTGGGAAATTCTATATAACAAATAAATTGTAAGAGAGAGAAAGAATTTGGAAAGGGAACGTAAAGACTAAAAGAGACTGAAAAGAACAACCAATCCAAATTTACAGATCTTGTTTGGATTTTTATTTCAAAATCAAACTATATTAAAAAAAAAAACAAACCCTTATGGTATCTATGAAACTATTAGAAATTTGAATACTTTTGCATATTAGATTAAGAAACTATTATTAATTTGGGCAGGGTGGGGGACTTCCCTGGTGGCTCAGATGGTAAAGAATCCACCTGCAAGGCAGGAAACCTGGGTTCGATCCCTGGAGAAGGAAGTGGAAACCCACTCCAGCGTTCTTGCCTGGAAAATCCCATGGACAGAGGAGCCTAGCGGGCAACAGCCCATGGGGTCACAAAAAGTCAGACACATCAGAGTAACTAAACATACACGCATGCATTATTTTTTTGGTGTAATAATGGAACTATACGTTATTTTTTTCAAAGCCCTTATCTTTGGTGATACATACGAAAATCATTATGGATGAGGTAATGGGATGAATGGTAGCCAACTGAAGGTATGCCCATTGAAAACTTGTGAGTGTGACTTTATTTGGAGAAAGGGTATTTGTAGATACAATTAAAAATCTCAAGACGACTCATTCTGGATCACACTGGGCTCTAAATCCAATGACACGTGTACTCAGAAGAGAAGAGGAGACACACAGAGAGAAGGCAATGTGACAACAGGGGCAGAGACTGGAGTGAGGCTCCTACAAGCCAGAGGCCACCAAAGACTGCCCGCAGCCAAGGCAGGGGTGAGGCTTAGAGCGGATTCTCTCCCAGGGCCTCCAGGAGGACCCGACCTCGACTGCAACTTTGATTTCAAAGCCCTGGCCTCCAGAATTGTGGAAGAACAAATTTCTGTGGTTTTATACCAAGTTTGCGGTGATTTGTTATGGCAGTCACAGGAAACTAACACAGATGAAATGATGCCCAGAATTTGCTTCAAAAAATAAGAGGGGAAGTGAGTGGGGTAGAGATGAAGCGGTCTGCTTGGCGAGGAGTTGTGCTGGCTGATAGGTGTATAGAGGTCCATTATACTGTTCTGTCCACTTTTTTTTTTCTTTTCTGTCCACTTTTTATATGTTTAAAATTCTCTATAATAGAACATATTTACAAGACATATACAAAGCTCAAAAAATCTAGGAAATTAAATATGTTAGCAGAAATTAACAATCTGACAGAAGGATCAGAAGATAAAATTGAGAACTCTCTTAGAAAGTAGAACAAAACCAAAGACTTGGGAAAATTCCTAAAAAGGATTTAAAACGTTACAGGACCAACCAATCCAGGGGATTCAGAAAGAAGTGAGAAAACATTCTAACAGTAGAATATCCTCTCCATGAAGAAAGAGATTTTTCTTTTCTTCACTACTATATCTTCATTGCCTACAACAGTGACAGGTGACCTTAAAAAATATGTGTTAAATGAAAAGGTAACAGTTCAAGAAAACTTCTTAGAACTGAAAGAACTAAATTTTCAGGTATAAAGGGCAAAGTGAACGCCCAGACAATAAATGAACAAGATCACATCAAGGCACAATATCATGAAATTTAAAAATAACCAGCAATACAAAAAAGGTACTACAAGATTCCAGAGAGAAAAACAGATGATATTCATAACTTTGGGGACCAGAGTAGCTTCAGACTTCTCAAACAGTAGCAATGTAAGCTAGAATATAATAGAGGATGCCTTCCAAGTCTGAAAGGAAGATTATTTTTTCCTAGAAATTAAAATAGATACAACTAGGCAAACTATCAAAGGTGAATGTAGAATGAAGACATTTTCAGACATTCAGAGTCTCAAAAAAATTTAGTATATGTGCTGCCGAAGCGAGCTCAGGGTCTCAAAAAAATTTACCTGCTGTGTATTCCTTTCCAGGAATTTACAGAGGCCATCCTGGTGGCTCTAGTGGTAAAGAACCCACCTGCCAATGTAGGAGACATAACAGACACGGATTTGATCCCTGGGTTGGGAAGATTCCCTGGAGGAAGACATGGCAACCCACTCAGTATTCTTGCCTGGAGAATCCCATGGACAGAGGAGCCTGGCAGGCTATAGTCCATAAGGTTGCACAGAGTCGGACACAACTGAAGCAACTTAGCACCCACTCACCCATCCTCCACTAAAATAAGACAGTGAAAGAAAGAAAAAATAGGAAGTTGTGGGATGCAAGAAACACCAGATTATCACAAGAAAGAGGTAAAGGGGATGCCCAGAATGATGAGGAAGGGAGCTTCCAGGATGTCAGCTGTACTCCGGAAGTACACGAAACAAAGATGTATTCAAGACTGCAGCAGGTAGAAAGGATTTCCAGGAAAACGAAATTCTTAGACTACCAAACGGGTCTGTTTTCAAAAGAGATTCAGATAATTGAGGTACAGTTTGGGGTTGAATTAAAGATAAGAGCTTAGAAAACAAAGCCAAAAAAAAATTAAGATAATTACTAACCCCAGGGAAAACTTTTTAAATTATGCAAAAAGGAAAAATAATCATGGCCTACTACATGGCTCAGTTGTGAATAATGAATCATAATATAAATACTGGCCTGACCAAACTGCCTATAATCCAATGCTGGGAGATAAGAGGTGGGTACAGCGGTGTGCTGGTAAGGCTGCTCTGGGGTGATGATTTAAAGTGTTTGCTGATTTCCATAATGTATTATTCCCACCATGGCTAATTTCAAGCTACCAATGTAATGTCACTGAACTCGGATTTGGAAAGAGATGCACAAAGGCTTCTTGCTAGTTGCTGCAAGTCAGCTTCAGCTCATTGCTGAGTGGGGGTGGGGATGGGGCGACACGGTTAAATCTTCACCATCCACAATGGGAATTCAATAGATGCTGCCTGAAATGGAAGCATCAAGGAATAGCAATAAACATATTTTGAGATTTGAAGATAAAATCAAAAGAATCAGCTAAAAGAGTTGAAGGTGACTGTCTCTAGAGAGGGAAAAGTGCTGAGGAGAGGAAACTGGGCTGTTGTTTGTAACCAACCATGTAAATGTTGTACATATACAACTCCAATCCAAAAATGAAAGTTAAATAAGAAATGCAGATGAAGTGGCCCAAGAAAGTCCTTGGCACAGCCTGTGCTCCCTTTTTTTTTTTTCAGTGATATACCCAAATACATGGTGCACACTTAGCTGGGCTGTAGGGGTGCTATTCTGTGTTTAGGATGGGGTTGGACACCATGGATGTGGAATGTGGGCAGCTGGAATGGGTGAATATCTGAGCAGACAGGAGGTGGGGGTGTGGGGAGCACTAGCATTTATGGGGCACTATCATGCTGTGATAGGTGCTTTGACACGCATATTATATGTCTGGGGGAGGCGGGCTTTGCTCAGTGGCGTGGATAATACTCACACTGCCTGGCCGTGGACTGATATCAGGATATTCATAAGTAGTCCAGCGTGAAGTCTCTTTGTCCAATTCCTTGTACTTCCCCTCAAAGACTTTCTCGATGTCCTTGAGTGAGAATGCACAGACAGCGGAGGTCCTGGTCCCACCAACCTGCCTGGAGACAGCCAGAGGAGACGCTGTCTGCAACTTCTTCTGCCATACCAGGAAGCTCCCCCTCCCACCTTGGCCCACTTTTGGTGAAAAACCCCAGAAGGGCAGGACTATGAAGGGCTGGGTCAGTCCCCAGCTGAGGCGGTAAGAGAGTCCCAGACTTTATCTCATTTTAGGATCTGAGGTGTGGTTATCCTTAATGAGAATTAATTTGGGCTCAGGCCCTGGGGCGTCTCCCGCCTGGCCTGCCCAGACTGAGCCTCCATGGGAGAAGCAATGTAGCCAGTTCCCGGACAGGCTCCAGATGAAGCTCTCCTCCCTGGGGGTCCGGTGTATCCTTGGTCCTCAGATAACCAAACAAAACCCAACTACAAAACTATTTTTATTCCTTCTGCCCTGGTCTGTGGAAACAAAAGCTCTATCTCTATTGTTTCCTTTTAACCTGACTGTGGCATAAACCATATTCTCAGTCCTGGAAACCACAGATACCAGACCCTGCTTACAAAAGATATCTTTGGTACCTGACACATTGTCAGCAGATACCTGAACACTGTGGGGGCCAGACCACAGCAAATAAGTCTCAGTCTCCAAGCAATAACTTTATTTTTATCTTATGTTGCTGATGGTGTTTCACTCTGTGCTACGACCACTAGGAAGTTCACAGCTACATGTGTCCCAACATCCCCAACTATATAAGTGATAAACATCTGTAACCTGCTGACTTGATCCCTGGGTTCTCTTATTCTCCTTTTATTTCCATTTCTTCATAGGTTTATTTTATTTTAATGCTTGCCTTTTGTAAGCTGCCTCCTATCCTTTTTGGAATCAGGCAGAACATAAACTAATAAGAACCATTCTGTGCATTATTTTCTCTATCTACGTTAAGCCCTACATTAAGGGTGTGAGTCAAATACCTGGGAGATGGTGATGATCAAATGTCTTCACATGTGAAGTGTGGAGTTTGTGCTTCGCTCACATCAGTTCCTACCCTCCCTGGTGGGCCAGGGCGAGACGGGGGCTGACCCCAAATCCCACTTCCAACCCCCACGTTCTCGCCTAGCTGCTCACCACTGAGAGGTAAAGACTGCGTAGACACGGGGATCGGCGGAGGAATTGTCTGCCAGCAGGACAGCGTGACGGATAATGTTGAAGGGAAGTTGTTCCGGCTGGGTGCAAAGCAGCTGGGCCTTTAGAAAGGTGGTCCACTTCTTCTGCAGCAACTTCTCGCCACCCACATCATTCTAGGGGCGCAGTCTGAGTCAGAGGGTGCCCCGACTGCCCAGGCGTGACCACGCCCTCTTACCCCCGCCTCACCCCCATTGGACCCTAAGCCCCCAGCCCCGCCTCTGCCACCTCCCCCATTGGCTTCTCCACGGCCAGCCCCGCCTCCCACCAGGCTGTAGACCTTGCAGACTCTGGCCACTCGGGAAATGTGAAGCTTCTCGAAGAACTCAAACTCGCTGGCTGTCTCCTCGAAGAAGAAGTAGACGACCTGGGTGGAAGGGATGGCTGCTACGAAGGAGGCGTCCGCTGCAGGGGAAGGGCAGATAGGCTAAGAGACGGAGCACCTAGGTGCCCCGGTTTCCCCTTTGTGGAAACCCTTGACTCTGAAGATCAGGAGGTACTATGCCCCAGATCCACAGCTGGTCGAGGCGTGGCCATGGGTAGGGGGAGGTACTTTAATTATTTACATAAGATGAAAGCTTCACGGGCTTCCCTAGTGGCTCAGTGGTAGAGAATCTGCCTGCTAATGCAGGAGACAAGCATTTGATCCCTTGTCAGGGAAGATCTCACGTGCAGCCTCTAAGCCTGTGGGCTTCAACTATTGAACCTGTGCCCCAGAGCCAGAGAGATCCACAACCACTGCGAGCCCATGTGCTGCAACTACTGAAGCCTGCCTGCTCTAGAGCCTGTGCTTCCCGACAAGAGAAGCCACCGCAATGAGAAGCCCATGCACTGCATGCAACTAGAGAGTAGCCCCTCGCTCGCCACAACCAGAGAAAAGCCTGCGCAACTACAAAGACCCAGCACAACCAAAATTTAAAAAAAATTAAACAGTTTTTTTAAAAAGATGCAACCTTCCCGGGACAGGAGCCCTGTCTTCTTCCCTGCAGTACCTCCAATACCTAACAGTACGACCTTGCATAAAGTATGCCTCAACCCATGAGAGTTGAGTGAATTAACAGCAGTTCAGAGTGCCAGGAGTCCGGGACTTGGGGATGGGGGCCAGACCTGTGCTGGATGGGGCTGAGGTCCTTACATTGCAGCCAGCAGAGGAAGCTGTCCGTCTTGAGGACAGGCTGGGGTCCCAGAGTGCGCAGCAAGATGGGCTCACTGCCCAGGAAGTTGTTCATGGTGCCGGAATAGAGCATCCCATCTAATGTGAGGAGAGGAGGGGAGGACCTTGTCAGTTGGAGGGTGTCCCTGCCCTTCTCAGGTCTGCCTCTGACTGGGGCCAGCGTTCACATCAGTCTCTGGCCTTCTTCATTTGTTCTGCACCTTCCCGTGGAGTTCCAAAGCCCAGCTCACAGCCCAGCCTGAGCACTGTTCTCAGGTCCTTCTCCCACAGGGACTGGCCAACTTTGTGGCCTCCAGTGTTTTGGCGCTTTTCCAGCCTTTCTCTGGCTCCTCCCTCCCATACCCAGCTGAACCACTTGCCAGTTAGAATCACTCATTGTTTCCCCAGGATGGCTGTGTTTTGTTTCTACACATGAGGGCCTACCCTTTTCTTCCTGGAACAGTTTCCCTGCCCATCTACCTGTCTTTCAAGGTCCCACTCCGTCAAAGGCCACCGCCTTCAGGAAGCCAGGGGGTGAGGGGAGTCTGTGATGGTTTGTGTCCAGGAGGGCACAGCACCATGATTTCCTCTTTGCAATCCCTACGTTTCCCAGCACAATGCCTGGCACACCAGAGGGGGTGTTCCCTCAGAGCCTGCTTGTTGAACAAATGGTGACTCTCAGGCCTTTTCCCTGTCTGAGACCCTTCCAGGACCCTCCTACCTCTGTGCATCGCTCCACATCCATCTTGCCCCACCTCCTTTGTGGCAGCTTCGACTGGTTGGGGTACCTGATTCTCCCTCTGATTTTATGCTCTGAGGCTCCTGGCTTCCCCTCCCTTTGTCCTCTTGCCTTTCAGGAAATCGTCAGATTCCCTGTGTCACAGAGTGACCGGGGAAGGCAGTTGTTGGGATGGACCAGGGAACCTGATACTCACCTGCCATGACAGCTGTGTGCTTATGGGTGGGGTCGAAGGGGCTTTGGCCTTTCCCCTCCACAACCCTGTCCTCCGAGATGGGCAACAGTTTGGAATCTTGGAGTTCCTAGAGGGGGGGAAGTGGCTGGGGGGGCCAGAACGCCAGAGTCTCACATCTGGGAAAGGAGGGGCGTGAGGGAGGAAGGGGAGGGGATGCAGAGGAAAATTGACCTGGAGCTCGGAAGCTCACAAGGACCCTGGGCTGCAACATCAGAGTTTTTCAGAGCTGCAGAGGATGAGCTGGGGGTGGCGGTGAGGTGGGGCCTGAGAGCCAGCGCCAGGTAACTCACAATGAAGGTACAAGCAGGGCTGAAGGCGAACGTGCCGCAGGCGTAGAGGTGGGTGGCGTTGAAGGATACCAGGACACGAATAAAGTTGAAACACTGTGACTGGGGGAGATAGACAATTCAGGCCTCCAGGACACTTGCCCCAGACTCCCGGCCCTTGGAGGACTGCTCCCTCACTCGCCAGCAGGGAGAAGGGCTGGGCAGTGCTGAGGCAGTCCCCATAGGTCTTTATAGAACAGCAGGCCACATGATCATGAGCCTGTAGAACACGACCACTCAAACAAGTGTCCTCTGCTGTCTGCCTCACCTAAGGTCATCCAGTGATGGCCCGGGGACACCAGGGTTCTCTCCCGGAGCCCCAGTATCTCCACCCCTACTTACCTCATTGCTCTTCCTCTTAAAGGCACATTCACTCTTTTTTCTGTCACTGGCTGGCCAGGGTATCTGAAGTAGGGCATTGGGAAAGGGGAGATGAAGGCAATGAGACCTTGAGTTCTAGCTCTGACCTACCACCCCCTCCTTGGCTCTGGTGTGAAACCACCAGCAGGCATAATGGTTAGTTACATGCTGGTAGGCTGTAAGAACCTCACTCTGTGACCCTGGCTATTACCCTAATGATACAGATATTCATGAGGACACAGCTCCATGTTAGAGCATGGTCAGTGGCATCAGACCTGAGCTTGAACCTAGACTCAGCCACTTACTGGTTGAGTGATCTTGGTCAATGGCACAGATTTCTGTATGTAAAGCACCTAATGCCATGCATGGTATACAAAGCAGCAGCTGGAAACAAAACAAAACACATTTCCTGGGGAAATTGTTAAAAAATTTCAGTTCCTCACACCTCAGAGAAACTGTATTTTTAATCCACATCCCATATGTGCAGGTGGCCCACAGACCACACACTGAGCAATACAAACTGTGTTGAGATGCTCAGCAATTGCTTGCTCCCTCCCTCCCTTTTTTCCTTCCTTCTCCCCTTCTCCCTCACATTCCTGTGAGTAGGGTGACTATAATTTAACACAGAAGCTTCAGTGATTTCTTCCAGTGGGTGGATATCACATTACTGATACAATTTGAGTCAATGTTTCTCTCATATGTCAATTTCCATATCAGTCTTTTAGCAATTAGTATTGGGGCTTCCCTGGTAGCTCAGCTGGTAAAGAATCCGCCTGCTAATGCAGGAGATCCTGGTTCGATTCCTGGGTCGGGAAGATCCCCTGGAGAAGGGAATGGCTACCCACTCCAGTATTCTTGCCTGGAGAATTCCATGGACTATCCACGGGGTTGCAAAGAGTCAGACATGACTGAGCAACTTTCACTTTGTCGATTTCCATATCAGCCATTTTAGCAATTAATATTATTCAGCCAGTATTGATGGTACCAATGAAGTGTGAGGCCACTATCGTGTTTCTTGTCTGTCATAAAAATCATACATATATATGTCTATACCAAGAACTGCTGATCATTGCTGATGATAGATAACAGCAAATTGGGTGGTCATTCACTCATAGGCAGCCCAGGCACAGGGCAGCTGTCGGCCCCCTCCTCACTTCCAGCCCACACCCTTTCCCTGGCTCTCACCATGTTCTTCAGCCTTGGCACCCCAGGATCCTCGATATTCAAGGCCAGAATGGCCTCTCGAGTCCCCACATAGAGAGTGCCTCCATCATCACTCAGAAGCAGAGTGTCAAAGTCCTGGAGGCCCTTTTGGTGGAAGAAGCTAAGAGCTCTGCGTCCATCCCCTGTTGAGAGGTGGTGAGAAGGGGTGAGTGATGAGAAGGCAGTGGGCAAGCAGCTGATTTCTGAGAGAAATGAAGGGGAAGGAAAGGGTTGGCAGAGTGTGCTCCCCCCACCTTCGCAGCCGGACCCACTCTTCAGCAGCAGATCCCTGCTTTGCCCCACCCTGCTGACAGCCTAGGAGCGTTGGGCGCTGAGCTCGTAGTGGAGAGGAAAGACAACCAGAGACAGGGTAATAACAGACTGGGACAGACAGAAGGTGGCCCACACTCAAGAGACAGACAAAGGGGCAGGAAATAAAGTGAGGCACAAGGGATGCTCTTCCAGGCCTAGGGGGCTGCGGCAGGGAGGACACGTCAATCCTCACAGGCGGGGAGGGCAGAGAGCAGATAGACAGGAAGGTGTTGGCAGCGACAGGAAGGTGTTGGCAGCCACAAACAAGAAGGCTCGAGGTAGATAGGACTATGTGTCAGAGTGACTGTGGGTTGTAGAGGTCCCACTCGCCAACCCCACTTTCCTTCCCTGTTCTACAGAAATTTCCACTACAAGAACCACTGCCATAGGTGGAACAGAAAGAAAATGTTTTTCTCCTGAGTTTCCTGCAGGCGCCTGGATGTCACCTGGACTGGGGATTTCGGCTGGCTGTGGGAGATTCCCTGAGGTCTCCCTACCACTGTGATGTGGAGGAGGTGGGCGTGTGTGCCTGGTCCCCTGGTACATCGGACCCCTGGCCCATCAGCACGGAGAGATGAGCTTCTCAAACTCTCTCTCTCATGAGCACATTTGCACTTTCACATTAGAGGACTGATGAGCTAACTGTTAGCTCTGGAGGCTCAGAGAATCTTAGTACCACCCACAAAGAAGAGTTGGGGAAACATGTGGCAAGGTGCCAGAGAGGCTGGCCTCCCCAGAGCTGTATAAACCCCTCTGTCACTGAACTGATCACCGTCAAGTATGGTTATGTGACGGCCCACCTGCCTGCCCCTGGAGACCATCAGCACCTTGGGAGCAGGGTTTATGCTGTAAGCCCAGCACCTAACACAGGGGAGGTCATTCCATCAATGGGCAACATGCATTTCCTTTACCACAAGATGCTAAAGACTCAGCCATGCCCAGGAGACCCTGCCCCTACAACTCTGACAGGGCCCATGTCCTTTCCTGAGTCTTTTCCCTGGAGATGGAGGGCCAGCAGCCCCCACAGCCTCAGTAAGACACCAGTCAAGCTGTGCCTACAGGGTCCCAGGGCCCATAGCCCAGCCAGGCTACTCTGGCTTCTTATATTCCTGGTGTCCACAGTATTGGACACAGCATGGTCCAGCATAATCTGTGCACTTGTGTGTCCTGGGTTACCAGGTCCACGGATTCCCTTATGCCTCAAATGTCCTTGGGGCATTTGAGGGCATGAAAGCAGTTATGGGTTTGAAGTGCCCAGTTTGATAACAGTGACACTGAAGGAGGGAAAGAGAAATCATCAGCTCTGGAGAACCAGAAGGCACAACGCCCCTGGCCCCCTGCTCCCCTCACCTCCCTTTCCTCAGTCTCTCCCCCAAGTGAGTTTCATCATTCACTCCTTTCTCGGCCTGAATTTCTATTTCTGGCTGTCTCTCTCTCTCTCTGACGCCCTCTGCTTCTCCATGACTTATCTATCGTGGTTTCTCCAAGTCCAATTTCCTACCACTCTCCTTCCATTCTCTCTTTCCTTCCTCCACCCGCCTCCAGCCCGGGGCTGCCACCCCCTCCTTCCTGATCATCAGACCCTTACCTGCATAGTACTTGACCCTGGGTGTGGGTCCCTGCCCTTCACCCCCCGCGGTTGTCGGCGGTGGCAGGAGCAGCAGGAGCAGCTGGAAGAGCAGAAGGCCCAGGAGGCTCCAGGAGTCCAGGCCCAGGGCTGGAAGGGCCATGCTCAGCCAGGGGCTGTCACTGGGTCTCTGGGGAAACAGGCACGGGTACTCTCTGGGTGAGCAGGCCTTACCACATCCCCCCTGGGAACCAATCAGAGTGCCCCAGGCAGCAGAAGTGTGTATGGCAGGGGGGGATGCGAGGGGGACGGGCCAGTTTCCTCTCCAGCGTGCCCTCAGAGAGTCTCACTTCCATCATTCTCACAGGCCTCGTTCTGCCCCACTCTCCCCTCGGGGTTGAAATCCAGCTGTTCCCCATCCCTTTTGATCTCTTTGCACCAATAGCCCAGCTCTGCCTTTCCTCACCTTACTCTCAAGGAAGTCCTTCTTGTCATCTACTCTTTGCCTTTCCTCCTCCCCTAGCCCAGGTCCCAAACCACTGCCTGGTCCTGGCCCCGGGACTTTCTGGGGAGCACATTCCTGCACTCACAGTATAGATTCTTCAGACCTGATTCTCCTGGCACTTTCAGATCTCTTGATACTCTGGGTCTTGTGCTTAGCCCTACCCTCTGATGACCCAAACGAGAAGACCAGGTCTGAATCGGTCTGCTCTGTTCTGACTCTGAGGCCTACAGGCCTCTTCCTGCCAAGAGGAGATGGGAGACCAGCCCTCCAGGCTGGCTACTAGCATCACACGGACAGTGGCCCGGGGCAGGGAGCGGCTGGTCGTCTCCCAGCCTCTGCAGCTGCCCCCTCTCTCTCTGGTCTTAGTGCTGCTGCTATCTGTCTCCCTGGATCTCTGCATAATCCTCCCCTTGGACTGCCACCCCTCCAGTCAGCCATCACATTTCACCTACCGTTGAGCCAGTCACGGCATAGAACCCAGGTATCCAGACTCTTGGGCGGCGGGTGCCATCCAAGAGAAAGAAGAAGGGAGGGATCCCAGGCCCCAGAGCTGGGGGACGGGAGGCTCAGCCTGGCGGGGCCAGGAGTGCGGCCCTCCAGGTACCCATAGTGGCAAAGCCCACACTGGGAGCTCTGGGCAAGGGAAACCAGAATTTCCACCTCTCGAGTTGTGACAGATCCCTGGCTTGGGCGGAAGTTGGTTGATTGGGAGGGGAATAAAAGGAGACACACCTCTCTCTTTGGCCCTCCTCTCACCTGTCAATCGAGAAAGTTTAAAAGGCTAGAAAGTTTCTAGGTCATTTCAGCCATTCCCCTGCCCCTCTATCTTGTCACAGCCAGTCTAACAAGCCTAGCAGGGATTTTACCTCTTGCTCAAGATTTCCCAGATAGGAAACATGACACCGTCTTTCGTATTCCTCTTTTCACTTACCCACAAGGTGGGTTCTCTCCAGTCCTACCAACAGGGAAGTCCCTGAAGTGGAATAACCTTTCAGACCTCCTATGTCCAACTGAGCCATAGTCTTTAAAAACAACACAATCATGAACAACAAGGACCTACTGTATAGTACAGCTTGCTGCTGCTGCTAAGTCACTTCAGTTGTGTCTGACTCTGTTCGACCCCATAGACGGCAGCCCACCAGGCTCCCCCGTCCCTGGGATTCTTCAGGCAAGTACACTGCAGTGGGTTGCCATTTCCTTCTCCAATGCGTGAAAGTGAAAAGTGAAAGTGAGGTCACTCAGTCATGTCCTACTCGTAGCGACCCCATGGACTGCAGCCCACCAGGCTCCTCCGTTCATGGGGTTTTCCAGGCAAGAGTACTGGGGTGGGGTGCCATTGCCTTCTCCGGTATAGTACAGGGACCTATATTTAATATCTTTTTAAAAAATTTAATATCTTGTAATAACCTATAATGGAAAACAATCTGAAAAAGAATGTGTTTATATATAATCTGCCTGCAATGCAGGAGACCCGGGCTCAATCTCTGGGTCAGAAAGATCCCTTGGAGAAGGAAATAGCAACCCACTCCAATATTCTTGCCTGGAAAATACCATGGATAGAGGAGTCTGGTGGGCTATGAGTCCACGGGGTCGCAAAGAGTCGGACACAACTTAGCAATTAAACAACAACAACCCAATCCAGTATTCTTGCCTGGAGAATTCCATGGACAGAAGAGCCTGGTGGGATGCAGTCCATGGAGTCACAAAGAGTCAGACGCCACTGAGCGTCTAACACTTTGACTTTTCATATCTATATATGTGTACGTAAAACTGAATCACTTTGTTGTACACTCTTTTCTTTTTTTTTTGGCCACACTACTCAGCAATGTGGGACCTTCCCCAACCAAGAATTAAACCCCCACACCCTGCATTGGAAGCATGGAGTCTTAACCACTAGACCACCAGGGAAGTCCACATTTTGCTGTACATTTGAAACTAACACAACATTGTCGATTAAATATACTTCCATTTAAAAAAATGATTTAGGGGCTTGCCTCAGGGTCTAGTAGCTAAGAATCCACCCTGCAATGCAAGGGACAGAGTTTTGATCCCGGGTTAGGGAACTAAGGTCTCACACGCCTCGGGGTAATTGAGCCTGCAGGACAGCTAAGACCCAAATAAATAAATATATATATTTTTAAGTGGTTTTAAAAAATGTGTAATAAAACAATTGCATTAGGCTCTTATCCATGGCTTTGCTGAGAAAATTCCTTCTGTAGTCTTATCTCCAGCACTCTTAGGGCAGCATCAGGCCAGTGGCAGACCCAGAAAATTTCCCATCTGCACTCATACTTCTGAGGCACCCAAAGGCCTGATGGTGGCTGCTCATCCCTCCCTTAGGGCTCGGGGGATCTCATAATGCAGGGTTAATGAGGCATCTAGCACCAAAGGCTTCATGACCTAGAAAGTGGCTAGTTTCCTGCTCACTCAGTCCAGCTGACTGCTGGTTACAGAGCACAGACATCCTAGGGCTAATCCGACTCTAATAAATAGACCACCTTCTTAAGTGCATGTTCCTTATGGTCAGGAGGTCTTTCCTGCTGTGTAACATGCACCCACCCCGCTCCCTGCCACAGCAAAGTGTACAGAAGGTGGGACAGCTTAGGCTCCTCCTTAGAAGAATCCTTGTCAGAGTCAGCTCAGCCTTCTTCCCTTTCCCTCAGCTCTCATTTTCCCTCAATTTCTCTGAGAGCTGGTCTCAGCCAAGCCACCCCCCACAACTGTTTCTGGTAAGACTAGCTTAAGGGACTTTCCTGCTGACCTAGTGGCTAGGACTCTGCAGTCTCAACTTGGGGACCCAGATTTGACCCCCTAGTTAGGGAACTAGATCCCACATGCTGCAACTAAGACCCAGCACAGCCAAAAAAAAGACTTACTTCAGACTCCCCCAGACTCTCATGGAGTCTCATTGCCTGGCCCCTGGGAGAAGCCATGGGCCCAGTCACCTGGAGAAAATTTTCTAGACTCTCAGAATCAAGGATCATTCCCACCTGGACCCCATATTTCATGTCCCCTAACCCTCAATTTAGAGTGGGAACCTACCTTGCTCCAGGTCTCTCTGCCTGAATGGACTGGCTTGTCTGGGAAGAATTCTGATGGTGGGGAGCTGGGGATGAGGGAGGAGGTTCCAGCCCCAGGCTCCCAGCCCCTGCTGTGCTCCTCTCTCTCTCTGGAAGTCTTAGATTCAATGCCCTGAGCCTAGTTCTTCCTTCTGACAACAAGTCTTCTTTATCTCAACCACAAGTATGAAGTTTGCCTTATCAGGCTTTGATCTACCCAACAATTTTAGCTTCTAGATACTACAGTAATCTCCTTTTTTTTTTTTTTTTGGTCTTGTCATGCAGCTTGTGGGATCTTAGTTCCCTGACCAAGGATAGAACCCTCACCACCTGCATTGGAAGAATGGAGTCTTAACCACCTAATCACCAAGGAAGTCCCCACATTTTAAAGATAAGGGAAGTGAGGCAAAGGGTAGCCAGAAGTAAAGGGAAACTCAGATCTGCCTTGTTCCAGAGGGAATCCCTTGGCTACAGTTGATTTGACCCCTGCCCGGGTCCAGGGAACTCAACTCTGAGCAACTTGGATGGAGAACGCAAGTTCCAGGTCCCCTGGGCTAAGAAACAGTATCTCTGGGGTGAAGCCTGACTCAAGAGGAAACAGAAGCCTACAAGTCCTACCTCCTGCCTCCACTAGGGCCTCCCGGGCTAGTTCCCTGAGGAGCCTGGTGGGGAGGAGGGTCACCTTGCCCCCTATCACTGCCCATCTTGTACCAGAGTCTCAGGAGTCAGACTTCAAGCCACACTGCCCTCTCTTGCTGCCACACACAGAGCCAGCCCACAGTCAGGGCTGGCTTCCTGGGCACATAACCTGGGCAGTCACACAGGGCCCCACGCTCGGTCTAACGCCCAAGTGCTGCTGTCTTGTAAGCCTTGATTTTTTTTTTTTAACTAAAAAAATATTTACTAATGTCTAATCCCACTTAAACATAGCACTATCATAAAAGAAACTTTAAATCTAAGCATTTGCAATTGTTTTATAATTTCACATATGTGTTCATGAAATCATAGTGAAGTTGATCTGGTAATCCATAAGATTTTCAGGTTGTAAACTGCAGAGGTTATATATGAGATAGGTGATTTCAGAAATGCAAGGAAGGAGTTTGGGAGTGGGGGAAGAAAAGGAGAAAGGAGATAAAGTCTTTGGAAACAGAGTTTTCTGTGGAATCTCCTGAAAACTTTTCTGGCATTCCACCTTGGAAAGATATTCTGGTAAATAGTCAATGTTTGAAAGTCTAGATTTTGAATGAGGGGCCCAAACTTTCATTTTGCACTGGGCCTGGCGAAAAATGTAGCAGGACCTCTCACAACATCAAGGATGCTCAGAACTGACAGGGTCCCACCCCCTCACTGTACAAATGACGAAACCAAGGCCAGGGAGAGGAAGTGTCTTGGCTGAGGTTGAAGTAGGGCAGCAGTTCAGGTGGGGTGGCGGTAGGAAGGGGTCAGTGGTTCAGGACCAGGTTGTCGGGGCTATGCCATTCCACAGCTGCACTGTGGGGGCTCTCCAACTCCTTGGGCCCTGGGACCCAACCTGGGGACCCCCAGGACAGCAATGCTGAGTTCAACCCTGACCTCCCAGTGGGGACTCCTCCCCCATGGCCCCTAGACCACATCAAATATAATAACCCCTTTCTGGCCAGCTTTCAGCCCAGGATGGAAATCTAGATGTGGGATGGAGATGTGAGAAGTTGCTTCCCATATCTACCCCGTGCTCACCCCGGGATTTCTGTCCCTTCTGCACTCTGATGGAGCCTGAATACCTCACCAAGGGAGGGGTCCTGGAGCCAGGAGAGAAGCTACTCCTGGCTGTGCCAGCAACCCAGCTGGTCTAATTCTTCCTACCACCTCTCCCCTCAGCTTCAGGGAAGCCCCAGAAGAGCACAGTCCTAGGGAACATCAGCTTCCTGGGTCCCCTTCTTAGCCCTATCTACCCAGTCCCTCATTATCCTCTTTTTTGCAATCACAAGCAGATCAAATCAACTTATAATTAAAGTGCCTGATGTGTGTAAGGCACTAAGGATATATCCCCAAGCCTCTACTCCGCCAGCGCCCCCCCACCTCTTCTCATCCCCATAGTCTCCAGCCTTCTTTCTGTCCGCCCAACCCAGTCCCCTTTAACCCCTTACCCAGTGCCTCCCAGGCTTCCTCCTCCTGTCCGACTAGTGCTGGAAGACCGAGCTGAGTATAGAACACAATGGCCTGACCCCCTCTGCCTGCCCCCTCCTTGGGGCAGAGCAAGCGCCAGACAATGGACCGCCCCCTCCATTCTGAACCGTCAGCGCTCCCGCTCCCTTACCTGGAGCTTGGATATGCTGCTGCGTTTCCCTCCCTCTGGAATGCCAGGCTTCCTGTCTCCCAGTGCCTCCGTCCCTGCCACACCCCCGCCCCCCATCCCCAACCCCATCCCGCCTCACTGGTCCTCAGTCACCATGGCAACTGCATCTCTAAGTGGGAGGGACTAGAATCTCCCCATATTCTTCCTCCTCCTACTTGTGTCCCCCTGCGCCCCACCTTCTGCGGCTCCTGAATCCACATGTGTGGAGGACGCAGGGCTCTGGATGTGGGGGGAGGTAGGCGGGGGTGGGGGGGCACACTAGCCTCTGGGGGTCCTTGCTCATCTCCCTTGCCCACTGTCAGGCAGACATCACGGTTCGGATGTCCCCCAGCTTGGTTCAGGGGATTAGTTGAGGCCAATTCTCCTTTATGGTCAGTTTCTCTGGGTTTTCCCCCTTCTCTCAGGAACTATGTATATGTAAGGGGGTCACACCTGGATGCTGGCCAGCCTGACCCCAGGCAAGCTGAGTTTGCCAAGGAGGGTGCAAATGAACACAAATACCTGTGCAAATAAGCCAAGAGACAAGGTTTCTGTCAAGAAGCCTAAGAAGCTATCTCCTATTTGTATTATCCTGGCTTGCCTGGCAAGAGCGCCACTTGGTTCATGGTCTGCCATTTATTCCTAAGCCACTTTACCAAGATGCCAGAAGCCTTTGGCTAACCCCCTGAGGCCTAGTAGAAGAAGAAAGTTTGTGCTATAAGAGGAGGGACAGAGGGTAGACTCCAGAAAGGACTTTCCAGAGGATCAGACCAGATAGGGATAAAAAGAGACAAGCTTAAGCTGGATTCTTTCCTATTGTGAGGCAAGCAGGGGTCTGGGCAGAAGCTTTGGAAGCTGGGCCTGGTGTCTCTACTAGCCCTGATCCTGAGCCACTATTTACCAGAGCTCCCTCCTGTCCCCGCTGGGCCTCACCTTCTTCATTGGTAAAATGAGGAGTTGAAAAAGCCCCTTCTAGGGGACTTCCCTGGCGGCCCAGTGGTTAAGACTCTGCAATTCCACTGCAGGGGACATGGGTGTCACCCCTGGCTGGGAAACTCAGATCCTACACGTCACATGGCTAAAAAAAGAAAAACAAAAAGCCCCTTCTAGATTGGTCTCTCTTGGTCTGTAGGAAGATTGTGAAGAAAGGCACCATGGGCTAGAGAGCAGAAGCCCTGGATCGGAGGCCTAGATCCCTATAACTTGCTGTGTGATCCTAGGCAGGGCACCTGCCCTCTCTGATTCACATAAGTAAAATGATGGCTTTTCAGCTTAACTGGGAGCAGCTTGGCTCATCTCTAGACTTAGTATTTTTACAAAGAAGGACATGAGTGTTCTGGTGCCGGTCCAGGGCAGAGAGTTTCACAGGCCAAATGTGGTTCCCCTTTAGGTCTGGTTTGGGGTAGTGAGTGAGCATTTCCGTCTGGGGCAGGGCAAGAAGGGCATGTGTCGAAAGGAGAAGTGGACTAAGCAGAGATGCTGTCACATCCCCCACCACTTCCTGACACGCCATCCTCTGTACCCTCAGCCCTGAGGCCCGAGGGATTCAGAGAAACCCAAGAGATTCTTCCTGAGGCAGGAGGTAGATGGGCCCCTCAGAGTAAATTGATAGGAAATTCATTCCATGTGGACTGAAATTCCAAGAAGAAAGTAACAGTACAGTTAAGAGAGGAGGCCAGGCCCTGCCCAGACCACATATCACTCATCTTTAGGGGACCTGTCTGACAACATATGCACAGAACGGCTCCTTGGAGATCATGGAGAGTAATGCTAAGGGATGGCCTACCTATAGGCCTTTGCGGTAGAGTCCATCTTGACCAAGAGGTGCGTGCGCAAACATGGAAGGATCCTGAGATATATGAAATATGGACTGTGAACCAGGCAAATCAAAATGACTGGCCAAAGGAAACCCAGAAGAAATACCCCATAAAAATAATTCAAACTGCCACGAGGGTGCGACTCAGGGACTCTCCCTCTGAGTCTGCCCATGTATCTATTCACACATACTGTACCCTTTTCCTCCAAATAAATACTTTACTTACTTCGCTGCTTTCCAGCCTTGTGGGAATTCTTTTCTGCAAAGCTGAAGGGCCAAGGCCCTTGTCACTGACCACTGGTCTAGTGGCTAGGATTTGGTGCTCTCACTGCTGCGATCTGACCTCAATCTCTGGCTGGGGAACTGAAGCCCAACTTCAAGCCACTGCAGGCTAAGGCCACTTGAAATCATTCTCCCCCAGGACTGGGACACACAGCAGGAGAGGAAGGAATGATTTGGAATCAAGGTGGCAGGACCTAAAAGAAACTGAAATTGAACTAGGGCTGTAAGACGAAAGTTGGATGACAGAAAGACTTTATACTTGGGGGTGTCCTTGGGCTCCTGCCCCCAATGCTTTCCCATTTAGGGGGATTAGTCCCAGTCCCTGTAGCAGAATTGGAAGAGACTACATTTCCATTTCTGAAGAGGGAGGAAAGTAGGGGGTCTACAGGCCCCCTTCGCCTCATTCCAGGTTACCCAGCTGGGCTTCAGGGAACCCTCTCCTGGTTGTGACACGGAGCACAAAACTTCCAGGAAGGAGCTAAGTTGTCCCATGAGGGAATGGAGACTTAGACTCCGGAGGTAGCTGTGGCTGCAGTTAAAAATTTACTGGGGTGAGCGGGACCCCCGAATCCCCTATGTCTAGCTCTTGGGAGTAGAGAAGGAGAAGCTTTCTGCAGCCTCACCTGCGCTTCTCCAGCTGGGGCACATGATGCCACTTACTCTGGTTTGCTTAGTCTGTTTCCCCATCTGTGGGAAGACAGGGTGTCAGGGCTCTATGTCCTTAATTGAAGGAGGGGCAGGAAGTGATTGGACGGAGGTCCCACGAAAATGAGATGGGGAGTGAAGGGTGAGGAAACCCAGGCATCCTGTCCCCCTCGGCTCTGTCCCTTGAGATCCCTGGGGTTACCCTTCCCCCACTTTGAGGCGGGAGGACCACCCAGAGTGCCCCCTAAGTTACCCGCTGAAGGCACACCGATATTCCAAGTCCACAGGGCTAGGAAACTGACATCCCGCGCCCCCCATCCCACCCCAGGGGCCGAGATCCTCCTTCCCCACCACCTTCAAGCCTTACCCCCAGCCCAGCAGTGGAGACCCTAACCCAGGCGTCCAAGAAACTTCCAGCAGAGTCTGTACAGGGCAGGGGGCGGAGCAGAGGCCGGCAGGGAGGGGGAGGAGAGTGGGGACCCCGCCAGCCCCCTCCGTTGTCCCAGTTCCCAGGCAGCTCTTAAAGGGACCAAGGAGAATTAGCTAGGGGCAGCTTAAGGGGGTAGGTGTAGAGGAAAGTGGGTGGTGGGGAGAGGATTAGGTCTGCCAGAGACAGGAAGACCAAAGTAGGGGGCCTGACACATCCCCTCTTCCTCCAGAAACCCCCAGACTCCTCAGTCTAGCCTTTTCCTCATCCCATGTGACCCCCATTTTGGCCACCCAGCTTATGACTACCACTTCCTCAAATCCTGGCCCCTATTTTCCCTTGGGTCCTTGCCCACTTCCTCCCCCTTCCCCATATTCATGCCACCCCAGTCTCCGGTGGGAGCTGCCAGCTGGCACTGACTGGTACTCAGCGCAAGGATTGTAAGGGCCTGAGGAGGCCTGGCCCCAGAGGGGGCGGGGAGGCCAGCACCTCAGAGTCCGTCCAGGTTGGCCGGGGTGGGTGGAAGCAAGAGCAGCCCTCCCCTCTCAGCTGCCTTCTAAGTCCTGCTCCCTCCACCCCTCCAGCTGGGCCGGCTGGGCCGGGGGCACCGAGGCTTCCGAGAGACTAAGAGATAAAAGGTCCCGTCTCAGCCCCTCCCTCCCGGCTCCCTGATAGGCTGTCAGGGTGGTGACACAGAAAAGGAAAATCTTAGCCAGTTACTTCTGGGCCTGGAGGGGCAGGGGGCAGCTGAGAGGGAAAAAGAAGTGGAAACTGAAAGTCAGCAGTGAGCCAGCTGAAAACCTCGGCTCTCATATCACTGCTCTGCTCAAAAATACCGCCTGGCTCCCCGGTGTCCTTGGAATTAATTTCAAGCTCCCTGATGGTATTCTAGGCCTCCTCTCATCCCTTCAACCTGGGAAGGCTCTGTCCAATCCACCTGGACCCTGCCTTTCCTCAAGTTATCAGTTTATTATTTTTTCTGTATCCTTTTTTTTATTCTTTTGTTTTTCTTCTTTTTTTAAATAAAAAAAAAATAAAAAATATTTTTTAAAATGAGAAAAAAATCATTTTTAGTCTTTTTTAAGTTTTAGTTTAAACGGTATTCCCTACCTGGGATGGTGTTTCTTCTCATTTCTACCTGGTAGAAAACATCCCACCTTGCCATGCCCTTCTGCCAAAGGATCCCTTCCTCCGTAAAGCCCTCCTGGGTCCTCCCACAGTATTCTGAGTTGCCGCAGTGTTTTCTGGGAATCAGGAGTCCTGGGCTCCTCCAGCAGTGAACTGGGCGACTTCAGGTAAACCTCTCGTTCCTCTGAGTCTCTGCTGCCTCCCTTAAAACGGGACTACTAATAGCCTGCCCCCTAGTGGTGAATGTGCAGATTAGTTCTATCGTTTTGGAAGCAATTTGGCTAGAGGTCTCAGGTTCTCCAAAAGTGCTCACACCGAGTGTATTTCTGAGTCTATGAATTTACAAATACTTATAAAGCACCTACTATGTTGTCAGACACTTCACTAGATACTGGAGATTCATACAGACAAAAACAGCTGCCCTGAGATGTATGTATTCCAGTATGGAAGACAGATGATGAACAGACACACACATGAAATATGTGCAGTGATGTTAAATGCCCTAGAGAAACAATACACCAGGGAGGGTGGCTCAGAAACTGTCAGGCTGAGAATGAGAAGGAGTGTGTGCATTCTCAGGGGCTTCAGTCGCATCCAACTCTTTGTGGCCCCATGGGTTTTCCTGGCAAGAATACTGGAGTGGGTTACCATTTCCTCCTCCAGGGCATCTTCCCAACCCAGGGATCGAACCCACGTCTCCTGAATCTCCTGAGGTGCAAGCAGACTCCCACTGAGCCACTGGGGATATCCATAAGCAGGAGGATGCTATCTCATTAAATTTGGTCAGGGGAGGTCTTACGGGGCGGGGCGGGGTGGGGGGAGGCGACATTTGAATAGAGACCTGAAGAAAGTGAGGGAACAAGCAAGCAGATATTTGATCGGGAAAGTGGTCCAGGCAGAGGGAACCACTTGTGCAAATATCCCGAGGCAGGCGCGTGCTTGATGTGTTCTAGGGAGTATCTGGGTAGTCACTGAAGTTGAGGGACAGCGGTGAGAGATGAGCTGCAGGAGTTGTCACGCCTGGCTTTGCATGCCATTTTGAGACCTCTGGGTTCTACACTGAGTGCTTTGGAAAGGCTCTGGAGGGTTTTGAGCAGAGGGGTGACCCAACTATTAAAGGACCACTCTACTACTGTGTGGAGAATAAAGTGTGTGGAGCACAGGCAGGAGACCGGTTAGGGAACTAATCCCATAACCCAGACAGGAGAGGGTGGTGGTGGTGGTGGTGGTGAGAATGAGCTGGATTCCAGATACATCTTAAAGATGGAGTTGGCAACATTCACTAATGGATGAAACTCGAGGTATGAGAGGACAGGAGGAGTTAAGGACGAGCTCCAGGGTTTTTGACCTGAGCACCTGGAAAGAAGGGTGGTCATCGGCCAAGGTGGAGGAAATTATAGGCAGAGCAGGTAAGACTGGAGCAGAGGGGTAGAAACCAGCATATCAGTTCTGGACATACCAACATTCAGATGCCATTTGACTTCAAGTGGGTATTCAGGCCCTGGGTCAGGACACAGGAATGAGCTAAAGATTTAAGAGAGTCACCAATCTATGGAGGGTGTTTAAAGTTGTGAACCTGGAGGAAGACTCCAGGGCCTAAGTGTAGACAGAGGGGAGATTTGGATGCTAGGCCACTCCCTCTGTCAGGGACCAGGGAGAAGAGGATGACTCAGCAATATTGGCTGAGCCGTGACAAACAGGGTCAGAGAAGATGAAGACTGGGCCACTGGGTTAGGAACACGCAGGTCACAGGGACCTTGCAAAAGCACTCTTTTTGGAATGAAGGAGGAAGCAGGTCAGCAGCTGAGAGTTAGGAGAGGAAGTTTGAAGAGAGAGGAGAGGTGTGAAATAGTCATCTGGAGAAAGGGATGACTGAGTTCGAAACAGCAATAGCAGAGGAGGAAGTCCCAGGGGTGTGTGTGGTCATGAATTTAAAGTAAGATTTCATGCTAAGAAACTACCTGAAATATTTACAGAAAAGGGATTCACTGCTGCATTACTTACAATCATAAAATTGAGAATTAATCTAAATGTCCAGAGGGGGTGGTTAAAATGAAGTGTTGTATATTCATTCAGCCACTAAAAATGGCCGCAAAATATCTGCAAAACTTACGACTTGATAGCTGTACATAGATAAAATTGAGAGGAAAAAGCTTTCTCCCTTATCTTAAGAACTGATGTGAGAAAGATAATCCTGCCAATGGAAAGATGAGCAAAAAGGATAGAAATACGTTATTCACACCAGAAGAAAAGTAAATAACCAATGTATGTGGATGGGAAAAAAAATTTCAACTTCTCTTCAAAGAAATGCAATTTGAAACACTAATGAACTGCAATAGTTTTCCTAACAGGATGACAAAAATCCTGGTGTTGGGAAGAGTTTGGGGGCAAAGTGGGCTCTGCTGCATGTGAGAATGGTAAGCAGCCAGTTTCTCTGGGTAACACTTAGCAATATTATCAATAGCCTTTATAACATGTATACCTTTGATTCAGCTAGTTCCCTTCTTGGAATTTATTTCATGGAAATACCTACAGATATGTGCAAAGATACCTGTTCCAGGACACATTATATATAAGAATCAGGAGAAAACTGTAAGTATATGTATGTAAGTTGAAAAAAAAAATGCTTGAAGGCCTCCCTCCATGGTATTCATAGAGGTTATCCCTGAGTAGGGGAAGCATAGATGGTTATTATTTTTCCCTTGTTCTACCTTCTCTGTAATGGTCAACTATTGCTTTAGTTAGTGTCTGGTAATGAAAGTCGCTCAGTCGTGTCCAACTCTTTGCAACCCCATGGACTGGAACCGCCAGGCTCCTCTGTCCATGGGATTCTCCAGGCAAGAATACTGGAGTGGGTAACCATCCCTTCTCCAGGGGATCTTCCCAACCTGAGGATCAAACCCAGGTCTCCCATATTGCAGGTAGCTTCTCTACCATCTGAGCCACCAGGGAAGCCCCAAGTATTACTTACAGGATAGGAAAAGAGTCAATATTATTTAAAAATAACCCATATGGGGGAATTCCCTGGTGGTCCAGTGGCTAAGACTCTGTACTCTCAATGACAGGCGGCCCAGGTTCAATCCCTGGCCAGGGAACTATATCCCACATGTTGCAGCTAAGACCTGGCACAGCTAAATAAGTTAATTAAAATAATTCATAAATTAACTTAGAAAATAAAAACAATCCTTATAAACTTTGAAATAACATTGGAAAGTGCTGATGCATGTCAACTGAGTAAAGCAGAATTAAAGTTTAAACCACGGTGAGATCTTAACTATGTAAAGTGTATGCTCAGGGGGAAAAAAAATCTGAAGGAAAATCCATCAGGGGGTTGCCTTTGGGTGACTGAAAAGGGATGATTTCTTTTTTTCTTCCTCGTAATTACTTGTGTTTTCCGCTTTACTACAGAGTATGTGTTATATGCTAACAACAACGACCAAATTGTTAATAGTCATGTGTGGTCCTCTGAGAGTCACATGAGGTAACCACGTGTGACGCACCCGCTGGGCGGAGTTGGAGCTACCAATTCGACTGCGTGGTCAGCTTGCCCAGGTTTTGTGGACCTGCCTCACCCTCCGCCTTCCTCAAGAGCAGGGACGTTGCCTGCTAGCCCAGCCCTCACTGCTTCCTGCGCGGAGCCCCCCAGTGTTCAAGCTGCCGGGGGAACCCACGCCGTGAGCGGGGCTCTGGCGCCCCCAGGTGTCAAGTCTGGGAAGTTCGTATGGACGGTCTCATTTAGAAAAGATGTGGACTCCATTGACGCCCAAGTCCCATATTCCCTGGGACCCCTGAGTCCTTGCCTGGGACCCAGAGAGAAAGGATTCCCTTCTTCAGAACCACCCTCCCCTGAAAAGGACCGCTTCCTCAAGTCCATGCTCTATCCTCTCCGCATCCCTTTCCCTGAGGCACCTGGCTTCAACCCCTAGGCAACCAGGACTTTCCAGCAGGACTTAAGAGGTTTTTCTCATCTCACTCATTTTGCTTTCTCCAGTTCTTTTTCCCACAGCCCAGGCATGCTCTTTTTCTCTCTGACTTTTGACTGCGGGCTCAACTCATCTGCCCCAGGGAATGTAAACTTATACTTTATCATCACTTTTTTTTTTCCAGAGGGGAGCATGTCACAGAAGCAGGGGTCTGCAGCGAGGATGCTGGGTTCTCTCTGCCATCTAGTAGCCATGTGGTCTTGTTGAGTCAGCTCTGAGCCCCCACTTCCAGGGACAAAGGGGACAAAAACCACCCGTCAAGACAGCATGAGGGTCAAATGAAATAGCGCAGAGATGCTTTGGAACCTCTAAAGGGCCAGAGAAGGGTTGGTCCCGGTAGTGCATTTTCCCTGCTTGGGATCCTTTCCCTCAGTCCGGTTTCCTCATTCCCCTCCATTAGAGGCCTCCCCCTGAGGCTCCTACTCCACCTGACCTACCCGTTTGTCCCCAGCAGTCCACTGGAGTGTGAGATCCCCGAGAACACTGCGTGCACGGTCTTGTCCATTTCCCTGTCTCCGAGCTGAGCAGTCTGGCTCAGAGGGACATTAACTGTGTGCCTGCAAAGTCAGTCCTGCCCTTTCCTGCTAACACCCCCCTCCCCATCTGTCCTCGCCCCGGGTCCTGAGATGTCACCCCCGTCAGACTGGGTCTGTATCATCGTGTGTGTGTCTCGGTATTCGTGCTGAGCTCAGGGTCCAGCACAAAGAAGGCTCTCGCTAAGTGCTGGCTGGTTGAAGGAAGTCAGGAAGGAAACACTTGCCTTCAGGCTCTGCCTCTCTGCGGGACTCGGAGAGGGCCCCACACTGGGTGGGCAATGCTCATGTCAGAGCGTCTCCCCAGCAGCCACCGCTGGGTGCCCAGCTGTGGTCCTGAAGCTCTGAGGTCCCTGTCTCCCCTAGAGCAGGGGAGAGGCTGGGCGGCGTGAGGATGCGGGTGACCGAGTGACACGCGTATGGGACCCTCAGAAAACGCACAATGACACCCACCAACAAAGACACCACGGCAGCCAGGGATAGAAACAACTAGTGTATTGATTCAGGGTGGAGAGAAGGGGTGCAGATGGGAAGTGGGAGGCAAGGGGCTCCTTAGTGTTCGCCAAAACCCGCTGCCGCACACCCTCCACGCTTCCTCCCCCTTTCTCCTCTTCGGTGGGGGCCCAGCAGGCTCTCCCCGTTTCTAGTAGGCCTCTCTCCCTCCTCCCCCACACCCACCTGACCTTGATCAACCTCCAGTGACTGGGCAGAGCCCACCCCTGGCTCTAAAGCTAGGTGAAGGCAGGCTCAGACTAACCTTTCTTCCCCCTCCTTCTACCTCCCGCCTCATTCCCATCTCTTGTCTAAATAACATACAGAAGAAGCAAACGCAGCTGGGACCTGGGAGAACTGAGTCACCCCGGGGCTAGGGAGAAGGGGGGACGGGGCGGGGCAGGCGGAGGAGCTTCTGCCAGGGGTAGTGGACGATGGGGGCCGGCCCAGGGGTGAGGCTCAGCCCTCCTCCCTTGGAGGCTGGCGGAGCAGACTCCACGCCTGCCTCTCAGGCACCATGTCACGGGGTCCCCGGGATGGGGGTGGTGGGCAGGGCAGAAAAGCAGAAACGAGGCTTTGTAAAAGCATCCCCTCTCCTTGGCTCCCTCTTTGGTTTTAAGGCAGATACGGAGTTTCTCGGAAGCAGGGAGAAAAGGAGGGAATTGAGATAGATGCGCGCTTTTTTTTTTTTGGCTTATGTTTTTCCTTCGGTATAAAACCACTGTAGAAAATAACTTCTCTTAGAAAAACAAAAAACAAGACATAGAAGAAAAAATAAAGGGGTATTTTTCTTTGGCTTCAAACCCCTTCCCGTGAGGCGCAGGGCAGGGGTGGGCATGAGGTGAGGAAGAAGCACGGGCCTCCGCCCCCACCCCTGCCTGGAAGGTCCCAGGTTACATGATGCTGCAGTTCTGGGGGTTCTAAGAGAGAAGAGAGAGCAGGAGAGGTGTGAGTGGCAGTGCTGGGCCGAACCCTCCCTTCCCCTCTTAACCCAGCCCCGCCCCTGCCCTCCAATCTGGGGCTCAGACAGGAGCGGCAGGACGCGGGAGCAGCAGCCCTCTAGGATCTTGGGCTGCGGGGAGGAGGCTCCCACTCCCCCGGGCCGCGGAAGAGAAGGCGCTCCCTCCCACAGGGCCGCCTGGTCCTAACCCTCGAGGACTGGGGTCCTCTGCCCGCCGGGTGGGGGTGTGGAGACACAGGGCCGACTCACCTGGGTTCGGGGTCTGGAGTTGCCCAGGAGGTAGGAGCGGGTGACCAGGCTGTCCCCGAAGCTGCCACCCCCACTGCCCCCCACACTCCGGTAGCTGCGAGTGACTGTGACACTTGAGGCGGAGGAGCCAGAGGAGATGGATCCGCCCACCGGGGCTCCCGAGCCGCTGGCAGACGCCTTGTCTGCGGGCTGCCCGCAAGTCCCGCACAGCACGGTGCGCGAGCGCAGGTTGTACTCGGCAGGGTCCCCCGAGCTGCTGCCTGCGTGGGAGCCCTGAGGAGGGAGACAAGGCTCAGGCCGGACGGCGAGTCTGGGACTGACCGCTCAGGCCCAACACCCAGGCTCCGCGCTCCGGCAGGGTCCAGGCAGAAAGGTGGGCTTCTGCCCTCGAGTAGCCTAACTGGTGGGTGGCAGGGCTTGGGGCGAGGGGGATGGACCTGGGCTGGGAAGAGGGGAAGGGAAGGACATGACAGGGGGAAGGGTCAGGAAGACTTGGGGACAGGCAGGGAACAGGAGCTGTGGCTTTGACTCTTGTCTTAGCTACTCTAAGCTTCAGAGGGGAAGGTGACAGAGTGAGCAAGCTTGGACAGCGGCAGGCATGCAAAATTAACTGGGGAGGAGGGCAGGTGAGAGAGACCCTTCTCCCAGGAAAAGTGGGGGAAATGAGAGGCCATGCATGTGATCAGGGTGGGGAGGAGACAAGAAAGGAGATGCATGCAACAGAAGTGAGGGGGAGAGAGGCAGGGCTGCGCGCCCCACGTCTGTCCTCCCTTCCCCGCCCCGGGGGATCAATTCGGACTCTTGTCCACTGCTCCCATAGGAAGACTCCGTGGCATCGGAAGTTCCCACTCCCTTCCTTACCAGAGTAGGGCACCCAGACACCTGGGGTCCCTGTTCAAGGTATAGGGAGGAGAGAGAAGAAAAGCCAGGGCAGCGAGTGAAGTTCCAAAACGTTCTTTAATGAAAAGACTTTTTTGGCAGGGGGAGGCCAGGGAGAGGGTGTCCCCAGGCCCGGCTGGGTGCCCTGGTGTGGGCTGGGCCTCAGCGGCGGCTGCCACTCACGTGGTGGTGATGGAGCAGATCGTCTCCATCCTCATCCTCGTCATCCTCGACCACAGTCACCGAGCGTACCAGCTTGCGCATGGCCACCTCCTGCCGCGGACACAGGACAAGGGTTAGGGCTGTGGGTCGGAGAAGGCGCACCACCCGCTGGCCACCAACAACCTGCTCATGCTCTGCCCCTGTCCAGGCTGTGACTTGCTCTGTCCTCCAGGGCACTGGAGTTAAGAAACTTGTTTCTACTCCAGGGGCATGCGGTCAAGTTCTCTGGATAGGAGCACAATCTGCCCTTAACCATGCTCACTGTCTAACCCCCCACCCCTCCTGCTGCTAGGGGAGGTATCTCTGGGTCCGTACATGGGGTGGAGAGTTTGGGACCTGGGAGAAAGCGGCTCTGAATTGGGGTGGGGGCAGCTGCCTCCAACTCTGGCCGCTGGGGGCAGCCTTGTGCAGTGAGAGGCCAGCCTGCAGCATACTCACTTCCCCAGTGGAGTTGATGAGGGCTGTGCGCAGGCTGTTTCCACAGCCCCAGGTGTTCTGCGCCTTCCACACCAGGTCGGTAGGGGGGCTGTGGGTGGCCCCAGCTCCTGCAGCCCAGATCTGGGGGAGGGAGAAATCATTAGGGAAAGGCACTCACACTCCAGCACACCCAGCCTCAGGCCAGCCCATCCCGACCCTAGGCCACCCCGGAGTCCCAAACACCCGGCCACTCACCGTCACCACCTGCCCGGCCTTCAGAGTGAACTTTGGAGGGAAGCGATAGGTCAGCAGGGGGTCATCTCCATTCTGGCGCTTGATCTGCCAGTTGCCCATGGACTGGTCCTGCCCGGTAGGGAAGGGGCAGGTGAGAGAGGCTCCTTCAGACTCTTAGAGGGTTTATCACCTTCTATTCCTCCCCTCACGGCTCTCCCCCATCAAGGATAAATAACAGCTACATCTATGGGCACTTAGGCTGTACCAGACCTACTCAGTCCTTTCATCTTCCCAAGAACTCAAAGTTATTCATGCCTATTCTGCAGATGACGACGCTAGGAGAGGTTAAATACATTGCCCAAGAAGGTCTCACTGCTCTGATGAGTCCTGGGGTCAGGACTGGAACAGGAGTGTGGAGGAGATACCCACACTTGCCCTGGTCTGATGTGAGGAACAACCCTCCCCGCAAACTCCACCCCTTCACCTTGCAGGTTTTCTCTCTAACCCGACGGCACTTCTCACACCCGACCTGGGAGGCCTACCTCGTTGGACTTGTTGCGCAGGCGCACGAACTTGCCCTCCTCGTCCACCTCCTCCACGGCCACGCGCCCGCTGGTGCGCGCGTGCTGAGAGAAGCTGCTTCGGCTCTCGGTGGACTCCAGCTTGCGCTTTTTGGTGATGCTGCCCCCGCTCTGTGTCTGGGACGAGTGGGATGAGGCCCGGCCCCGGCTGCGCTGCGAGGTGGGGCTGGGGGACAGGCGGAGCCTGTGGAGAGGGAGGCAGGGTCAGGAGGTCGAGTCAAGGCCGGTGGCAGGCAGGCAGGAAGAAGCACCTCCCTGCCTCCCCCGAGGCCCACCTCTCCTCCTCGCCCTCCAGGAGCTTGCGGTAGGCGTGGATCTCCATGTCCAGGGCCAGCTTGATGTCCAGCAGCTCCTGGTACTCGTCCAGCTGCTGCTGCATCCTTGCCCGCATTTCCGCCATCTCCCGCTCCTTGTCTGCCAGCAGCCGCCGGCTGGTGTCGCGTTCACGGGCCAGCGAGTCCTCCAGGTCCCGCAGCTTCGCTTCCTTAGCTGCCAGCTGATTAAGGGGGAAGGGGGGTCTGGTGAGCTCTCAAGGGTCCAGGGTATGGAGAGGTAAGGGACAGGGGTAGGGGCAGACCCCTGGGGCACACACCACCCCCACCCCCACCCCTGTCTTCAAATTCCCATCAGCGCCTTTCATGGACTCTAACGTGGCTGTGGCTGGCTGGCCACTGGGAAGTCTTTCTCAACCTCCGACTGAAATCTCTTAATTTGAGGCCATCTCCTCTGCCACAAATGGCACAGCCAGCTACAATATTGACGCTGTTAACACCTCACTATGCCTGCAATGTAGGAGACCCCAGTTTGGTCCCTGGGTCTGGAAGATCCCCTGGAGAAGGGAATGGCTACCTATTCTCCAGTATTCTTGCCTGGGAAACCCCACAGACAGAGTAGCCTGGCAGGATACAATCTCCAGGGTCGCAGAGAGTCAGACATGACTGAGCAACTAACACTTTCACTGTTTTTTTTTTCCCACTTTTAACACCTCACAGTGAGTCTTGAGGCAGATCTAAGAGTTAGGGAGGACGGGGGTGATCTCTATATTCAAATGGGAAAACCCAGACTCTGAGAAAAGTGAAGGTCAGGCAGGCAAGATAAGAGGTAGACCTGGAACAGCAAACAGGTCAAGTGACTCCAAACCCCGGGCTTCTCACTCAGTCTATGCTCCTGGGGGCATATTCTGCGCCCTCCCCTGTGGGGAGGGGACAGGCGGTGGGGGAGGTGGTGGGGAAGGTGGGGGCAGCACCTGCTTCTGGAGCTGGCTGAGCTGGGC
This sequence comes from Odocoileus virginianus, assembly GCF_023699985.2. Lineage (NCBI taxonomy): Eukaryota > Metazoa > Chordata > Mammalia > Artiodactyla > Cervidae > Odocoileus > Odocoileus virginianus. Next base: position 12,676,385 of record NC_069678.1, on the reverse strand, counting down.
CGACCCTGTGGGGAGGGGACAGGCGGCGGGGGAGGCGGTGGGGAAGGTGGGGGCAGCACCTGCTTCTGGAGCTGGCTGAGCTGGGCCGAGAGGCTGTCGATGCGGATGCGAGACTGCTGCAGCTCCTCGTGGGCTGCCCCCACCAGGTTGCTGTTCCTCTCCGCCGACTGCCTGGCGTTATCCAGCTGGCGGGGAGGACACAAAGGTTAGGGCTGCAGGGACCGACGGGGAAGGAGGCAGGGGCCCGAGAAGGACATCGCTGCTGCAGCCCGAGGTCCGGGGCAATCTCAGCTCCTGCCCCTGTCCGCCTGATCTCCTGCAGGACATCTTAGGGAGGGCAGCAGGGAGGGCTGCTGGGGACAGAGGCAGCAGGGGAACCCCAGGAGAGTGAGCACCTTGGCAGAATAGGTCTTCTCAAGCTCCTTCTTGTACTGCTCCACCTGGTCCTCATGCTGGGCCCGCAACTCCTGCAGGGCATCTGCCAGCCGGCTCTCAAACTCCCGCTGCTTCCCATTGTCAATCTCCACCAGGCGCGTCTCATGGCGGCGTTTGGTCTCACGGAGCTCCTGGAAGGGGTGGACCCAGAGACCAAAATCAGAACTAGTCCTTTGAGGATGAGGCCCAAGTGGCTGAGTGCCCAGCCCAATCCTAACCCTGAACAAAGTCACTGTGAGCTCCACTTTAACCTGGGGGCTGGCCACCACTCCCCCCAGCCCTCACCCCCACTCCCCATCACTAGTACGAGCCAGCCTGCTAGGGGACCTCTGCACACATCTGATACCCCAGCCTAGCTCTGACATCTTTCACCACCAGGCCCCAGTCCTCCGGTCTGAAGGACACAGTTCCCACCTCGCTGTAGATGTTCTTCTGGAAGTCCAGCTCCTCCTTCAGGGTCTGCAGCCGGTTCTCAGCATCCACTCGTCGCAGCATCTCATCCTGAAGTTGCTTCTTGGCCTCGCCCAGGGCTGCCTCGAGCTGAGAGGAAGGGGACGGAGGTCAGGGAGAGGGGTCATAGGACACCAGAGCTGGAAGGAAGCTGAGAAGGGGGTCATGTCCAGCACCTCCCTTTATATGTGGAGAAACAGGCCTAAGGGAGCAAGAGCCTTGGATGCCCACAGAAGTGATGACACATCTACTTCCTCGCAGTGATGACCTTGGATAGGTGCTGTGCTAATGAAAATATAGATAGTGCCTCCTCTCTGTATAGCTGTATTTTGCTATAGCCACTGCTCTAAAGGAAGTATGTCCAGAGTACAGAAGGAGCATGAGGGAAGGGACCAAAGTGTGCCTGAGGTGGTAGCGGGGGGCTTGTAGGAAGGCCTCCAGAGTCTGAGATCTGAAGGACAGGTGAGTGGGCAGATGGGAGCAAGTACAAGGGCGCAGGGGTAAGAAAGCACACACGTGCACTTCAGGATCTTCGGAAGGCTCAGTACTGCTGAAGCCTGAAGGATGGGGCCCTGCAGGGGGAGATGACGGCAGAGGTGGCTGGACTGGAAGGCAGGCGCTGGATCATGGACCCATGGATCGCACCCTTACTGTCATGGAAAGATCCTGACGCTTGAGTAGGGGGTGCACCCTTCTTAGATCTTCATCTCAGAAAGCACAAGCTGGGCGGTGCAGCTGGGAAGGGCTGGGGGCAGGGCCTGGGAGGAGAAAGGCCCAGCCTTGATTTTCTGGCCAAACTGCCGGCTTCTCCTGGTCTCTCCACGGTGTACAAGGTCCTAGGTGGCAAGGCCTAGCAGGGAAGAGAGCCCTGGACAGAGGCTTGGTGGCTGACTCTAGTCCTGACCTTGCTCTGAGCAGATGTGGCTGTGAGATTGGGAACAAGCCTGCTTCTTTGATTCTGTTCCCTAGCTTTTAACATGAGACTAGATGCTGGAATGGATAGCAAAGTGTTTGAAAGTAAAGACCACCGTATACATTAAAAGCATATGTCCATATATGATCAACCATCAGCTCCCAACTAGGGCTCTGTGGACAGACTACACTCCCATCATCCAGAGAGGTCACGGCTGTCTATAGCAAGGCCAAACAGGAGGGATCCAGGGCCAGGCACAATTCATTTCAAAGCTAGATGGAAATGGCTTGTGGATTCTTTTAAATTCATGGTGCGAGACACCATGGGCAGCAAGGGAGGATGCACTATGGTCTGGATGGATGCAGCAATGCTAGGACACGGGAATGGCTCTGATGCTGTGGGACAGGTCAGACCAGGCACCTCTTGAGAATGCCTGGAGTGGAGCAGTGAGTGTTCGTTTGGGCAGGGGGCAGGGACAAGGGTCAGGTGGGGTCTCGGGTGGGCCTCACCTTGGCCACTTGCCCCCGCAGGTCATGCAGCTCGCCCTCCAGCGTGCGCTTCTCGCTGAGAGCAGTGCTCAGTGCAGCTTCCTTGGAGTTGAGCAGAGCCTCCAGGTCCTTGAGCCGGGCCTGGGCAGCCATCAGGTCTCCCTCCTTCTTGGAATTGCTAAAGAAGCCAGAGAAGAGTGGGTTTAAGAGGAGGAGTCTGTATGCCTAGACAGAGTCAGGTTCCCCCAGGGAGAGTGAGAAGTCAGGTCCTGGGAGGTCAGCCGCAGGACCTGGCTCTGCTATCCCCCAAGCTGCCAGGAGAGGGCATCCTTGGTTCTGGTTTGTTTGCATCTGCCCGCCTCTGGGGCTGGACTCCCACTTCTCCCAAGGCCCCCAAAACCCCTTTCCTGCTTCTCCACCCTTCCCATGACTCAGTGCTCAGGAACGTGCCTGAGGCCAAGGGCAAAGCCCGATCGCAGGAGATGAATGCTTTTCCCTCTCTCCCCTCCCATTCCTTCCCAAAGAGACAGAACCACCTTTGTCTCCTGCCCATTCCCACATAGGGCCTTAACCTTCTCCCCCGACTCCACCCACCTTCCATTCAGACCAGCCTCCTCCTCTGCAGAGATCCAGAGAGCCAGGCTCCTAGCCCTGGGGTCTGAGTGTCCCTGACGCTTATCAGTTTGAGTGCTAAAAGTGTCAGTCACCTCTCCTAGGCCCTTTACACACCAGGGACTGCTGGGAGGGGAAGTCTGGATAAAGCTCAGAGAGACCTGGAATGAAGTCGACCAGGCACTGTATTGACCTTTCCCTTTCTCAGACCTAGTCTGGGTCCCCTGATGGGGCAGAGCACAAGGGTTCCAGCCATCCCTCTCTCTGGGTCTCATCAGAGCCTGAGAATGCTGAGCCCAACCTATCGACCACAAGCCCAGCATCTGGCTCCAGATGTGACCCCAGGCCTCCAGGTCCATCTGGGCTCCAGCCTTGAACCTCCACACTCCTCAAACTGGGTAAAGCTTTAACTAGAACCAGTTCAAATGGGGGGTGGCCTCTGCCACCTCCCTTCCCTTTCCGGGCCCCTGATTATTTCTGCTGGATAGTGACCTGGAAAAATAGAGGGATCCTATTTTCTTAAAGACCTCTGGGGAACACAAGAACTTCCCAGTTGTCATGATCCCTTCCCCGATGTGTGGGGAGAGAAAGCACTAGACGCAGGGAGGGGAAGGAAAGAGCCTAGGGGCCTAGTCCCAGCTGCCATATGCGACTCATCAGACTTCAAGCATGAACCCACTTGGGCAGATGGAAAAAAGGAAAACCAAATGTGGGCAGGGGGAGAAAGGAACTCCATCCTGGAAAGGAGAGAAGTGGCCCTGCCAACATTTTTCTCCTGCCACCAAGCCCTCGGCTCCAAGAGACCCAACAATTCAGTGTGAAGAAAGATGGAGAAGCTCTGGACGGAGGGCCCAAGACTGAGGCGGTATGCTCCTGCCACTAGCTTAGAAGTCTTCAAACAGGAGTCACCTCCCCTCCGACTGGGCTCAACTGCGAGGGGGAGAGACTGCCACCCAGACAGGCAGGGGAAGGATGTGAAGATCTGGGGGAAACACCCCCAGCCTTGCTCTGTCCAGGCCTCTGGCCACATTTCAGAACAAGCTGTTTAGAGCAAGATAGTCTGTCTCCTGTGAAAAGAGGCCCTTCCAGACCTGAAGGATCTCTCCCCTCCTCCGTCTTAGCCAGAAAAGCTAAAAATAAAGTAAAAACCCAGCTCAGGTTTTGGCTGCCATCCGGCCCAGCCCCTGGCTGGGAGCACAGCCCCAACTTTCCATGACTTCAGAACTTTTCCGAAGCTGAGGCAGCTGTAGGGGGAGGAAAGAAGAAGAAGAAAAACCGCTGGTAAAGTGAAGCGACACGGCAGACATAGATTCCGAGTTCCTTGGGCAGACTCCAAGGCTGGCAGGGACTTCCCAGAACAGGCCTCCCTGCCCTGAAGGCTAACGGCTGGGAGGCTCTCAGAACTTAGAGAACTGGGAGGAGCTTTGCATAGGTTCGGCTTAACCCCCTCCTTTTACAGATGAGGAAACTGAGGCACAGAGGAGGAAGGTGAGTGACCCTGGGTCAAACACAGCATGCAGCTCCGGGGACCCAGGCGGAGTCACAGTCAACTCTGGCTGCTGATCAGGACTCCTCCCCCGGCTCCTCCTCCTACTTAGCCACAGGTCTAGAAAGAACCGAGACGCCAGCAGGAGACAGGGCTCCTGATCCAGCCAGCCTGAGCTGGGAGAAGCAGGAAGGAGCACCATGATGCTTTCAGAAGACATCTCAAGGGTGTCTCTTCCCTAGTCCTGCCTCCATGGCCTCCTCAGACCCAGAGGAGAAACATCAGAAGTTCTCCTTGGAAATACCTTTCCTGTGAGAGTGCCAGGCACACACAGGAAATGTAGCTGCATGGTCCCTGCCCTCGGGGGCTCACAGCCGGACAACTGCAGGATTTTGTCCTTCAGTCTAACCTCTTCAGTTAGGACTGCTCCCAAAGGTGGGGTGGTAGTAATACTAATATTAATACTAATAGACTAATACTAGTAATCATATAATGACAGCAAACAGACCTGACTGTGTACACGTTATGGTTGTTGTTCAGCCGCTAAGTGGTGTCTGATTCTTTGCTCTAAAGACTGTATTAACTGAATCGCCACAGCTTCCCCACTGAGACAGGTGCTAGTCCTAGGTGATGAAGGAAACAGGCTGGGAGAACTCTGCCCAGGGTCCCTCCAGGATCCTGCAGCAAGTCGGGAGCAGAGGTGTGAATGGGTGCTGGACGGCTCCCCCAGCCCTGCTAATGGTCTCCAAAGAAATTAAGGGGATGATTTTCCTTCCCCTCCTGGCGGCTTTGATTAGCACTTAAAAGAGTTGCAATGAAAGGACCGAGACACACCAGGCAGATGAGGGAAACCACTTGAGCAAAAAGAGGGAAGCAAGGAAGAGCCTTTGTGGTTTTCTCAGTCAGGCTCGGGGAGCTCCCCTCTGCGGGGAAGCAGCTGCTATCACCCATGGGCTTATGACTCAGACCTCAGGAGTCCTATGGCCAGGGAGCCACACGCACTCCCCAAGAGACGGCTGGGGGTGGGGCACGGAAGCCAGCAGCTCCCCAACCGCCTTGTCAGTCTTGCCTGTCCACTAGCTCCAAATGACATTGCTTCCTTAGTCGGGGTCCCCAGCCCAAACAGGGACCCCAAGCGGACACTGGCCAGGCGTTCAGCCCAAGCGGCGGTGCGGCCTGTGCCCCAGCCCACCGGGGGCCAGCAATGGGAAAGCTGGGCACAGGCTGCCCCACCGTGGGCTGGCAAGGGGAGCTGGGAAGGGTGGGACCCGGGGGCTCCACAGGTGACTCATCCTCCAGCAGACAATACCCGGGCAGGTGTCAGGAAATCCTCTAGTGCTCACAGGGGAGACCCTGGCAGTACCCACGTCCTGCCCAGCAACCCCCCCCAACCCCGCGCCGCGCCACGAGGAGCCCAATCTCTCCCTCCCATCCGGCAGGCTCCTCCAGCACTGGAGTGGGTTCATCCCAGCGGGCTCCTGAGACAAGAAGGGCTGGGCATCCTGTTTCTAAACTCTTCCCACGGCTGGCAAATCTGATCGCAGAAGGCGGGAAAAGTGGGGTGGGGCAGGGCAGAAGAGCAGAGAAGAAAGGGATAAGGCCGACACACGGGAGCTGGGAGCGGGCTTGCGTGCTACCAGGCCGGGGCGCTATTAGACAGAGGCTGGAGGGAGAGGGGAGCCGGGCTTCAGGGCCACTGCAGGGCAGGACGCTAGGGGCTTCTTGGCCGGGGGTGGGGGTGGGGAGCAAGCGCCTGGCGCAGCAAGGGGGCTGCATGGGCACCGCGCCAAGCGCTGACCTGCCGGCTGAGTCACCCTTCTCAGCCCAGCTCGGATACCAGATATGGAAGCCAGGGCGGCCACAGGCCTGTTTGGGCCCGGTTGCTGGGAGCAACTTGCTAGGCCCCGAGGGAAAGGCCCCCATTTCCTCCGCTGGACTGAGGAACACGAGGCGCGCAGAGACAGCCGGCTGGGGCTAAAAATAACCAGTGGGCGGGGCGGATGGCCACTGGGGCAGTGGACGAGCCCGGCCAGCCCGCCGGGGCTCCCTCAGACCCGCCCCAGGCCCCTCACTGGCCACGCCCCAGGCTCACCAGCCCACGGAGTTCCCCATCGCCGGGCGGAGAAGAGGGGGAGGGGAGGCAGGAGCATCGAGATCCCCGAGCCCCGGCATTTCCTGCCTCACCAAAACCGGAGCCCCCTGTGGCTGGGCAGGGCAAAGCAGGGCTGGGTGTGCAGCCGTGAGTCCCAGCCCGCCCCTCTCCTCCCAGACATCTAGACCTCTTCCCAGGCTGACTCCCTGCCAGGTGATGGGGTCCCTCCTGTGGCCACCCCAAGCCGGGCCCCCACGTTCCAACCACCCTTCCCTTTGTTCCAGCAACCCCTCCCACTGCAATGTATCCTTCCCTCCCTCCACCTATCCTAATCCACACCTGCCTCCTTGGTTTGAGCCCTGCCTCAGCCCTGCGCCTCCAGACCCAGCCACATCTCTCTCCTCTTCCACGTCCATTCAGCTGTTTTACCTGCTGCTCTATTCTCTTTCCAGTTATAAGTGTGTCTCAGGGCTTTTTCCATTATGTCCCCAAATGCCCTGAGGCCAGAAGTTTCATTTGCTCAAGGTTTCTAAGGGGGAACCTCCTTCTAGAACAATTCCTGCCCTTTTACAGGTGGGGAAACCGAGGCCTGGAGAAGAGTAGGCTCAGACCCTAAAACCCTGCCCACCCGGTCATCTGAGGACACTCAGAGCAATGGAGACAGGCGCAGAACATGGCATGACGCACGCAGGGCGCGCAGAAAGTGGGCAGCAACACCCAGGAAGAGAGCCTGGGAGACACTTGGACTTCTGCTCAATGGCTAGGAGTCACCCTAGTACCCAAGTGATGACGCAGGCCTGGTGACGGGGTCCTCAGACATCAGCTACCCCTCAGCTCTGCGTGGGGCCGTGAGGTTCCACAGTTCTCTCCCAAAAGGAACCACGGTGGGGTTTCCTGGCTGGTCTGTGGGTCTCCATCACTCTCAGGTATGGTCAGGAGGTGGAAGCGCTGGGACACTTGGTTCCCCACTCTGGCTTTCAAGGCACAAGCCCTCTCTGGAAAGGAGAACTTAAAGAGAGGAAGTGACAGGGGCAGGTGTTCTAGGGACTGAGAAGCCCCTTGAACCTTCCCCAAAGGCCACCCTGTGGAAGGGCTGAATGTCTTACACCTGGAAAGTATACGGGAGGATCCCAGTACGGACCCCCCCACCCAGGCACACGCACCCACAGCAGGCACGGCTCTGCTTCCGCACGCCTCCTGTGGGTGTGACAACCACCACATGTGCTCGGGGTCCGAGGGCCCTCAGATCCCCTTCCAGAGCTGCTAGGCTCCCAGCTGTCCTCACCCCAGACAAAGCCAGGTCTTAATTCTAGGCAAAGGGCGGGTTGGAATGGGGGAACTGGTGCTGAGAAGGGGGACAGGAGGCCTGTTGACATGTTCAGACACAACTCCAGCAGAGGCGCTGGGCCTGGCGCAGGGCCAGGCCTGAGTCACAGCTGCTGGGCGTATCAACGTGGCATTGTGCAGCAGTGGGAGAGGCCTGCAGTCAGAGGCCGGTGCGCTGGGGTCCTGGACAACAGGCGGCAGGCTTCCTGACCAACTGCTCCCTCCTGCCAAACTCCACTTTTCTTCTTCCTGGCCTGTCTCTCCAGAAATCATTCCTGTGTTGTCATAAAAATGCAGGCCAAGGCCTGAAACAGACCAAAAGAAGGGCATGGAGGGGGAGAAGGATGGCCTAGGAAGAGATAGGTCCTGGGTGTGGGAGGGAGGGAGGGAGGCCACTGGCCAACAGGTGGGACATTTAGGGGATCCCTACAGGAAAGAGATTCAGTTGTCCCTTCGGATGTATTAACCTTCCATCTGGTGGCTCATGGTGATTAACCCTGACAACAGCAGGGAGAAGGTGGGAGCCGCACCCCAAGATGGAGAAAGGAAGTTGGGGAGGACCTAGGAGTTCTGGTCCCGCTGCATTCCAGCTCCGGCCTTGGAAGATGCAACGCTGTCTCCCAGCCGGCAGAGGGTGGCAGCGTCATCAGAGCTACGGGAGGAGGAAGGGGGGGTGCCTTGGCAATCCCAAACATCCCCCTCTGAACTGCCAGGGACCGCGCTCCTGGAAATCAAGGGTCTCTTACTTCCCTGAGCCAGTCCCTAAAGGGATTCCTGTATTGTCCCCCTCCATCCGTCCCCCATTTGATTCAGATCCTCCTCCTCCTTCCTGCCACTCAGCAAGAACACTCAAAAGTAGTTTTCAAAAAACGGCCGTCCCTCAGTCTTTCTTTCTCTGACTGGACAATTCAGGGTCTCCGTCCACTCTCTACTCTGCCCTCTACCGTGACTCAGCTCCTCTGCTGGGCCTGGGATTTCGGCCAGAATTATTCCTGGTTTCACAGGCAGGATTCAGGCTTCCTCACGAAAGGACAGGGGAGCGTGGCCCCCTACTCTGCCCCACCTCCTTCCCAAACTATCCCCTTCCCTGAGTGTTAAGGGGCAAGGCCTCCTCACAGCCCACCCTCAGGCTGGGGGAGCCAGAATGGGGGCAGGAAGAATAGAAGGTGGGCAGTTCAAGGTCACCCCGCACCTCCCTCTGATTCCAGCCCGTGCTGTCTAATCCTGGCCAGCACTAAGGTAACGGTCCTGCCTGCCCCAGAGCCTCCGATTCTTCTCCAGCACAGGTCCACGGGACTCCCCTGCATGGTGCAGCCCCAAGGGAGGTACGTTCAAAATATAGTGTCCTTTCCTACGAGTAATAAAAACGAAGCTTAAGCCAAGAGTGTAATGTCATAATAATTACCTGTTTCTCACAAACTTTCTTGGAGAAAGAGAGGAGGGTGTTAGTACTTTTAATTCCACCGCCTATGGGAAATACTTCTAGTGAGAATAGCATTGGCTATTAACTATTTTCACATCAATTATATCTGATTTTTATATGCACAGCTTGGTATTTTAGAGAACTGTTTTCTCACTTTGTGGGTCATAGTACTACTTTGGAACTGGAGGGATCTCTGGAGATCTTCCGCCCTAACCCCTTTCTTTCACAGCTAGGGAAATCCAGAGGTGGAGGGTGATTTCTTCAAGGTCACACAGCAGTTTAGAGGCAGGGCTAAGCCTGGAACTAAGGACACCGGGGGCCAGGGCTGTTTTCGCTACCTGACGCTACCTGTCAGTTTGTTGATAGATAACCTTGCCTTTTGTTAAGTGACCGGAGACCCTGCAGCCTCCCCCATAGAACCTCTTTCCCCGCCATCTCCAAGAACATTAGAGCTTAGCCTGTGTCATCTTCAGTTCAGGAGTGGGGGTTCGAGGGGCCAGGGAGGTAAGAATGGAATGAACTGCCCTGGACCTCTGAGCCAGACCTGGTCCTGGCTGCTGAAGCTGCTAAAGGTGGTCAGGGGCTGGGGAGGAGGGAGACTGGGGGGTGGGGGGAGGAGGGCACAGGGGAGCAGAGGGCACAGTTGGTAGGTTAAGCCATCTCCTCCCAGTTGTCCCCCAGCTGTCCCTGCCTTCAGCCCTGACACTGAGCTTCTGAATCAGTGGGGGTGGGCCTGGGAGGGCGGACAATGGGCACATTCCGTGCAAGAGTAAGCCTCAGATCCCTGGAGGCCAGGGAATGTGCCAGGGACGGGGCATCAATCGTGGGAAGGCCATCGGGACCCTAGCAGGAACTACAGTCTTTCTTGTTTCTCTTGGGCTCCTCAAGTACTTACAGCTCAGCCCCTGGCGTTAATTGTACTTTCTTCTTTCCATTTGAATAAGAATGTGGACTTCAGGGTGAGGGGCAGGGTGAAGAAATGACAACAGGAGCGCCCTTAGGTGAGGACTGAGGCCCAGGTATCCTCAAAGGCCTCCATCCCCGTTATCCTTATATATCTGCCAAAGGGCACAGTTTCTTAAACATCCAGGTAGGCAATTCCCATGACAAGTCCCAAGACAGTCTCAAGACAGGAATTACCAGCCTCTCACAGCTCATGATTCATGGCCTAGAAGGGTCCTGGGTCTTTCCAGGTATGGGCTATGGCAAAGGCTATTGATCAAGTGATAACAGGCCCTGCAGGACAGCAGAATATTAAGGCAACGCTGGCCTCAGAGCAGAATCTCCAGACTGCAAGGGTGCACTTTAGTCACCCCAGCCCACCTTCCACAACCTACAACCTGTCCCTGAAGCTAGAGAAGTGAGGTTTAATGGTACGTGTGTGTGTGCTAAGTCACTTCTGTCATGTCCAACTCTGTGCAGCCCTATGGACTGTAGCCCCCCAGGCTCCTCTGTCCATGGGATTCTCCAGGCAAGAACACTGGAGTGGGTCGCCATGCCCTCCTCCAGGGGATCTTCCCGACCCAGGAATTGAACTCGCATCTCTTATGTCTCCCACACTGGCAGGTGAATCCTTTACCACTAACGCCACCTGGGAAGCCCAAGGTTTAATGGTAGGAGCACTCAAATGAGAGTCAGAAGACCCGTGCTCAAGTCCAGGCCTGTCACTCATTGGCTGTGCGACACGGGACAAGCCTTCGCACCTCTCTGGTTTTCCCTGTTCTTATCCTGATGAGAGCTTGGAAGAACCTGGGCCTGCAGGTCCCTGTGTGTCCTGACTGAGGCCATCATGTAAGGCGGGCAATTCAGGAAGTTGTCGGGCACCCAAGGCCTTGTTTGGGGGGAAGGGATGCTTCTGCTTTGTGGGTCTGGGATCTCCCCACTTCTGACTCAGCCTTCCTCTACCAGTTCCGTTTGGGAAGACACAGACCCTGGCACCAACCCGCAGCCCGAGCCCGTAACTCTGGACTCTACTCTAGAACTACTTGTGCACACTGTCAGGAGCCCCAGTTCCAGACCATCACCTAAGGAAGGAGGCAGAAAAGGATCCCAGGATGCAGTGGGGAGTGGGGAGCAGAGATGCAGACACTCAGGCCCCCACCCCTCCCTTTAAGACATCTGCTGTCTCCACCCTGTCTCTTGCAAAGCCACTGAGGTGGGAGGGAGGGGGGCAGTATCTGAGTCATCCACCCAGCTGTCCTGCCTGGGATGGGGCCTAGCTCCAAGCCTCGACCCCAGGCTGGCCTTCCCTGATGCTTTTAACCTCCTCTTTCTTGCTGCAAGTAGGTGTTCAAACCCCCTGGGCTCCAGAATAAAGGATGTGAGTCTGTGTTTGTGGGCAGGAGCAGTGTTTCTGCTTGGAGCCTATAACCCAGTCTGATGAGAGGGGGCCCCAAAGCCCTGGGTGTGGTCAAGGTACCCAGGCTGGGCCAGGAATCGCCAGAAGATCTTACAGACAGCTCTGCATCCCAACCCTAAGCCTGGCCCTGAACTCTGAGCTCTAATTAAACATTAAACCAGACAACACCTTCTCTCTAGGCTTTAGTGGGAGGAGTTAGGACAATGCCTTTCTTCCTCTCCCAAATTCTTCATGCCATTCTTCACCTCACCCTGAGCAAAGCAGACACAAAAGGGAACAAATCCTTGCTCCTCCCAGTGGGGACATAGAAGGGGACAGAAACCCCAATCTGAGCCCTCTTTGTCTCCACCCAGCCTCCTATCAGCCTAGGATCCAGGTGTGCAAAACCACCCCCCCCTCTTCCGGAAGCCCAGCACCCCCAGCCAGGATCAGTGGGGGAGAGGAGAGGCAGGCAGCTAAATATAACAAGTACACACACCACCCCCGGCCCTGTCCCACGTGCGTGCACACCCGCCTGGTGTCCCAGACCGGGACAGCTGCGCCAGGAGGCAGAGACAGACTGGCGTGGCTGGGTTAGCGAGAGACCATAGACTCCGCTCGTTCTGTTCCCTGGTCAACACTTTCCCCAGAAAAAGACCTGCTAAGAATGCCCTTGGCAGGAACCTGCAGGGTAGTAGTTTGGTAACTGGGTAAACTAGTTTAGAACACTAATTCTCTGGGACTCCCCTAGCTTGCCTCTTGTCTGCCCTGTTAACTAAGTTATACATATCATTAGTGGACAATGACAGAAATGATCCCTTTCAACAGAAATAGTCACTCTGAGTTCCCTGGTGGTCTAATGGTTAGGGTTCCTGGCTTTGGATCCCTGGTCTGATCGGGGAACTGACACCCAGAAAGCCACTGGGCTTGGGAGTGGGGGGGAGAGTCACCTGCCTGCCCACACCATTTCTATCTACTCTTCACTAGGGAATGATATATCTGCCACACCCACCAGGCCAGGGGCTGGGGGCTAGCAAAGGGGTATAAAGAGTAGCAAATACACAGTGCTTCTGAGACGAGCATGAGCCTGGAGAAGACGATGCAAAGGGGAAGAAGAGAAGACAAACCATTCCAGCCCCAGCCAGGGATCTCCAAGCACCTTTAGTGCTCTCTGGCTGAGGTCTTCACAGAAAACAAATCCTTGGGGAGCTGAAGAGGGCCTAAACTTCCCAGCTCCAAAGGCCTTTTTAGAAAAGAGGGAGGAGACAAGTAGGGTGCGGTAGGGTGGGGCAGGGATGGGTAAGGTAGGAGGGGCCTGAATCTTCCAACGGCTTGATTTCAAAAATGTCACAGTATTCCAGTAGTTTAATAAGGCAAAGAACAACAACAAAAAAAAAGTCCCAGTGGCTGAGAGGACTGGCCAGAGCAAAGGCTGCTAGGCTTGGCTGGGAAAATGAAAGTGGCTCACCCCAAGAAGAGAGGCAGGGAGGGACAGAGTCCAGATCCTCCTCCGATAACTCCAGGCAGAGGGTGAGGGTGGGGAGGTGGGGAAGGGTACAGACCTGGGCATACATAACACAACTTCCTGGGCCAGGAGCCTCTGCGCTCCGTCTCCCTCCCTCCCTTGCATTCCTGGGCCAAGCAGGCCAAGGACTGTGGGAGCTGCGGGGGAGCGGCTCTCCTGGAACTGATCGGTGGGCCTGTCAGAGGCCGGGGGAGTCCCAGACATGCAGGGCATAAAGGAGCACTTCAAAACTTTAACAGGAACCCGGGAAAGGGTTGTGCAGTGGGGGCCATCGCCGTGCCCCTGCAGGGAGAAAGGGGGTCACCCGGCTTTGATGACCTCTCTCTGGTACCACTGGACATCTCCCAGCCTAGGAGCTCTGTTTTACTGGGTGTCATGTGTTCAGAGTCAGGCTGGGCAAAGTTGGCACGGTGCCAAGACTACCAAGAAAGTTCCAACAGGACCCTTTCACCTACTCCTAAGTGTCTTGGGTGCCTAGATGTCTTAGACCTGGCAAGGCCAGTTCGGCTTTGCCCAAGGCCCTCTCCCAGGCCCCAAATGATTGGCAAATTCCACCCTGACAGAATGTGGGCCTGCCACCAGCTCCTACTTGGCCCTGATGAACCCCGCCATTCCTTATATACCCCACCCTCTCCCAGAGACCTCTCCCTCCTCAGTCCTGTCTTGACAGTTTCCCTTGGCACTGCCAGTCACTCGCTGGGGGCAGTTCCGGGAAGGAGACTATATGGCAAAGTTATCAGCCGCCTGGAGCCCGGGCAGGGGCGGCAGTCCATCTGCCCCTCCGCTCCTCTCCCGGCCCCACGCCGCCACTCACCGCGCCTTCAGCTCCTTGAATTCCTCTCTCACTTTGCTCAGCTCCAGCTGCAGACGGGCGCGCTCCTTGGCCACCGAGTCGAGGGTCTTGCGGGCATCCCCCAGCTCGGCCTCGTAGGCGGCCTTTATGCCAGACACCTCGCGGCTGACCACCTCCTCAGACTCAGTGATGCGAAGGCGCAGACCCGCATTCTCCGTTTCCAGCGAGCGCACACGGTCGATGTAGACAGCCAAGCGGTCATTGAGCTCTTGCAGGTCCTCCTTCTCCTGCAGCCGGGTGATGCGGGTGGGTGACAGCGGGGTGGAGCTGGCCTGCGCCCCGCTGCGGGTGGCGCGCCGCTGGGACGGGGTCTCCATGAACGGCAGGGTGGCAGCACTGCCCGAGGGGCAGAGGTCCCGGGAAGGACGCGGGGCTCAGGCCGAAGGACAGAGACTGCTGGGGCAGGAGCGCGCCGGCCGGCTGGCTCTCGGCTGGCTCCTGGCAGGCTCGGGGATCTGGGCCGGGCGCAGTCGGACCTCGGGATCTGGGTTGGCCGGTGTGGATGCGGAGCTCCCGCGAACACTCTGAGTCACCGGCTCCCGGGCAAAGGCTCTAATAGGTCTAGGGAATGGGAGGAGGGGCCACTCTCTTAAAGGGGCCGTCGCTTACCCACAGGGGTGGGAGAGGGAGGGGTGAGCAGGGGAGAAGGCTGCCCGGGGTAGGGCCCCACCCTCCCTCAGGCACCCCCACGAGCCTGGGGCTTCCCTGAAGCACGCCCTTAGGTCTCTACCTGCTCAGCGATCCAAGCTGAAAGCTTGCCCCCACTGCCTCAGGCCTTAGAGGGGTAAAGGGCAGAGCCAAGGGGTGAGGCTGGGTGGGCAAAGGGCAGGGGGAAAAGGCGCAGTAGGCACAAATCAAGGGAAGGCGCCAGGCAGGCAGATCCAGGAAAGTGGGGGGAAGGGTTGAGGCTGGTGCCCAGGAGGGTGACTCACTCTTCTTCCACCACTGGCTCCCCCTTTTCCTCCCCATAGTAATAGTGACTCACCCCTACTCCCCCCACCCCCCACCCCCACCTCCATGAGTGGGCAGTCCATTCAAAGTGGCATCTCAGTATGCCAGGGTGGGGTGGGGAAGTATGCCTGGGTTCCCTGGGGTGGTTGGAGGGAGGGCTGCCACAAAGTTCTGGATCCTGAGTTCCTTTTACACCCTCGAATTCAGGGTGGGGACCAGAGTTTGGGGTCATTCTTTTCCTATCTTCTGCCCCAGTTTAATCTCCCTTTGAAATCAACCATTGGATCTTAGACTCAAAGAACAACCCCCAGGCCCCAAAGAAGGTCAAGAATAGGACCCAAGTACTGCCCACCCGGTCCCCTTCCTTTGGACTCAAGCAGTGAGAAAAAGAGCCTGCCTGAAGTTCCTCCCAGCTTTGGTCCCTTTCTAGTCCTCAGCCCAGCCCAGCCCACCCCACCAACCCCAGGACTGTACTTATTTTTTTTTCCAGGACTGTACTTATTTTAATGGATAATTTAAAACAGATACCAGAGCTGTGCATGCATTCATCACATTGCCAGGACACCAGGTCCCAAATTTTTGTGGTTCCCAAAGGGGCCTGAAAGGGGGAACAGGGCTAGGGGCTGGACAGCCAGTGTTGGGTCTCCATCCTGGTTTCAGCCAGAAAAGGGGGGTGATGGGGGTGGAGACAGCAAAGACGCCCACAACCTTGCTGACTGCTGGGCCAGCACTGCACTTATCTCCACATTCCTCTCTGGCCAGGTCTGCTTTGCCACTGGCTCTGGGGAGGGGCCAGGCCTTCTCACAAAACAGGATCATCCAAGTCCCTGAGCTTCCCCACCCCAGGCTCTGGAGCTTCCATCCTCAGCAGACCCCTTTAATCAGCCTCCTACCCTCCTCTCCCATCCGGGCCCTGGCCCCACCATCTCATCCTAAGAGGTGGCAGAGGCTGAGGCTCCAGAACCCATGTGCTTTCCTGCCCTGCCCCTGGGCCTCCCATGGCTTATTCTCTGATGAGGAACTGGGGAAATTAAATTATGTTGCTAACTCCTACAGCTCCAGGATATCAGGATACACAAGAGAAACAGGGCTGGACAGCTCTTCTGTTCTGGAGCTGGCTTCTGAGTGACAAGGGGCTGGGGCGGGATTAAGGCAGGGACTCTGAGTGTTCAGGGAGAGAAACCCTCCCTGAGGGATGGCGCGTTCCCACTTACATGGGTTGACTGGGCAGGGTGGTGAGCATGCAGGGGACTCAGAGCTGGGGGACCCGGGATATGGTTCCCCTCCCTCAGGGTGGGGCACCCACCTTCAGCTTCCCAGACAAAACAGAAAGTCTTTCCCTGTTTCTCCCTCTCGTGTTCCCCAAGTCAGAACCAGAGGTGGGGTGAATGAGCCAGTGAAACGTGAGGGACAGTGGCTGTTCCCACTGCTTCAGCCCCACTCCACAGGGCTCCCCCCCGCCCCGCCGCCCCACCCAGTCCCCGCCTGGCCTGGCCTGACTTCCCCTCCTGGCTGGGGAGGCAAAATCACACTTAACCCTTTCTCTCACAGACCTCCCCATCTTTGAGAAAAGAGGCAGGATAAAGGAGAGGGGCTTCTCAGCCTAAGTTTCTCTCTTTCTAAAGGGCTCACCACCACCACTACCACAATGGCCTCAGTCCTAAACCTGAACTTCAAAGTGGGCCTTTACCCTAAACATTCAAGCCTAACTCTGAATCCCAGATGTCATCATCTGCTCTCCCCCTGCCAGGGTGTAGATGGCCAGTCCCAGCAAAAGCAGAAGGCAGGGAAGGCCAGGTCCAGAGAAGCGGAGCCTGCTGGGGGTGAGGGTTGGCAAGCGTGGTGTCTGGGTGGAGACCAGTTTCCAGTCCTGTCTCTCACTTGGCCAGGTGATGACAGGTCTGCTACTGAATTCTCTGGGCCTCAGCTTCCTCATCTGTAACAGGGGCAGAGTGGCTATCAAAGAAATGAGGGTTGAGCTACTATGTTTGCTTTCTAGGGAGTTGTCCACCGGTAGGCAAAACAGGAAGAGGCAAAACCAAGCACAAGTGGTTAAAGAGCAGCAGAGAACCCTGAACTGGATAATGGATTCCAAATTGGTTCCAGAAGCCTGGAAGCTGGAACATTAGTAAATGATATTAGAATATAGTTGTTGAGTGCAAGGATCCAACTACCAGAATACAATTGTTGGGCAGTGGAACAGACACTGGTCTTGAAGACCAATGACCTTGGGGAGGGGACCCTCTTCTTTCCCAAAGCATCCTGGACATCTGTGTCCCTAACACTTGGCCCAGTGCTTGCATTCACGAGGTGCTCAGTGTTTCTTAAATGAACAAATGCATCTGGCCCTGCCACTTCTCAGTTGACTGACTTTGGGCAAGTTCTATCTTTTCTTTCAGCCTGTGTCCTTGTCTATAGCATGGGGATGCTGCCATGATTAAGTCACGTGCATTTAAAGGGAGGCTTCAAAAAATAAAAAAATAATAATTATAATAAAGGAGGCTTCTTGGAGGAGGTAGGTTTCAGGCTTTACAGAAGTGGCTTATGCACAGAGTGAATTCACTCATCCAGCAAAGATTTACTGAATACCCACTGTGTGCCAGGCACTGCTCTAGACACTAAGGAGACAGCAGTGAATAAAACAGTCAAAATCCCAACCCTCATGGAGCTGACATCCGAGTGGAGGGAGAGGGTCCATAAATAAAAGACAAAATTATAGTTTGTTGCGGCTTCCCAAGTGGCTCAGTGTTAAAGAATCTGCCCGCCAGTGCGGGAGTCACAAGAGATACAGGTTCGCTCCCTGGTGAAGATCCCCTAGAGGAGGGCATGGCAACCCACTCCAGTATTCTTGCCTGGAGAATCCTATGGACAGAGGAGTCTTTCGGGCTACAGTCCGGAGGGTCACAAAGAGTCGTACACAACTGAAGTGACCTAGCATGCACGCATGCATGCACGTAGGATTCTGCTCAACAAAATGGGTAACTGACACTTTGACACTCTTTAGTACGTTTTCACAAACATTCTCAATGTGGTCCACAAAACCACCTTATAGGCTGGAGATCATCTCCCTGTTTTACTGCTGAGGCTGACTTTCCCAAAACTAGACATTAATCGGCCGAGCCCAGAACATGGAAGAGGTGGCCTGGACCAGGATTCCTTCACTATATCTTATGCCACTTTGATGATGTGTGGGAGGAGTTGGGGTGGACTGGTGCTGGGAGGAATTCTGTACAGAGGTGCTGAAGTGGGCAAGAGCTGAGGAGGGTACACAGCTTAGCTGAGCAGGGAGACACTAGAGGTGAGGTGGGAAAGTGTGGGAGGAAAGGCAGGACTGGAGAAGAGGGAGATGGAGGCAGCCACCTGGCTCTGGGATGGAGACCTGTGGGAGAGAATCTGGCTGCTTGATAATGCTGGGCTCAAGAAGGAGAGAAGGGAGGCCTTGAGACCTGCAAGGAAGGAGTCAGAGGCAGCAAGTTAAACAGAGTGGGCTCAGCGGAAGGATGAAATGAGGAGGGCTTTGGGGGGCATACTAATAATGATTCATGTGGGAAGCATTTGTGGAGTACCTACTATTATTAAGTACTAGGTAGCCGCATTACTGTGTGGAACCTATACAATAGCTCTACATGGTAAGTACTGTTATTAGCCCTATTTTACAGATGAGGAAACTGAAGCCCAGGGAGATTAAATTATTCCTTTAAGGCAGGGATTGTCAAAGTTTGCCCTATTGACATTTTGGGCCAGATCATTCTTTGCTGGGTGGGGAAGGGTCTGGGCACTTGGGATATTTTGCTGCCTCCCTGGCCCTCTATCCACCTCTGCCCCCAGTTTATGACAATCAAAAATATCTTCAGACAGTGCCAGTGTCCCCTGTGGGGCAAAATCACCTCCAACTGTGAACCACTTACCTAAGGTCATATGGTGAGTAGCAGGACCGAAATTTTAATACAGGTGGACTTGACTTTGAACACCAAACACTTACTATCAGGCTGTAATTCTAGACAGGTAGGAGTGGGAGAGAGAGAAGTATTCAAATGGATCCTAGGCCACTGGGGAGACAACTCCCCCACAGGGATGGGAAGAGGGGAACTCCTGGAGGAGGGTCTAGGGAGTGGAGGCTGATTTGGAAAGTGGGAGCTGGCTGAGAGCCATGGTTTGAGGATCCCTTTATAGTAGGTTCCAGAGGGAAGGTCCCTTTCTTATTCATTCTTTGATCACAGGGTCTGGCACAGAACACCTGTTGAACTGCTGAGTCACTAGTGCACAGGTGAATATTATAACCTTGAGAGTGGAAGGACTCGCCTGTTCTGTAAGTGGCTGTCATGTACAAGGCACCCGGCGAGGGGCTGTGTGGGGCTGATCCCACTTAATCTCCACCTAAGCCCTAGGAAGGAGGTATTATTAGGCATTGGCAGGTATTGGCATTTTATGTACCAAAACCCCCAGACTCTGAAAGGTTGGCTAATTGACCTCAGGTCACCCAGCTAATTAGACTGCCTTCTTCCTACTCAGCCTCAGCTAGATGGAATGATGCAGGCTGTGGGCAATTCTTTTAGCTTAGTTTAGCCAGGAAGGCCCTTAGAAGGAATGTGTTTGACAGCCCTTTGGAAAGACAAAGAACTCCTCATTTGAATGAAATCTCACCCCCAGAGCCTAATATACTACATGACAGAGGCAAAGCCTCTCTAGCAGGGAAATTTTGGTACCCCTTCTTGGTGACCCCTTGCCCAGAGGGCCCTCAGGGCTCTGAGGAATAAGCCCCCTTTGTTTACAAGTAGGCTTCTAAGGCCAGAGGAGAAAAGATTTGCCCAAGGTCACACAGGTAGGCCTTCCCAGAACTCCTGAAGTAGTGCCCTGACCCTATCATATGCTACCACAGGAGACATAACACCCTGCACACATTTGAGGGAGGGCATTAATATCACCTTGATGTGGGGCTGCTGAGCCAGAGTCCACGTCTATTCCTTCAGGAAACCAGCCTGGCCAGAAAGGGCCGCTGGACAATGGGCAGAGAACCAGTCCTTTACATCTCACACCTGGCTGGGCAGGTCTCCCAGGTGTGGCCCTTTCACAATCAAGATTACTACCATAACAGTCTCAAATCTCTTAGAGATGCACAAATATCATTACCCCCATCATACAGATGAGGAAATTGAGGCTTGGGCGGGTTAACTGATTTGCTCAAGGCCACGCATCAGACAAGTGACAGGAGGAGGCCTCAAACCCCAGGTGTCCGCCTCCAGGTTAACATCCCACCTCTTCAGCTCAAACCCTGGGGAGACAAATCCAACAGCATGATCCAAGGATCTGCCTGGGAGCTCCAGCCCAACATTTCAAACCCCCTTCCCCACCCAACTGGGCCAAGAGAGCCGCCCACCTGAGAGCCTCTAGTTTCCAGAACTGTCACAGGACACACCAGAATACACACCAGACTAGGGCCAGAGAGGAACTCCGCGGTGACAGCTCCCTCTCTGATCGCCAGGCCCCAGATTTGGCCCCGCCCACCAGGTGAGGGTGGGGGAGGGTGGGCGTGGAAGGGGCGGGGCACCGAAGACGTGGGTGGAGCCAAGTGGACCGGCTGGCCCCGGGCTGATGGGCTGGGGCTGGTAGGTTGGCTCGGGCTCGGGCTGGGTGGTTCCTCCCTCCTTCCCGCCCGGAGGCGGGCAGTGCTGCCGGCTCGTGCTGACGCAGGCGCCTGCGTGTGGGCGGCTGCCTGTGAGTCTGTGTGTCTCTATGTGTGTGTGGTTGCTGGGGCCTCCCAGGTCTCCTAAATGGGGGTTTCCTCTCCCTGTTGTCAAGGAAACAAACAGAAGCTCCACAACTCCAGGGCTGGGGCTGGGGTTGGAAGAGCAGGGACCTCAAGCCCTACACACCCATACATTTCCAGAAGGTGAGGCAGAAAAGGATTCCCTGTGCCCCTCCGCTCTCAGGGTACTGACCAAACGTGAGCAAACAGTGGGGCCCTGAAACTGGAGTAGCCCCCTGCGCTGTTTGCAGAGCACTGGGGAGTTTCCTAAGACAAGGATCTAGCGCTGCTCAAACCAGGACAGGGCCTGGCAAACCGGACAACTGGTCTCCCTACATGTTCGTCCAAGTCTTGTGGGGAGCCTCTTTTTAAGATATAAGAATATCTTTTACAGATTTTACACAGATATATGACCATGTGGAAACATGGGCGGACTCCTCTGAGGGTCTTGGAAAGGCCTGTGCAGCTGAGGGTCCCTGAGCTTCCCCTTCACCACCTTCACTAGAAACCCACCTGAGGCCCCAGCCCCCACAGCCCTTGCGCTCCTTCAGTCGCTTTGAAGGCTAACCCCCTCTCCCACCAGGCACTCACACTAGGGGGATCCACTGGGAAGGTGAACTCTTGAAAGGAGGATGGTGTTAATCTGCAGATTTCCTGGTGGGTGGACCAAGCAAAGGGCTCTTTCTGGAGAAGTGGTTGGGCGGCCAGGTGGGGCAGGTGGCTCGGCAGCGTCTCCGCCAAGATCAAGAGCTCCAGGAGGGAGGCACCATGGGTGGGGGCGGAACTGTGTTGGGCCAGTGCTTCAGCATTCATTGCCTAGAAGCCAGAACTTCGGAGCTGGGAGGAGTTAGGGCTCCACACAGACCAACCCCCTCATTTCTAGACCCGCGTTGGTCAAACTCCCCAGATTGCCCTGTCCCACCATCCCTATGCCGCCCACAGGCCTGCCCCAGAGTAGCACCCCATTTACCCTCTTTGTCCAGTAAATCCAAAGCTTACAGGGCACCCTGAGAGCCCACCTCACTTTGGCCCTCGACCCTTGAGGGGCTCTTAACAGGTAATGGGGAAACCACTGGAGCAAGGGTGGGATAGCAGGGCCCTGGTCGGGAGAGAGAGGATGCATGGGCTGAGGCTGGGCTCCCAGGCTGCCCAGGGAGGGGCCAAGGGGGCATCTGTTTCCTCTTGGCCAGGATTCCCTCAATCTCATCCCCAGAGGAGGTGAAAATGGTGCTGGCTTCCCAAAGCGGAGCTTCCTGGCCTGGGAATGGAGGATGGTCGAGGTGTCCATCAAAACATCCTGTATCCCCCTCTTCCCTCTGCCTGGAGCTTCAGGGAGCTCAGCTAGGGTTTAGGGGTGGGGGCACACTTCCTGTTGCAGCAGAGAGGTGAGATCCTGGGGCTCGGTGAGCACCAATGATGTACCTGAAGCTTTAGCCAGGCTGGACTCTCAGTGGGTATAGTGGGGTAAGGGAAGGGGACTTGTCTGGCTCGGGTGGGGCCTCACCTTAGTGGACCAGGGGTGGAGGATGGACCAGAGAGAGGGGAGCACAGAGGGTAAGTGGGGATGAGGGAGAGATACGAGTGAGTAAATGAAGGAGGTTAGGGAAGAAGTCTACCTTGAAAGACGAAGAACTGAGCTTTGAGGTAAGGGGCAGGGGGATCAGATCTGGAGCCCAGGCCAGGGGGGACCTGGAGGAGTGGAGAGCTGGGCAGAGGGGGAACCCAGGAATTGAGGAGAGGGGCAGTTGCCCAAGCTGACGCCAGCACTCCGGCCCCAGATCCTGGTGGGGCAAATATTTACCAGGCAACAGTTGCTAAGTAAGGAGGAAGGAGGAGCAAAGCCAATAGCTAGAGGGCTAGGCTCCTCCCAGCCCTCACAAAAGAGAGGGTGAGCCATACTGTTCTCCTCAGCCCATCACCCCCACCATACAGGCGTGGCTACATCCCTTCATGCACACAGATCCTGGAATCACCCCTACCAATGCCCCCCGCCCCCACCAAACCCCAAGCTGGTAAGAGGACAGCAGGCTGGGCTAGGGGCAACTTAATCCCGGGGCTGCCAGGCCCTCTGCCTACCCTACGACAGCTCTGCGGGTTCAAACCTTGTCAAATTCCCCTTCCCAATCTGCTGTTCAGTGGGGGCTGGAGAGGAGGGTGGTCCAAGCAGTCAGGATACAGTGAGGGAGAGGATGCTGAAGGATGAAGTCAAGATGTCCAGGGGGTGCAGGCTGCAAGAGAGGATGCGGAGGCGGAAAGGCGGGGAAGGAGTGACTCCATTAGAGGCCATGCAAGGACAGGCAACTGGGGGCTGCTGGACTCAGAGAGGAGGGATTCTCAGGAGTCCCTCCTGCCCTGGCCCCTGGGCAGAGGAGGAGGAGGGCAGAGGAGGGGAGGGTGTGCTCAAATGGAGCCAGATGTGGCCCATGTGATGTGGGCTGTCGCTGGCATGGGCACAGTGGGGGGCAGGGCATACAACTGCTGCCAGAAAGAATTAGTCAGAAGCTGGGAGGGGACAGGGAAGAAGGACCGCTAGCCCAGGACCCTTGGGGGAGCAGACGGGAGCTCTGGGAAAGGGTGGGAGGGCTCACAGCCTGCAAGAAGGGGTTGAGATGACCTCCCAACCCCCCTCAAGGTTCCCATCCATTGCTCTGGCTGAGCCCCGATTTCCTCATGCAGAATAGACATCCTGACACCTCTTCCCAGGACAGAAGACGTGGCGAGGGCCCAGCTCAAGGCCCAACACTGAGAGGGGCTCTCTTCTTTTTACCCACCTTCTCAGGGTGAGGTCTCCTCTCTGCAGGGCTTCTCTTTGAGGGTCAGTGGGTTGTCACCCTCGGCCACAGACCCTCTGGAAATTGGGATGTAGGAAGGGGAGGGAAGGGCACAAAGAGGAAGCTGCTGCGGCAGAGAGGCGGTTCCAAACCCAAGCTCCCTGGTGCTGATGGAGGTTCTTGAGGGTCGAAGGGTCGGCCAGAGTGACTGCAGGCCCCATGGGTCCACCCTGAAATGGAGGTAGATGGAGGGCCTTCACTATGGAATGACACCAGAGAAGAGACGGAGGTGCCTCCCCAGGGGGTACTTCCTGGAGCCCAGAGCTCACATAGCATGAGCTGGCCGAGAGGAAGGAGTTGGGATCCCAGGAAACAAGGCAGACTTGAGGGGTGGGCCAGGGCACAGCCCTGTAAAAACAGACAGAGGGACCCTTGGAGGGCCAGGTCCAAGTTGGCAATAGAAAGAGTGTTGCTTTCCAAATTCCCGTCGGAAAGTTTGAAAAATACACATGGAAACATGACTCACTGCCCCCTCCCCATGCCCCCCCTTTCCTGATTTCTGTGATTTTTTTTTTCTCCCAAGAGTTAATTCAAGTCACATTCTCATAGAAACCATACTTAATGAGGGAGGGTAAAGGGTGGGCTGAAGGAGGCAGAGAGGCACCACAGGAGCTGTCTAGAGATGGAGAGGTGTCCTGGGCTGGGGCAGACAAGTGTGCGGCAGTCTAGCCGCAGGGGAACACCTCAGGCCCAGAGAATTCAGCTTCCAAACACTGAGATGCTCAAGAGAAGGAAGTAGAATTCATTCACACGACCGCAGCCACAACTGCGGCAGAGAGACTGCTGCACCGCTGCCCTGTGGAGCCCAGGCCCAGAGAGCGGCCTTCTGGCCTCCTCCTCAGAATCCATTCCCAAGGCCACAACTGAGGCCAGAGGCCCAAGGAGGTGGGAGTGGCGGCGGAGCTCCCTGAACTCATCACCTCCACGGCTCCCTGCCCAAAACCTGTGTCCCCGGAGCTGGCCTCTCTCCCTTTGGGCTGGGGAGGATGCCGGCAGGCCGGCCCCCACAGGGTGTCCCTGGGCCAGGAAGTCCCAGCCTACCCACGAGAGGCCAAGGAAAGGGAAGCCTGGCCCTGGGCCAAAGGTGAGGGGCCCTTCCACTCCAGACGGCTCTTTGGAGAGGCCTCCCAAGGTTCCCAGGGCAGGGTGATTGCTGAGCTCCCACACTCGCCATCCCTCCGTGGATGCCCCACATGGAGTTCCTCAGGTCTCCCCACCACCACTCCAGCCCCGCTCCACGCCTCCTTCCTCAGCCTCACCCTTTCTGTCTCCCTTGGCGAGTAACCCCCCAAAGTCCTCTGGATCCAGAATCTCTCTCCGTTCTGCCCACTGCCTCCAGCTCCTGTGGTTCTTTTTGTTTTGTTTTTTCGGCCATGACACGCGGCTTGTGGGATTTTCGTTCCCCCAACCCGGGCCCTCAGCACTGAGAGCGTGGGGTCCTCACCACTGGACCACCAGGGAGTTCCCCAGCGCCAAGGTTCTGATATCACACCTCCGGCCGTCGCCTGAGGAACTGCAGGAGCCTCCGGCCAGCCTTCCTGCTTCCACCTTTGCTTCTGTTCCAATCCTTTCTCCTTCCTAAACCACAGCCATCTTTCCAAAATGTAAACCTTGACGTGTTTCCACAAGACTTCAGACTCCCTGACTGTATTCAGGATAAAGTCCAAATTCCTTGAGCTGGAGTGTAAAGCCCTCTTTGACCCAGGCTCTGCTCCTTATCTTTAGCCTCGCCGCTTGCCTCTAGCTTCCAGCAGTCCCGATCTCTCTCGTTTATTCTGAGCTAACCTTCTGGGACGTGGCACACACTTTGCCCTCTGACCAGCTCCTCCTCATTCTCCAGGCTCAGCCAAGAGAGTCATTAAGTCTGGGTTAGGTGTCCTGCTAAGCCCCCAACATCTCTTGTCACATGAAATTGACACAGTGTTCACCTCTGTCTTCCCACATCGGGGCAACTGCTTGAGGGTAGAGGCTGGGTGGGTCTGGTGCTGGTGGTTTAGTCGCTAAGTCGTTTCCAACTCTAGAGACCCCACAGACAGTAGCCTGCCAGGCTCCTCTGTCCATGGGATTCTCCAGACAAGAATACTGGAGTGGGTTGCCATTCCCTTCTCCAGGGCATCTTCCCAACCCAGGAATTGAACTGCAGATTCTTTACCAACTGAGCTGGTGGGTCTGACTCTTCCCTTTATTCCGAGATACCCAGCATGGTACCTAGGGACAGAGAAGTTTCTCTTCACATGTGAGCCGAACATCTCGACATATCTCCCTCCTGAACGGGTACTCCCAAAGCTCGATTTCTCCCTCTACTTTTTCCACTCACCCCACTCTTCACCACCTAATTCTAGCCCCGCCTGCCTCCCACGTGCCTCTCGCTGCCTCCCTGAATTGGAGCTCTTCATATGCCCTGCAGCCAGGCCTCTCTCCACGCCTAGCCGAGTCTCAATACCAGTAGTAACCACAGCTACTATTTACTGGGTGCTTGCTGTGTAGCAGGGCCTGATCTAGGTTCTTTCCATTCATTGGCTCATTCGATACCAGGCAGAAGCTAAAAAAAGAGATTGGCCCAAGAACCTGACTTGTCCGATGGTTCAGTACCAGTCTCTCCAGGAGTGCATAACTCTGTCGTCACTGTGTGTAAAGGAGATAGGGTATATGCTGGGCCAATAAATGTTTATTGAGGGAAGGAACAATGTAATTGCCTACCTGTGGAGCAGGTCCCATCTCTAGTGAAACATGATCTCTGAGCAGCCCTGAAAGGTGAGCCAGCCAGGGCATTATTCTCACTTTATAGAAGAGGACTTGGTCCAAGTGAGTGAGGAGAGACCTGCTTCTGGCCACACAGGTGGTCGTGGGCGCCCGTTCAGTGGCAGCACCTCCGGGCCTTGCAGAGGGTCCCGTGTGGCTCAGTCAGGGGGCCGCTGTCCAGAATGGGGGTGAGAGTGGGGAAGGATTTACTTGCGAGTTGTCAGGAGTCATGGCTGGAGGAAACCCAGTGGTCTCAACCCTCACTGGGCAACAAAATCACTTGGTGGTGGCGGGGGGCTGAGAGGTGGGGACACTTCCTCTGTGGTTCAGTGGTTAAGAACCCGCCTTCCAACTCAGGGTACATGGGTTCAATCCCTGGTCAGGGAACTAAGATCCCACAACTAAGCCTGAGTCTCGCAACCACTAAGCCCAAGCGTTCTAGAGCCCATGCTCTGAAACAAGAGAAGCCCCCTCTCGCCACAACTAGAGAAAGCCCACGTGCCACAACAAAGACCCAGCATAGCCAAAAAAATAACAATAAATCGCTTGGGAGAGGGAGCTTTCAAAACTGCCAGCGCCCAAAGTCTTAGATATTTTGATTCAATAATTCATCTAGGGTGCCTGCTGCTGCTGCTGCTAAGTCGCTTCAGTAGTGTCTGACTCTGTGCAATCCCATAGATGGCAGCCCACAAGGCTCCGCCGATCCTGGGATTCTCCAGGCAAGAACACTGGAGTGGGTTGCCATTTCCTTTACCAATGCATGCAAGTGAAAAGTGAAAGTGAAGTCGCTCAGTCGTGTCCAACTCTTCGCAACCCCATGGACTGCAGCCTACCAGGCTCCTCCATCCATGGGATTTTCCAGGCAAGAGTACTGGAGTGGGGAGCCATTGCCTTCTCCCGTCTAGGGTGGAACCCTGGCATTTTTCAGTAAACACTGCTTTAGTCTTCATTTAACAGAGAAACTGAGGTTTGGAGTAGGAATTACAATGACAGCTAACACTGAGTGCCGATGATGCCCGGCTCTGTTCTACATAGAGCAGGTGGATTATTCACCTGATCCTCACCGTAACCCTGCACGGGAAGGACTGTTATTATCAGCTCCACTTTACGAGTGAGAAAACAAAGTCCAGTGGGTCCAGGGTCACACACCAGTCAGTGGTGGAGCTGGGATTCAGATCCCAGAGACCTGGCTTGGAAGCGCACACTCTCAACCCCAGAGTTGCAAAGGAGCCAGCGGCAGAGCCAGGCCCAGACAGGTGCCACCTCCTCTAGAGAGAAAAGTAAGAAAGCTGGTGAGAGTGGGTAAACTGAGAGCAGAGAAGCCTCAGTCCAGATGGGAGGCCTGGAAGCTCCCAGCCCCTCGCTAACAGAGGGGGAAGGGGATGGGTGATGAGGAGCTGGGCAGTAAGGCAACTTCCCCATGGGACCACCCTTCCACCTGTCTGCCTCCTTGCCTCCTGGAGAGGAGCCCTGACCAGCCCCAGCTGAGCCGGCACCTACCCTGTGCTAATTGATGGAGCCTCCTAATTGCTGATCACAAGCAGGCAATTAAGTCCAATTAGGGAGCTAGAGCTAATTAGTGCTCAGTTCCCTTCAGCCTCTGGGCACCCCTGGGGTCTGCAGGAACCTGCTGCCCACCTCTCCCCACCCCCAGGGAAGAGAATTGCTGCTTGTAGTGAGCGTGTCAAAAGTTCATTTGGCTTCCTTGCTCTCCTAAGGATCAAGGGTCAAGCACCTCGGCTTATCCCCCATCTCTGCACTGGGGGGCAGCTCTGTCTCCAGTCCCACCACACATGACTTGCCTTCCTTGACATCTGACAGACAACATTCATGTCACCCCATAATTCATAAGGACCATCCCATTCATCACCCTGAAAACCCTGGAGGTAGGGCACTCCATATCATCACTGAGGCCCAGAGAGGGTAAGTGATTTGCCTAAGATCACACAGTCCACTTTGACCAAAGATCCTATACCCCCTGACATATGTGATAAACCTTTCTGATTATCTCCCCTCTATCATTCCGGCTGTCACATGGCAGACAGGTGGGGCATGAGTTGTGTACCTTCTTTTCATGTGCTATACTATGGGCTTCCCTGGTGGCTCAGTGGTTAAGAATCCACCTACCAATGCAGGAAACACAGGTTTGATCCCTGGGTCAGGAAGATCCCCTGAAGAAGAGAACGGCAACCCACTCCAGTATTCTTGCCTGGAAATCCCATAGACAGAGGAGCCTGGCGGGCTCTGGTCCGTGGGGTCTCAAAAGAGTTGGACACAACTTAGAGACTACACAACAACAACAAACCTATACTATGTTAGGTTTCTCCATTTACTCTGCTGTCTTCCCTCTGTTCCTCTGTATCACTCCAATTCCGAGAACCAGTGTCAAATTCAAAGAGGTTCTTTCTGAGATCACAGAACTTAAGAATCAGAAGACAGGGGATATAGTTCTCTCTTCTACTAATTCATTCTGTGACCTTGGAGAAATTGCTTCCCTTCTACAGGCCTCGGTTTTCTCATCTGCAAAACAGGCGGACTGGGCGGGAAGATTTCCAAGCCATTTCCACCTCCATCCCTTCTGCTTCAAGGGAAGAGATGATGAAGAGCCAGAGCTCCTTCTTGCATGTCATCAGGACCCCGGGATGGGACAGGACTACTCCCTTTCATACTGAAATTCTGGGGGCCCCACAGCTAGACAAGAATGAAACTGTGCTGGGACTTCCCTAGTGGCCCAGTGGCTAAGATGCCATGCTGCCAATACAGGGGGCATGGGTTCCATCCCTTGTTGAGGAACTAAGATCCCACATGCCATGCAGTATGGCCAAGAGATTGAAAAACAAAAAATAAATATAATAAAGGATACATTGGAAACATAAAAAAAGAATGAAACTGTCCTGATAGCCATCAGAGAATGCTGGGAATTGCCCGGCTCTAGCAGGGGCTGGGAGCAGGAAGTAAGGGGGCAAATTTGATGACCTTTCTCACTATCACGGTCTCCCTCTCTCCCTCTCTCTCTCTCTCTCTCTCATACACACACACACACACAACTACCCCAAGGACCAGGATACAAGAAAAGTTGTATACTGGATGGCCAGAACTAGGGCCTGCTTCTTTGGACTTAGAGGATGGTGAGAGGCAGGCTAGATGCAGTTTCTGGCTCACATCAGGCTGTACATTTTGCCAAACTCCCTCTCAGTCAGGGTTGGATTCACAGAGGGCAGGGCAAGCAGGGAGGCTGGGGGAGATGGAGGAGGTCCCCTCCTGGATCTTAGCCACACTGTAACTACCATGCCCCTGATCTGCTCTCTGGATCTTCACAAGGATGGTTAGAGTCAGACTAGACTGGATTCTAGTCTGACTCTAACCATCCTTGTGAAGGTCTAGTCAAGGCTATGGTTTTTCCAGTGATCATGTATGGATGTG
The DNA here is from genome assembly GCF_023699985.2 of Odocoileus virginianus. Classification (NCBI taxonomy): domain Eukaryota; kingdom Metazoa; phylum Chordata; class Mammalia; order Artiodactyla; family Cervidae; genus Odocoileus; species Odocoileus virginianus. The sequence continues at coordinate 12,646,751 of NC_069678.1, read as the reverse complement.
AGAGTTGGACTGTGAAGAAAGCTGAGCGCCAAAGAATTGATGCTTTTGAACTGCAGTGTTGGAGAAGACTCTTGAGAGTCCCTTGGACTGCAAGGAGACCCAACCAGTCCATCCTAAAGGAGATCAGTCCTGGGTGTTCACTGGAAGGACTGATGCTGAAGCTGAAACTCCAATACTTTGGCCACCTGATGCGAAGAGCTGACTCACTGGAAAAGACCCTGATGCTGTGAGGGAATGAGGGCAAGAGGAGAAGGGGACGACAGAGGATGAGATGGCTGGATGGCATCACCGACTTGATGGACATGAGTTTGAGTAAACTCCAGGAGTTGGTGATGGACAAGGAGGCCTGGCGTGCTGCGATTCATGGGGTCGCAAAGAGTCAGACACGACTGAGCTACTGAACTGAACTGAGACTGGATTCTAATCTTCACTCAGTCACTCATGTCCTACTTGAGTCACCCTTGAGTTACTAGAGTCACCCTTGGCCAGCCTGACAGTTTCCTCTTCTGTAAAATGGGCTAGCACTAATTCCAGGGGCCGTTGTGAGCACCAAGCAAGATGTGCATGTCCAGTGAGGAGCAGGGGCCCTGCCCCTTGTCAGGGCTCATTTCCCCTCGAAGCATCTGAAAGAGCACAGGTCCAGCGGCTGTGGTTGGGGGAGCGTATGCTGAATACCAAGAAGGAGCCACAAGGCATCCGGTGCCTAGCACCCAGTCCCTCTGAAGCTTTCCCTTTCCTGTGGTGAATCACTCCTCACCAACCCTGGGGACTCAGGAGTCCCCAGCTTGCCGCAAACACTACCATTGTCATAGAAACCGGGCCTCCCCTTCCTCTCTGACTGATTGATTTCACCACATTGTCCCCCACACTGTCTCTGGTTCCTAGATCTCGGCTTTTGACTCACTGATTGAATCGCTTCTCATTCTCGTCCCCAAGATACTATCAACCTCGTCCCCGCTTCCTGGTTTGTGCCCACAGCCCCTCAAGCAGGGCCCCTTTCCCCAGTGGCCTCCACTCCCTTCTCTGCCAGGTTAGGCCGGGCACCCCCTAGAAGAATGTCTGCCCAGGAGAGATGAGTGAGCGTTAGCCCCGGCTCTGGCTTCCCGGCACCTCCCACGTCGGGGGCCCAGTGCAAACTCCTTTAGCGCGGGATTGTGAAACCAGCAAGGGCAAGGGAGGTGGCCGCGGGCAGAGACTGACGGGCACTGGCGCCACCTGCTGGCCCCGGGGGGACTAGCCCCACCTTCTCCCTGCGGGTGGGCGTGCCCAGGCCGGTCCTGAGTGGCAGAGGGCCCTGGCTCTGAGCCTCGTCAGGGCAATCATCCACATCGTTCGTTCGTTCCTTCATTCACAGATATTTACCATCTGTGTGCCCCAGAGAGCTCTTTTCCTCGCGGAACAAGCAATAAAAATGGCACGAGTGCCCCCAAAGATGCAGCTCTGGAAGGCAGGGGCAGAGAACCAGGTCCCTAACCAGGGGTGATTAAGCTAAGTCCTGAGTAACAATCACCAACATTCATGAAGCACTTTCTGTCTACTGGACACTACATAAGTACTTTACCTGCCTCTTCCCACTAATCACACGACAAACCCATGGGGTAATTGCTACCATTATCTTCCCTTTATTCATGCGGAAAACAAGTTCAGAGACATTAAGTAATTTGCATAGGGCTCGTGGGCAGCAGGCAGCAGTACCACCTGCCTACCTGTAGCCCAGGTGTGGAGGACATCCACACAACGGGCTCCTGCTTGAACAGCTGGGCAGAAAGGCAGGACAAAGTGTGTGTCAGGGGAGGAAACGACAGGCCTGGAAACCACCGGCCCTGTGGACAGAGGAGGGGAGATGAGCAAAGGAGACTGAAAAAGAGCTCCAGGCAAGTAGGAGAAAAGTCAGGGATGAAACAAAGCATTTGGAGAAGGAAGAAGGGACCAGCAGGGTCAGAGGTCAGTGGTCGAGCTGAGGCTGGACTCGGCCCCTGCTCTGAGGGAGACGGTGAATGTGGGAAGGTGGGGCCGGAAACACCTGGAGAGCAGGGCAGGTAATCCCTCTGCACAGGTCTGACGTCAGGGCTTGGGCCGACCAACAGGCCTGGAGTGGTCTGGGAAGGCTGTCTGGGAGAGACAGGTAGAGTTACTACCGGGAAGATCAAGGAAGTACCTCAAGAAAACTGGTAAAAGGGTGGTAATAAGGGTAGAACTGGCTTCCCACATGGCGCTACTAGTAAAGAACCTGCCTGCCAATGCAGGAGATATGAGACACGGGTTCGATCCCCGGGTCGGGAAGATCCCCTGGAGGAGGAAATGGCAACCCACTCTAATATTCTTGCCTGGAGAATTCCATGGACAGAGGAGCCTGGTGGGCTACAGTCCATGGGGTTGCAAAAGAGACCCGACTGAAGTGACTTAGCCAAAGGTATAACTGGCAACTTGGGTACAACTGGCCAAGTCCCAAACTGGACACAACTGGGGAGCAGCCTGGCCCCCCTCAGGCTCTGGAGGGGGGCCTTATGCAAGGATGTTAAAACAAGAAAGTGCCTGGAAGGCCCTTGAGCCCAAGCCAGCCCACCTGTAGTCCCACTGGTAGTACAAGGTGGCCTGTACCTGTTGGTAACAGACCTTGCTCACACTGAAATCAGCCATGGTGAGAGAATTTACACCCTGGAAATCGACAACTGCCGCCAACCAGGGCTTCCGCTCACTGCACCCCTGTGATTAAACTTGTGCAAGTACATCTCTGTCTACCTTCTCCTGCCCCTGCTTTACAGAAGAGGAAACTGAGGCCCAAGGATGGGGAGGGACTTTTTCAGTATCATAAGTTTTCTTCCACTTGTTCATTTATCGTTTGCTTAACAAAGGTTTATTGAGTGCCCCCCCCGCTAGACTTTGTGGAGACATGTCCCTCGTCCCAGGGGCACCTGAAGTCTGGACTAGCCTACAGAACATGCTCACTGGCTGTGATGGCATGGTGCTGAGGGCTGATCACCACAAAAGGGACAGGTACCAGAGCCACGGCAGACAGGAGGGGCACCAGCGTCCATCAGCACGGTCAGGAAGGCCTCTTGGAGGACAGGACTCCTGAGCTAAGCTCTGAAGGATGAGTGGGAGACAGACAAGGCGATGGGGACGAGAAGGTTGGAGGCAGGGAGAACAGCATCTGCAAAGGTGTAGCAGGAGAGAGGGCCCAGGGGGAGGGCCTGGCAGGAGCACATGACCTGTGGGTACTTCTTCCTACTCTCAAGGACCCTAGGTCCAAGACTCCTTTTACCAGGAGCAACTGAGAGGCAGGGTATACTGCTTAGACCCCTTCTGAGCCATCAGTCAGAAGTCACACCAGTGAATTAGCACCATTATTGAGCTCCTGCTGGGTATGAGTTCCAGACTAGGCACTGGGGAGAGGAGGAATCCAGGGAGGGGTATATATGAAGCATCATGCAAACAGTACCCCCTAGGAGATCAGGTAAGAAATGTCTGTGAGGGCCCGGGTCGGGGGTGGGGAGAGCAGGGGAGAGAGGCAGTTGGGTGTGGAGGGTGGGGGTTATGATGGAAGAGCAGAGGGAGAAGATGAATATTTGGTGGGGTGTGGGGGCCAGAGGCTGTTCAAGAGGAAAGTATGGATGAGCATGCACATCCATAGCTTCTAAGCAACAAACATTAAGCACTTACTGTGTGCCAGGCACAGGTGCTGGGAATACAAGAGTGGACTAGAGCCCGTCAGTCTTCAAGTGGCTCCCAGGTACTGGGAAGACAGAACTCTAGATGGACAGTTACAATATAGTGTGATGAATGGTAAGAGGTCCCCAAAAATGTCCAGGGGAGATTTCCCGGGGAAAATAACATGTAATTTGAGTCCTGCAAGATGAACCAGCATGAGCCAGGTGAAGTGTGAGGGAACAGTAGATGGGACAGCCCAGGCCAAAGCTGGATGACAGGCAGAACAAGGTGTGCTGAAAGCCCTGAAAGAGGGCCGTGTGGCTGGGGTGGAGGGAGGAAGGGCAGGAGCAGCTGAACTGCTGGGCAGAGGGAAGAATGTGAAGGACATTCTGAAACACACTAGGGAGGAACTTAGTGGTTAAACTAGTGGTCCAGTGGTTAAATCTCTGTGTTTCCAACGCAAGGGGTACAGGTTCAATCCCTGGTCAGAAAACTAAGATCCCACGTGCTGTATAGCCAAAAAAAAAAAAAAAAAAAGGTTTTTAAGTAAAGCAGCTGAGGGCTTCCCAGGTGTCTCAGTTCTAAGGTAAGTCTGCCTGCCAATCCAGGAGACACGAGTCCAATCCCCAATTCGGTAGGATTCCACATGCTGTGAAACAAGAGATACTGGTTCGATCCCTGGGTTGGGAAGATACCCTGCAGAAAGAAATGGCAACCCACTTCAGTATTCCTGCCTGGAGAATCCCATGGACAGAGGACCGAGTGGGCTCCAGTTGATGGGATGCAAAGAGTTGGACCCGACCGAGCACAGCGCAGCACAAACCATACTAAGGAGTTTGGCCTCGGAGCTAATGACAATAGGGAGCTAAAAAAGGGTTTTAAGAAGAAGAGTTTCATGATCAGATTTTTTTTTTTTTTTTTAATGATCTCTCTGGCCACCTTGTGGAGAATGGATTGAAGGGACAGGGGAGACAAGAGTGGAGAAGAGAGACCAGTAAGAGATTACTGCAGACAGGAAAGGATGATGGCTTGGATGAGGAGGGTAGCAGCAGCCGCTGATGGATTTGGGAAATGTTTTGAGGTGCAGTTGACAGAACTTGTTGATGGATTAGATGGGAGGAATTAGGGAAAAGACAGGAATCATAGATGGCTTGAGCCACCAGGTGGAGGGTAATGTCATTTACCAGAAGCAGGGGACGGGGAAGCAGGTTTGGACTGTTGTCACAGAGCCAGGACTAAAAACTCAGGACTCCTGATTCCAAGCCAGCACCTGTTTTCCCTGGGGGGACTGCTGGGAGAAGGCGGGGAGAATGTGGGACAGAGGAAGAGGAACATGGCTATGGAGAGGAATGGAAGCAAAGGGAACAAGATAATAGTAACCACTGCTAAGTCAGTACCAGGCACTGTGCTGGTATACATGTCCAGTTAAATTCTCACAACATGACCATCCTTCCTAAATTAACCACCTCACCCTTCTACCCCCATATCCTGCTTTGTATTTCTTCACAGTGATTACCACTACCAGAAATTACATGATTTACTTGTTTATTCTCTATCTCTCCTCTCCCACAGAATATCAGCTCCATGAGAGTAAGGACCTTGTCTGTCTAGTTCAGTGATATCTCCAGGCACCTGGAACAGTGCCTGACACAACAAATGTTAAATATGTATTTATTAAATTAAAATTTATAACTCCTTATAGATCAGTTTTATTATTATTCCCCTTCGGATCCAAGTCAGTGGCACTCAAATGTCTGGTTAGCCTGGCCCGAACAGTGTCTTCCAGGGACTCAGAAGGTCACCTGGACATGAACCAGTCTTAAGCAGCTGTAGGGCTCAGGATGACCTGGGGAGCTGGTCAGACCATGTGGATGCCCAGGTCGGGGCCACCTGGCTTTTTCATCAGACTGGTAACCTTGTCTCCCGTGTGTTAGATGCCCTGCCAGAAAAGGGCGAAGTGGAAGCTGGAGATGACACCTGAGGAGGCAGGATTGGGCAGGAGCCCTAGCTTGGGCAGGGAAGAAACCTCTGGGCCCTGGTGTCCAAGCCCACCCTGGAGTCACTCCTGGTGGCTGGCCTGCAGCGCCACCTCGTGGCCAAAGTTCAAAGACGCTTTTCCTCCCCCTGTCCCCGGCTGCTCAGAATCCAGGCAAGCCGTCCAGTACTCCAGCTTGCAAGACTCCTGAGTATCTCTGGCATCAGCCTTCAGTCACCCCTCCAGTCCTTTCGCTTTAAATGAACCTCTCTCATCCTCAGAGACTCCAGGTCCACTTCATGCAGGAAGCCTCTTCTGGTCAGTGATCACTCTCCTCGGCCTCCAGACTACTCACTGGGTATCACTGTTGACCTCTGGGTTCTTAGGTCTGGGGTCAGACAAATCTGGCTTTGAACACTGGAGTGTCCATTTACCAGCTGTGTGACCTGAGCAAGTTACCTAATCTCTCCGAGCCTTAGGTCCCTGATGCTAAGCAGAGATGGCAATTCCAGTCTCACAGGGTTGTGAAGAGGATTAAATGAGATCAAGAAATGAGATCAAGTCTGTAAATGGAAATAAGAGAGCCTAGCAATAAGGAAACTCGGGAAATAGAAAGTCCCTTCCCACCCCTTTCTAACTTCCTCTTCCCTTTCCTGAAAAAGGAAGCATGATGAAATAGAAGGCACAAGAGTCACAGGACCTGGGTTCTCTGGGCCTTGGTCTTCTTGCTGTCTGTAAAATAAGGCCATGAGACAACTGCTAAATCTATTCATTCATTTCCTCACTCACTCATTCATTCATTTTCTAGACATTCTAAACAGTGAGTGTGTCTTTTATATCCATTCACTCACCTGTGCCAGATGGTGTCTCATGCTTCAGTATCAACCTGTCAGTATCCAGCACAGTGCCTGGCTGAGGATACTGGAGAAAATCCTTCCCTACCAAGAACATGTTTCCTGCCTTCCCTTCCCTGCCCCAAGAGAACACCCAGCCCTGCCTGGCACCAGGTGCCCCCTCCCCCCCAGCCTGAGAAACCAGAGCTGGCGCCACTGGGTGAGGAATCTGGGGACCAACTGTCACAGCTCCAGTATCACCCGCCTCTGGGATGCCTGGGTCCGGCCCGGAATCCCAGTGGGGCTCCATCAGCCAGCTGTCCTGGGGGACCCTAGCTGTGCCCCAGCCCCTCTGAGCTGCTCTCCCTGGGGAAATCAGAGAGGGCAGGTGACCTGCTGGGGGGAGTTCCGGAGTGGTACTGGAGGAGGAACAAAGAGGAGTTTGTCTGTCCATGTCCAAACCTCAGGCTGGGCGGCAAAGCCCTTGGAGACTGGGTCCACAGCGGAGGACCCAGAGTAGCCTCCTCTCTCCTCCAAACTCTGCAGCCTTCCAAGTCCCAAAGACTGTTTTGCCCTCACATTTATTCCTGTTTGGCCATGTTCTGTGGGTCAGATAGGCTAGTTTCTGTGTCTTTCTGTGGGCAGAGAGCAAGTCTGTCATTTCTTTTGTGTGTCTTCAACAGAATTTTACCCAATACATTCTCACTGATGGAAATTAATGAGTTGGGTGTATTTGAGCAATACGCCCAACAGAGGGAATATTGGCTGCACTCTCAGCAGGAAGGATGATGTTAGATCACAAGGCAGACTTCCCATAAGGGAGGAGTATTAAGAAAAGAAAACAAAACCCCCAGAGACTAGAATTGCCATCTCTGCTCAGCATCAGGGACCTAAAACTCAGAGAGATTAGGTAACTTGCTTAGGTCACACAACTGGTAAATGGACACTCCAGTGTTCAAAGCCAGATTTGTCTGACCCCAGAGTTGAAAAGTTTAGTAGAGGAGGTTCAGTAGGACAGATGGAGATGGCTTCTCAAGAGCAGAAGGGACACAGGTGAGATAACCTCCATAAGGACCAACCAGCTTAGAAGGGCAGCCTTGGGGTGGCCTCCTGTGTCTGCCCCCTCCCTAGGGGCTCTGAGAATAGGACAAGGGAGGGGCGGGCATTAGCTTTGCACCCCAGCCCTTGATACCTGGTGCCTGGACAGCAATAACTGGTGCCCAATTTTGCTAGAAGAAGAGGAGGGACATAAACGCACAGAGATAAGCACAGTCCGGATCATCCACCCCACTCCTGTCCTCCAGCCTCCACTGGAGTTCTGGCCCACCCCACTCTCAACTAGGTCACCTTTCCTGCCTTGCATCCAGACCTGTGAGTACACATCCCCACCCACACATATACAACCTGCACATAGACACACATGCTTACATTGCCTCAGGCCTGAGGCCGTGTGTGTGTTAGAGACATACAGAGTTCGCCTGCATTCCAGGGCTCAACAGGAATTATGTTTGGATCTCTCCGTTTGTTTGTTTGGGATGATCTTATTTCTGCAAGTCTAGATCCAGAACTGACTTCAGGTGACTCACAGTGGGTCAGGATATCCTCCAGTGCCTGGCACGTCCTAAGAACTCAATAGGAAGTAGTTAGCTGAATGAATGCATTAAAATTAATTAACGAAGACCACAGTCTAGCTAAAGTCAATTGCCAGCAGAAAACAACCAGAGCCCCAAAACTAACATTGATTGAACATCTAAAATGAGCCAGACACTGTGCTAGGAACTTGGCTTATTATTTCCACTTGAAAGATGAGGAAATCGAAGCTGCTCAAGAAGCATAACAGGGACTTCCCTGGTGGTGCAGTGGATAAGAATTCACCTGCCAATGCAGGGGACATGGGTTCGACCTCTGGTCCGTAAAGATTCCAGATGCCATGGAGCATCTAAGCCGGTGTGCTGCAACTACTGAGCCTGCACTCTTAAGCCCTCGAGCCACAACTACGGAGCCCGGGGGCTGCAGTTACTGAAGCCTTTGCACCTAAAGCCTATGCTCCACAACAAGAGAAGCCACTGCAGTGAGAAGCCCGCAGACTGCAAGTAGAGTAGCCCGCGCTCACCGCGACTAGAGAAAGCCCGTGTGCACAACGAAGGCCCAGTGCAGCCAAAACCCAACAAATAAACAAAGAAGCAGCAGAACTAACAAGCAGCATGTTTGGCTCCAGAGACCACCTCCTTCCTCTCACAGCAGGATGCTTGGGACATACAGCTTCACCAACCACACCCTTACAGGGTTTCTGCTCTGAGCAGGGCTGTGTGCTGGACACTGGGGACCAGGGTGGGATACACTGACAACACAGTCCTGTCCTCCAAGGTCCGGAAGGGGAGACACGCCGCCTCCCCACCTTTCCGGTCATAGGCAGAGCGAAGGGTGGGGAGGGGTGGGCATAGCTATCTATTTCTAAGCAACATGTTTAAGTAAGGTCTTCAGTCCTCATGGCCATAATTCTAGATTGAGTAGGCAGGGACTTCCCTGGTGCACAGTGGGTAAGAATCCACCTGCCAATGCAGGGGACACGGGTTTGACTCCTGGTCTGGAAGATTCCACATCCACAGAGCAACTATGGCCATGCGCCACAACTTCTGAGCTCGCGCTCTAGGACTGCAAACACCAAGCCTGCGAGCTGCACCTACTGAAACCCGCTGGCGCTCCCCAACATGAGAAGTCACTGCAATGAGAAGCTTGGGCACTGCAACGAAGAGCAGCCCCCGTTTATCACAACCAGAGAGAGCCCATGAGCAGCAATGAAGATCCAGCGCAGCCCCCACCCGACCTGAAAATAATAATAATATAATAAATAGACTGGGAAGGCGGAGGGAGAAGAAAATGAGAGCTTGGCCAACGTGTCAGTGGATGAGGGGAGTCCCCTGAATAAAGGAGGCCACCCACTTCTAGAAGTGAGGAAAGAAAGAAAGTGGAAGTTTTAGTCGCTCAGTCGCATCCAACTCTTTGCAACCCTATGGACTGTAGCCTGCCAGGCATCTCTGTCCATGGACTTCTCCAGGCAAGAATACTGGAGTGGGTTGCCATTTCAAAAGTGAAGTCGATCAGTCGTGTCCGGCTCTTTGCGACCCATGGATTGTAGCCCACCAGGCTCCTCTGTCCATGGGATTCTCCAGGCAAGAACACTGGAGTGGGTTGCCATTTCCTTCTCCAGGGGATCTTCCCAACTCAGGGATTGAACCCGGGTCTCCCGCATTGTAGGTAGACACTTTACCATCTAAGCCACCAAAGGACTCATCAAATAAGTTATTTAAAGACTTCAGAATAGGGAACCCCCTGGCGGTCCACTGGTTAGGACTTGAGCTTTCACTGTCAAGGGCACAGGTTTGATTCCTGGTCAGGGAACTAAGTTCTCACAAGCCCCTCAGCCAAATAACAACAAACCCCTCCCTCCTCAAGGTGCACGCCCCACACCCCTCTGCTGCTGGGCACTCTGGCAGGTCACCTGTAGGTGAATGTACCCCCACACAATTTGGAGGCACACACCTCTGGTTGTACACCCGTGCCCCAGACCTAAGTGTGTTCACACACAGTCTGCCCTCCAGGTGCCAAGTGCCTCTCTTGCCTTGGATATTTGGAGTCCATGGGATCCTGAGGGTGGACCCATGGCACATGAACACACCCTGGGGGGCTGATTAGCCCTTGTTGGATCAGTGAGAGGGGGTCCAGCAGGGACTGCTCCTTCCTTTACCCCTGTCCTTTAGGCCACGCCTTTGCATTCAGCAGCTGTCCCCTCCCGGCTCACATACCCTCGTTTCTGTTCTTTGTTTTCCTCTCTGGCCAAATCCCCAAGGGCTTCTTTGGTCATTAACCTCCTGCTTTAATTAGCTTAGTGGGGAGAAAAGTGGGAGCAGGGGAAATTCAGGAGTGGGTGTCTAGGGGGAATCTCATTTTGGTGGAGACAGGAAGGCTTCAACCAGCTGGTGACAAAAATGCCTGGCACACAGTCAGACCTACACAACTGTCTGCGATTTCTGATAATGTGAAAAACAGTCACCTGGTCCACGGAGCAGGAGGCTTCCCCACGGTTCCCAGGTCCCCCAACCTGGGTTCCCGGGGTGGGAGAGTGGACAAGAGCAGGGAACAGCCACTCTCAAAAGCTCTCATCTCTCCAATTCTTCCTCTCTCACTCTTGCTTAGAGGCGGGAGCACTCAATCCCACAAAAAGGTTTGTTGCTAACTTTGTTAAATCCTTGGTCCAGAGGGCATCTCATCCCCAATTCTGGGGCCTTCCAGGGTTTCTCTGTCATGGCTTCCCTTCCCTGGATCTTCGCCCGGCAAAGCAAGAGACCCACAGTAAGCCAACTCCCAAGCCCTCCTGAGATCCTCCACCCCATCTCCCACCCTCCCCTTGGTGTGCAAATTTACTCTTTCCAAGAATCAATTTAGGGAACTGGGCTTCACAGCTCAGCCCTCACGGCCTCACAGTGCCTGGTCTATGAGGTCATCTCCTCCGTCCTCCCATTCCCCCGCCTCCAAGCAGGACGTTACCTCACAAACCAGCTCAGATTTTTGGTTTCCAAGGCACTCCAGAAAAGAACACCCACCCATTCTTATCAAACTCTTTTGGGAAGTTCTTCTTAAAAGTCTGTCCTCAAGCCCTCAGGTTGCGGCGCCATCCTTTCTCCTCCCGGGAAAGACCCAGGCATAAAAAGAGTGACAAAAGAAATGCCAAAGCTATGGGATAAGGGAAGAAGAAAAGATTGCATTACACCCCAACTTCCACAAACTCCCCTAAAAATACCCAGCTCTCCAATTCATGGCTTAAAAACTGATTTGTACTTTCACCAAATTTCCAGAATCAAAGGAGCAGAATCAGTGGGTTTTCAGTGCGGGAGAGGTGGGTGAGGCAAAGTGGAATGATGGGGATGGCTAAAGAACAGAGCACCCCCAAGCTAAACGGATGGCCCGGGCCTGAGGAAGTCTGGGTCTCCATTCCACCCGGTGTCTTCTTTCCTCCTTCCGTCGCACCCAAAGCTCGTGGCTCTCACCCGAAGCTGTTAACTCCTATCATGCCTTTAAGACTTCCCTTGCCTCCCCTCTCTCGGTCCCCTACCTCTCTCCACCCCTTCATCCTCCTCACCTCATTTCCCCACAGCCCTCCCAGCTCCCCTCCACTGATCAGAAGGATGTTAACTAACTCACCTCCCAGTCGGTGCTTCTCTGATCTCCGAAACTGGGGGGAGGGAAGGGAGGAAGGGGGATGGCTTGCCGCTTGGGGAAGAGGGGACCCCGTCTTTTGCCAGGGGGTCCCACCCTCCAACCCGGCACCCCATCCCGGCCCCCCACCCTCACCCCCCAGCGCGCAGAGCCGTGTTCTCCAAGCATCGCCGCTGCGGGCTTTGTCTGCTCTGCGGAGAACCTCTGCCCGCGGCCGGGAGCCGGGATCGACTCTGGGAGAACGGGAGGGGGGAGCGGAGAGCGGAGAGGGAGCGCGGCAGGGAGGGGGAAGAGGGGAGAGAAAGGGAGAGAAAGCCGCAGTGACCCAGCCGGGACAGCTCCCCGCCCTCATCCCCCCGCCTCATTACCATAAGAAAGAGGGACCTAACACTGGCCGGGATCGCGAAGGAGCCCGTTTTGGGAGGGGAACACACTCCATTAGCCTGTTTTCAACCCGTTCCGTTTCTGTACACTGACTCCTTTCCTCTTTAAAAATGAGGGACCTCGATCGCCTTCCCACCCCCAGCTTTGCCTCCCAGCAGCGGGTAAAGACCGAAGGCACATCCCTATCTTCCTCGGGTCAAGGAATTCGTCCCCGCGCCCCCGAGGGCGGGAAACTACAACTCCCGGCATGCCCCGGGCGCCCCCGGCGCGCCCCCCTCCCGTCAGTTCCATGCTGCTCCATCCAGTTCATTTAAAACAAAAGAGTTTGAGCGCTGGAAGGGGCTGGGCTCTATTGGGGGCCACTGAGCGCCGCTCCTGGACTGGGGCTCGGTGCGGGAGCCTAAGGGGGGCGTCTGGACGGTGGGGTCTAGAGACTCCCGGGACCGAGGCGGGAGGGGTGGGGGCAGAGATCCCGCAGCCCCCCGCCCCCCCCGTCACCCCCGGAGAGGAGAGGAGATCTGCTTTCCCGGTTTTGCTTCTCTATCCCCCCACCCCCACCCCGGGGGCTGGGGCGAGGGGAGTCGGGTTACAGGGTGTTTGGGGAGGGGGGCTTAGAGGGAGGGTCTATCTTTCTATCTCGCTTTCTTCCCCCCTCCCCAGTTCTTTGTTCCCCCCTCCCCACACACCCCCCTCCTCTCCTCTCCCCTCCCCTCCTCTCTCCCCTTTTCCCTTCCACCACCTCTCTCTCTCCCTCTCTCTCTCTCCCCCAGCTTTTGTTTCGCCATGCCTAGTCTAGTGGTATCTGGAATAATGGAAAGAAATGGGGGCTTTGGAGAACTAGGATGTTTCGGGGGAAGCGCTAAGGACCGAGGGCTGCTGGAAGACGAGCGCGCCCTTCAGCTGGCTCTCGATCAACTCTGCCTCCTGGGTTTGGGGGAGCCCCCCGCCCCCACGGCGGGCGAGGACGGGGGAGGTGGGGGGGGCGGCGCCCCCGCGCAGCCGGCCGCCCCCCCGCAGCCGGCCCCGCCGCCGCCGCCCGCGGCGCCCCCGGCCGCCCCGACGGCGGCCCCCGCGGCGCAGACGCCCCAGCCCCCCACCGCCCCCAAAGGGGCCAGCGACGCCAAGCTCTGCGCTCTCTACAAAGAGGCCGAGCTGCGCCTGAAGGGCAGCAGCAACACCACCGAGTGTGTACCAGTGCCCACCTCCGAGCACGTGGCAGAGATCGTGGGCAGGCAAGGTAAGCGGGCGCCGGGACCGCGGAGAGGGACTGGAGTTGGGGGGCACCCCATCCCTAGCTCGGAAAGTTCACTTCCTCCCTCCTTGCCCGCCTCTGGCTCAGTCCCTTCCCCACAAAGGGGGACCCGCCCCCTACCCTGATTTCGAAGTGCCTCAAAGTTCCCTGCTACCCCCCTAGTTGGAACTGTCCTCCAGATCCTTCCTTCCCTAGGGCTCTGCCCTTAGACAAAGAAATATCCTCTCTCCGAGAGAGGGAAAAGGGAGGGGGATCGGTTTTCCAATCCGGGGAGGCTCTCCGGAGGGGGTGTCCACTCGTAGCCGGAAAAACTGGCCGAATGTGCAAAAGAGTTACTCGGGAGCCCCAACTATGGCATCTGCTAGTGGTTTGGGGAGGGGACACCCCTGGGACCCCCAGCCACCTGGAGTTACAGACTTTGGGGGAGACCTGGCCCGGGAAGGCAGACTGAGTATCTGTCTCTTTGTTGGGCTGAGTGTAGGAATGGAAGGGGGTGTGGCTCATGGGAGGGTCCCAGCCTGGGGGTGAGGTGGGGAAGGGGGGCTGCTGGGAGGAGGGAGTCCTGTGGTCACCCACACACCAAAGTTGGATGGTCTATGGGATTTTGGAAGGGGTGCCTCCAACGAAGTGCCACGTCCCGGTGTGGACCTCTTCTCCTCCCTCTCAGGCTTTTGTTCTGGGCTGGCCACGGCAAGGGGCCAGAGGCCTGGAGAGGGGTCTCTGGTAGTGAGAGAGTAGGACAGGGTGGGAAGGGGCGTGCTGAGGGGTGAGGAATCTTCACCTGGAGATTTGGTGGAGGGCATGGGTCTGGGTGTGTTGTTGGGGAGCGGGGGGGTGGGTACAGAATTAATCCAATGTAGAGTGTCTGATACCACACCCTCCTCTGCTCCAGCATCCCTGGGCGGGTGGGGGTGGAAATGTTGGTAAGGGTCCAGACTGAGCAGACGGGATCCTGGGGACCCTTCCCTCTCCCAGTTTCCCAAAGGGGAGTGTGTGTGGGGGGGGCGGGATTTGGAAATTGCAAGGGGGCTGGACTGGGGAGGTGTGGGGTGGGGGAGGAGCAGGGGAGGAGCTGTCCCACAGTGGGGAACAATAGAGGAGCTGCATTCCGGCTGGGAGTGAAGGAGGAGGCCGGCTGCTGGCTGGGGAAGAGGGGAGGCAAGTCAGGGGGGCCCCTACTCCACATCACACCTCGTCTACCCGAAGTGTGGGGGGTTGGGGGGATTTTGCTGGGAGATCCAGAATGGAGGAGGGGAAGATGCCACTCCCCGGCGTAGCCCTCATCCCCCTGGGGCACCCCATCTCTTGAGATTTCTGGTTTTAAAAGTTGGATTTCCTCTTGTTGTCAGAAACTAGGGACCCAGAGCCCTGGAATCGGGTGGGGACACTGTTATCTTTTCTTGGGTGCGGGGGTGGTCTTGGGAGGCCCCGGAATTTCATGGAGTCATTCTTTCCTCTTCTGCCTCCGCATCAGATGGGCCTGTCTCTCATAAAAGTAGGGGGATTTCTCCTATTCAGAGGAGACAAGCCTCCCTCTCAGTCCTTAAGGAAATGGAAGTCCTTTCTCTTGTCTAACCTCCCTTTTCCTGTTGTGGTGTCAAGGCTGCTCTATTTGACCTCTAGGAAGGTGAAGCTAAGTGGGTCTTCCCTTCAAGAGATGCTTCATCAGGGTTGGGAAACACAGGACCAGATCCGCTACCAGTTCTGCATCTCTAGGCCTCTAGCTTTTCTCCTTACTTTTATACCTGGCCTGTTCTCCTCACCCCAATTCCAGTCCCCAAAGACACCTATAACAGCTCTCATGTAAGTTTAGGGGCCCAAAACTTAGAGCCAGAACCCAGGTGCCTATCAGATGCCATGCAATTAGAAGTTTAGGAGAAGGGTCTTCACTGTTCCTTCCCCCGCGCCCCCGGGCCTCCCAAACAGAGCAATCATTTACTGACATTAAAGCAGCAAGGATGTGGGCTTGACAACAGGTAGGACTTCTCAACTGCCAAGAGGTCTGAAGACAAAAAGGGAGGAGCAAATTCTCCTTCCTAAGGTCTCTTGAAGGTGAGGAGAGCTGCCCCCAACCCACTCTCTCCTCCCACGTGCCAATCTGGTAGGTTTGGAGAAGAAGCCATCTGGAGTGGAGGAAGGAGAGGGAAAAAAAGATGAGCTCACCTCAGGCCTATGGTTGGAGGGTTAGGCAGAGTCAGAAAACTAGGACCACTGGCATTGGTTGGGGAGTGAGAAAGGGAACTGTGAATGTGTATATGGAGACGGGTATGAATGTCTAAATGTGAATGGGGGCAACAGTTGTGGGCAGGGGTGTATAGGAATGTGCTGCATGTGTCCTGGGAATGATGGGGATGGAAGAGTGGGCTGGATGAAAGGGTGAAACACAGGGAATCCATGTGTATAAGGGAGAGGGGGGTATGTGAAAGTGTGCATTAGACTTGCACCACAAATAACATTTAGAAAAAGGTAAGCTGCATAGCGGCTCCTAGGTCCGTGTCTGTGTGTGCATGTACAAACACACACATGTAGCATGTGTGCTTTGAGAAAACATGTGAGTCTCTGAGGTTCTGTGTGAAGATAGGGGCAGGGATAGGGAATTGGAAAAGGAGGAGAGAGGTTTGTCCAGTCAGCCGTCAAGGTCCGCCACCTTTAGACTGCAGTCTGGCCATCCCAGCCTCCCTCACTTTCCTCCTTCCCCTTCTCCCTCTTTGTCTCTCTTTGTCTGGGCCATTCTCCTTTCTCTTCCTGCCTCTCTCCCCAGCCTCTCAGCTTTTACCCTCTCCTTCTTCAATGCAGGAGTATGGGTCTAGAACACCTTCTCCCCCACCCAACTCAGCCCGCAGCCCATCTTGGCTCTCCTGCGCCAGGGGACAGGGTGGTAGGAGTGTCCATGAGGTCAGGCACTGTGTCCCTCACACATCATTATCCTCCTTTCCTTCCTAAAACGGATTCTCAGACCCTTCCCGACCTCCCACACTCCATGAGTTGCTGAAAACTTGCTGTGAATTTGGGACCAGCTGAGACACTAATGGGTGGAAGGCATGGGAGCAGATGTGGGTCAGTCGTCCCAGTGTAGACTGGAAGACACTTCTAATGCATGGAGATCAAGTGAGGAGTAGACTGTAGGCTTCTGAGGCAAGATCGAGGTCAGTGACAGACTGGAGATCACAGTTGCAGGGCAGGGCAGGTGATTGAGCGATTTGGAAGTTTGTGAGTAGCCAGAAATCAGTGGAGAAATTGGGGGAAACAGCTAATGGTTGTCGAGGAGTTAGTGAGTAGGTTAGCAGCTTGTCTGGGAAGGTCAGTGATTATTTCAGAATTTCAAAGAGTGCATGAATTTGGAGGTCCTATATGGAATTCAAGGGAAAGTTGTGACATTTTGCAGTCTGTGGCTGATAGATACATTGGATAGATTTAAGATACAGTAAGTAAATTGTTCTGGTTAGAGTTGGGGGGGGGGGATTTCCCTAAGGGTAGACAGAGGTTCCTGGTGGGCTGGGTATCAGAGTAGGAGCAGGAGCTTGTTGGCTCCAGCACAAACCTTCTTGCCTTGTGAGTTTATTTCTCTCTTCCCATCCCTATCCCAGGCTGCAAGATTAAGGCTCTGAGGGCCAAGACCAACACCTACATCAAGACGCCCGTTCGAGGCGAGGAGCCAGTGTTCATGGTGACTGGGCGGCGGGAGGACGTGGCCACAGCCCGCCGGGAAATCATCTCAGCGGCCGAGCACTTCTCCATGATCCGCGCCTCACGCAACAAGTCCGGCGCCGCCTTTGGAGTGGCGCCTGCTCTGCCCGGCCAAGTGACAATTCGTGTGCGGGTGCCCTATCGCGTGGTGGGACTGGTGGTGGGCCCCAAGGGGGCAACCATCAAACGCATCCAGCAGCAGACCAACACGTACATTATCACGCCAAGCCGGGACCGCGACCCGGTGTTCGAGATCACCGGTGCCCCGGGGAACGTGGAGCGTGCGCGCGAGGAGATTGAAACGCACATCGCGGTCCGCACAGGCAAGATCCTCGAGTACAACAATGAAAACGACTTCCTGGCGGGGAGCCCCGACGCCGCGCTGGATAGCCGCTACTCTGAGGCCTGGCGGGTGCACCCTTCCGGCTGCAAGCCCCTCTCCACCTTCCGGCAGAACAGCCTGGGCTGCATCGGCGAGTGCGGAGTGGACTCTGGCTTTGAGGCCCCGCGCCTCGGCGAGCAGGGAGGGGACTTTGGCTATGGCGGG
Source organism: Odocoileus virginianus (assembly GCF_023699985.2). Taxonomy (NCBI): domain Eukaryota; kingdom Metazoa; phylum Chordata; class Mammalia; order Artiodactyla; family Cervidae; genus Odocoileus; species Odocoileus virginianus. The sequence goes on along the minus strand of NC_069678.1, from coordinate 12,629,205 downwards.
TACCTGTTCCCTGGCTATGGCGTGGGCAAGCAGGACGTGTACTACGGAGTGGCCGAGACTAGCCCCCCGCTCTGGGCGGGCCAGGAGAACGCCACGCCCACCTCGGTGCTCTTCTCTTCCGCCTCTTCCTCCTCCTCCTCTTCCGCCAAGGCCCGCGCTGGGCCCCCGGGAGCGCATCGCTCTCCTGCCGCCTCCGCGGGGCCCGAGCTGGCCGGACTCCCGAGACGCCCGCCGGGAGAGCCGCTCCAGGGCTTCTCTAAACTTGGGGGGGGCGGCCTGCGGAGCCCCGGCGGCGGGCGGGATTGCATGGTGTGCTTCGAGAGTGAGGTGACTGCCGCACTGGTGCCCTGCGGACACAACCTGTTCTGCATGGAGTGTGCAGTACGCATCTGTGAGAGGACGGACCCGGAGTGTCCCGTCTGCCACATCACAGCCACGCAAGCCATCCGAATATTTTCCTAAGCCCCTGGCCCCTGGCCTCCTGGGGCCGCTCCCCAGGGGCCCTTCCTGGAGCTGTTTTCCACTGGGGCCTTTTGCAAATCAGTGATTTGAGGGGCAAGGTGCTTAGATACTCGCTTGCTGGGGAGGGGGGAGGGGAGGCGGTGGTGGCTGGAGGGCTGGGCCGCTTTCAGAGCCCCTGGTCCCCCTGTCCTGGAAAGGTTGGGAGGGGGGCCAGGCCGGAAATTTTACTAGAGTTACAACTCTGATACCTCAACACACCCTTCAATCCGGAAGCAGCTAAGAGAAACTTTTGTTTTGCCAGAGGTGGCCGCTAAGGCATCCTGACTCCCTGCCCGCCCAACTCACACTACCCCTTCCTCTAGGGAGGGGACGGGGAACGGGAGAGGGAGAATTACCATCTGTATCTAGAGGTGCTCCAACAATCCCCAAGCCTCTGGTCCTGACCTCTGACCTCCAACCACGACCCTTTAGACCCTCCACCACCTTGTATTCTGTTTGGGGATTTGTTCTGGGCTTCCAGCAGTCTGAGGGGGTTGGGGCCCTTTCAGGAGTCTGAATAGATTTTCTGAGGGGGAAGGGGAGGAAGTATGTCAATCAATGAAGGGCTCAGAACTCGCCGCTCCCCACAAAGCTGGGCTAGGGGAATCTGGAGAGGGGTGCTCCTCCGCCTTCCCTCCACTCTCTCCTCGCCATCCTCCATCCCTTTGGGTTTTCCTCTCTCCTCCAGCTCTTCTCTCTGCTTCCCCTTGCCGGCTGTCACAACCAGCCCTTGTCTTGCTCTTCCTCTTTCTTCCCTTCTCGCCTCTCCTTCCTGCTCCACCCAGCCCAGCTTTGGAGACACTATCCCCCTGGGGAGAGGCAGAGGGAAAAAACATTTTGATGGTCCCCTCAGTTGCTCTTTGTCATTCGGAGGCCCACTTTTCTCCTCCTCCAAAGAAACACCTCAAATTCTTGATAGAATGTATCCCTGTTCTCAGTGAATATTTGAAGAGGGGACTAATACTGGGGTACATAAAGGGTCAAACCTCCACCTTTATCATCTTTGGGCATTACATTTAGGGAGCAGTTTAGGGGCTGGATTTTCTGGTGGTGGGAGGGGGTGAGCCAGGGTAGTGTGTCTGCTCTTGGGGAGCAGGAGAGGCAGGAAGAGAGGCTGCTGGAGGGAGGAAGGGTTCCTCCTCCCTTGCAGTGCCCCATTCCCTGCGCCCCTCTCTGGACCTGACCTGAACCCTTGTTAACAAATTAATCATGAAGTCTCTGTCTCACTCACTGAGGAGAGACCTTGTCTTCAGAGAGGGGTCACTCCAGAGCCAAGCAGGATTGGGGTGCAGCCAGGCCTGTTCTAAGAATCATGTATTATTATAGGGCTTGCACCCCCCTTTGCTGCCTCCCTACTGCTCACTTGGGGCAGTCACCAGCCTCCCACCCTCCTGGTTCCGCTGGCCGGGCTAGGAGGGGATGGGGGATGGGAGTCCCCGGGGGTCCTAGGAGATTCTTGTATATAGTAGGGTGGGACTGTTCTAAGTGATCTCTGAGCCTTGAGGCTCGGGAGTCCCATTCTTCCTGGATGGAGAGGGGGTGCAGGGATGGGGGCACAGAGGGGATTTCCTCCTCTCCTTCCTCCTGTTGTGAATTAACTCACCTCTCCTCAGCCTTCCCCTCCAGACCACCAGCCAGGGAGGGGAGCGGAAGGAGGTCACAGCCAGGAAAACTGGCCTGTGACAACTTCCCTCCTTCCCGCCAATGTGAGCCATCCTGAGATATCTGTACATTAGAAACCAAACCAAATGGGCACCCCTCGGTCGCCGAGGGGGGGTGGGGGGTGGGAAGATGGGATGTCTGTCTGTCGGTCCCCTCCCCCCTCCACCTACCCACAAAGGCGGAAGACTGTTACGCTAGGGGGCTCAGAAAATACAATCCCACTCTTCCTGATTGAGCCAAACCTAGAAACCAACGCAAAACACAGTGAGAGACAAAATAGAGGAGAGAAAGAGAGCATGAGAGGGAGCGAGATAGGCAACCAACACAGGAGAGAAAACAAAAATAGAAAAAAAAAGCAGTTCTTTATAATTTAATATTCTATTTTAATAAAGGCATTTATTACCGTATAAATGTAGCAAAGAACCTGGGCTAATATGAAAAAAAAAAGACTTTTTATTAGGTAATTTATTATATGAAAAGGATATTTTATTTTATGATAAAGTGATCCTTAAAAAAATAAAAAAACTTTAGAAGGTTTAGAATATATGTAGGGAGAGAAGAAGAAAAAAAAATACATTTGTATTCAGAGTTAAATCTTAAAAAAGTGTTTTTAATATATGTTCTGGTTTACGTTCCTTTTTTCCCCCACATTTTTTTGGGGAGGAATGTTTGCTTTTCCGGGGGAGCGTCCTGGGATGGCTTGTGGAGACAGGGGCTAGGGGAACCTGGTCCCTCTGGGGCCCTGCAAGTAGATTGGATTTCACCCCCATGGCTCCCCCTCCCTCTCCCCCTCCCCTTTGGGGGAGCTGGCAGAGCCACACAAAGAAAGGGATTAAGGAGAAAGGAAGAAGCAGTAGGACTGAGGATCCTGGGGTGTCCCCCCACTCGCTTCCCCTGTCCAGTCCCAGGGGCAAGTAAGGTGGGGAAGTCCAGAACTGAGGCCTAGCAGGCCTATGGGAACCCTCAGAGAGGTGTGAGATTTAAGAGAGATAGTTTTTTGTTTGTTTTTTTTTTAACCAAAAATGAGAGAGAAGAAAAACCGAGGGGTTTAAAAGAAAAGAATACTACAAAATAATAATAATTAATAATAATAATAATTCAAATTTATTTCATATAATCCTAGAGACAAAGAGAAAGAATTACTAGTTACTTAGTAGACGATATTCAGATAGCTTAAAGTTTAGTAGCATTGAGGGCCCCTGGGTCCAGTAGAATGTATAAAAGTCATAATGAAAAGGAAAATAGAGGAGGGAAGTGGCTGAGTCCACCCTGAGCCCCCCCCCACCCCATCTTCAGATATCAGGGTGGAGCAGGTTGCTAGTTATGGTTGGGAGCTTCCTTCCAGTCTGCTGGGGTTGATTCTAAGAATCCTTGGATTTTTAAATTATAGGACAAATAGATGAGGGGCTTAGTTCCCAGGGTCTTTGAAAGCATGAACACTGATCATTTCAACCAGAGGAGGGCTGGGCTAGGGACAGCTGAGGTGGGAAAGCATGGTTGGCTCCCTGTCTCTGGGCAGCCCTTATTCCAAACAAGTCCTCTTGGGGCTTTCTGAGAGGAGGAAGACTGCCCAGCTTCAACCCTCTAGGGACAGCTTCTCCCAGGCTTAACTGAGGAAGTCCTTCCTGAAGTATAACTGCAATCCACTCTACCTCTGATTAATTCAAGAGCCTGGTAGGTCATTCCACCAACAGACACATGCACACACTTCTTACTTTCTCAGAGCTTCAAGGGGACTGGAGGGTATCTGTCCCCCATTCTTATTCCTACCCAATATTCACTTAGCTTCTGACCTCCATGGCAGCAGGTAGAAGAATGATCTCAATAATCAGTCTCCTTTGAAGCTGCACTGTGCTTTACAAATTTGCAGAAGTGTTTTATTATCTCTTAGATACCAAGGACTTGCCATCCACTGGGGTGGAATGGAGACGCTGTCCTTGAAGGCCTGGGAGAGCTGGCCCCTAAGGGTACAAAGTCAGGGGGTGCAGCAGGGACTTTGGGTGACCCCTACCCTAACCATCTGTTTTAGTGGACTGCCATCTGTAAGAGTTCAGGTAGAGGTCATCTGCTGTACCCTGACCCTCCCCACAGAAAGCTGGGGAGCTTGGCTTTTGCTTGTGAGAAATCAACTCATTTTTTAAGCACTTGCCTTCTACCAGCCCCAGCTTGTAATCAGGTTGGTCCGCCCACCCTCGCGCCTGTCCAAGGGGGTGTAGAGGCCTCTTGACTCTTGGCAAGAAGTTCCATGACCCTAATGACTCTGTCATGCCCCTCCCTGGCCCTAGACCCCAAACATATCTCCTCCCCAATTTACTCTTCTCACCCCACCCAGGGACAGACTTTTCCCCTGCTCTTTTTGTCCTAGGAACCCCGCTAGTTTGGGAAGGTAGCGTCTGGGTTGGGGAGGGCTTCCTCTTCCCTGCTCGAGGGTGCGGGTGGGGTAGGGTGGGTGGGGGGAGACAGCCCTGGGGCAGGGGGAATGGTCTCTCCACTGTAGAAGTAGAGTAGGATTGTGGTCAGACTTAATTTGAGGCATCTAGTGAAGACACGTTACAAGTCCACCAGGAAAACCATTTCAAAAGCAAAATAAAGGCGGGAAACAAAACGGACCCATGAATAATCAAGTCAAAGTGATGTTGCACAAAATGCAGAGAAACCAAGAAGGGGGAGGGTTAATGTATTAAATGTGCTATTAAGAACTTAATTTTATTAAAAGTATTATTACTTAAGGCTCAGGCTGCTTTCTTGGCATGTTGGTGGGAACCACCGTAGGGTGAGTGGGGTTTTCTCTAATGTCATTCCGGGTGACCTTGCTCACCTTGCATGAAGTGGATGGCTCCTATCTGCTCTCCACAGCTCCCTACTTGGGTCTCCAAGTACTCAACCCCTCTTTTCTCTCCATTTACCTCCTTCTGATCCTTGGGGCACCAGGAGACCTCATTCGACCCTGCCTTGCAGAACAGGGGAAGGCCAGGCAGGTCCACCTAGACCTTGTCTGGAAAGCCAGCTTCTGAACTTGATGGAGAAAGGGCAGAGCTGAGAGCTCGACCCTCCCATCCATCCACACCAGATTCAACCCATCCCTACACACCACATCTTCTCTTCAGGGTCAAGCAGAAACCTGGATGGAAGACAGGCCTTCCACCTCCCAGGCTTAAAATCCCTTCCCAGCACACACAGACTGGGCTGGCCCTGACTCCCCCTTTTCTTAAACATCTCCCCCTGCCTCCTCCCCTCACCCCTGGCATTGGAGTGACCTCAGCTCTTGGCACCAGGGCCCAGGGCACCAGATGGTACCCGCTGATGGTTTCCTTTGTCTCTCCTTCCAGATACCCCCTCTCTGCCATGCTGTCCTCCCTCTTCCACCTGCCCTGGGGGTTGGCAGAGGGAAGGGCGGGCACCTCCCACCCCCTTGGCACTGTCCCCAGACCACAAGACTCCAGAGACAGCTGGCCCTGGGGGGCAGTGAATATGGTGGGGAGGATGAGGGGAGGGGAAGGGGAACAAGGACTCAGAGGAGGGCCCAGAGATGCAGGGGAGGCAGCAGGATGGTCAGGCTTGATATAAAACACAGCTTTATTGGAGGGCCGTAGTCTGTGGGGGGGGGGGGGGGTGACCGATAATAGAGGTCTGGGGGTGGGGAGGGCCACATGAAGACCTTAGAGCTCTGCAGGGCTGTGAACAGGGACTGGCCACTCTGACATCTGGACCAACAGGGCAGAGAAAGCTCCTAGAGCTGGGCAGGGCTGAGGGGGTGCTGGAACACAGTGGGGGCAGGTCAGAGGCTGATGCAACAGGCCCTCTTCTCCCCAGGACCCAGCTCCTGCCCAGCCGGGCCACTGCCCAGGGTGACGGCATTGGTCCGGGTGTTGTTCTGCTTCTGCTTGGACACCTTGGCGAAGATCTCTGTGAGGGCAGAGGGCGGTGATCGGGTCAGATAAAGATTAGGAGCCCACCCTCCCCATACACACTCTGCGTGCCCCTTTCTGAACACTGGGGGTTTTGCTGGAAGGAAGGAGTTTGGGCACCTGGGTCCCGTCTACTTACGTGGGCGGAGCGGGACTAAGACTCAGCTCCCTGGGAGTGTGGCCTCCTGGTTCTTTCCCTAAGCTCCAGCTGACGGGGGTGGGGGTGTATGAGGGAGGCTCTGAGGAGGCTGGGGGGGCCCACAGAGGGGATGAGGAATCGGCTGGCGCGGGCGAGGGCTGGGTGTCTGCGTTCCTCCCACTGCCCACGGAAGCCTCAGGGGTGGGATGGCGGTGCCTGCTGAATGGAGGCAGGGACTCTACCTTTGAGGACAGTTTCAAAGGCCAGCTCAACATTGGTGGAGTCCAGGGCCGAGGTCTCCAAGAAGAGCAGCCCATTGTTTTCTGACAGAAAGGAAACACATCATTAGTTGTGAAGGGTCAAGACAATAATACTTACTTCACGTTTTACCATGCACGTTCGTTACACGCTAAACCCTTGGCATGGGTAGCTCATTTAAACTTTAAAACAAACTGGAAGGTAGGTTGGAATACCATTCCTTTCTTTTAGAAGAGGAAACTGTAGCCCAAAAACAGAGAGAACGAACAAAGAACTTGCTTTGTGTCCCACATCTAGTCACTCACCAAGAGACGTGGGCTAGGCCATGGGACCCCCACAGCCTACACCCTTAACCACTGTATCCTGCTGCCTCTAAACCCCAGAAAGCTCCTGGGGAGTGTGACAGGAGACAGTCAAGGGAAGCCCATCTGCCACACTCAGGATCTCAGAGTGGCAATGTGGGCTGCCTTAAAACCAACTATGAATACTTACCCATAAGACAGGGCAAATGGGGTGGGACATAGCGAGGGACACAGGGTCACTGAGGGGAAGGGCTTGGAGATTCTGAGGCCGACAGAATGGAGGTAGGGGGACCCTGGGCAGGAAGTGCAGGCCCGAGCCCCACAGTGGGAGCAGGGGCTGGGATTACACTGCAGAGCAGCCGGAGGGGCCAGGCTGGGATGTGGTGGGCTCTCACCAGCAAACATGCGGGCTTCCTCAGTGGGCACCTCCCGGGACTGGCTGAGGTCACTTTTGTTACCAACAAGCATGACGACGATTGTGGCCTCGGCGTGGTCGTAGAGCTCCTTCAGCCAGCGCTCCACCACGGCGTAAGTCTGGTGCTTGGTTAGGTCAAACACCAGGAGGGCTCCCACAGCACCACGATAGTACCTGGGTAGGGGGTCGGTGAGTGGACAGAGACAAGGTCAGGGCCATCAAGCCCAACCTCAGAGCAGAGCTCTTAGGCCAAAGGCCAGAGATGAGCACCAGAGACAGGGAAATACGAAGATTACAGTCCAGAGACCCAAACCACACAGGGCAGCCCAGAGCTCCCATGTCTGATGCTGAACGCCCTCCAAGGATACTGGTCTTGGAGTCTGTGAAGACTCACCTCCCTTCTCCAAAACCACTGGCTCCCTCCTCCCTCCTAACCCCTCTGCGGCCTCTGGTCTTTTTTCTGATGTTAGCCACAGCTATCCACAGATGTATACCAGGGCTCTGGTCAAACTAGCTTCCTGGATGCCCAACACCCCAAATGTCCCTCACATAGCTCTTTGACCCGCAGCGCTTCTCTCTCATGGCCATCGTTCTAGAACTAGCTGAATCTCCCCGATCATCGGAGGCACCCTTACTAAGCATCCAGTCTCACTCTTGGAAGTCTGATAGCGCTTCTTCAGACTGGTGGTATAAAGTTATTCCCATTGTATCGATCAGTCAGCTGAGGCTTGTAAGAGTCAAGAGACCAGTCCAAGAGTGATGAATATGTATAAACAAAGCCACAAAGCCCCCAACTCCTGCTTCCTGCCCCCTTGCAGGTCTGCCCCCACACACACACATGCACAAGAACACACACCACCTTTGGCTGACACTGCCTGGGAGACGCTCTGTGCCCAGTATCAAGAGGCTTATGTTCCTCTGTGTCCTCTGAGGTTTGTAAAATGTGGTTATGGGGTCCAGCCTTTCACCTTGCAGTTAGATAGTGAGGGTTGCCAAGTGCAAAGCACTGCAGAAGTGAGGGCGGGTACTCTTGATCCTAGAGTATGTCCCCATCACAGCTGCACCCCAATCTCACCTGCTTGAAACACAAACTTCTTATATCTTAGGAGGGATTAATGATAGCACCTTATTCCTGTGGCATTTGGAGGAGTACATAAAATGCCCAATGTAAAGTGTCTTCTACCTTCCCTGGCACATAGTAAAAACAAGTAAGTGGTGGTGATGACTCTTGTTTTCAGTCCCAGCAGTCAGTATCATTGCTTCCTGTCTCAGACTGTTCGTAGCTCAGAGTACTTGTGTCTTCTCACCCAAGCCCCGCGGTCCCATTCAGGGAACTCCCTGCTGAGTCTCCTTGCCTCCTCTTCCTCCACTTCTCCAGTGGTATACCCTGACTTCCCCAGCACCCCAGTACACCCCCAGCCCGGGGCTCACGCCGACGTGATGGCTCGGTACCGCTCCAGGCCAGCCGTGTCCCAGATCTGGGCCTTGATAGCAGCGGTGCCCAGCATGACAGTGCGGGTGGAGAACTCAACCCCGATGGTGGTGCGGCTGTCGTGGCTGAACTCATTGCGAGTGAATCGGGACAGCAGGTTGGTCTTCCCCACTCCTGACTCGCCGATCAGCACCACTGAAGGGGTGGAGAGATAAGGACTGAACTTGGAGGGTCTGCCCATCAGAAAAGACGAGTAGCTCAGAAAACTGAGGAGGGGGTCAGGCCTCCTGGCAGAGCCATGCATGCATGCCCAGTCGCGTCCTACTCTTTGCGACCCCATGGGCTGTAGACCGCCAGGCTCCTCTGTCCATGGGATTCTCCAGGCAAGAGTATTGGAGTGGGTTGCCATGTCCTCCTCCAGGGGATCTTCCTGATCCAGGGATCTAACCTGCGTCTCTTAAGTCTCCTGCATTGGCAGGTGGGTTCTTTACTATCAGCGCCACAGGAAACCTGGCAGAGACAAGGGTCTCCAACTCTACATGATGCACCCACCCTGGGGCAGAAGGGATGAGAGCCTGAAGCAGGCTGCGGGGCTTCGAGTGTTCTAGGCCTGGCCTGTTGCAACATTGCGGCAGAATCAGCCCATGAATTTGGTGAGAGAGTGATGTCTATGGGCTGTTTGTGGATAGTGGCGTTCAAGGGTTGTGAGGTAACAGGGAGGGTAGGGGGTCTGTGGGGAGGGTGCACATTTCTGGGCAAGAGAACATGAGAACATGTGCGTGTTTCTATGTATACAAGCTGGAAGGAGAGGTGGGCAGTTTGTGTGTGTTTATGAGGGGAGCAGAGGTGGGAATAGCAATATGGGTGAGGAGAAAGTTTGGCAGCTGACACATCTGGGGGTGGGGGAAATGGGGGGTATGTGTGCAAGAAATTAGGATCCCGTTATCCCTAAGAAGGGCAGTCTTGTATGCTTAAGACCATGGAACTGGATGTGGGACCAGTTATGCATGCCTTCAGCAACGTACTATTCTCTTTCTTATGAAAAAAATGGGAATAATAATTTTATCTATGAGTAGTTGCAAGAAGTAAACAAGATATTGCCCTAGATATAGTGAGTGTGCAAAACTGTTACTGTTATTATTGTTGTTGGTGAAAAGTGAAAGCGTTCGTCACTCAGTCTTTGTGACCCCATGGACTGTACCTTGCCAGGCTCCTCTGTCCATGGGATTCTCCAGGCAAGAATACTAGAGTGGGTAGCCATGCCCTCCTCCAGGGGGTCTTCCTGACCCAAGGATAGAACCTGGGTCTCCTGTGTCTCCTACATTGCAGGTGGATTCTTTACCCACCGAGCCGCCTGGGAAGCCCATTGTTGTTGGTAGGCTGGTGCTTTTATCTTTAGGTTTTCACAGACAAGGATACACCGGAGGGGCCATGAAGATCCTTTGGGTTGAAGGGCGGGATCCAGGGCCCAGCCTTACGCACTGTGAGTGAGCTGCTGCTGCTGCTGTGAGTGAGCTAGGGGCTGGCATTAAAATGTAGGGGCTGATGTTAAATATAACCCATAATCCACTGGCCCAGAGCTACCCAGGGTGGTTCTGGAAAGGCAGGCTGGTGCATCAGGACTGGGCACTGCATAATCTGGGCACTGGTCCCCACTCAACCTCTGACTAGCTATGTGACCCTGAACAAGGGCTCATCTTTTCTGGGTCCCAGTTTCCCTGTTTATAAAACCTACAAAACTCACTCCGACTTCAAAAATTCCTTATTTGTGTAGGGTAGGGAAGAGCTGGGAGCTGTATGGATGTGTATAGGTAAGAGGATTTATGCACATGAGTGTGTGTGTGTGTCTGCTATTGGGAACCGCATCCCCATCTCATCCCTCCCACTAGGTGGACTCTGAGCCAGGGCTTTGGAGTCAAACAGACTTGGGTTGAGTACTGACTGGGCGACCCTTGTTCTGTGTCTCATCTTCCTCTGAAAAATGGAGATACTAATGGTTCACGTTTATTGAGCACCTACAGTATGCCTGGTACCCTCCTGAACGTCTGAACTCATTTAGTCCTCACAACAATGCCACAAGGCAAGTACCACTGTTAGACTCACCCGTTTACAGGGGGCGTGCGTTCAATGACTTGCACAAGGTAACACAGCCAGCGTGGTAAGCGGGAGCTGTGCTGCCCACAGGGGCCTTCCAGGGAGGACTTGCCCCCTGCTGCAGGGAGTGCAGGCAGCACCCAGCCTGCAGCTGTTGCTCCCTCAGCATCTGCTTCTGATGTCGAGGCGCCTCACCCAGGCTCATGCCTTTCCATGGCAGCCACACCCAGTGCCCTGGCAAGGACAGGGGAAACCCAGAGCCGCTCGCCCTTGGTCGAGGCCTTGCAGTGCGACTTCTCCCTCTGCCCGATCCTGTATCCTCCCTCTTCCTTTCACTGCTGTTGAGCCACAATAAACAGCTCACACCCCAAATGTCTCCGGGTCTGCTTCTAGTGACCCTAAATTGCAATAACTCGTAAGTGGCGGGGCTGAGATCTGAACTCAGTATTGCCCCAGTGTACTGTGACCCCTCACCCTGTCTCCCTTCCTGGGAAAAATGCTGGGAGTACAGGTTTCCCAAGTCCTGGTCTCCTGAGAGTCCCAGCTCAAGTGAGGGCAGGGCTGAGGCTGGGAGGGTGGAGTGGCTGGACAGGGAATCATAGCGCTGCCAGTCCACCCTGCCCTGAAGGAGGTGCGGAGGTGGGGGTAGGGAACGCTAGACTGGCTAAACACAGGGGCGAGATAAAGGAGCTGGAAAGATACATGCAAACTTCCAGGGATAGCCTGGTTAAACCCAGTTCCTGGTATTTGAGCCCAGGGGCTCTGCCAAGGGACAGACCAACAAGGCTACAGTGCTGGGAGTTCTCCAGATTCTATTAGACCCTGGTCCCGATTCATAATATCTTCCCTGTGTCTTCCTCCAGCCCTGTGATGGTATAGATCTTCCCATCTCTCCTTTCCTGTACAGCTGCCCAGAAAGGTGACTTTCTCCCTCTTAAGTCTGCTTGTCCCTCCTTCTCAGGAGGGAATCCTCTCTGAAGTCTCACCTCCATTGCTAGTGCTGCAGTGGCTAACTCTTCCTAGGGACTGGGGCTTCCACTAGGAATGGGGCAGAAGAGCCTGACTTGCACCATTAAGGAGTGATCAACATTATTTACTTCCCTAGAGCATTCTGGCAGCTCCAGGACTTTTGCTCCGGTAAACAGACCCTCCCCCACTCCTTAAGCTTTCTTTCGGGATCTGAAGGAATGATGAGCTCTGGGAGGGGGCCCTGCTAATTGATTCAAAAACAGGAAGGAGCCCTCTGGCTCTGTTGTTCTCTTCCTGGGTCTCTCAGGTGTTCCTCTTTCCTTATGGACCCCAGACTCACCCTTGAAGACAAAGTTATAATCTTCCTCGGCTCTGTTCCCCATCTTGGCTCCGCATGGAGGGCACAAGTGTCTTCGAGGGCAGAGGTGAAGGGTCTACGCGTTGGCTCAATGCCCTCAACCCTCAGCTCTCAAGACACCTGGATCCGCCCTTCCTCTCATTGAGAGTAGAGACTTCTGCAGTGAGAGGGATCAAGGGCCGGCTTTAGGCTAGCCAGGGCCTAGGGAGCCTCAGTTCTGGCAGGTGGCAGAGCTGTTAGGAATCGGAGAGGACGGAAGCTGAGAACAGGAAGAGTGAGCGGCTGGAGACAGAGAGCTCAGGTGGGTGGAGATGATGACGTCAGACAGGTTAGACAGGTTGGGTGTCTGCTCTCAGCCTGGGCTCTGGCAAGCAGGCAGCAGGCTCAAGGGAGCGACATCGGGCGCAGCTAGGACAGGGACAGGACCTTCAGAGAGCCAGCTGAGGGCTAGTGTGCGTTGCTAGGCTCCTGGGACCTGTGGCTGGGGGGGCCCGGCCACTAGTGAGTGAGAAATTGTCCCTCAGGGAGCAAGAAACTACACAGCTTTCTGCTAGTCCTTGGAGCCTAGTAGGACAGGTAACTGGGGGCACCAGAGGAAGGGCTGTGGGGGGAAGGGCTGGGGTCACCCCACCGCAGGGCAGAGCTCTGGGAGGGGCATCTTGGATGCAGCAACTTCTGCCCCTCCCTGACAGCCCAGGACGTGGGTTGGGCGGTTTCTCAACCTGGGTGGAGCTGGGCCTTGCAACCTACCAGCTTCCCTGGGATGAGTCCCTTCCTACAGCACTGGGAAAGATCCAGCCTTGCTCTAAGGACACCGGATAGGGGGAGACCTGGGGCAGAAACAGCCAGGTGCAGGGATGGGTCTGACTGTTGGGCCAGGACTTCTTAATTTTTTCTACTCTTTCCCCAGGACCTGAAGCTTCAGGGCAGATACATTGTGTGCAAAGGACTTCCTGATCTGGAGAGGGGTCTGCGTAAGCTTGTGAATGCCCAAAGAGGGAAGGGGTGGCCCTTGTAGGCCACTAGGGGGCACACTCCCAATCCCAAGAGTAGAAAAGGGGGCCCCCAAAGTTGGAACTGAAGGACACTAAACTCCCACAGCCTGTTCTTTCTTCATCCAACATGACCCCTACCAGCCCCTTGTTCATTCTAGCTGAACGTGAAGAACATGATGCACAACCCCGGCTCCTTCCTCTCTCCTCTGATTCCCCCCATCCAAGAAAACAGCCAAGACACGAGACAGCAGTTGAAGTTTATTCTTGGGAAGAACAAAGTCCCCCCACTCCAACCCCCTGCAACAGTCCAGGAAGGTTTCCCCAGGGAGCCCTGCCCCACCACATGGTCATCTCACTCTTCTGAATCCCAGGTTCCACCAGCACCCATTATGATGCTGCTACTTGGGTGAGAGGCTCCTCCAAATACTGCACCAAGGCCTGGGCCTGTGGGAAAGGGAGAAGAATCCAGTCCCACAAGGCCTGCCACTCGAGGGATCTTAAATTCAGGTCTACTCCTACCGCTGAGCCCCCAGCCCCCAGCTGCTGCCTGTGGGCCCACCCCAGATGCTGACTGGGTGACATGAGAAAGACTCTGGGAAGATGGTGGGGATGGGAGTGGATACAGTGATGGAGCATGAAGGCTGAGCCCAGGGTTGTACAAGAATGGGCACATACACACCTTGGCCTTGAGCATTCCGAAGCCAACGGTCTCCTTGGCATACATGCACAGTAGAAGGTTGGCCACTCTCGTGATGGCTACACGGCCCTCCTGGTGGGGGTGATATCAGGGGATGTGATATCTGCTTGCACCCTTCGCCCCTTCTTTCCCCAAGGGCTCCTCTTGAGATGGTCTGTATCTTCCTTTCATGCCTCAGGCAGGGCAGGAGCTTCCACTGGGGGACTTTAGCCACAGCCCTGAACCTTAAGTCCTGAGCCCATTCCAGCCTCAGCACAGTCACCTACTAACCCAGTTACCCAAGAAAACTCCACCTCCCAGAAACTTTGTTTCTCTTTCTGTAATCCCTACCTCTCTCCAGCTGGTGAGGATGCTAATACATAGAAAGGAGTCCGGTGTCTACAAAGGGCTGTCCAGATGGGTGATGTTATTAATATGGTTTCACCCCCAATGATACTGTAAGGGGAGACCACAACTCAACTTATAGTTCTCGTTTCCCAAGGTAATATTTTTCAAACTGTAGGTTTGGCCCAGGGCTAACTAGCCCCAGATCAATTAAGAAGGTTGATCAGCATTAAGAGAGAAATAAAGTATATTGCATACAGCAAAGGAAGTACTATTTAATGAAACTTTTGTTTTACTAGACTCTGACTGAAAATATATTTCTTATGGCTGGGTTGTGGTCAAGACATTTGAAAGCTATTGTGCTTATGGCACTAGCTCTAGGCTAGGGACCCTAAGAATCATCAGTTGAACTGGCATCTGTGGTTAAGGAGGGAGTCAGGAAGAGGTAGGTGGCTGAGTTGCAGTGGAAATCCTTCCAGGAGAATTCACTCTTGGGGCCTTTTCAATTTGGTTCAGCAAATTTTCACTAAGTATCCACCCTGTGCTTGGAATCAGGTGTTGCACCCTCTGCCTCTCTGGCATCATCTACTAACCTCTCCCATTCTCATGCTACTCTAGCCACTTCAACCTTGTTATCTCTGACCAGACATCATTCTGCCTCAGGGCCCTTACATTTACTGTTCTATCAGAAATGTTCTTAACCCAGATAGCCACATGGCTTACCAGCTTCCTTTAGATGGATCTTTGATGAGGTGTCACCTTTTCAGTGACGTTGTCCCTGATACACACATCCTATCTTACATCCTTGCTTTTTCTCGATAGCATCTTCTTCTAATTTTTACATTATTTTATTTTATTTTTTTGGTAACATCACATGGCTTGCAGGATCTTTGTTCCCTGACCAGGGGTCAAACCCGGGGGCCCCTGCAGTGAAAGCACCAGGTCCCAACCATGGGATCACCAGGGAAGTCCTCCCCTAGCATTTTCAATACCTAACATACTACTTTTTAAACTTACATAGATATGTTACAAAACATATTCATGAACTTATTTTACAGTAAGTTCATATGTAAGACTGTAAGCTTCATTAGGGTGGCAGCTTTTGTCTGTCCTGTTTCCTACTTTTCCCCAAGACCTGAGAACATTGCAGGGACCTAAAAATATGTTGACTGGACAGATATAAAGATGTATGAGCCAGTTTCTGTTTCCAAGAAGTTCACAGTCTAATAGCTACTTCCCCTTTCTGGACTTCATGACCTTTCTCTGTAAAGTGAATGGACAGCAGGGTCTAGAGACTCTGCCATGCTTCTGGGTCTGTTAATCTCAGATGACAACACTTTGTGTCTGCACATGGCTCTACAGTTTATATTCACCCTCTCCTTTGATCAGAATAACCCTGTGTGCATGGTGTGGTGGCGGGGATTGTTTTCACCTTGGAGGTGTGGTCAGAAAGCTCAAAGAGGTTAAATCACTTACCCAACGTTTCACCAGTGCTAAAACCAGAACCCCGGCCAGACCTCGGTTCGAGGACTCCTTTCTCATCAATACATAGGGTCCTGCCTATCATAAATGCTGTTGCAGACCAACTCTTAGTACTGTCTTCCAGACATCCTGTCCCTGGACCTCTAAACCATCCAGGATGGGATCCAGGTTGCCCTTTGGGATCCCCTTAGGGTCAGAGGAATGGATCCCTTCTTCATACCATGCAGTCCATGAGGATGAATTTGAGATTGTCTTCATTAAACGCTTGGTTTCCATTCCGGTCGTAGGCCGCCCAGATGTTACTGGCGATGGCCGCGGTGACCCGGGCGTCTGTATCCCCATAGCCGGAGTAGGCCAACAGAGATCCCTCGTTATTCAGCAGCCTGGTGAAGAATCAGAAGGGATATCAACGTGCTCAAGAGGGAGTCAAACTCCTCGGTACCCATCCCAATTCCCGCCACTGGGACTGAGTGTGTCCTGGGACGTGCCCAGAGCACGCAGCACGTCGGTTTCCTTTTCAAGAGGGGCTCTCCGTCATTTTCACCAAGTTGCTGCCACCTCCTCCCTTCCCAGAGAGCCTTCCCCAGCCCTCCCTCGGAGAGTCGCGCGCGGCCCCACGCCAGTGCTCGCCACCCGGCTTCTCGGTCCGCACTCACAGGGTGCTCTGAACACCTCCAGTGTTGGCCTGGCTTAGCACCTGGGTCAAAGCCTTGGGACGCAGCATGCCTGAAGCTCCTAACCCTGGGTTTTTGCACCCAGAACCCAGAGTTTCCTATTGCTGGCCTCCGCCCGTCGCTTTCCGTAGTCCAGCTGCCTTGCTCCGGAACGCCCTGGGAGTTGTAGTTTCCGGGCCTGATTTTGTGGTTCCGACTCCACCCCGCCCCACAGCGGTGAACGCTGGGAATTGTAGTTCTCCGCGGCTTCGCGAGGCACCCTGGGAACTATAGTTCGCCTTTCCAGTGCGACCACGCGGTTATGCGGGAAAAGAGCGGGAGTGAAAGGACAGTGGCAGTTATTGGAAGGACATTTAATCCCCTCGGGCAGAGGAAAGTCATATCCGCATGACAAGTCACGATTCAGTAATTAAAAAGAAAGTAAAATCCCTATATTTTTCAGGCACACCTTTGGTTACTTTTCAAAGCAGTTTTCTACATTATACAGTTAGGTGAGATGAGGCGAGAGAAACTATTGAGGAAACCAAGGTTCAGAAAGGCCGCGCAGGCAAAATTGAGGTCTCTGGAACTGTACTTTGTAGACTTCGTTCAAGCCACTACTCGCAGGGAAATAAAGTCAGTCCCAGAGACGAGGTTTTAGGTGGACATCCAGAAGTAAAAAAATTCAACCTGAAAGTCGGGATAGGTCTCAGGCCTGGAAAGGATTTGGGCTTCCGGAGAAAGGCCAGTTATCACAGGGAACGGAGATAAAGCGGCCACACAGAAAGTCCTTTGTCCCGAAGCTGGAGTTACCCGCGGAGGGGCGGGGGCAGCTTTGGGCCCAGGGGGCACCTCGGCTCAGCTCCGGCGGGCTGCATCGGGTTGTGGTCTCTCGCGGGCAGTTCGGTCCCCGCCCCGCAGTGACGGACACGCCCCGCCCCCGCCCCGAACCCCTCCGGGGGCCGCAGCCCGGCGAGGCCCGGTCCAAGCAGCCGGACCCCGGGCTCGGCCCTGGGCGGACCCCGCTGCAGTGGCCCCCCCAGTCCGCCCGGGGCGCTGTGGCCGTGGCGGGTCCGGAGGGGGCGGTGAAGCCTTGGGGAGGGGAGGGGACAGGGCAGTGTTGGAGGCGCCGGAGCCGAGCCCGGCAGGCCGGGCGGGCGGGGAGGAGGAGGAGGAGCCGGGGCGGGCTGGCGGGCGGCCGGGTGGCGGCGGTGGCATGGCGGAGCCGAGCGGGGCCGAGACGAGGCCCCCCATTCGGGTCACCGTCAAGACCCCCAAGGACAAGGAGGAAATTGTGATCTGCGACCGAGCCTCGGTCAAAGAGGTAGTACGGGTGGCGAGGGTGGGGGTGAGCGCGGAGGAGGGGTCTGCGAAGAGGCGGGTGGCTCTGAGACCGTCGGGCGTGTGGGAGGGCCGGGGAATGGAGGGCGGGGGGCCCTCAGGCACTCGGAGGAGCGGGAGGGAAGGGCAGGGGGGTAGGGGGCACCCTGCGAGGGTGATCTGGGGGATCGCGGCGCTTGTTGGGGAAGGGAGGCCGGGGTTTGCCTTGTGGCCTGAGCTGGGGGCGTGGTGGAGAGTGGGAAGAGGACACCTTGCACTGGGAAGCGGGGAGGACCCTAGGTTTGAGGGGAGTGTTGGCCCCGGTTACTGGTCGGGGTTCGAGGCGCAGAGGCAGAGTGGGGGCCGGGCCAGGTGCTGAGCCCGGAGAGCGGGCGGCGGGGCGCAGGTCGGGGGGAACTCTGGGCGCCTACTGGGCGCCTCAGAGAACGCCCAGAATTCTGACGCCTGGTCTGTGCGGGGAGGATTTCCCTCTGCCCGGATCTTTCCTACTCTTTCAAATTAAAGTGGATACTTTTGATTCTCAGCCCCTCTGGGATTTACACAGTGTGCAGTAGGTGCTTAGTAAAATGTGGTGAATGAGTGAATGAGGGAATATTGCCTGTGTTCACCACCCCCCTGTGGCTGCTCCCGAATTTCACAGAGGCGGGGCTTAAGATAGGCGTCTGGTTGGAAGGGAGGGGTCTGGAAGCTGCCTTAGCTTAGCAAGTGCACCCTCTACTTAGAGTATGTGTTTGATTTGCTTGGGTTGATGGAGGGCGGGGACGGTGTGTGTGATAGGTTTGGGGAGTCTAACTCTCCCCAGCCAGCCTTTATTGCCATCATTGCCCCTCCCCCCGACCTTATAAAATGATCACATTCCATAATTTAAATAATTTTTGCCTGCAAAGCTGAATTTGAAATCAGCTCTAATTGAGAGCTTCCCCCCACCCCCACCCCGCACCATGTGTTTGGTTAAGAGGAGCCTGGGCTTTGATGTCAAGACCTGAGTTCCAGTTTGTCCAGGGCCAGTTATCTAACTTCTCGAATCCTCAGTTTTCTGGTCTCTGAAATGGAGGTAATAATTAACATGTATAGTTAGTGCTGTTATAAATAACTGGGACTTATTTGTTGTAGTTGTTACAAGAAAACTGGGAATAAAGAGAGAAAAGAGACTTGAAGTCTGGGGAGACAGGCTGAAGGGAGACAGGGTTGGGCCAAGGAGTTTCTGGAGAGAACTGCCTAGGTGGTACTCTCAGGGGG
Source organism: Odocoileus virginianus (assembly GCF_023699985.2). Classification (NCBI taxonomy): domain Eukaryota; kingdom Metazoa; phylum Chordata; class Mammalia; order Artiodactyla; family Cervidae; genus Odocoileus; species Odocoileus virginianus. The sequence continues at coordinate 12,610,436 of NC_069678.1, read as the reverse complement.
AACTTGGGACTGAAGAGGGAGTGGCAGATAAAAGCAGGGCTTGGGAGGGTGAGAGACCCTGGAGTAGTGCTGAGAGGAGCCCCACACTGGTCCAGCTCCCTTGGTTAAGAAAGGAGCCGCCTAATTTCAGCTGGAGGGATGGAGTCAAGACTGCTGAAAGTACTTCCCACGACTAGAGGTGGGAGCAAGGGAATGCAGAAGCTTTGAAGGAGAGGCAGGGTCCCTGGTTGGTGGAGCCCAAGCAGCCTCCATAGTGACCTTTGCCTCTTGATCACAGTTTAAAGAGGAAATCTCCCGGAGATTTAAGGCACAGCAGGATCAGCTGGTCCTGATCTTCGCAGGCAAGATCCTCAAGGATGGGGACACACTGAACCAGCATGGGATCAAGGATGGGCTCACTGTTCATCTGGTCATCAAGACCCCTCAGAAGTAAGTTCAGGAGAGGAGCAGGTCCAGCTTCAGATTGGGCTTTCTTTGTTTTTCCCCATCTGACACTTTCTCGCCCATGATTCAAGCATACATCTGTGGAAGGTCCGTGGAATGCCAAGACCCAGGAAGGTGGCTCTTCGACGGGCTGCCAGAAGGCCCCGTGATCGGATCTGCAGGGCCAGGGAACCTGACTTACCTCGCCCTAAGTGACCTGGAGATAGAGGATGCTGACTCCTTTCTCCCTCTGTCCGATTTCCTGACTGCCCCCGGCGTCACCCTGCTCCAGCCTCAGGGTTACCTCGGAGGTGGCGTGGTGTAGGGCTGGAGCTGCACAGCACATGTAGAAATCATAGTCTTCCCTTTTGTGTCCACTTCAATGAGGATTTTTCTTTCTTTCTCAGGGTTCAAGATCCAGCGACTGCCACTGCTTCTTCCCCTTCCACCCCAGACCCAGCCTCAGCCCCCTCTACCACCCCTGCTTCACCCGCCACGTCTGCCCAGCCCTCCACTTCTGGAAGTGCCACTTCAGATACAGGCAGTGGAAGCCGAAGGAGCAGTGGAGGGGGTACCTCCCCAGGGACTGGGGAGGGACCTCCCAGTGCCACTGCATCCATACTCTGTAAGCCTTTAGGGAGGAAGGCGCCACACGGTTAGAGTCTGTAGAGTGGGAGAGAGGCCAAGAAGAGGGAAATATTGATCCCCGCTCCTGATCTGATGGGGATTGGGGCCCCTGAACATAGGGTTCCAGACACTGGTGCTTGAACCAAGTTGGGGAGGAAACCAATCTGTGAGGGCTTCCCAGAAGAGGGGAGAGTGGTGAAATGTTAAGAGTGAAGGGAGAAATGGGGCTGGGGATGTAGGAAACCCTGGGAGCGGGTATTGGAGTTTGGGGAAAAGGTGGGTCCAACAGTAGCCAGTTGGAGAGTATTTATTTGCTCATTCAGGAGGCTGTTGCTGATTGCCTCTCTGTGCTCAGCACCATGCCTGCCTGTCAGCCTTGGCCACCAAAGAGGTCTCGGCCTAGTAGGCTCCCATCTCTCTGCCAGCAACAGATCAGGACTGGGGCTGTGGAAATGATGGGGAAAGAGAGATGTGAGCAGCAGAAAGGGCCCATCCTGGTGACTTGATTTCAGTGGCTCTGGCCAGGTAGAAGAGTCGGGACAAAGTGTGACCCCGCTTCCCTCCCCCACAGCTGGCTTTGGGGGCATCCTGGGCTTGGGCAGCCTGGGCTTGGGCTCTGCCAACTTCATGGAGCTGCAGCAGCAGATGCAGAGGCAGCTGATGTCCAATCCTGAGATGCTGTCGCAGATCATGGAGAACCCCCTGGTCCAGGACATGATGTCTAACCCTGACCTGATGCGCCATATGATCATGGCCAACCCCCAGATGCAGCAGCTGATGGAGCGGAACCCTGAGATCAGTCACATGCTCAACAACCCTGAGCTCATGAGGCAGGTGGGTCTGAGAGAAGGTTGGGGGGGTGTGGAGGACCCCGGGCACCCAGCTGTGCCCTGTCTTGCCGTTTCCTACCTTGTCCTACCTTGATTTGTTCATTCATTCAACAGCCATGTTTTGAGCACTGGGGGTACAGTGATGAAAAGACATAGCCTAGCTCTCCGGGAACTACTTCTTTTTTTTTTTTAGATTTGTTTTATTTATTTATTCCTTTTTGGCTGTGCTGGGTCTTTGTTGCTGTGTGGGCTTTCTCTAGTTGCTGCGAGTGGGGGCTACTCTTTGTTGTGGCCTTCTCATTGTGGTGGCTTCTCTTGTTGCAGAGTACGGGCTCTAGGGCACACGGGCTTCAGTAGTTACAGCTCCTGGGCTTGGTAGTTGCTGCTCTTGGGCTCTAGAGCTCAGGCTCAGTAGTAGTGGTGTACAGGCTTAGTTGCTCCATGGCACTTGGGATATTCCCAGACCAGGGATCAAACCCGTGTCCTTTCCGTTGGCAGGCAGGTTCTTAACCACTGGACCACCAGGGAAGTCCCCCAGGAACTTCTGGTCTCAAAGGGAAGTAGGACAAGGAAGAAGGCTTTTATCATACAGCATGGATAGTAGTATCATAGAGATGGTCACAGGACCCCTTAGGAGCACGCAGAAGGGCTCCTGACCCTACCCTGGGGCTCAGAGGGGGCCATAAAGGAAGTGTTGCCCAAGCAGAGACCCAAAAGAGGAGAATGAACCAGAGGAAAAAAAAGAGAAGAGTATTCAGGGCTAAGGGACAGCAAGCACAAAGACCTGGGAATGAAAAATAGGATTGGAGACCTTTGTGGCTTGGCAGGGCCAGGTGGATAAGGGAGGGTTAGGTTGGTAAAGAAGACCCAGGCAAGGGGGTTTGGTGTTGGTCTTCGGGGGCTCCATCTCGTGGCCACCCATTAGGGGACAAGGGTAGATGATCTTAGCAGAATTGTGGACACGAGTGCTAGACTCACCAGAAGGTAAGTCCCAGAAGGGCAAGTATTTGCAACTATTTTGTTCACGCCTAGAACAGTGCCTGGTGTATAGTTACCACTCAATAAGTACTTAGTAAATGAATGACTTGTAGAATAAGAGATCAGAGGCTTATCATAGACATAAAAGTGTCTTAGAAAAGGCCTGTATGCAGCAGATTTAGGAAGAAGGACGGGGAAAGCTTTCCAACGGATGGGAACAAGAAGCCGCTATGCTCATTTTCTGTGTTATGTGCTACTGTCCCCTCGTTATTGAGAGTGAGACATTGGCTCCCAAGTGAAAGCCCTCATCCTATTTCTCAAGATTCAGTGAGGCTAAAGACCTATAGTGGGGTCCAGAAGGTGTTGGTAGCATCGTCCCGGCTTGAATCCTTTCCCCCCACCAATTTGTGGTCATTTATCAGAAGCCTTAATCCTGTCTTGGTCAGACAAACCAACCTGGCCTTGAACTCTGTCTCCACCGCTAACTGACTGTGGGTCCTAGGCAGTGAGTCTCTGAGCCTATTTTCTTATCTGCTAAATAGGGACAGAAATACATACTTAGGATAGTTATCATGGGGATTAAGTGACTTGAATTCTATAAATTACTTAGCTCAGTGCCTATATGTAGTAACTATTCAATAGATGTTAATTTTCTCTTTTGCTTTCTCCCTTTCTCATGTCCTTTCTTTCTTTCTTTTAATATTTATTTAGTTTATTTATTTGGCTGTGCTGGGTCTTCATGCACGATCTTTAGTTGTGGCATGTGGGATCTAGCTCCCTGAGCAGAGATCGAACCCAGGGCCCCCTGAATTGGGAGCTTGGAGTCTTAGCCACTGGACCACAAGGGAAGTCCCTCTCATGTCCTTTCTTATTTAACTTCCTTGTGTTCCCTGATACTTCTGCAGATCCCCTGAACCTGAGGGAGGAAAGCTGCTGCCCTCACCCCATCTGGGATCACTGTACCCTCAAAAGTCAACCAGAATGCCCACAGAGAGGCAGGGTCGGAGCCAAGATGACAATAGAGAAAGGAAATCCAGTTCACCCTCCTCACAGCCACTCTGGGTCGGTTCCTGGGCCCTGGACCCTAGTCCTGGTCCCCCTCTTCAAGGCCCACTCTTTTTCAAGCTTGGTGACCCCCTGATTCCAGAGCCATTCTCTCTCTTTCCCTTTTCCGTCAGACAATGGAGCTTGCTCGAAATCCAGCCATGATGCAGGAGATGATGCGGAACCAGGACCGGGCCCTAAGCAACCTGGAGAGCATCCCTGGAGGGTATAACGCCCTCCGCCGCATGTACACGGACATCCAGGAGCCCATGTTTAGTGCTGCCAGGGAGCAGGTGGGGCCAGGGGCTGGGCTGTGGGAGGGCAGTCTGAACTCGGGATCACCCACCCCAGACCCAGGCAAGCCTGAGGTGCACTCTGCTCCTCTTTCCTTCCCTAGTGCCATGAGGGTAGGCCTTGGCTTGAAGGCGGTTCTCACGGCGCATAGCCAGGGATGGTCCACCTCGGCGTGGGACTGAAGCACTAGGGCAGAAGATAGCAGAGGTTCTTAGGGAGTGGGGGCAGTGTAGTATCCAAGGGCTCTGACGTTGTTCTGACAGACTTCTTGCGCCGAGGGCTCCAAGGTTGTGGGGCAGGCCTGAGGTCAAAGAGCCCACCCTTTCACAGCGTGTCTCAAGTGTGGTCCACAGATCACCTGCGTCAGAAGCACCTGGGGTGCTTGTCAGTCATGAGATTCCTGGTTCCTACCTTTGAGATACTTATTGAATCAATCTCTGGAATTAAGCCTTGGGAATATGTGCTTTCAAAAATGCTCTGTGAATTTTTTCCAAATATACAAAAAGTATAGCATTCTCTCATATTAAAGTTTAATTTACACTAAATACATTATGCATTTACCTGTTTCAAAACTCAGAAGTTACACAAAGTAAACAAAAGGATATTTAAAAAGTGTGGAAAGGTATACAAGCTTAATAAAAGTATACAAAAGGGATCCTTCTATTTCCATCTCCCGGCCTTCTCTTTTCTACCCTGGAGTTAATGAATGTTTTTAGTATTTTGTGTGTTTTCCTAGATATATTTAACATTAGCAAATAAGATATGACGCATAGAATTGCAGCCTTCACATACCCCTCACCCAACTTATACCTCTCTTTCCCTCTTCAGGCTAACTACCACCCTGAAGTTGGTGTTTGTCATTTTGATTCTTTTATTACCTATGTATGTATCCATAAATAATCTGTGGCATCATTTTGCATATTTTTTCAACCTTATAGAAGTGGTATGCTGTTTGTATAATTTTAGACTTGCTTTTTAAAAACATCTAAAATTGTTTCATTTGAAGAATAATATAGCTACAGAAAGGTGCACATATCCTAAGTGTTCAGCTTGATGGATTTTCACAAACTGAACAGCCTGCCCCCACAACCAGCACCCAGGTAGTAGGAGAGTGGGACCTCACATTGCTTTTTCCTTGTGGAAAGGAAAAAGCACCATGTCCTGAGCAGTCTGTGCTATCCCAACAGATTTCTTGTTCATGGCATCGCTAGTAGTCATGTTAGGCACTCAGTTGTGTCTGACTCTTTGTGGCCTCATGGACTGTAACCTGCCAGGGTCCTCTGTCCATGGGTTTCTCCAGGCGAGAATACTGGAGTGGGTTGCCATGCCTTCCTCCAGAGGATCTTCCAGACCCAGGGATCAAACCCAGGTCTCCTGTGCTGCAGGCAGATTCCTTAGTGTGTGCCTTGCTGGCTCTGTCTCTGTGACGATACCACCTCGTCTTAAATAAGCCTGGGCATCAGGGTGACTCGCCCCTCCCCCCTGCAGCTTATTCTTCACCGTCATCTTGATGGTTATTGACATTGCTCTTTCAAATTTTAGAAAGTGCTTATAGGAATTGAAAGAAAGTGCTTATGAAGATTACCTGTGGGTTTTTAGTTTATTTAAGTTTTATTTTACTTAAGTATTTAAAATGCATATCAAAGTAATGCATATACGTGGTTAAAAAAAATTCAAGTAGTTGAGCAAGGCTTATAACAAGCCCTCAGCTAATTCTGATGTACTTTAAGGTGTGAGAACCACTGGCTCAGCTAAAAGAACACAGTGTTTGGCAACAACAGGCCTGCATTCAAATACCTGCTCCACCATTCTTTAGTGGCATGATTTTAAGTGAGTTGCTTAAGCCTCTCTGAGTCTTCTGCTGCCTCATTTTCAAAATGGAGACAATGTATTATAGCATAGTCCTCAATCATTTTGGTCTCTGGATCCCTTATTTATTAAAAAAAATTTTCTTTTGCCTTACTGCCCAACATGTGGGATCTTAGTTCCCTCACCTGGGATTAAACCTGCACCCCTTGCAGTGGAAGCAGGGAGACCTAACCACTAGATTACTAGGGAATTCCACTCTGGACCCCTTTATATAGTTAGCACCCCAAGGAGGTTTTGTTTTTGTGGGTTAGGTCTATTGATATTCACTGAATCTGAAATTAAAACTGAGAATTTAAAGAAATATTTATGAACTCATTTAAAAATAACAATAAACCCATTGCACATTAACATAACCAGCATACTCTTTTAAAAAATAACTTTATTTCCCAAAACAAAACTTTAGAGGAAAGAATGGCCTTGTTTGACATCTTTGCAGATCTCTTGAACGTCTGGCTTATGTATCTTCCTTATGTATGCAGATCTGCTTCTGCATTCAGTCCATTGCATTGTCACATGTTATGTAGCCTTTGGAAAACACCCCTGAATACTTATGAGAGAATGAGTGTGAAAAAGGCAAATACTGTCTTAGGGTTATAAAAATTGTTTTCAGACCTTGCAGAGGTCCTAGGACCACACTTTGAGAACTGGTGTATTAGAGGGATATTATAAGCATTAGAATGAATGGGTCGGGCACATAGTAGGTGCTCAATAAATGGCAGTTGTTACCACTTTGGGGAGTTCCGGCAAAGAGATTTAGGACTTAGGGTGTAAGGGAAGAGCAAAGCAGGACCCAGAACTAGGTGGAGTTGGCTGCTAGGCGAGTTACCAGAACAGGAAATCTGCAATGATGACAAAGACTGAAACTGCGGTACATGATCCCTGGCCTGCAAACCCTGTTATCTGAACAGGCATCTGGTAGGGCAAAGGAACCACAACTCAGAGCAGGAGCTGGTCCCCTGTTTGAATAAACAGGAAAAGTAACTGGATATGAAACTCCTTGGTGCAGTGGGGCTGAGGCTGCTCAGGTACCTCCTGCATGGGTAAGGCCTACCTGGGAACAGGAGAGGGAGGCTGAGCAAGGGGAGGAGGCCTGGGCTCCCTCAGCCATCACATGCCTCAGACAGAGCTCTTTCCTGGCTCTCAGCGGGTCCAGAGGGAGGAGGTTCGGGTGCCACCTTAGGCAGCCCATCATGTGGGGTGCAGACCCTGAGACAATCCTGGGTAACATCCTAGAGGGCCTGGTGCTAAGGGGGACTGTTTAGGTGAAGCAGCTAGTCTAAGAAGATAGGGGTGGAGAGGAGAAAGAAGAGATTACATGGAGGAGGCAACAGAGGAGGAGAAGACCTAGGGAAGGGTGTGCAGCCAGAGGTGTGCCCCTCCAAGGGGCTCCACTGTGATGTGCCTGGATGGACAGAATGCCACATGGGGGACCTGGGGGTAAGGAAGAAAGTTCAGTGGAGTTAGACTTGGACGGAGGTGGCTGGAAAAGGGAGAGCTGAAGGCAGATAGGGGTTGGAGTAGAGTCAGCTCCCATCGAGCCAATAGTTACCTATTGAGCACCTACTAGTGTCGGGGGCCAGGAATGCAAAGGTGCATCTGACATTGTCTCTGCCCCTTAAGAGCTAAGGAAAACAAGTATCTCCGCTGCACAGTAGGAAAGGTGTGTGAAAAGTACTGTAGCGCAGAGAAGATTAGAAACCAAATATTTTGAGCCACCAGGGGAGATGGAGATGTTTCCAGTTATCTGAGGGGTCCAGTTATCCAGTCATTAGCATCAGCCAACTCCCACCTTGCAGGGTGAGGGTGAAGTTGCCCATTGTGAGGCCAGAAATTGACATGAGGACCTCCACAGTTTTAGATCTCTCTCCCTTTCCTGGGGACGGGGAGGCTATTAGGTGAGAAGAAAGAAAGGGCCTAGCCCTTCTCCCTGATTTGTTTCAGTCCTTAACCCAAAACCTTTCCCTCCTCCCAGTTTGGCAACAACCCCTTCTCTTCCCTGGCCGGGAACTCCGACAGCTCATCCTCCCAGCCTCTGCGGACTGAGAATCGAGAGCCCCTCCCTAACCCCTGGAGCCCCTCGCCCCCCACCTCCCAGGCCCCCGGGTCCGGTGGGGAGGGCAACGGAGGATCGGGGACCAGCCAGGTGCACCCGACAGTCTCCAATCCCTTTGGGATCAATGCGGCTAGCCTGGGGTCAGGTATGTCCTAGGGTGGAAGGAGCTGAGTGGGGTCACCAGGGCAGTCCCTCTGCCCCAGGACTGAAGGGGGTTACACTGCTCCAGAATATTGAAGACAGAGGTGAGACTGTATTGAAGCCACTGGCAGGGCTCTGTGGCGTAGAGTAGTGGCTTCACCCCTCAGAGGGTGAGGCTGGGTTCTAGCCCTGTCCCAATGTCCCCAAGAGCAACCTAAGTAAAGGCTCATGAGTAAACCAGGCCCCACTTTCTAAGCTCTTTCAACTCTGCTGGTATTATCCAGTGTAAATGGTTTAGACTGGGGATGAGGGTGTGTGAGAAGAATGAGGGACAGGTAGATGTGAGGCTGGGCAAGAGGGATGCGCAGAGCTGGCTTGTACAGAAGCGTAGGTTATGTACTGCACAACCCTGGGAGATGCCCCATTTATCAAGACTATGACTATAAATGGCCCTGGGGATGTCTGGTAGATGCCATGAATTCTCTGTACTCTGGGGAATATCTTGGTTGGGAAAGTCCCTTCCCCTCTGTATGCTTATTTCATAAATAAGGGACTTGAACCTGATCCATGGTTTCAGAATTATACTTCTGAGGCTTGAGGGGTCTGGACCATCGCCAAGATGAGGAAAGACCATATGGGAAAGGCTCCAGGCCTTCTGCCCCAGCTCCAGCCAGACTGTTGACATACTTGGTTTCCAAGTGAGATTTGGTTTGAGGAAAGGGTCTCTGTTGCTAGGACAAGTTTGAAAACCATTGATCTGGGTCATCTTTAGTCAAATCCTTTCCAACTCTAATGTTATCTGACCTGTGGCGGGAACAGAGGGATAAGAATCAGACCCAGTTTGTAACCGGCTTGATCATAGCAGAGCAGATGGTAAAGGAGCCAGCCCAAAGAAGGGCAAGATGACCTCAGAGTCAAGAGAGACTTGGACCCACTCCCTAGCACTTGGGTGCCCACTGTTGCCTTTCTGGGTTTTGTGACCACTCAGTGCCTGAAGTAAGGTAGATTGAAGTGAGGCATCTGGTTTCCATTTGGACCCCTTTCCTCTTGTTTTGTTTGTTTTTTTCCCTTCCTATCCTAGGGATGTTCAACAGCCCAGAAATGCAGGCCCTCCTCCAGCAGATCTCTGAGAACCCCCAGCTGATGCAGAACGTGATCTCAGCCCCCTACATGCGCAGCATGATGCAAACGCTTGCCCAGAACCCCGACTTTGCTGCTCAGGTATGGAACTGGCATGAGAGGGAGTGTGCTGGGGGCTGTGACTTGTGATGATCAAAATGCTTCAGAGCCAGACTGCCTGGGTTTCTGTATTGAGCTCTGCCGCTTCCTAGCTGCATGAGCCAGACAAGTTATTTATCCCCAGTTTCCTCATCGGTAAAATGGTAATAACAATAGTACCTGCCTTGGAGTTGTGAGGGTTAAGTGAGTTAATAACATAAAGTGCTTAGCACATGGCCTGGCACAGAGTAAGCCCTGTGTACTCAGAAATGTTCGCTATTATCATCCTCATCAGACTGGCTTCTGACTCTGGTCCTTGTCCAGAGTATAGTTCCAGTTCCTCTCACTGTCCCACCTAGGACTTCAGGATACTCTGAGATCCTTGGAAAAGCTGGCCCGGTTTCCTACAGTGGTGGGGTGCTGAGGGAGATGAGGCAGTGGGGACATTGTGAGGGTGGATAGGCCCAGGCCTCCCCCTGCTACCTTCACCCTGGCAGATGATGGTGAACGTGCCGCTCTTTGCGGGGAACCCCCAGCTGCAGGAGCAGCTCCGCCTGCAGCTCCCGGTCTTCCTGCAGCAGGTAAGTGAGGAGCCTGGACGGCTGGGGGTTGAGGGCCACCCGGGTAGACCCAGAGGCCCAGTGGATGGAGCTTAAGGGAGGGGCTGCACTGGGTTCTGGACTCGGGGTCTAGGCCACCTCCTGTCTCCCGCCACCTCCTGTCGCCTTTCCGTGTTGTTTCCCACCAGATGCAGAACCCAGAGTCACTCTCCATTCTCACCAATCCCCGAGCCATGCAGGCGCTGCTGCAGATCCAGCAGGGACTGCAGACCTTGCAGACCGAAGCCCCAGGGCTGGTACCCAGGTGAGGGGCGGGGGCCAAGTGGGCAACAGGGGTCTGGCTCCTCCTCCCCCTCAAGCCCTTTTCCTGCTGCTCTCAGCAGCCCTTATGTCCCTGAGGATCTGTTTTCCTGTTTCTTGCAACTGCTTTTCCTGCGGGATCTCACATTCCCACCCTTTTCTCAGAGGCCATCTCCCCCTCCTTGGTCTCTCCTGCCTGCAGCCTTGGCTCTTTTGGGATGGCCCGGCCCCCAGCATCCTCGGCAGGCAGCAACGCCGGGTCTGCGCCCGAGGCGCCCACCTCCTCGCCCGCCCTCCCAGTCACATCATCTCCAGCAGGGGCCTCCAGCGCTCAGCAGCAGCTCATGCAGCAGATGATCCAGCTTTTGGCTGGAAGCGGAAGTTCACAGGTACGCAGGGCAGCGGGACTGGTGCTAGGGCCCTGCAGTAGCAAGGGTGGCGATCAAATGGAAGGAGCAGGCTGCGGAGTCAGCCAGCCCTGGCTCTCGTTCCTGGTCTGCTACTTTCTAGCCTTAAGTAAGTAATTGATCTTCCACAAGTTTAGTTTCCACAGCTGTGACCTGGAGATGAGCATAGTAACAGCACTTACTGGGTCAGCTGAGTACTGGTCTATGTGCCTTGTACGTAAGAGCTCACTTCCTTTATTCTTCACAGCCGCCTTGTTCTTACTCCTTCTGTGTTACAAAAGGGGGAAACTAAATCCCAGAGAGGTTAAGTGGCTTTCTCAGAGTCACACAGTGAGTAAGAGGTAATGAAACTAAAATTCAAACCAAGGCATATTGGCTCCAAAATTTACACTTTAACCACTGTGTTTTACTACTTCTATTGTATCAGAGGACTCTTTTCATAATTAAAGCAGCCTCTATTTGGGACTCCCCTGGCAGTCCAGTGGTTTAAGACTCCGCATTTCCACTGCAGGGGGCACGGGTTCTATCCCTGGTCAGGGAACTAAGATTCCATATGCTATGTGGTGCAGCCAAAACAAAAAAATAAATAAAGCAGCCTCTGTCTATGAGACTGGAGAAGAGGATTCTGGGAGGAGAGGTGACCAGAGCCCTGGGCTACAAAGTCTAGGCCTGGGGCTTGGGGGCAGAGCAGGGGATTACCTCAGGTAAGCCCCTGAACCTTTCTCCGACCTCTGTGACATCTGGGGAAAGCCTTTCAACAGAAATGGAAGTGTGCCCAGCTCTGTGCAAGGCACTGGGAGGGCTGGATGAAGGGCTCTCCAAGGCCCAGTCCAGCTGGATCTGGAGCCCGGTGTGGGTGGATCGTGATGAAAACACCCCAGAGTGGGAAAGGGCTCCTGTGCTGCGGGCTAGGGGCTCTGATTGCTGGGCTCCTTCCAACCCTGAATCTTCTGTTCGTGATCTAGGCTATGGCTTCCTGAACATCCCTTGGGGAAAACATTTCCAGATGTGTTTTGGAGTGTCAGAAATGAAAAGCCTCCTCTTTTGTAAATAACTTTGTTGATGGTTAAACACAATTAAACAGGTTCGTGTTTTCCAGAGGCCCTTCTCTGACCTTTAATGTGGCTGTGTGTGTGACAGTTGTCAGGAGCAGGTTTGGAGGCAGTATTTACTGACCACAGAACATTTGGCTTTTGGGCTGCCTATTAACATCTCCAGAGTGCTGATGGAAAGCAGTTAGGAATATCGGCTAATCTAGACCTATTTGTTACTTTGAAATTTCAAGAAAGATGCCCCCCCACCTTATGATGACATAGCTGTTTAGTGATTTGGGACGCCGGCTCCGCTGGCCTCTGTTTGCTGGTTATTGACCCCTGCCCCATTGGTTGACTCTGAGGAGGACTTCATCTCTCCATCAAAAACCCTCAGAATCAGCTAGGCCCTCTGGGGTTGGTCCTGAGCCCACTTCACAAGGCTTGTCCCCTCCAGGTGCAGACGCCAGAAGTGAGATTTCAGCAGCAGCTGGAGCAGCTCAACTCCATGGGCTTCATCAACCGTGAGGCCAACCTGCAGGCTCTAATTGCCACGGGAGGGGACATCAATGCAGCTATTGAGCGACTCCTGGGCTCTCAGCTCTCCTGATCCCTCAGCCCGGGCCTCTTGCGTCTCCCTTCCCTTGATGCCAGCGTGTGGTTCCTCTGTCAGCCTGACCCTCTGCAGCTTGTCATCCCTTCTGTTCTCCTCCCTTGTTCTCTCCAGACTGCAGGGTGACTTTAGAGGGGTGGGCCCCAGCCCCGTGGCTCTGAGAATTCCAGTTTTACTTCACCTCTTGTAGAACCTTCTCTCCTGGTCCTGCCTGATTGAACAGAGCTATTTAAACAGTTTTCAGTTTTTGTTGATTGGCCCCACCTGCTTACCCCACAACCGTCTTTTGCAGCCTTCACACTTCTCAGTGGCAGTGCAGAGTTGAAGGAGGAACCCACTCTCTGCTTTATTAGAACAGGGTCTTCTGTCTCTACCACTAGGATTTTTCTTGTCTTATGTTTATTTTTGGTAACTCTTCCTCCTCTCTTTCCCCTTATCCCCTCCCACCTCCAGCCTACCCAGTGCTAGACTTCCATCCTCTGAAGGAGGGGCAGGTGAAGCAGGCTGTGATTTTCCTCCTCACCCCCTGTTCTGATCACTTTCATGGGGTCTGTTGGGACTCCCAGTGGAAGGAAGATGCTTGTTCCCCCTGTCTGAAGGGAGACGTGAGATGCAGCCCCCTGGAGCAGGAGTTAACAAACCCTGGACCAGCCCAATAAGGGGATGAGGGAGTGAGACTTCCTAGAGGAAGGGAATGGGGGAAACAGCCTAAGCAGAGGACTTGGAAGTTGGAATTGACAGGGAATGGAAACACTAATAGTTCTTTTAGTCCACAGAGTCCAGGCTTTGGCCTGGCAAAGGAGACTTAGAGATGGTAATGAAATTTGAGTTGAAGAAAAGGGTTCAGTGAAGCTAAATAGTATGGCTCACAACGGATTATATTGGTTCCATTTTCTCAAACACACATGCTTCTATACATTCACACACATTTCCATGAACCCAGGACCTGCCTGCATCTCCAGGTACCAGTGATTTAAGCCCCGCTCAGAAGACATGAAGAGGACTGGGGTCTGTCTCAGCAGTGGGGATGTGTGTGGGTGGGTGGGTGCATGAATGCATGCACGCACACATGTGCATGTGAGTTGAGTGGGAGGGTGGATACCTTATTGATTTCTGGTTTAGAGTTTTATCCCACCAGACAGAAATAGGCAGAAGGGCCTGTCTAGGAAAGGAATATATACACCCTGGAGAGCTAGGTCCCCTAGGCCTCTGGATGCCTGGGTAGGTACCCCTTCTGAAGCTGTCAGGGCTGTGACCGGCACCCTTAGTTACCCCTCCTCTCATTGCTTTCGGGGGATAGTGGGGGATGAGTCTTTCTCTCTAGAACCCCTGGCTGCTCCTGCCCTTGAGTTTTCACTGTTTCCCTCCAGGCCAGAGAGTTCTATTTGAGGAAGGAAAGGAGAGGGCAGCAATGATGCCTTTGATCTGGAATTGGACTTTACTCTAGTGGAGCACAGAGGAGGCTCAAAATCACCTCCTCTCTCTGCTACTTAGCCCAGCTGCTTGGAGGACCCATTACTGAGAATATGGAGGCAAGAGGAAATGAATTTTCTCCCAAGTGGGAAAGGGTCCCAAGCAATCCAGAGAGGATGTCTGTATGGCTTTCCCTCCCTACCTCCCCCAACTCCCACACTGGCCTTTGTAAATAAATGATATGGTCTTTGTTGTGAGGGTGTCTTGGTGTTTGTTTCCTGGGGTAGAGGAGGCTGGCTGAAGACACTTCTTGGTTTTAGAGGGTTTTTGTAAAGCCGTATCTAGACCAGTGGTTAAGAATCTGCCTTACAATGCAGAGGAAGCGGGTTCCATCCCTGGTTGGGGAACTAAGATCCCACATGCTGCAGGCAACAGCCCACGTGCTCCACAACTACTGAAGCCTGCTCACTCTAGAGTGACACAGCAAAAGGTCTCCACGTGACGCCAAGCAAAGTCCCGCATGCCGCAACTAAGACCTAACACAACCAAATAAAATATTTAAAACAAAGTGTTCAGAATCACTGAAGGTAAAGAGATAACTGATCACAGCCATCTGTAATCTGTGGTTTAGGAATGGAAAGGATCATTCTCTTCCATTGTGATTGCCAAACCATATAAGTTATCAGATCTCACCCCACCCACCACTCCCATAAGTCAGGGCTGGGAGAGGAATGTATGAAAAGTGCTAGGAATATGGCTAAATCCTTGCTTTCATCCTCTGATCCTTTGGCAAGACTATCCTCTCCTTACCCCAGGTAAAAAGGTCAAAACAAACCCTTACATCCAGATTTTATGTAAGGGGAGTTTAGCAGTTATTAATTAAGTCTTAAGTTCTGAGGCTAAAAGTTCTACGACTGCTGCTGCTGCTAAGTCTCCAGTCGTGTCTTACTCTGTGACCCTATGGATGGTAGCCCACCAGGCTCCTCTGTCCATGGGGATTCTCCAGGCAAGAATACTGGAATGGGTTGCTATGCCCTCCTCCAGGGGATCTTCCCGACCTAGGGATCGAACCCATGTCTCCATGTCTCCTGCCTTGGGAGGTGGATTCTTTACTGCTAGTGCCAGCTGGAAATCCCTGCTCTACAACTAATCAGTGTAAGCCTAAGAAGTCTTCATATGTTTTATACAGTTTTGTATAGTCAGGTTATGGGCTAGAGTTATGTGATATCTGGAATAAAGTGAGTGGGAGGCTCCACTTCTAATAATGGTAGGCTGGATGTTTCAGGCCAGCCCTCAGAAATTTTAAATATGAAAAGTATCAAAAATCAAAGGACTAACGAAGATTGACTGGGAATCCAGAGAGAAAAGAAGACTCCAGGGCTGCCTTTGCCCAGGGGGCTTTTCCAATTGGGAAATGGCTTCTGAGAGGCTGAGCTATGCTTTTGAGGGCCTTGAAGGATGAGAGCTAGAGGAAGAAAAAAATCAGAATCGGATAGCTAAATATAGGGATGCTGGTAAAGATCCACCCAGACTAGGAACCCCTAAGGATGAATCAGAAGGAAACCAGTTGTATTCTGCAGCCTGGTGTCCCACCATTCTTGGTGGTCCAGAGACTCTCAAGTCTCGAACTTGGAATAAGATGATCCATATGTGTAGCATCTCCAGATGCTTGGGAGAAGCAAGCAGAAATCTCAAGGAACTTAACACCAATCTAAACCTCAAAAGTATTATAATTAATAATTTTTCAAATATAACATCAACCACAATGAGAATTAGTCAAGAGCCTGAAGAAAGCAAACCTGAAATGACACCCTTAAAAGGAAATGAGACAATAGTTAGACAATTCCATGTACTGGAGTTATGCAGAAATAAATGTATAGCAGTTAAGATAAAAGCAAGGCTTGGAAATTTGAGCAGATACCTGAAACTACACAAACAGACATAGCACAATTGGAAAAGAACCAAATAGAAATTTTAGCTAGAAAAATAAAATAAATGAAATTAAGGTCTCAGTAGATGGGTTTAATAGCAGACTAGACATAGCTGAGGAGAGAATTGGTAGATTATAGAAACAGAATGAAACTTGAAAAATAAGGATGGAAAATACAGAAGAGGCAGGAAGTTGGGCTAAATTATGTTTAATTGGAGTCCAAGGAGAGGAGAGAAATGGAAAAAAGCAATCTGAAGAAGTAATGTCAGAATTATCTACAATTGATGAAAGCCATCAATTCACAGATTCAGGAAACCCAATGACTTAAACTCTGCAAAAAAGGAAAGCAAAAAGAAAACATCCTAAAGAAACTAAGGAATAAAGATGGTTTATCCTCAAAGGAACAACAGACAACTGCTTACATCTCAACTGCAAAACTGCAAGGCAGAAGAGTGAAATGCATCTTCCCTATGTTTAAAGAAGGTAGGAGCCCAGAGAAAACATCTTTCAAAAAATGAAAATAAAACAAAGATATTTTCAGACAAACGAAAACATTCCACCACCAGCAGTCTCACACTAAGGGAAATTCTGAAAGGTAATAATCTTTAGTCATAATAAAAAGGGAAAAAAAGAATAAAAGGGAAAAAAAAGTATAATGATGGGTGCATGCCAAAGGGACACAAGAGCCAACTGAAAGAGCTCCCAATGGCCAAAGCTAGAACAATTTAAGCAACAAAATAAATAAGTATAAAATAAATGCTCTTGAATCTGTACTGATACAAATAAATAATTGAATGAGTAAATGAGTGAGAAGACACAAACCTGTGTAGAAAAATTACAAACAACGTATGTAAATGTTCTGTCCTCAAGGAGAGGAACAGAATACCCATTCCTCACCTGTGGGCTGCACATGCCTACCTAAGAGAGAACAGTGTGGAAAGGGGTGGGATGGGGAGCATTAGAGTTGGGGAACACTGCTTCAGTCAGGTGATCAAGGTCAGTGATAAGACAGGTTAGTAAGTAGTCTTGAGATGATGTGAGGAAAGCTACATTTTACCTCTGTTCTCTTCCTCCTCTAAACTTATAACTTTAGTCTAATCCTGAGAAAAACAAACAAGTTACAACTGGGGACATTCTACAAAATATCTACCCAGTACTCCTGAAAACTGTCAAGGTCATCAAAAACAAAGAAAAGCTGAAAAATTGTTACAGCCAAGAGAAGCCTTAGGAGAAAGGAGTAAATGTAATGTCTAATGCCATAATGTTCCAGGATAGAACCCTGGAACAGTAAAAGGATATTAAGTAAAACAAATAAATCTGAATAAAGTATAGACTTTAAGTTAATAATTGTATCAGTAGTGGTTCAATAATTGTAAAAATGTCCTATACTAATGTAAGATGATAATAATAGGGGAAACCAGGTGTGGGTATATAGGAACTCTTTTACTGTCTTTATATAATCATTCTGTAAATCTAAAATTAGTCAAACTGAAAAGTTTAAATAAGACAAAACCAGAGAAAATAGAAGATACAAAATTGAAATTCCACATAATATGGCAGATTTAAACTTTAATATATAAGTAATTTTTAAAAATGTAAATGGATTAAATGCTTCCATTGAAAGTCAAAGTTTGGGACTGGTGGTCCAGTGGTTGGGAATCCGGCTTGCAATGCCCGGGACTCAGGTTTATCCCTGGTTCAGGAACTAATATCCTGAACGCTAGTTGCTGTCTAGTCATTAAGTTGTGTCCAACTGTTGTGCCACCCCATGAACTGTAGACCACCAGGCTCCTCTGTCCATGGGATTTTCCCGGCAAGAATACTGGAGTAGGTTACCATTTCCTTCTCCAGGGGATCTTCCCAACCCAGAGATCAAACCCATGTCTCCTGCTTAGCAGGCGAATTTTTTACCACCCAGCCAATAGGGAAGACAATCCTGAATGCTATGTAGCAACTAAGTCTGCACAGCTTAGAAAAAAGAACTCAAAGATTGTCAGGTTGGATTAATAAAATAAAAATCTAACTACAAGGCCCTGAAGATCTTGCAAATGGATGCTCTGATGTGAGCCTGCAGGACAGCCCAATCTACATCCTACCCTACATCTACCGGGGACCCAGAGGCCAAGCCCAGAAGGCCCCGGGCCCACTGGTGGTCTACTTCTGCAGGGAGAGGAGGCACTGAGCCTGCCCTGACGCTGAGCAGGGGTCAAGACACCCCAAGGGCACTCACTGAGCCCATGGTGGGTAGCACCCAAACCAGCTGCTTTGTGGGGAGGAGCAACTCTTCATCCCCAGAAACCTTGCTACCACCTGGGTCATAGCCTTCTTGGCAGAATGATGGGGGAGGAGAGACAAGGCCCCCAGGCTCAAAGAGAAGCTGGTGTCCAAGAGAAGACACGTAAAGGTCTGGCTTTAATCACTCACCTTCATTTTTCTTTCTTTCTTTTTTTAATAATTTTATTTATTTATTGGCTGTGCTGGGTTTTTGCTGCTGTGCAGGCTTTTTTCTAGTTGTGGTGAGTGGGGGCTACTATTTGTTGTGATGTGCAGGCTTCTCAGTTCGGTGACTTCTTTTGCTGTGGAACACAGGCTTCAGTAGTTGCGGCATGTGGGTTCACGCATGGGCTTCGTTGCTTTTCAGTAAGTGGAATCCTCCAGGACCAGGGATCGAACCAGTGTCTCCTGCATTGGCAGGCAGATTCTTTACCACTGAGCCACCAGGGAAGCCAACCACTCACCTTCAAATGAAGCATTCTGAATTCCTCAGTGGGTGGAGCTGGGGGTAAGGGATACAATCTAACTGTATCTTGACCATAAGACATTTATTGAAATAAGAAAATAGAAAAATTCAAAGTAACAGTTTGGAAAGAGATAAACTGTATCAACACAAACCAGAAGAAAATTAGGATAGCCATATTAATGATAAACTAGCTAGAATTTCAGGCAGAAAGTAACACTTAAAGAGATAAGACTTAATTCATAATGATGAAAGGTAACATTCACCAGAAAAATATATAACCATCTTAAATATTAATATTTATGCATATAATAACATGGTCTTAATATTTAAAAAGAAAAAAATTGAGAGCACTACAAAGAGAATTAGAAAAACTCCCAATCATAGATTTCAATATACCTATTTCTATAATTGATACAATAGGCAGGGGAAAAGTATCAATGTTAATTAACTCTAAGATACAGATTTTTTCACATTTTGGTATCTGATAGGAAGGGTTTTTTGGTTCCTTGTTTGTTTCTTTTAAACTGTTGGTATCCTGGTATTGAGTTATAGTTTAATTGGTAGCATTTTTTTAAACTGATAACATTTTAAAGCTTTTTGATAGTAAGTAAGGTAACTGCATGTTACATGTTGGACTGTGTCTTTCAAAAAGTTATATGTTGAAGTCATACGTAACCCTCAGTACCTCAGAATGTAACCGTACTTGGAAGGGGCGGGGGTGGTCATTGCAGGTGAAATTGATTAAGATGAGGTCATGCCCGGAGTAGGGCTTCCCCTCCTGACTCAGCAGTAAAGAATCGCCTACAATGCAGGAGATGCAGGAGACTCCGGTTCAGTCCCTGGGTCAAGAAGATCTCCTGGAGGAGGAGCCAGAGTCGGACACAACTAAACGACTAAGCACAGCACATACTGATACTAAAAATTACCAGCAAACCATCAGATGCTAGGGGAGAGGTATGGAACATATTCTTCCTCCAGCCTTCCAAAGAACAAATACTGCCAGCACCTTGGTCTCATACTTCTATCCTCCAGAACTGTGAGACAATAAATTTCTATTGTTAGAGCCCTCTGTTTTGTGGTACTTTTTTAAGGCAACCCTAGCAAAATAAAAAATACTGGGTGCATCTTATTTTCAACGAAAAGCAATCCATATAATACTACACCCAATAAACTATAGAATGTACATGTATATATATATATTTTCAAGCATACATGGAACATCTACAAACACTGAACATATGCTGGGAAATATAGCAATTTTCAATGAATTTTAAAGGATAGAAATAATACAAAATATCAAGACTTCCCTGGTGGTCCAGTGGTTATGACTCTGGGGTGTAGGTTCGATCCCTGGTTGGAGAACTAAGATCCCACCTGCTACTCTGCCAAAAATTATTAAATTATAATACAAAGTATGATCTCTAATCTTAATACAGTTTTCTAGAACTCAAGATTTTTGGAAATAATGAAATATACTACTAATTAAACCATCGGTCAAGAAAGACATAACAATGTGAATTATTATGCAATATTTAAAAACTAAATAATGACAAAAAATTACCTGTAGAAACCGATGAGATGAGCTTTCCTGGTGGCTCTGTGGTGAAAAATTCTGCCTGCCAATGCAGGAGACACTGGTTTGATCCCTTATCTGGGAAAATCCCACATGCCTCAGAGCAACTAAGCCTGTGAGCTGCAACTATTGAACCTGCGCTTTAGAGCTTGCAAGTTGCAGCTACTGAGCCTACACCCCAAAACTACTATAGCCTGCATACTCTAGGACCTTCAAGCCACAACTAATGAGCGCCCATGCAGTAACTACTGAAGCCCACGTGCCTAGAGCCCCTGCTCCACAAGAGAAGTTATCACAGTGAGACTGAACACCATAGCCAGAGAGTAGCGCATGTGCAGCAAGGAAGACTCAGTGCAAACAAAAATAAATAAACAAAAATTGTAGTGTGCATATGTCATTTTTTAAATTAAAAATAGAATTACATTATGATCCAGCAATCCCACTTCTGTATATATACCCCAAAGAACTGAAAGCAGGGTCTTAAAGAGGTATTTGAACACCTATGTTTGTAGCAGCATAATTCACAATAGCTAAGACATGGAAGCAACCCAAGTGTCCACTGGTGGAGGAATGGATATACAAAATGTATATAAATGCATACAAGAGGGAACAGGGGCCGGGGGCCACGGGCTCATGGGCCACGGGCTCTGTGTCAAACCACCAGCTTGCAGGTGGCTGCACCAGGCTGCCAGAGGAGGCGCCCAAGGAGCCACAGGTACTGCAATGCTGGTTTCTATCAATGCTTCAATGTGTGCTTGGCATTTGGCTTCCTGCCCATGACCCACCCATGCAGGGTCACGCTCCAGGGCTTCTGGAGCTTGAAGGAGGGTGAGGCTGTGGAGTTCACCTTTAAGAAGTCAGTCGAGGGCCTCGCCTCTGTCCAAGTCACCAGCCCTGGTGTGGTGTTCTGAGTTGGGAGTGAAAGGCGACCCAAAGGAGAGAATATGCAGAAACACAGATCAAAGGGAGAGATGTGCTACAATTGTGGAGGTCTAGACCATCATGTCAAGGAATATAACCTGTCACCCCAGGCCAAGAAGTGCCACTTCTGCTACAGCACCAGTCATATGGGAGCCTCATGTCTGCTGAAGGCCCAGCAAGCTCCCAGCTCCCAGGGAAAGCAAGCCTACTTTCGGGAGGAGGAAGAAGAGATCCATAGCCCTGCCATGCTCCCAGAGGCCCAGAATTGAGCCACAGTAGGTAGCAGCTATCCTTTCGTGATCAGAAAGTTTTGAGAAGGAGGTGTCAATCGGCAGAGTGGAGAAAGTGGGGACAGGGTGGGTAGGGGGCACTGCTATATATCTCGGGCCGAGGTGCAGAGCCTCACCCCCTTTTCTCTTGGTGGGAGGAAGGAGTGAAGCAAAGCAACTCCAGTCACACTCTCTCCAAACACATGTGAGGGCTTTGAGGGTTAACCCTCCCTGCATGCTTTATCTGAGTCTGCACCCCCAGAATCTCCAGCTTTTGAAAGTGGCCTGGATAGAGAATTTGTTTTACTCTTAAAGAAGGAGATGGAATAATATTTCCCATGCCAGAGTTAAAAGATTAAGCATGAGACCAGATTGATGAACCCAACCCACAAGTCACTGCATTCTGTGGGAGGAAATTTGTCAGCAGGAAGGCAGGGTTTTCCACATCTTGTCTTCTCATAACCCCCTCTTGGGATGGAGTGTTGAGAACTGTCCCAAGCAGTGGGTTGTGATGACAGTCAAAAGAGATGATCTGAAGAAACAGCTGCAGTCCTGGTGCTTCTGAGCTCACTCCCACCCCATTCTGGACCAGCACAATTTTATTTATTTGCTCCCCTTGGTTATGCCTCGGGTCCTTCTTTCTCCAGGATTCCAACAACTCTAGCTCCATGGGAATGACGTATCTTGTACATTTTAACTATTTTTTCATGATCTTTAAATATTCTGGTTTTGTATTTTTGTGTGTTTTAATCTAAGACCCTCATACCTGCACTATATTCTCAGGTACGTGAGCAATCTCAGGGGTGAGTTGGCAGCAGTTCTGGGTCTGCACAATAGGAATGCTTTTTGTTGCTCTATCACCAGAGAGAACAACTGTTTGGAGTGTATAGCCTATTGAACCACCTCATTTTTGCCAGTTAGAGCTGGCTTTTATGCCAGATTCCCTGGTAGCTCAACTAGTAAAGAATTCACCCACAGTGAGGGATACCTGGGTTCAATCCCTGGGTTGGGAAGATCCCCTGGAAAAGGGAATGGCTACCCACTCCAATATTCTGGCCTAGATAATTCCATGGACTATATGGTCCATGGGGTCGAGAAGAGTCAGACACAACTGAGTGAGTTTCATTTTCACTTTCTGCTGTGGTGTCCTCTTGAAACCCCTCCATCTTCAGTGTTTCATGAGAGACTAGGTTTTTACTGGGTTGCCACATGACTTGGTCTTCTGCTGAAAGATTGGAAATTGGTTTGAATAGGGAGAGGTGGTGCAGAGAGGTTAGGGAAGTCTGGGCCAGGTAAAAGCAGAGAGGGGAAGCCAAGGTTAGGCAAAGGTCCTCTGCACATGTGATAAAGGATTCCGTTCTAGACCTCTAACCCCAGGGCACAGAACTCACTTTACATATTAGATCCATCCTTCACTGGATTGGGTTAAACCTACCAGGCACAGCAGGGTGTACTGTATGTGTGTGTTTTTATAAAAAACGTGAGTTGGTAAAGATAGGTTGTAAGAGGAATGCCTCTGTACCCATTTTGTGCTTCTCAGGGATGGATACATGAAGCAAGGACAAGATCCTTAACGTTAAACAATCCTGGGCATTTCCTGCTTGGCTTCCAGGGAGACCATCAGCTCTCGCTTCTTTGTGGTTCCCAGATCCACGGTCCTGCCCTGCTGCAGAAGTGATTAGTATCATGGTAGCTAAAGGAAAAAAAGGGAGTTTCATTTACATGCTGTGAGATCACTGCAAACCCACCTCATGTGTTGTAATAGGGCAAATGCAATAGCATGCATTGGGTGATGTGGGTCTGAGCCTGGGTTCTTTTTTTTTTTTTTTTTTTCAACTCAAATCTTTATTACAAGTTATGATAAACTGCTGATATTTACATTAAAAAATCATTTTTTAAATGTGAAGTCTACTATATGATCAGCTCTGTGGCCAACACTGTAAACCAGGACTTTGCTCAGAATCAAACAAGAAGCCTGCATCCTCCATTCTGCAAGCACTGTTCTCTGCATCCTCCATGTTGGCAGGTATTTCAGCAAAGACAGAACAGCAGTGGAATTCCTTCTCCCAGGAAAGGAACCATGAGAGCTACAGGTAAGGGCGCCCTTGCTGTGAAAATAGCTTCTCCAATGTGCCAGGTACACCTCGGCCTGAGACGAGACTACTCACCCTGACCCGGCAGGAAGTGACGGCACAGATGAAGGAATGTTAGGCTGGGGTTTTTCTTTCTCGTTTTGCTTGAAGAAGGATTTGGCTTCTTTAGATGTGGCATCCACTTCCTTAATCACCCTGACTTCTTCACCAGCAAAATCAAACACCTTTGTAATTTTAACTTTTTCTGTTTCTTGAGGTTTCTCTAGCTTTTCTGCTTTGACCAAATGACTTGAACTTGTCTCTTCAGTCTCCTCTCCTGTTTTAACATGTGTACTTGGGGGCACTTTTGATTTCGGGCCTACATCATTCAGGAAGCTGGCCCATAGTTCATCCTCCTTCTTTTTCCTGGCATCCTCTGACTCAATGCCTTTTTCCTGCCCTGTTACTGCATCTTCCTCCTCACTACTACTTCCTCCAGATTCCTTGTTGGCATCCTCTTCATCCTCTTCTTCTAGTGAGAGGCCACCTTGTTTTCTCTTCCTGGCCAGAACGCTCTCAGCCTTTCTTTTTGTCCCTTTGGTTTTCTGTGTCTCCTCTTCACCATCCACTTCATCTTCCTTCACTAATTCATTTATATCATCTTCACTATACTCTCCACCCGAGGGCACGTAGTCCTCGTCCTCCTCGGAGGTGGAGAAGTCTTCAGAGTCGAATTCCTCCATGTCGCTGCCTCGCAGGGTCTACAGGGGCGAAGCAGCTGTGCCCAAAGGCAAAGCTCTAGGGATAGAGCGTAGCGGTGCGAGACAGGAGGCGGTGGCTGGGGCGGACCCCGCCTGAGCCTGAGTTCTTGTCTCCCTCAACTGCTACTCCCCCTCTAGTTATAACATTTCTCTGGGCTTTGTAAGACCTCACAAGTAGCTGATTTGGTGATTGCTGGGTGGTTTAGTTTGTGTAAATATAATGTGTTGGTCTTCTCCATGTTCTTTTGGGGTTTTATTGTTTACAAACTTCTTTTCATTTTGAGAAAAATAGCCAAAGCATCTTTGACAAAAGGTTTTGCACCAGGCAAAAAAGATCTGAAAATTAAGCCTGGGGGCCCTTCTTCTTGAAATGGGGCGTCTTGAACCATACTTTCTTTTGTCTTTCCCTTCCCCTATTTCCTATTTCGAACAAGATTATCTGTCCTAAAAACCAGATTCATACCCCCTCTTATATCCACCTTTGTGCCCCTAAAGTAGCCCATACACCTGTATATTTAATTTGTGGGGTGCCTGAGATTAAATGATCTGTGCAAAAATCCTGAAGAGGCTAGGAACTCTCCATCCGTTGTTCCCAGTCTCCTGAGTCATGACCATTCCTTGGATGAGATTCGTGCTAAACAGACTGCTGTCTTTGGGTGGATTAAAACCTATTTTAATCTCAAGTCTGAGGGTAGACAGGAGCAATGAGGGGTTCTTCCATGTAGAAAATGGGGTTAAGGAGACCACAAAAGGAAAAATGAATGTATATTCAAGTCACATAGGAACTTTTATGCAGGTGCAAGAAACTGATGTCCAATAGGCCACAAGATTGTTTAATAGAAGATGGATGAATATAACTCCATGTTTACTGCTAGAAGCCATAGCTTTGTGTGAAATCTTGAATTTATGAGGACGGAGGGAGGGTAGAAAAGCATGTACCCATCTGTTCTTTCCCTCATCCCTTCCTCATTCCCAAACTACAGGAGACATAGCCCTCTTGGGCTTTGGCAACCCCATCTGGGCAGTGTTTATTTGATTTTGTTGAGCCAGGTTCTTCCTTTCCCACTTGCTATCATTTTGTAACACGCATTCTGACCCTTTTCCCTTCCCCTTCTTTTCCTTGGGAATGTATAAAGACTGAATGAATAAAGACTCATTCAGTTCAGTTCAGTTCAGTTCAGTCGTTCAGTTGTCCCCTACTCTTTGCAACCCCATGAACTGCAGCACGCCAGGCCTCCCTGTCCATCACCAACTCCCGGAGCCTACCCAAACTCATGTCCACTGAGTCGGTGATGCCATACAACCATCTCATCCTCTGTTGTCTCCTTCTTCTCCTGCCCTCAATCTTTACCAACATCAGGGCCTTCTCCAATGAGTCAGCTCTTTGCATTAGGTGGCCAAAGTATTGGAGTTTCAGCCTCAACATCAGTCCTTCCAACGAACACCCAGGACTGATCTCCCTTAGGATGGACTGGTTGGATCTCCTTGCAGTCCAAGGGACTCTCAAGAGTCTTCTCCAACACCACAGTTCAAAAGCATCAATTCTTTGGTGCTCAGCTTTCTTCACAGTCCAACTCTCACATCCATACATGACTACTGGAAAAACCATAGCCTTGACTAGACGGACCTTTTTTGGCAAAGTAATGTCTCTGCTTTTTAATATGCTGTCTAGGTTAGTCATAACTTTCCTTCCAAGGAGTACGTGTCTTTTGATTTCATGGCTGCAATCACCATCTGCAGTGGTTTTGGAGCCCCCAAAAATAAAGGCAGCCACAGTTTCCACTGTTTCCCCATCTATCTGCCATGAAGTGATGGGACTAGATGCCATGATCTTAGTTTTCTGAATGTTGAGCTTTAGGCCAACTTGTTCACTCTCCTCTTTCACTTTTCATCAAGAGGCTCTTTAGTTCTTCACTTTCTGCCATAAGGGTGGTGTCATCTGCATATTCGAAGTTATTGATATTTCTCCCAGCAATCTTGATACCAGCTTGTGCTTCCTCTAGCCCAGCGTTTCTCATGATGTACTCTGCATATAAATTAAATAAGCAGGGTGACAATATACAGCTTTGACATACTCCTTTTCCTATTTGGAACCAGTCTGTTGTTCCATGTCCAGTTCTAACTGTTGCTTCCTGACCTGCATACAGGTTTCTCAAGAGGCAGGTCAGGTGGTCTGGTATTCCCATCTCTTTCAGAATTTTCCACAGTTTATTGTGATCCACACAGTCAAAGACTTTGGCATAGTCAATAAGGCAGAAATAGATGTTTTTCTGGAACTCTCTTGCTTTTCCATGATTCAGTGGATGTTGGCAATTTGATCTCTGGTTCCTCTGCCTTTTCTAAAACCAGCTTGAACACATGGAAGTTCAAGGTTTATGTATTGCTGAAGCCTGGCTTGGAGAATTTTGAGCATTACTTTACTAGCATGTGAAATGAGTGCAACTGTGCAGTAGTTTGAGCATTCTTTGGCGTTTCCTTTCTTTTGGATTGGAATGAAAATTGATCTTTTCCAGTCCTGTGGCCACTGCTGAATTTTCCAAATTTGCTGACATATTGAGTGCAGCACTTTCACAGCATCATCTTTTAGGATTTGAAATAGCTCAACTGGAATTCCATCACCTCCACCAGCTTTGTTCATAGTGATGCTTCCTAAGGCCCACTTGACTTCACATTCCAGGATGTCTGGCTCTAGGTGAGTGATCACACCATCGTGATTAGCTGGATCATGAAGATCTTTTTCATATAGTTCTTCTGTGTATTCTTGCCACCTCTTCTTAACATCTTCTGCTTCTTTCAGGTCCATATCATTTCTGTCCTTTATTGTGCCCATCTTTGCATGAAATGTTCCCTTGGTATCTCTAATTTTCTTGACGAGATCTCTAGTCTTTCCCATTCTATTGTTTTCCTCTATTTCTTTGCACTGATCATTGAGGAAGTCTTTCTTATCTCTCCTTGCTATTCTTTGGAACTCTGCATTCAAATGGGTATATCTTTTACTTTCTTCTTTGCTTTTTGATTCTCTTCTTTTCACAGCTATTTGTAAGGCCTCCTCAGACAGCCATTTTGCTTTTTTGCATTTCTTTTTCCTGGGGATGGTCTCGATCCCTGTCTCCTGTACTATGTCATGAACCTCTGTCCATAATTCATCAGGTACTCTGTCTATCAGATCTAGTCCCTTAAGTCTATTTCTCACTTTCACTGTGTAGTCATAAGGGATTTGATTTAGATCACACCTGAATGGTTTGGTGATTCTCCCTACTTTCTTCAATTGAAGTCTGAATTTGGCAATAAGAAGTTCATGCTCTGAGCCACAGTCCACTCCCAGTCTTGTTTTTGCTGACTGTATAGAGCTTCTCCATCTTTGGCTGCAAAGAATATAATCAATCTGATTTTGGTGTTGGCCATCTGGTGATGTCCATGTGTAGAGTCTTCTCTTGTGTTGTTGGAAGAGAGTGTTTGCTATGACCAGTGCGTTCTCTTGGCAAAACTCTGTTAGCCTTTGCCCTGCTTCATTCTGTACTCCAAGGCCAAATTTGCCTGTTATTCCAGGTGTTTCTTGACTTCCTACTTTTGCATTCCAGTCCCCTATAATGAAAAGGACATCTTTTTTGGGTGTTAGTTCTAAAAGGTCTTGTAGGTCTTCATAGAACCATTCAATTTCAGCATCTTCAGCGTTACTGGTTGGGGCATAGACTTGATTACCATGAGATTGAATGGTTTGCCTTGGAAATGAACAGAGATCAATCTGTCGTTTTTGAGATTGCATCCAAGTACTGCATTTTGGACTCTTTTGTTGACTATGATGGCTACTCCATTTCTTCTAAAGGATTCCTGCCCACAGTAGTAGATATAATGGTCATCTGAGTTAAATTCACCCATTCCAGTCCATTTTAGTTCACTGATTCCTAGAGTGTTGACGTTCACTCTTGCCATCTCCTGTTTGAACACTTCCAATTTACCTTGATTCATGGACCTAACATTCCAGGTTCCTATGCAATATTGCTCTTTACAGCATTGGACCTTGAAGTAATTACCATAAAATTCACCACAGTGGTGACCTCCAAGGGAAGTAAAAAGCTGTGATTAGGAAGGAGGACATGAGGATAATTCAAGGGTACTGATAATGTCCTATTTCTCAAACTGAGGATTGATTACTATGATTTCTTAGAATGAGCATTTATTTATGTTTTGTTTTGAAATAGTTTTGTTCTTATTTCTCCTTGCTTTTCCAGTTGTCATGTATGGACTTGAGAGTTGAACCATAAAGAAAACTGAGCGCCGAAGAATTGATGCTTTTGAACTGTGGCATTGGAGAAGACTCTTGAGAGTCCCTTGGACTGCAAGGAGATCCAACCAGTCCATCCTAAGGGAGATCAGTCCTGGGTGTTCATTGGAAGGACTAATGTTGAGCCTGAAACTCCAATATTTTGGCCACCTGATGCGAAGAACTGACTCATTTGAAAAGACCCTGATGCTGGGAAGGATTGAGGGCAGGAGGAGAAGGGGACAACAGAGGATGAGATGGTTGGATGACATCACCGACTCAATGGACTTGGATCTGGGTGGACTCTGGGAGTTGGTGATGGACAGGGAGGCCTGGCATGCTGCAGTTCATGGGGTCGCAAAGAGTCGGACACGACTGAGTGACTGAACTGAACTATTTCTCTTTACAGTTCTTCTGTAAGGAGAAAGACTTACAGAAAAATTACAAAAATAATACAAATATTCACCCAGCTTCTCTTATTGTTTGTATCTTGCATGCGTGCATGCACACTAAGTCGCTTCAGTCGTGTCTGACTCTGTGATTTCCCTGTGTGTGTCTGTGTGTGTATTAGTTGCTCAATTGTGTTTGGCTCTTTGTGACCCTATGGACTAGCTGCCAGACTCCTCTGTCCGTGGGATTCTCCAAGAAAGAATACTGGAGTGGGCTGTCATTTCCTTCTCCAGGGGCCCTTCCCAACAGGAATCCAACACACACCTCCAACATTGGCAGGCAGGTTCTTCAGCAGTGTGCCACCTGGAAAGCCCAGTATCTTGCATAATCACAGTAAAATTACCAAAATGAATTAACATTGATATGATAATATCAGCTAAACTACAGACTTTATTTGACTTTTACCACTTTGTCCTTTTTTTCTGTTCCAGGATCCAGTCCCAAATCCCACATTGTATTTATTAACAAATGTCCAGTTTCCTTAGTCTCCATTACTATGTGAAAGTCTTTCAGAGCCTTGGCACTCTTTTTTTTGGGGGTGGTGGTGAACATTTTTTAAAACTCATTAATTAGGACCTTTACTAGCTGTCTAGTGGTTAAGACTATCCCCTTCCAAAAAAAAAAAAAACCCAGAAGCTCTGTCCTCCCACTGCAGGTTGGCACAGTTTCAATCTCTTGTTGGGACTAAGATCCCATATGCTATGTGGCATGCTAAAAATATTTTTTAAATTATTTTTTTAATTTATGTTTTGAAGTATAGTTATTTACAATGTTTTGTTAGCTTCTGATGTACAGCAAAGTGATCAGTTTCATATATATATATATATTTTTAAAATATTATTTTCCATTATGGCTTAATACAGGATATTGAATATAGTTCCCTGTGCTATACAGTAGGACCTTGTTGTTTATCCATTCTATATATAATTGTTTGCATCTGCTAATCCTAAACTCCCAATCTATTCCTCCCTCATCCAGCCTTCCCCTTGACAACCGTAAATCTACTTGAGCCTTGGCCCTTTTGAAGAGTATTGGTCAATAATTTTGTGCCATGTCTCTCAATTTGGTGGTTTGTCTGATATTTCTCATGCTTAGACGGAGGTTATGCATTTTGACATGTGTGTCTTCTCAGCACATCGTATCAGGGGTACACAATGTCAATATGTCTTATCATTGGCAACACTAACCTTGATAACTTAGTTAAAGGAGGTGAGATCTAGTGTGTTTCTGCTTTAAAGTTATTATTTTGATCTATGTAACTAATAAATACCTTGAAGGAGATACTTCAAGACTGCACAAGTACCCTGTTTCTCCTCAATTTTTTACCCACTAATCTCACCTTCCATGGTTGGGTGTTGCTCCAACAATTATGACTCTTGGTGTTTTAATAGTGGTTTTTTATCTCTTGTGTTTGTTGCAGTTCTTCTGTAAGGACAGCTGCTCTTTCTCCATTTTCATGTTAACTTTTATGCACTTTCCTGTACATATTTCAAGTGCACCTGGGACATTTACAGAAATTAAGTATATCCTGGGAAACACATGAATTTCAATGAATTACAGAATTACGCTGCCCAGATTTCCTTTATGGGGCCACCCACCCATTTCCAGCTGCCGTGGAGTTGATGGCTAACAGCTCACAGTCCTTCACCAAAGAACTGCCTTCAGTTAGCAGGGAGCCTACCTCACTGGGGAACCTCAGAAGCCCTCAGTGACTGACTGACATAGGCTTACAAAAGGCCAGCCCTCTGCCTCAAAAGTGCAACCAGTTTTGAGATGTAACTCCCACTTCAGAGCTCCTTGGGATCAGGTGGACACAGACTTAACTGTTAACTCTTAACAAACCCTGCCTAGCTTTCTGCCCTGCCCTAATCTGCTTCCCCCATCCACCTTCCTTCTGAGAGCATCTCTCAATAAAACTCTTGCACAAGAACCTCCATCTCAGGCTCAGCTTCTAGGGAATCTGCCCTGAGATATTTTCCTGATTTCTAAGATTCCTTCTGAGTGATTAGTGAATATGTGGGGAAGGGAGAAGATAGATCCTGGAGGGAAAGGGCCCCTTTTTTTCCTCCTTTACTCAAGCTAAGGAATGAAAAGTGAGATGGCAATATAAATTTGGGAGCTAGTCTTAAACTGTGTTGCCATAATGGCCATCTTGAAAACGGCTTCGAGAATCCCCTCGGGCAGTTTTTTTCTGGTCTTCTTATTTGCTACAATCAGAAGCTCAAAAGTTTTGCTATATAGAGCTGAGAGTTAGGAGGGAAAAAAATGAGACAAGTCTGGAGTTCAAACCTGGAAAGCTAGGCCTTGAAGCCTCCCTCATCAGTTACCTCAAGACTCTTCTCTTCAGATTGTTCTTCACCTTCTTGGAGTTGCAGGCCTCAAGGGTTCAGAAGCCTCCTGACCCCTCTCCAGGTCTCACCCACCCATACACTAGCCCCACGTCCTAGAGATGGAAATGCATATAGTATTAGAAAGCACGAGAAGATGTTCAGAGAGACGAAAGGGGAGGAGCTGGAGGAAGAAAGTGGATACATCTACAAAAATAATTGAGAAAGATGAAAACCTGCGCTCATCAATCAGGTTCCTACATACCATCCATAAAATTAAAATTTGCTTTATTTACAAGTTGAAGGATTACACTCTCTGTTCTCCTGGCTTTTGCCCGGAACTTCCCCTGGAGTTCCTTCTGGAGCCTGTCCCCTCCCTTGCTCATTAACAGAAACTGCGCCTCCATTCTCCTTTTCACTGGGGTTTCTCCTTTCTTTAGAATCCGATGCTTTGTTCTCCTCCACTAACTTCTGCTGAGTTCGGCAGCACATACACAAGTATTGCCGGAACTTCATCACACTCCAGGGAGATGACTTGGGATTGGAGGCGGTCGTGCTCAAGTTACTTTCCAAGACGCCTGAAATCTCCTTTTGCTTCCGTTGGCGGGTCTTTGAGTATGTGTGTTGCTTCCGTCTCACCCTAGGAGAGCGCCTTGCCTCGTCCTCTTCATCCTCCTTGTCATTCTCATCTTCCTCCCTCACCTTATTTCTCCTCATCCGGAAAATCTTATTCCGCTTCTGTCTCTTGCCTGGAGCAAGGCTGGGGTCTTCTTCCTTGAAGAATCCGAGAGCAAGGGATGAAGCGTGCTCGGCACTGACCCATCCCATTACATATGGGACTTCGAGTCTAAGGGTGGGAAGTGAGGCAGAGAAGGACTGAGATCAGAGGGAAAGATTAAGCCAAGAGCCTGCGCGCCATCTCAGCACCCAGCGCACCCTGCTCGCCGCGGCCCTGGGGACTGCGGGCGGGTGCCGTTCGGGACTGCGCACCGGCCCTGCTCTGCTGTCGATGCGGAAATTCACAGAAAAACACGAATGGGTAACAACAGAAAACGGTGTTGGAACAGTGGGAATCAGCAATTTTGCACAGGAAGCTTTGGGAGATGTTGTTTACTGTAGTCTGCCGGAAGTTGGGACAAAGTTGAATAAAGGAGGAGTTTGGTGCTTTGGAAAGTGTGAAAGCTGCTAGTGAACTCTATTCCCCTCTATCAGGAGAAGTAACAGAAATTAATAAAGCTCTAGCAGAAAATCCAGGACTTGTCAACAAGTCTTGTTATGAAGATGGTTGGCTGATCAAGATGACATTCAGTAACCCTTCAGAACTAGATGAACTAATGAGTGAAGAAGCATATGAAAAATACATAAAATCTATTGAGGAATGAAAATGGAACCCCTAAATAAACTACTTTGAAACAACTTAATCTAGCATAGTTGTCTTAAATTAGTGGTGGATAGATATTTAAAAAGCAACATTTAGCAAAAGAAACTACTTGTAACAATGTTTCCTGAAGAAAAAACCCTTAACTTTCTAATGCCTTCAGATAAACACTGTATCTTTTCCACAGCATCCTGTGATTTTTAGGCTAGGGTCCAGTTATACTATTCAGAATTCCTGAAATTATCTCTGATAAAACTAATTACAAAAATTATGTAATTCAAGGATAACATGGTTATCTTATACCTTATATGACATTGTAACTTGCTTTCAGCTATCCTTGGATTTGGGTCAAAATGATCTTCCCACTAGAAATAACTGGCAGTGGAGAAAAGTTTGTTAGTTGTATAGTGTCCAGTGAAGAATATTACTGTCTTAACTTTGCAATATACTGTGTTTGCTGGTGCTATTTTTATATAGTGAAGCAACAGCCTTGCAGGAGAATAAACAATTTAATAATAAAATATTCAACTTCTTAAAAAAAAAAAAAAAGATTAAGCCAAGCACCCACCTGCTTGTGAGTACAGGGCAGGAAGCACAGCTTTAGACTGCCCTGCCCAGGGAAGACATGCACTTAAAATGACCAAAGAGAAGTTACAAAGCAGTATCAGCAAAGGATACACAGGCATATTCTAAGCGCGTCACATGAGAGCTCATTATTTTAAAAAGGATTCAAATACTTTGGTTAAAGAATCCCTTTAGAAGTTAGGTAATAACCCTCTAATTTATCTGTTCTAGAAATCCAGGCAGTTCCTATTTGAAGGTGATGGATTGGTTTATTATCTTGATTGTGGCGATGGTTTTGCAAGTATATACATTGCCAAAACACCAAGTTGTACACTTTAAATATGTATAGTTGTATTGTGCGTCAATTATAGCTCAATAACAAAATTACAGCTAGCATTTAAACCCTCCCCCAAATAAACAAGCAAGTAAGTTCATATATCAAGTGTGCTCAACAGCATATAAATGTTGAGAGGGTACAGTGGAGGACACTCATAAAAATGGAGCAGCTAGCCAGGAGGCAGTTCTGTGTATGAGATCCTGAGTCAAACAAACTGAGCTCAAACTCTAGCATCTTTTAGGCAATCTTGGGAGAGTTACTTAACTTACCTTTGTCTCCATTTCTTCATCCGAAAAATGGGGATAGTAATAGTATTGACCATACAGGGTTCTTGTGAAGTTTAAATGACAGATAAATTCTCATAAAATGGCATGTTGTAAGTATTCAATGGATATAAGCTGAGACTGCTATTACTGTTGGTATTTTCTCCTGGAAGGAGTCAATTTGAGCCATGTTTAGTAAAAATGTGAATTGGAAGGACATAGACAAGATATGGAAGGTGGCCACAGAACATCAAAGGGGAGGTCAGTGACCTAAGATGCCCACACGGTGGTAGAGCAAGGGGTGGGAAACCCCAGAGGAGGGGCACTCACGCTGGTCAGGTCCTGGCTCCCTTGATAGCCTAGGTCATCAGTGAAGCTGTGGATGGGTGTCAAAGATATATCAATGGTGTTAAAGGAGGGGTTTTCTACCCCTGGGGATCCCCAAGCTTCTTTAACCTCCTAAGGGGAAGAAGAGGAGAGGTTAGTTAGAAGTGGAACTGCTCACACAAGGCGGAACTTCAGGAGTCACCCTGCCCTTGCACCTGCTGCGTCCCATCCTGCTCCCCTACTTCGAGATTCGAAGGTAGAGACATATTATCTCTCTTCTTCATTATCATACAGTTCTGAGATCACTAATGCATTGAGACTCTGGTGTGTTCCCTCTGTAACCCCACACTCAATTCTTTACTCCCTATGTCCTCATAGAAGCGGTTGTCATAGCAATAGAAGGCTGGGGTCCCAGGCTCATAGGTTCAAGGAGGGCTCCTCTGAGGGATGATGAGAGGGTGTACATGCACACACACCCACATACACACCCTTCTTTCTCCTTCACTCTCAGCGAGAAGAGGCTGTATTTGCTCATCCCCCTTCCCCCAACTCCCTCCAGGGCTCCAAGTAAGAAGATGAGCTTAAGAAGAAACGCTGTGGGCTTCCCACACTTCCTGTGGTAGTCTAGTGGGGAAGAATCCACCGCCAATGCAGGGGACATAGGTTCCATCCCTTGCCTGGGAAAATTCCACATGCCGTGGGTCAACTAAGCCTGTGCGCCAAAACTACCAAGCCCATACTTTAGAGGCCAGGAGTTTAAGCTACTGAAGCCCATGCACCTACAGCCCACGCTCCACAACGGGAGAGGCCACCACAAGAAGCCCGTGTGCCTCAACTAGAGAGTAGCCCCCGTTCCCTGCAACTAGAGAAAACCCATGCACGGCAATAAAGATCCAAAGAAAATAAAGAAAGAAATAAGAAAAAAATACCAAATCCTAAAAAGTGGGACCAAACCCCAAAGGGCATCAAGACATGGAAGACATAGATCCCAGAATCCACCTTGGAATCTGCATGTGCTAGAGAGAAATTTGGCCTGGAGCAGAATACTCCACGACCCACTTTGGGTGGCCAGGCCTGTCTGAGATCTTCAAGGATCCAAGGACTCAGTAGGAGACCCTTCAATGTCTGTTTCAAGAGCCTGCGCTCTGACTGAGCCTTCTCTCCTTTTTCTCCCGCCATCCTCTCAGTCTCTGAAGGTAGTAACCAAGGCTCTATCTTTCGTGCATTTCTTTTCTCTGTGCACAACTCTCCCTGGGAGAAACTCATTTCGTTGAATTGGCACACATTTATTGATTAAAAGCAATGCTGCAAAGTTGATTGTTGATAGGATCCTAGATTTCTTTTTTTGTCTTAAAGTGCATTTTGGCAAAAACTGAATATGGATTCTAAACCTGAAAATAGTGTGTTATCAGTGTCAAACCTGTTTGGGTTCACTGGGTTTATGGAAAAGAACATTCCTGCTCTTGGGAGATACAAGCTAACGTACACTGGGACGGAGTGTCATGATATGCAACTGACTCTTGAATGGTTAAAAAAATGTATATGTGAACGTATAGCATATGTATATGCACACATATGTTAATTTATGTGTAGAGAGAGAAAACAAATGGAGAAAATGTTAGCAGCTAGTAAATCTTACGTGAAAGGTACGTTGTTGATTAGCCACCAAGTCACATCTGACTCTTTTGTGACCCCATGGACTGTAGCCCGCCAGGCTCCTCTGTCCATGGGATTCTCCAGGCAAGAATACTGGGGTGGGTTGCCATGCCCTCCTCCAGGGCATGGGACTGGATGCCATGATCTTAGTTTTTTGAATGTTGAGTTTCGAGCCAGCTCTTTCACTCTCTTTCACTTTCATCAAGAGGCTCTTCAGTTCCTCTTTGCTTTCTGCCATAAGAGTGATATCATCTGCATATCTGAGGTTATTGATATTTCTCCCGGAAATCTTGATTCCAGTTTGTGCTTCATCCAGCTTGGCATTCTGCATGCTGTACTCTGCATATAAGTTAAATAAGCAGTGTGACAATATACAACCTTGACGTACTCCTGTCCCAATTTGGAACCAGTCCATTGTTCCATGTCTAGTTCTAACTGTTGCTTCTTGACCTGCACACAGATTTCTCAGGAAGCAGGTAAGGTAGTCTGGTATTCCCATCTCTTTAGGAATTTTCCACAGTGAGTCAAGCCATATCTTTTTCAGAATGTGGCATCTGTAAACCAACCAACCAACAAGCTGCTCTCTTGCTCATATAGACCATCTCTCAGAGCACAAGAGTGATCTGCTTTTATGCTAAAATAGCTCCTCATTCCTAGAGATGAGGGTAGCTGGGAATCAAAGGGTGAAGGGGCTAAGGGGGAAACAGGAATCCTTCATACCTAGCTCTCCTGTTGGCTCTCTTCAGCCCTCCTAAGGAAGTCCTGTTTCCTTCCCTCTTGATGAACTGGGAGCCTGGGAGTACCAGGGGGACAGGAAAGGGAGCACTCTGTGCCGTGTGCACCAGAAGCATCCACAAGTAAGGCATCTTCCCTGGGTTCAGGCAGTCAGTGGACTCCCCAGTGATGGGGAGAAGTCTCAGAAGAAAAGCAGAGAAAAGGTTTGCTGAGAGTCAAAACCCTGGCCTTTTGGATTTCAAAGCCAAAGTTCAGAGAGATGTCAGTATATAAGGACTGTGCTTCTAATATACTAACCACATGTGACTGTTTCACACTTTAGTTGAAATTAGTTAAAATGGAGACTTCCCTGATGGTCTGGTGGTTAAGAATCCTCCTTCTAATGCAGGGGACACGGGTTCGATCCCTGGTTGGGGAACTAAGATCCCACATGCCATGGGGTAACGTGGCCTGCACACTCCAACTAGAGAAGCCCCCATTCCTCCAAAAAGACCCAGTGTAAAAAAAAAAAAAAAAGACCCAGTGTAGCCAATAATAATGATGATGATGTGACAATAATAAAGTCATCATTGTAAAAAAATAAAATTAGTTAAAATGAAATAAAGCTAAAAAATTCAGTTCTTCAGTCTGGATTTCAAGTGTTCCATAGCCACGCGTGACTGGTGGCTAACATATTGGACAGTGGAGCTATCATAGAAGACTTCCATTTTCACCAAAAGTTCTATTGGACAGTGACTCATTAGCAAGAAAGGCATGGCATTCTGTATGACTTATTACTATTATTATTATTCTGTCTCTTTGGAGAGACAGGCAGAGTTTTTGTCTGTTTTGTCCACTGCTGTTGCCCAGAAAAGTGCCTGGCACTCTGGAGAATGATCAGGAAATTTTTGTTGAGGAAATACTACAGGAATTAGAACCAGTTTTTCATCACTTTTATCCCCTCACCCAACTGATCTCATCTAGAATGAGTCCATCCAGACTGGGGAGGAAGACAAGAAAGGGAGAACAGGACAGAGGGGTCTTAGACATCTGCGGCTAAGTCCCTCAGAAGAACTCTGAGGCTCTGCGGGCTCTGACTTCACACAATCTGGAATTTGGAGAGGATGGCAAAGAAAAACCCAGATAAGCTGGTGAGTGCAAGAGTAACAGGAATCTTGCACTTGCTCCCCAAAATGCACATTGTGCCCAGAGAGTGGGTCTGGGCCACTCTGAGATTTCTGCTCACCCCAGGCCTCAGCCTGGTTTGTGAAACTGAGGAGTGACTGAGTAGCAAGTGAAGGGCCAGAGAGAGCCCAGCTGAGCTCCGCATAGCTCCAGAGAGGCATGAAACACAGAGGGAGGGAGGGAATCCCCCGGTGGTCCAGTGGTTAGGACTGGGAGTTTTCACTGCTGGGGCCTGGGTTCAGTCCCAGGGCAGAGAACTAGGATCCTGCGAGGTGAGTGGTGTGGCCAAAAAGAAAAAGAAAAAAGCAGAGGGAGGAAAAGGAAGAGGGAGAGAGAGGAGAACTGTGCCTGTGGAGGTCTGGGATAAGCCAGAGGGGGATGACCTGTGCCCTTTGTGAGCTCACACCTGAGAACAGACAGGCTCGGGAAGTCTCAGTGGATGCCAAAGAGGACAAGTGTTGATGACCAAACACCAGAAGTATTTGATCACCCCTCTCCATGCCTGTAGCACATCGGGAGCCCTCTAGAAAATTAGAGGCGCCTCTGGAGAGAATGGCTGGGTAGTCCCTGCAAGAACAAAGATTTAAGTCCTTGCTACCTAATGGAACAGGGGCTGGAAGAAGAAATTGGGTTTGATTGTAGAAAACTAAGGAAGTTAACAAGTCTTTTTTTTTTTTTTACTTCTACCCATTTCCCTTGTTTTTTACAGAACCGGTCTAATTGTAAAACAGTATTATACTTAAGAGACCCTCCAACCGGCCACCGTTTGCCGTCCTCCAGTGGGTACCGTGGCCATGCAGTATCACATAGGAAGACCAGGTGTGTCTTCTTT
This sequence comes from Odocoileus virginianus, assembly GCF_023699985.2. NCBI lineage: Eukaryota > Metazoa > Chordata > Mammalia > Artiodactyla > Cervidae > Odocoileus > Odocoileus virginianus. The sequence continues at coordinate 12,572,072 of NC_069678.1, read as the reverse complement.
AAGCCCTGGGGATCAAATCTATCCCAGTTTTTCAGGATACAGTTCAAAGGAATGAGGCTGGAATTGTTAGCTCCCATCTTGTCTTGAAGGATCCCGGACAAGCCCCCAAGATGAAAGGTTGTTGCTGAACCATAAGACATGGGATTCTTGGCCTCTGGAGGAGATGAATTCAATCTGGGGCCAGAGACGAGGCTGAATCACTCAGAGCTTTTGTGTAATAAAGTTTTATTAAAGTATAAAGGAGATAGAGAAAGCTTCTGACTTAGGCATCAGAAGGGGGCAAAAGAGTACCCTAGTTAACAAGTCTTAAACATCTGAGTTTGCATCCTGAATATTTATATCCACTATTTTTATACCCACTATTTCATTATTGTTTGATTTTTTAAAAATAAGAATATAAGCCTATAATATTTGTGTAAATTAAAAATTAATTTTAAGAAATGATTCCATTTACATGGGGTACCTAGACTAGTCAAATTCATAGAGACAGAAAGAAGAATAGTAATTGCCAGGGGCTGGGGACAGGAGAAAGGGAGTTAGTATTGAGTTATTTATTTTTGCCTACATTGGGTCTTCATCGCTACGTGCAGGCTTTTCTCTAGTTGTGGTGAGCAGGGTCTACTCTCTAGTTGTGGTGTGTGGGCTCATGTTGTTGCAGAGCATGGGTTCTAGGCACTTGGGCTTCAGTAGTGGCATGGGGCTTAGCTGCTCTGTGATATGTGGGATCTTAACTACCCAACCAGGGATCAAACCCATGTGCCCTGCATTGCAATGTGGAGTATTAACCACTGGACCACCAGGGAAGCCCCGGGAGTTAGTATTTAATGGGTATGGAGTTTCATTTTGGGAAGATGAAAATTTCTGGTGATGGATGGTAGTGATGGCTGTACAATAATGTGAATGTAAATGTACATGTAAATGGTTAAAACGGTAAACTTCATATTATTTATTTATTTATTGTGTATTTATTACAATCAAAAAAAGAATGTAAAAAAAAAAAAGATTGCTGCAAATTTACTGTAACAACTTTGATTCTGGATATTTCTTGAAAACTGGCATGTTTCATATTCACTCCATTACCACTTACAGAGTGCCCTTCCAGCTAACTTTGTGCCCAGTGCAGGCCCCTAGGTTTGACAGCAAGGCTCTATTTCTGAGTGCCTGCCTAGCTACCAGCTGGAAAGCGGTTTGCCACTTCCTTCTCAGCTTGGTCACACATTCTCTTGGTGGCCCTCTTGCAGATCTCAAAAGAGAAGTCAGTGGGCGGCTTGGGCTCTGTCTTAAACACCAAGAAACAGGACATAAAGCCAGTGACACCATCCTGGGGGCATAGTAAGCACCCTAGGTAGCCTGACACTGGCTCTGCACTCCTCTGTTCCTAGCACACAGTTCCCTGAACATCTAACAAAGTTCTACTCAAGCTCTTGGTTTGGGGTCCCCATGAGGATGGCAAGAAAAACTGTATTCTTTTGGAAGCCTTTCAACAGAAACATCTCCCTTAGCAACTGACTCTCTCTCTCTCTTTTGGCCATACTGTGTGTCCTAACCACTTGGCTGCCAGGGAATTCCCAGCAATCGACTCTCAAAACCTCTCCTCTAGTCAGAATAGATTTCAATAGGGAGACTGTAAACAGAAATGATGAAGATTCCTCCAATCAGCAGATATTTCTTGAGCACCTCCGTGTGTTCAGCATCGCTGTAGGACCTTTGGATAAGTCTTTACTAGACAAATTGCACCTAATCATGAAGGTGAATGTTCCAGATCAGAAACAATAAGAAAACAAACAAACACCTACAACAAGTCTCTGTGGTACTGTAAAAGAGCAATGCAGCCTGGCAAAGCCAAGGAAAGCTTCCCAGAGGGGATGAGACCAGGGCAAGGCCCTGAAGAAGGGCTTGGATTTGAATAGAAAAGAGAGGCAACAGAATTTTTTGAGGGAAGCCACACACAAAGGAAGTAGGAGGTTGTGTGTAGAGAATTTGTTGTCATTCCTGAAGTACATCCCGTGTGCTGAGGCATGACACGAAGCAATGGGAAACAGACCACCTGTCCTCAAGGAGCTCTAGTCTGGGAAATGGTGAACGGAGGGGCCACTAAAACAAACACAGGTGATGTGTATTCGTCTACAAGAATGTTAAGCCCCCAGAAAGTAGAAACCTTACCTGTTCTGTTCATCACTGTATCCTCAGTACCTAGAACAGTGCCAGGCACAAATTATGTGCCCGATAATTGCATACTGAATGAACTCACGCTGCAATGGAGATGTATAATAGCAATACTGATAGTTACCATTTATGGAGCACACACATGTGCCAGACAATATTCTAAGAGTTTTACATACATCATCCTATTTTATCCACCAGCACATTGAGAGTACTATAATTATCTCATTTCACAGACTTGGAAACCAAGGCTTATAGAAGTTAGCACTTGCCTCAAGGTTACCTAAACTCTTAAGTGACAGAACAGAGATTTGAAGTCATGAATTCAAAATTACCTAACTTCACTATCCATCCTCTGAACATAGAGTCAAAATGCTGTTTAGGGAAGTTTGTCTACTAGCTGACTGAAATATGCGGAGAAAGACTCAAGAAAGTGAAACTATTGCAATGAAAAAATAGCAATAGCAATGCGTATAAACTAAAGCAGTTACAGTAGGAAAGACGAAAGGATCTACTTTCAGGGGATTTCAGTTCAGTCGCTCTGTTTTGTCTGACACTCTGCAACTTCACGGACTACAGCATGCCAGGCTTCCCTGTCCATTACCAACTCCTGGAGCTCTTTTTCTTGGGGATGGTTTTGATCACTGCCTCCTGTACAATGTTAGAAACCTCAGCCCATAGTTCTTCAGGCACTCTGTCAATCAGATCTAATCCCTTGAATCTATTTGTCATTTCCACTGTATAATCAGAAGGGATTTGATACACATCATACCTGAATGCTTTAGTGATTTTTCCCCACTTTCTTCAATTTAAGTATGAATTTGGCAATAAGGAGTTCATGATCTGAGCCACATTCCTCTCCCAGTCTTGTTTTTGCTGACTGTATAGAGCTTCTCCATCTTTGGCTGCAAAGAATATAATCAATCTGATTTCAGTATTGATCATCTGGTGATGTCCATGTGTAGGGTCATCTCTTGTGTTGTGGCAAGAGGGTGTTTACTGTGACCAGTGCGTTCTCTTGGCAAAACTCTGTTAGCCTTTGCCCTGCTTCATTTTGTACTCCAAGGCCAAACTTGCCTGTTACTCCAGGAATTTACTGATTTCCTACTTTTGCATTTCAGTACTGTATGATGAAAAGGACATCTTTTTTGGATGTTAATTCTAGAAGGTCTTGTAGGTCATCATAGAACCATTCAGCTTCAGCTTCTTCAGCATTAGTGGTTGGGGCACAGACTTGGATTACTGATATTGAGTGATTTGCCTTGGAAATGAACATAGATCATTCTGTCGTTTTTGAGCTTGCACTCAAGTACTTAACTGCACTTCAGACTCTTTTGTTGACTATGAGGGCTACTTCATTTCTTCTAAGGGATTCTTGTCCACAGTAGTATATATAATGGTCATCTGAATTAAATTCTCCTATTCCCGTCCATTTTAGTTCGTTAATTCCTAAAATGTCGGTGTTCACTCTTGCAGTCTCCTGTTTGACCACTTCCAATTTGTCTCGATTCACCCACCTAACATTCCAGGTTCCTACGCAGCCCTTTGAAATCCCCTTCAAAGGGCTTCTAAGGAAAGTTCAGGGCTTGATGACTTATTTGATATATGGGCTGATCAAATTTCTCGACTGGAAATACAAAGAACGGTGGTAGCCCCAAGAGAAATAGCTTTTCTGTAATTCCCAGCTCGGAAGTACACTAGATAGATAGGTTTTAGACAGATGACCCTAATCTCTAGATTTGTCAGTTCCACAAAACACTTAGTCAGGAGCTGGGTGTCCACAGTAACGGCAAGTTAGATTGAAAAGTCATTCTGGAGGGCAGAATGATAAAAGCGAGAAAGAAAGAAATGAAAGGGGTGGGGGGAGAGAGCGAGGGTGCACAGACAACTCTTTTCTAGGAGCGGTCGCATCCCAGAGACCAGCGGGCACTACAAAGGCAAAGGAGGGGCTTGTCTAAGAACTACAACTCCCAGTAGGCATCGGGCAGAGCAACCAAGCTTCCGGCCAGAGCTTATTTCCGGTCTTTCGGGTGCTGACGCTCTCTTCCGGTTTTGATGGCCCCTGAAAGGCCTCGGGGGACGGGCAGGGTGAGTCCCGAGGCACTGGGGTCGCGAGTGGGAGCAGGGGAATCTTGTGTCCGCACTACACTCAGCGGCTCAGAGTTAGCTCCGGGAGGTCAGGGAGGAGAGGGGGCATGCTGGCGGGAGGACGTGTAGTGTTGGCGAGAATGGACTTGCCAATGGGAGGGGACTGGGGCCACGGAGGGCCCCACAAAGGGATGTGGAGGGCGAGGACGAATGGGATCCCAGGGAAAGGCTGGAGGGTGGGAGGGGACCCCGCGAGCGCGGCGTGGAATCCCAGGGGAGCTGGTGGAGGAGGGCCAGAGGGAAGGTAGCAACCGTGGGGTGCTTCTGCGTGAAGGAAAGCTAGAGGCTGCTGTGGGTCCGAGATCGGGCGAATCCGGCAGCCCAAGGAGCGTGGGCACGTGGAGTCCTCTCAGAAGATCCTGCCAGTTAGGGAGCATCCAGGGCCCAGGTGGCTTAGAGACCGCTATGTTGGAAGGGGCTGCCTCTGACAAACTCAAAAGAGCTTTGACGGAGTTTGAAAGAAAGAGCTGTCAGGAAGCTTTTGGTGGTTTTCGTGCTTGGATTGACTGCTCGCTTTGCCTTTTTCTCCAAAGATGAGGCTGCTGGCATTCGCGGTGTTGGCTCTATTTGCTGTCACTCAAGCAGAGGAAGGAGCCAGGCTTTTGGCCTCCAAATCACTGCTGAACAGATACGCTGTGGAGGGGCGAGACCTGACCTTACAGTACAACATTTACAATGTTGGCTCGAGGTAAGGAGGCACTGGAACTGTAGGTTGGGCCCTTTTCAGGTTTTTTAAATTTCCTAGCTGGGAACAGACACCAGCAGTGATTTATCTTTGGGAGATTTTCAGCAGCAGATATCATGAGTGAATGAATGAATATAGTGCTGGATCTGCTTTTGGAAGAGGACATATTCTTATCTAAGCTACAAGAAACCATCTTCCACTTTTTTTGACGTGAAAGAGTTTCAGGGTGGGGAAGAAGCAAGAATTGTGGTGAAATAGAAGAAAATGAGAAGGCAGAAAATGTATGATCCTTTGTTACCTTAGGGATTTAGTTCCAGCTTCCTTTCTTAGATTGGCATTTTTGTTGTCTTTCACTGTTTTAAAAATAGACCTTTTATTTTGTTTGGTTGGGTTTGTGGTTGTGGTTTTTTTTTTTTTTTTTTTGCCACACTGTGGGGCATGTGGAATCTTAGCTCCTTGAGCAGGGATCAAACCTGAGTGTCCCACATTGGAAGCACAGAGTCATAACCACTGGACTGCCAGAGAAGTTCCTTTTTGTTTATTTATTTGGCTTCATGTCAGGTCTTAGATATGGCCTGCAGGATTTTCATTACTGCGTCCCCTGGACCACCAGGAAAGTCCTCTCTTTTACTTTATTCCCTTTAATTTTCTTTTCCATATGCATCTTGCTCCTCTTCCCCTCCTTACACATACACACACACACACACACACACACACACACATGAGAAAAAACTAGGGCAAAAATGGATTCAGGCCCATTCATTCCTAGGTATTTTGAGTATTTTATTTTGGTGCCCAGAATCCAGGCCTTGAGTGAGATTCTTCAGTGTAACTATGTGACTCATATCTGTCCTTTGTAGTTCTGATTTTTTAGGACAGGCAGACAGATTTGATTGCTAACTGCTTTAATTTTATAACCACTACTTACTAACCTTTCTTTGTTTCCTCCATTCTCTAGTGCTGCATTAGATGTGGAATTATCTGATGATTCCTTCCCTCCAGAAGACTTTGGCATTGTCTCTGGAATGCTCAATGTCAAATGGGACCGGATTGCTCCGTATCCTCTTGACACTGGCTGATGAAGGCTAATGGGATGTTGGGAGGGATACCGCCAGCAAAGCAGTAGGGTCACATCAGTCTAAGTGTATATGGCCATTCTTGCCACCTCTCTGGGTAAGATGTGGTAAGAGAGACTAGTGAGAATTGAGTGTGCATGATTTAGGGTGGGCCTGAGGAAGGAGGTTCCTGAAGTTTAGGTTATAAAGCCCTAAAACATTCTATATTGGGAGAATGTAGGCAGATGTTTGTGGCTGGTTGATGATCTTTAAGTTGCTTTTAAAAGAAATTCTGTGGGATGCTAGTGTGGAAGACCTGGGTGACCTGTTTAAAGGCTCTTCTTATTCAATGAACCCCTTATTTGGATCAACTGGTAATTTCTTGAGTGTTTTTAAAATGTGTTGTTTATTTACTTATTTTTGGCTACACTGGGTCTTTGTTGCTGTATGCAGGCTTTCCCCCCTAGCAAGTGGGGGCTACTCTTGTTGTGGTGCATGGGCTTCTCATTGCAGTGGCTTCTCTTGTGGAGCACAAGCTCTAGGGAGATCTGGATTCAGTAGTTGTGGCACACAGGCTTAGTTGCTCCGCGGCATGCAGAATCTTCCCAGACCAGGGGTCAAACCCGCGTCCCCTGCATTGGCAGGCAGATTCTTTACCACTGGGCCATCAGGGAAGTTCCTTCCTGAGTGTTTTGATTTAGATTACTTTTTTCCCTTGTGAGTTAAAAGTATATTTAGATTTTCTGACAAGGGTAAGTGTTCTCTTTGTATTTTTTGTTTTTGTTTTGTATTTTCAAGAATTTCCTTCAGTTATAGGCAGCGAAAAGGTTTCTGTGACCTTAAGTGACTAATTTTTCACCTATAACCTGTATTGTTTTATAACATTTCAATATTGAGTATGTCATAGACCTCTTAAAACTTGATTAAAAAGATATCATCTAATTCCACCCACTTTAGGCTTAGATAAAAAGCCTGTGTTTATTATTTTTGCAGAGTATCTTAGATATGAAATATTATATGTGTTAGCAACTCTTTTTGTGAATGGTGTATTTAGTCCCTAAGTTGAAAGTTTGTTACAACTGTAGCTTCATCTTTTTCCCTCCTTAACTCTTGAGTCAGTGCTAGCAACGTCTCCCACACTGTGGTCCTGCGACCTCTCAAGGCTGGTTATTTCAACTTCACCTCAGCAACTGTTACATACCTGGCCCAGGAGGATGGGCCTGTTGTGGTGAGTCACCCAAACGCTTAGCTGGCTGGGCCTCAGCTCTGCCTTCCTTTGAAATCTCGTGCAGAAAATCTCCAGAGCAGGTGCTAAATTCTGAGGAAGGTAAGAAGGACCAGAAACTTGGGATATTGTTGTAGGAAGGAGCGTATTTCAAATTATGTTATGAAGTCTCAAAATCAAGCAGTTGAAATGAACAGGAGGGGAGTGCTGTCTGATTCCCTTCCTTCTGCTTCACTTTTATTCTGTACAGTGTCATGTGCTACCTGGTTTTTTACCATCCTTGCCTTTCTGACCCACCTTTTACACTGCCGTCAGATGATTCCCAGTCTCCGCTGTGTCTGTGTCTTCCCCTTGCTTAGAATTCTCCCGCTTCTCACATCAAGAACACGCTTTTCCTTGCATACCCTCCAGTAGTTTTGCTGTGTTCTGCGTCTCTCTTCGATTCTCTACCCACCAGGATCCTCTGTCCTAATGAGGCCAAGCACCTCCTGTGTCTCAGTGCTCCTTCCTTCCACTCTGCCTTTGTTCTCTGTTTGAAGTACTCTCTCTCCTCCACTTCATTATCTGACACCTTCTCAAGACCCAGTTCTGAACTGCATCTCCTTGATTCTGTCTCTTGCTTTTACAATTCATATTGCTCTTTCCTACTCATTCTTTCACTAAACATTCATTGACTGCATCAAAACTTCTGTAGCTCTTAAAATCCATGCCACTTGCACATTTAATTATTGACTATCTTCAGTAGTTCTCTTTCTTATATCTAGATCTTTTCCCTCACCCCCACCTCCCAGTTTAATTATAAACTCCTTGAAGTGAGGGTCTGTGTCTTAGATTTCTTTCTGTTTCCCATATAGGGTAGAAGTCGAATGTAAACAGTCTTGATTGATTGATGTAAAGGTCAGCAGACATTTATTGAGCCCCCACAATGTGCTAGATGATAGAAAATACAATGAAGATTGATAAGATACTGTCGTAGGCCTCAGAAAGCTTAGGCTATGAATTATAAATGCACATGGGCTTTAGGCTCCTCAGTGAGTGCACAGTAGGGAAGGGACTTACCATAGTCAACCATAGAACTATGAGAAATCCAAGAGTCTCGAACATTCAATGCACTCTCTGAATTATCTTTTTAAAATGAGCCTGTGGGACTATATTCTTGTAATTCTGGTTATGTTGTTTTCACATCTTCCATCCTGTGTGCTTTAAGAACCTCATCTGGGATTCTTTGGTTCCACCTGGTCCTTGATGGGTTAAAAGACACAAACTTAAAGGCTCAGCTGCCACTTTAGAACAAAGTTGTTTGCCATGTGCTCCAAACTCTTGGTCTGCTCTCCAAGACGAAGGAATGTGGGGCAGATTCAGCCCCTCCTCTCGTAATGTACATTTGGGTAGGGCTTGAGACTTTACGGAATCCTCATTATTTCACTGGAGCCTAATGTCAGCTTGTGAGTTACAGGAGAGTGTTTCCACTTGAGAAATGGGAAATGATTGCCAGGGCAGAAGGGCCAGTGGTGGTGAGCAACTCTCTCCAGAGTCTGAGGCTGAGGTAGAATGATCTGGCTTTAATTACAGCAGCATACCTGTCCTACCTTTTTTTTTTCTTCTTTTTTTTTAGTAGATGCTCATCATGTGTCTCCTGGCTCTTAATTTACTCATCTTTACAACACACGAAAGAACCAGTCATCTTCTCTAGTTCAAAAACTTTTCCTCATCTGGATGTTTCTTGGGCCTTTGGGAACTAAGACTCTGTTGCTTAGAACTGGGTTGGTTGAAAAACTGCCCTTTTCCCAGATGAGAAAGAGCTGAAGACTTGCCTTCTCTTCTTCTTTTCAGATCGGCTTTACCAGCGCACCTGGACAGGGAGGAATCCTGGCTCAGCGCGAGTTTGATAGAAGATTCTCCCCCCATTTTGTAAGCTTTGCAGTCCTCTCATCATTCCCCTGGGAGGAGAACACCCTTTTTGTTCTGAGACCTCTTGGCCTCCTTAGCAGATATGTATAGTTGGTTGGTTCTTGTCATATCTGTTTTTTGGTGTCTGGTATACACAGCCATCAAACATCGTGATGTAACCATGGCTAGAGATTTTTGGCAATGAGATCACAATTGCCAGAACCAAAAAAAACTGCTGTTTTTCTCTGCTCAGTCTTGAGTAAAGCCCCACCTTGGAGTCCTGGGTCTAATTCGAGGATGAAAAGGGTATCTGCTTAGATTCAAAGAGTCCCCGAGCATCGGGCGGTTAAATGGGGACTTTGTTGTACTCTAGTCCAGGAGAGAATTTTTTGAACATTTGCCTAAAGTATTGAATAAGGAGATACATTTATTCATTCCTTCAGGGAATAATTATGAGGTTCCAAATTACGTGCTCAGTTCTGTGCTTTGCTTGGAGAAACCAGCGCAAGAGGCAGTCCCTCCCATTGAAGATCTTATGGGCTTATAGAGGCCTCAGTGGAGGAAGACCGCTGTGATGGCAGTCACACACAGGGCTAGGAGGTGATGCAGCGGGAACACCTAACCTGGTGTTGAGATTCAGGGAGGATTCTCTGGGGGAGAGAGGTTTCACTAGTTACAGAGGAGGTGAGGAAGGGGAGGCACCCCAAGAAGAAGGAGTAGCTCTGAAGTGAGAAAAAGCGTGGTGGAGTCCAGGAATAGCAGGTAGTTGAGGAAGGCTGGAGGGCAGGAGGTGAGGCAGAGGAATGGAGGAGAGAGGCTGGCGGTGTGGGCCGGGGCTAGTTTGCTGGCGGCTTGACTGTCAGGGCAACACCTGGACATCCCCTCCTCAAATTGTCTAGAAGAGAGAAGCTTCTCTTCCAGATTGGATTGGGTCAGGTGAGGCCTCTGGTTTCATAGCTCGAAAGGTTGATCTTCTGTGAGCCATTCTGTGTCCAGAGTGGCCAGAGAGGAGCCTTCCTGCCGACGCTCTGCTTATTTGGGCTGGCTGCTCCCTTTTCTCATTGGACCCTTCCGTCCTAGTTGCCTCCTGCGCCCTAATCCAGGCTTCTAAGCAAGGCCTTCATTGTCTTCCACAGCTGGACTGGGCAGCCTTCGGGGTCATGACCCTCCCTTCTATCGGCGTCCCCCTGCTGCTGTGGTACTCCAGCAAGAGGAAATATGACACCCCCAAAACCAAGAAGAACTGAGTGGGGCTTCCACAGCCCTCCCTGCCCAAGAAATCCAGGTGCTTGCCAGACTCCAAAGGATATCTCAAATGCAGTGTCTTCTCCTTTAGCCCTTGGCCATCTTCTCCTGGATCCTATCCTGCTCTAACCAGAGCAGAGGACCAGGCCTGGGAGTCTGAGCACCTCTTCAGTTCCATCATGAAGCCGGACAAACAGGGATGCCTTCGGCAGCCGTCTTGACCTCGGGGCCTTGTGTTGCGGCACTGAGGTGCCGGGGGTATGTTGCTGGCGATGTGAACTCTCAGGGGTCCAGGAAAGGGCATTTCGGAGACTGCCTGACACCACTCCATCCCCCGCCACCCCTCTCAAAAAGAGGGTGGAAGATAAGATGAAAGCTGTGGGACTCTTGGAGGCTACCCAGTCTCTGTACTGGCTTAGGAAAGTTCTTACCAAATGGGGTTTTCTAATAAAAACAAATGCCACCCTGATGTGTCTGTTTTCCCATCACCTGGATGAACTCAGGTTGCTGTTGGTACACATGCCCTGACTACTCTTGCTCCTGGACAGGTGAGCTGAACTCCTGCCTCTTTGCTCTAGGGAGTGTGTGTCCTGTTCCCCAGAGGTATTCTACCCATCCACCTTCTTGAACATCTTTGCTTCTGCCCCTTGTTTCCCTGTCTATTTTCACCAGTCACCACATGCTCAGTCATGTCCAATTCTTTGCGATCTCATGGACTATAACCTGCGAGGCTCCTCAGTCCATGGAAGTTTCCAAGCAAGAATACTGGAGCAGATTTCCATTTTCTTCTCCAGGGGATCTTCCCGACCCAGGGACCAAACCCTTGGCTCCTGCATTGGCAGGCAGACTCTTTATCTCTGTTCCAGTCACCATATAGTCCCCTAAATCTTCCTTGCTTGTGAGCCCCTCTCCACAGTAGAGGAGGGAAAATGGGGAAAGATGGTCTGCAATTGTTCTATCCCCAGGAGATCTGAGCGTAATTGAATTCATTATTTTTAAAAAACTATTTGGCTGTGTCCGGTGTTGGTTGTGGAATGTGGGCTTAGTTGCTTTGCCTCGTGGGATCTTAGTTCCCCGACCAGGGATTGAACCTGTGTCCCTTGCACTGCAAGCTATATTCTTAACCACTGGACCAGGGAAGTCCCTTCACTGACTATTCTTGAAAAGCTATCGATTACACCTGATTCTAGCCCTTCCTGTGTTTAAGACTTAGCTTTTCTCAAGTTTGAGCTTATTTTAATGCCTCTGCTTTGAGCTCAGGCCAGGCAGAAGCAACTGAACCCCCCGAGTTATTACCTAAGCACAGCCTGTGGAAAGGCAGTGGGTTTTGCTGCAGCAGCAGTGGGGAGAAGCCACTCTGAGCTGACTCCGTCCAACCCAGGAATGCCGTGGTCCGAGAACAGCCTCCCCGGCAGGAGAGAAACCCAACAAACACCCGCTTTGTTCTTGCCACCGTTTCTCAGCTTAGATTCTGGTGGGGTATGGGGGCAGTGAGGGCTGCTCAACTGGTTTAACCTTTCCTTCGCCCAGCAGTTGGAGCCTCTGGGCTGAAGGATGAAAAGGACATGGAGACAACGGGAGGCTCTGAACGGAGTAGCCCTCCACCAGCTCACATCCCTCCTTCAGGGCCTGCGGCTTGGACACCCCAGGACTGGCCAGGTCAGAAGGCGAGGAGGATGTGTTTGCTTTTGTTCATTGTGTTACTGGTGGAGACCTGGGATTTGCTCAGGAGAATGGGGGAAAGGACAGTGAATCAGAAGCTTAGGGTTGAGAACAAGTATAGGGAAGGAAAAGGGAGTTAGTTTGATATGTATTGTCTTCCTCTTTAGCACTATAAGATGTTAGTCTTTGGAGGCGGGAACACACTGCCACCTGTGTGGTGTCTACTGGAAACAGAGTGAGGAGTTAACTTGTAGGAGGAGGGTTTCTGGTTTAGAGGGTAGGATAAACTTCATAACTTGGGAAGGCAATATGAGATTTCTTCCCCAGTCTGAGTGCTGGGAGGTACTCCTTTTCTGAAAGCTGGGGCAGTCTTTACCTTTCCTTGCGGAACTCCCACTTCATTTCCTGGCTCTTGTTACAGAGGACTGGGGGGAGCCCAGGTTTGACCCAGGTGACAAGAGAAGCAAGCGAAGGCAGGGTCACAGGCACCTTGAAAAAAGGCCAAAACCAGATACTTCATCTCTTGAGAGACCAAATTCCTTGGAGTCAGGGTGGAATTTGAGCCTCCCTTAAGTCGTGGCGTTGGAGAATAGAAGAGCCTCTAAAATCTGTAGATGGCTAGACTTAGCTGGAGTAGTTGCTTTAGGATTAAGCCCTCTTCTTGAGATAACTTAATGGAGGATGAGTTGCCGATAGTGCTTCACTCTAGTGAGAACCACCGTAGGAAGATGAGAACCCTGACCTCCAGATTTTGTGCAGGTCTGCAAAGGAGAGAGAAAGTAAGCACCCACCTCACATCCTTCCTGGAGATTGGGTACCCAACCTGAGAACTTCCTCCCTGAAAGGCAAAAGAGATGGTAACCCAGCTGTCAATGGGTTCCAAATCCCCCCCACCCCCAGAAACCAGCCCTCTATCCTTCCCACGTCATGCAAACTTTTAGCTGGCACTCGCTCACCCACACCCAGCCCCACTACCAGGAGGAGCCAGAGCCGAGATTTATACCTTTTTTTACATCCTAGGCTTTGGGATTTCACCTGAAGTCAATGGGGAATGGGGATAAGGATTCCCAAAAAGCTGGGGATAGTGAAACTGCTTGGTGAGAGGATGGGAGTTTTCAAGGCTTGATTCCCGCAGAGAGCAGCTCAGGGTGGTGGAAGGAGCACTGACCACAGACGCTCCAGCGCTGGGTCCCCGCCCACCTCCACCGCCCACTGGCTGGCTGACCTCATGCCTCCTTCTGGAGCCTGTGTCCTCATCTGTACAATCACAGGGTTGTTTAATTAGGATTTCTGAGGATCCTCCACCACAAAACAGGTTGCTGTTTCCCCTGTATTCTTGAGAAGTAAGAACTAGTCACTCATATGGTTTGGAGCCCAGCCAGGTAGGAAAAGGAATTCTCTGGTGGCTCAGGCAGTGAAGAGTCTGCCTGCAATGTGGGAAACCTGGGTTTGATCCCTAGCTCGGGAAGATTCCCTGGAGAAGGGAATGACTATCCACTCCAGTATTCTTGTCTGGAGAATCCCATGGACAGAGGAGCCTGGCAGGCTACAGCCTGTGGGGTGGCAAAGCGTCACGACTGAGCGAGTAACAGCTTCACACGGGGAGGAAAGGGCACACAGTTCCCACATCTGGCAACAGCTGCCCTCTTCCTCTCACAGTTTGAGAGCAAGGATAGACCACGGATCACGTAATTTAATCTCATTTAATAGATCAGCGAAGGCAGAAAGTGGAGGGGCTTATTCAAGGTTACAGCAAGTGGCAGTTTTATTGAAGCATATTTACTGAATAACTATTATTTATATCATAACTGTTATGGACCCAGCGTTTAAGTGCCACTATTGGTACACCTCTCATTCACTAGCCCCATTGTACAGAGGAGGCGATGAGGCTAATAGAATAGGTAACTTCTCCAAGGCCCCTCATCTAGGGAGTCGGCAGAGGCAGCCAAACTCTTCCAAATGCAGCATGTCCTTTTCACTAGACCATGGGCCTGGCAGGGAGGAGGCTCCCCGGTACCTCAGGAAGTCCAGTGTCTGCCCACGCCATCCTCTGCCCCAGGGAAGCAGGGAAAGTGAGTCAGCACCCCCAGAAGCGGTTATCAGGGAAGGGGGTGGAGAACTGGTCAGATATCCTGTGCCTGGTATCCACAACACTGGGAGTGGAGCTGAGTGCGCCGAACTGCCAGCTCACCCTGCTCCTGTTGGCCGAAGGAGGGCCTGCTCAGATGCAGCTGCCCTTGTCAGCGCTCCTCCCTGCACTTTCATCACAGAAAATACAGTCTGTCCTCCTCCCCTACTGTAACCTGCCTCTTAAAGGGCACGACCAGCATTTGGAAACCAGACTAGAGAGAGAGCGAAGGACCTCCCCGACCCCACTAGGACCTTGCTGTGAAGTAGGGTGCCAGCCGTGGGCCTTCTCCTGAGCTGTCCTCTTTTTCCCCTCAGCTCCACCCTGTCTCCACTGGCGGGTGGGTGAAGGTTCCCTGGGATGTCATTCCCACATACTCTCCACTCAGGGTGACCCCAGCTTGGCTTCCTAGATCTGTTTCCACCTGTGACTGAATCCAGTGGCTGCCTTTTGGGGGATGTCAAGGACAGGAGAACCCAGGAATCCTCCAGACCCGCGTTGGCACCGAAGGGGTTAAAGTCCGGGGCACAGCACTGTCTAGGGTGTTTGAAGTAGGGCGGGGAAGGGAAGGGCTAGAGTTGTTGGAGAGGCAGCTGGTCTGGACTGGAATGAGTCCCCCCTGTCTCCTAAGCAAACTTCTGGACCATGAGCGATTCCCTTAAAAGGACCAAGAGAGAGGCACCCCCATTAACGTACTGGACTGGATTCTCAGAGGGGCTGCCTGAAGCGGGACTTCCTCCCATATTGAAGTTCTTCAATCAAGGGCAAGAAAGGGTCTCCCATCTTTGGGATATCTCTCGAGTCTGGTGAGTTTCCCTCTTCCCTTTCCCCGAGTCCTTCTTTCATGAGTGGGCATTCCCCAGAAATAGGGATCTTCAGGAACCCCTCAGCACCCCCAGGAAGTAAGCAGAACAATTCTCCACCAGCCTCCTGTATTCAGCTCCCGTTTTTAACTAAGGTGCATTCTGTTTGTGTCTGTGTGAGTGTGCACAGGTGTACAAATAGAAAATCACCAAAATGGCCAACAGTTAATTAGCACTACTTCTGCAACCAGTGATGCCAAAGCTTGCTTGTGCATTCTTAATCCTCACAATCCTTATGAGGTTGGCATATCACAATCCCTATATTAAATGTGAGGTTTATCCTTCTGTCCGTGGGATTTTTCAGGCAAGAATACGGGGGTGGGTTGCCATTTCCTTCCCCAGGGGATCTTCCCAACCCAGGGATCAAAGCTGGGTCTCTTGCATTGAAAGGAGGATTCTTTACCACTGAGCCACCACGGAAGCCCAGTTAAATAGTAAACCCTTGTCAATTAAGAGGGATTCAAACTCAAGTTCATCTGGCAGCAAAGTCCATTATGATGTCTTCTAGTCTCTTTTTCTTACTCAAGAGGTATGGACAAAAAGAATGGCTAGAATTTTAAAATCTCAAGTCCTAATTCACCCAGGGTCCCCTCCTCTAAGGCCTGACAGTACTCTCTTCATCCATCTGAGTTAACTGTAAGATTTAAAGGGCCACCAACTCATATCTGAGGCTCAGAGGCTTCCAGATTCCAGACTACTCCATCCATTCAGATTAAAGGCTTCCTCCTTCACCCACTACCTTTAGGTGTTCCCTGGGATCTAATGGGTTAATTCCTTGGGACTCTATGGTCAAAGTCTTCTCAGGTGTGTCCCTCTGGACCTGAGCCCTTCTCTTGCCCCACCCTTCTGGCATGGCACCCAGGAGGCGGGCCAAGAAACTGACAGGAGGTGGAAAGGGACTGATTGGCTTTGCCCCTTTTATTCCCTTACACCCACACATCATCTAGCCTGGGTCCCAGCAAACCTCTGGTAGAGAAAGCACACAAGCCTAGCAGAAAGAATGGACAGGATCCCTAGGTTCAGTTTGCAAATCTATTTAAAGAAAGAAAGAAGATGGTCATACTAGGAAGCTCAAAGCAGCAAAAGTCCTGATTGCTTTGTGAGCCTAACATATCAAAGAGGCGGGGGTGATTTGGGGTGGGTGTTTCAGATGCTTGATGGCTGACCTTTATGGAGACGTGGTAGGACTTCCTTGATGGTCCAGTGCTTAAGACTTTGGGCTTCCACTGCAGGATGCATGAGTTCAATCCCTAGTCAGGGAATTAAGATTCTGCATTTTAAACTGTGGTGTTGGAAAAGACTCTTGAGAGTCCCTTGGACTGCAAGGAGATCAAACCAGTCAATTATAAAGGAAATCAATCCTGAATATTCATTGGAAGGACTGATGCTGAAGCTGAAACTCCAATAATTTGGCCACCTGATGCAGAGAACTGACTCATTGGAAAAGACCCTGATGCTGGGAAAGATTGAGGGCAGGAGGAGAAGGGGATGACAGAAGATGAGATGGTTGGATGGCATCACCAACTCAATGGACATGAATTTGAGCAAGCTCCAGGAGACAGTGAAGGACAAGGAAGCCTGGAATGCTGCAGTCCGTGGGGTCACACAGAGTTGGACACGACTTAGTGACTGAACAACATATTCAGCACACATTTCTTTAGCACCTATCAGCGTCTGGCAGGACCCAGAAAGGTCTACGTGCAAACACAATGGTGGGCACTGTAGTCATACATGACTACTAGAAAAACCATAGCTTTGACTATACAGACCTTTGTTTGCAAAGTGGTATCTTTGCTTTTAGTATGCTAAGTTTGTCATAGCTTTCCTTCCAAGGAGCAAGCATCTTTTAAATTTATGGCACTGTTGTGGTTTAGTCACTAAATCCTGTCCAACTCTTTTGCGACCCCATGGAGTGTAACCCACCAGGCTCCTCTGTCCATGGGATTTTCTAGGCAAGAATGCTGGAGTAGGCTGCCATTTCCTTCTCCAGGGGATCTTCCCAACCCAGGGATCTAACCCAAATCTCTTGTACTGGCAGGCGGATTCTTTACCACTGAGCCACCTGAAAAGCCCTCACTTACACAATGTTGAGCACAGAGCAAAATGTCTTATGTCTCACACTGAGAAACAGAGCAATGGTGAAGCCAAGTCAGGGCGAGGTGAGGGGGTATTAGAGACTTGGGTGCCATATGACCTGCTGTAGAATGGGGTGTTCGGGGAGCAGGGAGAGGTGGGAAGGAACTGTGGTTACTGAAGCCTTCTTTTTTTTTTTTAAACTGAAGCCTTCTTTACCTGAAGTACTGCTGTAGTCTTTTATGTGGGATACTGTTGGATTAATGATTTACTTTCTATGTGAGAAGAAGCAGGTGTATTACATTTTTGAATCATCAAAGGGTTTTCTATGACCCTGTCCCCCAGGGCTAGGAGACCTGGAGGAGAAGCCCGCAGATCATGCCACCTGGCCTCTCCCTTCCTCCCCATTCTTTACTTTCTAGTTTTGTTCAGGTCCTCCCCATTATTTCCCCTTTGGGGAGATTTAGGACCCCAGAGTCAGACCCAGGAAGCCACCCAGACTGTGAAGGGGCCCGACAGCATTGCCCAGCATCCCATGTGCCCAGCTGTGGGGTTGCTCTGAGCAGTTCCTACCCTCAGTGTTTGCTGGCAGCAAACAGAAGCAGGGCCCTCCCTGCCCACCACCCATCACCTCATTCAGATATCTAAGATCCAGAGGGAGTAGAAAGGACAAATTTAACTTAACCCCCATCTACTTTCTTTTTTTTTTTTTTCCCATCTACTTTCTTCTGGAAGCTGCTTTCTCTCTTTGGCTGGTGTGGAGGGGGCAGAAATGAGGATGAGAATAGGAGTGAATAACAACAGTGCTGGATTTCTCTTTTGTTTTTTCCTTTTGGCCGAGCAGTTTGTGGGGTGGGCTCTTAGTTCCCCGACCAGGGATTGAACCTGTGCCCTCGGCAGTGAAAGCATGGAGTCCTAACCACTGGACTGCCAGAGAATTCCCCAGACTTCTTTCAAAGCTAGCCACTGGCGCTCACTGGGAGCTTGCCTTCTGGTTTCAGAGGAGAACTCAGGTTCTGCAGTGCACTGGATCTGCTGTGAAAACTCAGCTCTACCTCCTGCAGCCCTGTGACCGTGAGCAAGTGCCCGTCCCTCTCCGTGGTGCCTGTTTCTTCTGGTGCAAAATAGGAATAATACCATCTATTTCAAGAAATGGTTGGGAGGGTCCCACAAGATGATACAGGCACTGATTGTGGGTTAAGCCTCTACCCCTGTAGGCTCAGATGCTATTTAGGAAATGGATGAGCTGGGGTCTTTGATGTCCCTCTTCCCTAAGCTGGTTGCAGATGCCTGGCTGGTGAGCCGTGAGCCTTACTGTCTCTTTAATCACTTTTTCTCTGCTTCCTGAGATTCTGAGGCCCAGCTTCTCTAAATCAAGAGTCTGCAAACTTTTTCTGTAGAGACCCAGATAATAAATATTTTCGGCTTTACAGGCCATATGGTCTCTGTTGCAACTACCAACTTTGCTGTTGTAATGCAAAAGCAGCCATATACCATATGTAAATGAATGAGCATGGCTGTGTTCCAAGAAAACCCTGTATTTATGAGCACTGAGGTTTAAATTTCATATAATTTTTATGTGTCACAAAGTAGTATTCTTCTTTTGATTTTCCCCCCCAAGCATATAAAAAAGAAAATAAAAAAAAAAAAGAAAGAAAATAGTACAGATTTGACCACAGGCCATAGTTTGCCAACCTCTGCTGAAAATCACCAGAGGCTATCGCCCCTCCCTTCTCTTTGAAGAGTGCAGGTTCATCAAGGTCCTTCTTGCTCTGGTTGTTTGCTTCTTTTATATCGGAAGTACTTTATGATCATTAGTTCCCATCACAGCTGTTTTAGTGTCAGCCTGTGGGTTATTTATTCACTCTCTCTTTTTAAGAGGTAACAATGAGGTAACCATCATATAGTGCTTCTGTCTTGAGCCTTCCTCTCTCCAGATCTCCATTTCTCAGTGCTCTGCCTTCTCTCTGCCTCTAAATAACAGCAACAACAACAATAGTAGCATTTACTAAGTACCTAATATGTGCCAAGCACAGTATTAGTTGTATTTACCTACATTGTCATCAAGTTTTTCAATATCCTTGCAAGGTAGTATTATCATTCCCATTTTACAGATGATTCCAGAGCTCAAAAACATGAAATAAGCAATGTCATGTGGTTATTTATTGAGATGCCCAAGGTCACATGGCTTTGAAGGTGGCAGAGCTAGCAAATCTGCCGAACTTCAAAGCCACTGTAGCATCCTGAGGAAATTATGGTCTCAGACTTCTGAATAAGAGAAATCTCTCTCTATTAAAATAATACATGCCTCCATCTCAGCACACGGTAGAATATCTAACGAATCAATGGCGACTAGGGAAATGATGGAGATTACACACAGAGGGGAAATCAGGAGATGCTGATGGTCTGTGTTGGTGGGAAAAGCATCTGATCCGAGGCAGGGAGAAAAGTAAAGTAACTGAGGGCCCCTTCTGGCTTTCCTCCCCTGCCCCCATCCCCAGCATCTGATCCCAGACCTATTTCAGACTCTCCTATCTCTGCTCAGCGGAAGCAGTGATGTGACACGATGTGATCTCATTCAGGAGCTAAATAAAGCCATTGTGTGAGCCCTAGCCCTGGCCGCTCCCTTGTACCATTTCCTGAGCTCGGGAACCCTGGGAAAGATGGGAAGTGGCTGGGAGAGAACTGATGGAAGGAGCAGCAAGGAAGGGAACACAGTCACAGAAAGCGGAGGGCAGAATATCTCTGCGAGGGGGATGAGGAAGCCTTGCTAAACCTCATCTCTTTGAAGGAGAGAATGAAAATTATTGACATTATAGCATGAAGGAGTGGAATTTAGAAAACAAAAAAAAACTTTCCAAAGAATGGAATGAAGATATGAGGGAGAAGGAGTCCAGTGGATTCCATTTTCACAGAAAGCAGAGACCATGAATGACATGTCAGAAGAGGCTAAAAAGAAGGTAGATCTTTGAGAAGAGGTCAGATTCAAGGTGGTCTCAGTTGGAGGAAGAAGGGTGAGATCCCAGGACATGAAGGTCTCTGGATTTAAAATGTCTGTCCACCAGGCCAAGGCAGCAAGGTACCACCTCCAACAGGAAGCATCTCCAGGGATGGAGGGAAAGGAAAGGGCATCCATTCACTGCTTTTCATTCATCTAGTCAAATCCAGCCCCGCGAGCAAAATGTAGCCAGGAGGAGCAGATAGAAGCTAGGTACAAGGAGTGTAGGTCTAACAGCTTTTTCTCTTTTGTGAGGTCATTGAATGCCAGATCCAAGGTCCTCATGGTGCCCCCTCAATGCCCATTTCTGTCCTATTCCCAGCGCCTGTTGTGAGGGGCACTCCCAGTTCCTACTCTTTCCTCCCTCCCAGCTTCCCTCAATACTTTTTTATCAGTACTTCCCACCCCTTGCCCCAAATCTCAGCTTTGAGACCCCTGGTTGGCAGGAATCATGCTGTGGCTCTCAGGCTCTGTCCTGCTCCCTGCAGAACTGCCCATCCCATTTATTTTATTTTTAAAAAATATCTGTTTATTTGGCTGCGTCGAGTCTTAGGATCTTTGTTCTAAGATGGGATGTGGATGTTTCGTTGTGGTGCATGGACTCTCTAGTTGCGGCACGTGGGCTTAGTTGCCCTGTAGCATGTGGGATCCCAGTTCCCTGATCAGGGATCGAACCCACGTCCCCAGCCTTGCAAGGTGGATTCTTAACCACTGGACCACTAGGGAAGTCCCCGGGCCATCCTGTTTGCAGACGGCACATCAGATGACATGAGGCCCAAGTCTGGGGACACAGGAGATGTGTCCCAGTGGCTGGACGAGAGGCCCCCTCTATGTGGCTTCCAGATATGCTGAGCCACCAGGCCTGGGCTGGTCTCCTCGGCCTCTCGTTTTCTATTCTTAGACCCACCTGGCAGAGCAGCAGAATCCCCCTGCAGAGGCCTGAGTACTTGTGTCCTCCCTTCCCCATGGTAGACAGGCGTGCAGCGGGGCACAGGCACCATCTCAGTGCTTCTGGGTACAGCGGCAGCAGGTTGCGGTGAGAGAGGGAGAAGTAGCTGGAAGGAATGATCTTCCAACAACCTGGACTTTAGGAGTGTGTGTGTGTGTGTGTGTGTGTGTGTGTGTGTCAGGGGTGGGCAATAACATAACCTGCAGAAGGCTTGACGCCCTCACAGGAAGCCTGGGAGGAGGGCAAGTTCTGGCTCATTCTTCCTGGTCCTCCTGGGTCCTCCCAGCATCTCAGCTGTTTCTCTCCTGGGAGAAGAGGAGCCTGGGAAACTCATTCTAGCAGAAGTTCTACAGAGATGGGGCCTGGGAGGGAGTGCAGAGGTAGACGCAGTTGATGTGAGCTGCCTTCCCGCCCCTCCGCCACCTTGGTACTCTGGTATTTGGTACTTGTTTCTGGAGCAGGGCTTATCATTTTCAACTCTAAGAGCTCCTGGGGTTCTTAACTCTGAGACACACTGAGGCAAGCCCTGACGGCCTCCAGGAGTGTTGGGCTGTGAGAACAATGCCCACCTGGGAGACAGAGTGAAGGAATTTCAACATGGCTAATTTGGGGGCCCTTTCTCTGCTCCATGGGGAGAGGTCAGAATAGCTGTCTTACTCCCCAAATGACCAGAATCTTAGAAGGAAGAAGTCATAATACTGTCTCACTCATGCACCTTTTCTCCCTGCTGTTTTATTTGCCTAGACTCCTCCCTCTCCAACATGGCCAAATCCTAACCACTCCACCCTTCCAGGCCCATCTCAAAGGCTATTTACTTCCTTCTGTTTCCCTTTTCCGAGTCCTCCAACTGGTTATATGTACTCAGCACAAAGCCTTCTTTTTTGAAACTTTTCTTGCGACATTTGGCAAATTCTGGCCAGTTGTTTGTGATTTGTGCTTTTGCCTACGTGCACACACGCACACATGCACGCACTCACCAGAATGAATTCCTTGAGGGTAAGAACAATATCTATTTCTCTTTGCTTGGCATGGTTTCCTGTCAGATAGGTGCTCACCAAATGGAATGATAATGAGTGAATGAGGATGTCATTATGTACTGGACAGAACACTAGACTGGGAGTCAGAAAAACCAAGTTCCTGGCTTGACTATGCAGCTAATTGTGTGATCTTGAGCCAACCATCCTCCAGTTCTGTGCCTTGGGGAAGGGAGGAGTGGGTGACTGGATGCTCAAGGCCTGGCTGACTGTGACACTTTCCTAGTTCCAAGGTTCAGAGTTCTAGAACTCTGCTCACTGTTCTCTGTCTTCTTGATCCAGACTGGCCTGTGTGCGCCTCCCATGAACAGAGAAGTCCCAGAGGTGTTTCTCGCAGGTGGAGACCTGGTGCCCCGAGGCCACACTCACCGCTGCCTCTCTGCGGTCGAGTCCAGAGCACAGCTGGAAGAAGAGGAGGAGGAGGAGGAGAATGAGAAGGAGGGGGAAAAATAAGGAGGGTGAAGCCTTCCATGCTGTACCCCTCCGAAGGTCGGGCGCTTTTCGTGCCCACAGCCACAAATATGACCCCTTCAAAAGACATAGCTGGGGGCCGGGCAGGGAGCTCCAGGATCCATTGAGCAGGTAAAACACCAGGGGACCTCCTATCTCTCCTTCTCTCAAGTCCTAGACCCAGGAGAAAGTGGTTGGGAAGGAATGACAGGAGTTGAAGAGGCCTGGGCCCCGAGTTTCTTGTCTGGAGAGTCTGAACCCAGGCCTGTGGTGGGCCTTTGGGGAGAATGGACTCTGCCTTTCAACACGTGGCTCTCCCTAGCATCCTAGCTCCTTCCTTCTACTAGTCTCCAGGGCAGTGGGTGAGAATGGAGAGGGGGAGGTGTGGAGGGGAGGTGAGTAGCAGGACACTCGGGTCTTACTGCTGCCTCCTCTCACTTGGGTTTCATATCACATACAGCAGAATCAGAGCTGGAAGGGACTCAGGGATCATATGGCCCAATCGCCTCATTCTACACATGAGGAAACAGGCCCAGAGAGCTTTGGGAGTTTTCTTGAGAGACATGCTCCTGGGGTTGGGGCATGGGATCTAGCCCCCTTTCCCAAACTGCTGCCTGCCTGATGGTGTGGGCTGAGGCAGGCCCATGATGTTTAGACATCGTAGTCCAGCCGTACAGTGGGGGAAGAGCTCCTCTTGCTCAGGGTTCTATATATGCATGACAAACCGGAAGTGAGGGACCCAGCTCTTCCCCTCTCCTGGAAAAACCCTGACCACTTCCCCAAAGACAGAGAGGAAGCCAGAAAGAGAAGGCCCGGGGCTCAGCATGAAGGGTTCAGTGTGAGTGGTGCCTGTGAGGGCCTGCCAGCCTTGGAAGGGCCTGTCTCTCTGCTTTGGCAATGGTCCCCTTGGACAAATTCTCTTAGCCTGGTAAGTAGACCGAACTTCTCGAGCTCCTGGGCAGGGCTGGCTGGGCATGAGGGGAGAGGACCCTTGCCTCTGAACTGGCTTGGGAGGGAACTTGGGTGAGAAGCCTGGTCTTCAGGACTCATGGCACCTTCCTAAGAGCAGCTCGTCTAAGTCAGAGGTGCCTTTTGTGATGCCAGCTACATCTCAGGATCTCCCAGGTTCACCTTTCATGATCAGGCACTAATTCTGTCCCTTGGGTTGAGAAGGAAGGGAGCCCTGGGCACACCATTTATCTGAGGAGGGGCTAAGGTTCGCCTCAGAACCCCCATCCCCTTTCCCTCCGCGCTGACCGCCGGCGGTCTTCTGGAGCGCAGTACTGCCCTTTGACCAGCAGGGGTCATCCTTGCCCGCAGCCAGCGCCACAGCTTTGCTGAAGCCCAGCCCGAAAGGGAGGCCAGTTTGGGTCTGGCCCGCGCCTATGCCAACAGGAAGGGCTGGGCTGGGGGCAAGCAACAGGGACTGGGCTGAGGCGGTGTTTCTCCCTGGTGCCCGTCACCAGCCACTGTGTACGGAGGGCAGTGGCGGCAATGTGTGTTTCAGGAACAAACTGCAGGCATCGGGATGCACAGGCCCCGAGGAGCCCTCCTTACTGCGGAGCCAAGAGGAACTGGACCCCTTTCTGGAGCTGCAGCACCAAGGTGGCCAATCCTCCTGCGTGGTATGGACAAACAAATCCCCACGGAAGCTCCCACCTTCCTCCCCCTCTCCTGCCCCTTTGCCTGTCCAGCCGCCGCTCTGGGCCTCTTCTGTTCTGCCAGCTGCTGAGGCTCTCTGTGCCCAGGGGTCACTTTGACTTCATCTGACCAAATCTGAATCTGGTGTCTATACCCCTCTGTCTGCTTCCCTGGGTCTGTGTGCTCTGTCCCCCACTCTTGGTATCCTGCCTCTGTTTCTTTCTCTGAGACCCTCTGTTCCCTCCTTTCTGTGTCTCTGTGCTGATGTGGGCATCTCTGCCCCTCTCTCATTAAAAGGCCCCTGTTCCCCTAGTTATAACTACTTCTTTCTGTGGACCCCACATTTCGCAGATTTGGAGATGAACTTACTATTTGTAGGATGAAACTAGGCATCTGGTAACCCTGAAACACAATAGTTCTCTAACAATATAATTACAGGACCATCAAGTAAGAAAGGATGTAGAGATTGCTCAGGCTTCTGGCTTCAGGGAACATCACAGGGAAGATCTCAAACCAGGACCTAGGGACTGCTGAGGATACACGGAGGTTTTAGAGACACCTCTGGGTCTGCTAGCTAAGAGTCCCTGAGTATAGTCAGCCCTCCATATGCACAAGTTCAACATCCATGGATTCAACCAAGCATGGGTCAAAAATACTTGAAAAAAAAATTCCAGAAAGTTCCAACAAAACTTGAATTTACCTCATGCTGGCAAATATTTACATATCATTTACATTATGTTTGCAACTAATTTATGTGGCATTTACATTGCATGAGGTATTATAATTAATCTAGAGCTGATTTAAAGTATATGGGAGGATGCACATAGGTTATATGCAACTATTATGCCATTTTATATAAAGGACTTGAGCATCCTTGGATTTTGGTATCCATGGGATCCTGGAATCAGTCCCCCATGGATAATGAGGGACAGCTGTCCACAGAAACGCCTCAAGCTCAGTGACTTAAGGTTACGTCCTGTCCAGCACATACTCTGACTGGCCAGTGTACCCACCGGCCTCATGGCCCTCGTGCCTGTGGTTCAGGCGAGAGGCTGAGAAGAAGGGGCTGTTACAGTCTGTCAGGGGAGCGGCAAACCCCGTCTTTTCCCAGGTCACACTCTTCTCCATCAGCATTTCTGCATTTCTTCCCTCCAGCCCAGTTCCTTGTGGTATAGTAGAAAGAACAGCATTGGGGAGTCACACTGACTCCTAGGTGAACAATGCATTTCATCTTTCTGAAAATCAGGCTACTAAAACCTGTCTTTTCAAGTTGTGATTGTTTTACTGGGGAAAAGTGTTGAAGTGCCCAGTACTGTGGCTAATATGCAGAAGACAGTGGTTTTTTTTCCCCTCTTCTCCCCTCCGGGCCTTTCAAACTCATTTCCCCCCTCTTCCACCTCTCTCTCTGTCCGGCTGCCGCTTCCTGGTATTATGTGTCTCCTTCTTTTCTCCCCTCTCTAGTGTTATTTTTTCTTCTTCTCTTTTTATGCCTTCCTTCTCTCATTCCTCTCTTCATCTAATCTTTAAGTACTTCCCTTAAATTTCTCCTTGTCTGTCTGTTTTTTGTTTGTTTGTCTGTTTCTTCCTGCAGCAGCAAGTTGGTGCTAAGTCCTCTGCAGTGTCCATAGACTAAAAGTCTGAAGTTCATTAAACTAGACTGGGACTTGCAGACTGACAGTCCATGAGCCAAGTCTAGCTCAAAATTTATTTTGTTTGGCCAGCACAGTGTTTACGATTTCTAAAATTCAGATGTCCTTAGATGGGAGCTTTATCCTCCAGTTTGCCAGAGTTGCTTATATTCTGTATTGTATTTTTCCATTGTCTTAAATGTAGTATTGAAAAATGAATGCCTAATCAATCAGCCACCCATCTCAAGAACAAGAACATTACAAACACATTTATCTTTGCTTGTGTCTGCCTCTCTTTTATTCCCTTGCCTCCCCTCCAGAGGTAATCACTGTCTTCAATTTTCTTAATCACTCATTTACTTTTTAAAAGTAGTTAAAAAAAAAGTTTTTGCACAAAGCATTGCCTAGTAATATATTATTTCTTTTTTGTTTCTAACTTTAAAAACACTGATGTTATATTCTACAAAATTTTCTATAACTTGCATTTTCACTCAGCATTCTGTTTCTAATTTTTATCCATGTGTTGCAAATGTAGTCCGTTATTTTCATTCCAATCTTCTGTTGATGGACATTTGTATAATTTCCATTCTTTGCTATCATGAAGAGTGTCATTATGAACATCCTTTTATCCATCTTCTGGTGCTCATTTGCAAGAATTTCTCTGAGGTATACCTTGGAGTAGAATTATTGGGTCACAGAGTACACAGTGTTCATTTTTATGAGATAATAACAAACTTTTTATTTCTATCAGCACTATATAAGTGCTTCCATTGATTCACATGCTTTCCAACATTTGGAATCATCAGATTTCTTAATTTTGCTAATCTAGTGGTTATAAATCTCATTGTGGTTTTAATTTGAATTATCCTTATTACAAATGAGATTGGCATTTTTTTCTCTATGCCTTGGTCATTTGTGTTTCCTCTTCTGTGAAGTTCCTTTTCCTATCTTTTGCCCACTTTTCTATTGGATTCTTTGAAGGTTTTTTCTTTATTGTTTTGAATGTGTTCTTTATATATCCTGAAACTAATCCTTTGTTGTTATATGTGTTGCAATGATCTTTTCTCAAAGATTGAGAAAAGTGGTTTGTCTTTTTCCTCTCTATAATGTCTTTAAAGAAACAGTTTCTTAATTTAAAAAGAACATATTTGTTGAAGTATAACTTATGTATTAAAAACTTTTGAGATTTTGGTTGGCGTTGCATTAAATCTAAAAATTATTTTAGGAAAAGTGGACATCTTTACAATATTGCTTCTTCCTATCCATGAAAACAGTATATCTCTCCATTCAATGTATTTCAATAAAGTTTTATCATTTTTTTCATACTGTTTATAGATATATATTAGATGTTTTCTTAGGTATATTATACTTTTTTATCAAGATTTTAAATTAAAATTTTTTAATTTTTATTGAAGTACAGTTGATTTACAATGTTTCAGGTGTATAGCAAAGTGATTCAGTTGTACATGTATAGATAGATATGTATTCTTTTTCAGATCTATTTACATTATAAGTTATTGTCAAGATTTTAATTTTAGCCATTCTAGTGGGTGTTTTTGAATTGTCTCATTCTGATTTTACTTCTCATGTCCCTGTTGAAAAATTTTATTGGGCACCTTTTCATATTCTCATTGGCCATCCAAATATATTGTTTTGTGAAATGTCTGTTCTAGTCTTTTGCTCAATTTTTAAAACAGCTTGTCTTTCTCTTATTGATTTGTAAGAGCTCTTTATGTATTCTGGATTTGAGTCCTTTGCCAGATATGTGTATTGTGAATATCTTCTCACAGCCTTTGACTTGCATTTTAATACTGTGTTTTAATAAGCATGAGTTTTTAATTAATTAATTAATTAATTAATTTTTTGAGTTTTTAATTTAGATGAAGTCCAATTTATCAGTTTTTTAGTGCTTAGTGTTTTTGGTCATGTTTAAGAAATCTTGCCTACCCCAAGAATGTGAAGATTTTTCTCTAATGTTTTCTTCCAGAAGCTTTATAGACTTAGCTTTCATGTTTAGGTCTGTGACTTATCTAGGTTCTTGTATATAGAAGAAATCAAAATTTTGGTTTTTTTCCCCCCATAAAAATATACATTTTCTTCATTAAAAAAACTTTCTTACTTGAATTGCTGTGGTGTCTTTGTTGAAAATCAAGTGAGTGTATTTGTGTGAGTCTGTTTCTGGGGCCTGTTCTCTGTTACATCGACCTATTTGTTTATTTTTATGCCAGTATCACATTATCTTAATTAATGTAGCTTTATTATGAAAGTGAAAGTGTTAGTCGCTCAGTCCTAGTCAACTCTTTGTGACCCCACACCCACAGACTGTAGCCCGCCAGACCCCTTTGTCCATATTTCCCAGGTAAGAATACTGAAGTGGGTAGCCATTCCTTTCTCCATAGATGAGTTTTTTCTTACAAGTTTTATTTATTTATCTATTTTTTGGCTAATGTAGCTTTTACTGTAAATCTTAAAAATGTAGTAATTTAAGTTCTCCAACTTTTTTACTTATCTTTAAAATTATCTTGGCTATTCTAGGTCCTTTATTAGAATCAGCTAAAATTCTTGCTGAATTTTTATTGAAATTATATTGAATTCAAAGATTAATTTAAGAAAAACTGACTTCTTTCTAATGAGTCTTCCTATCCATGAAAAATGATATCTCTATTTAGTTGGGCTTTCTAAAAAATATGTCTTTTAACAAAGTATTAGTTTTCTTCATACAGGTCTTATCAATCTTTGTTAGATTTATTTCTATGTGCCTTATAGATTTTGTTGCTATTATAAATGCTTTCTTATATAAAGAAATTGTGTTAATTACATTTTACAATTATTTTTGGTTTATAGAAATGTAGTTGAATTAATTATAGTTATTCATCTTATTAAACTCTCTTTTTTTCAGTTATAACAATTTGTGGATTTTCTTTTTGGCTTTTCTAAGTAGACAGTTATGTCATCTTTAAATGAACTTTGTTTTCTTCTTTTCCAATAATTTCTTTCTTTCATTTCTTTTTCTTGTCCTACTGTGCTTGGCTAGGGGTCTATTGCAATGCTAAACAGTAATGGGGATAATGGCTATCCTTGTCTTGTTTCTGATTTTAGAGGGAGTACATTTCATGTTTTACCATTTAAATTGATTTTTGGCTGTAAGGTTTTAAAAGATACTCTATCAAGTTAGGGGGCTTCCCTGGTGGTTCAGCTGGTAAAGAATCTGCTTTACAACTCGGGAGACATGGGTTTGATCCCTGGATTGGGAAGATCCCCTGGAGAAGGGAACGGCCAACCACTCCAATATTCTGGCCTGTAGAATTCCACGGACTGTATAGTCTATGGGTTTGCAAAAGAGTCAGACACAGCTGAGCTGAGTGACCTTCACTTCACTTCCTCAAGTTAAGGACGATTCCTTCTATTGGTCTTTGGTTTTACAATGAGTGAATGTTGGATTTTATCCTTTTTTTTTTTTTTGCTTTTACTGAGTTGGTAATGTTTTTTTCTCCTTAAAATGTCATGAGGTAAATTACATTTAAAGATTTTCCTTATCTTAAACCACCCTCATATTTTTAGTATCATTCCAACTCATTCGTGATGGATTCTCTTTCTTATGCACTACTGGAATTCATTTGTGGCATCAATTATCTATTGCTGCATAATAGATCAACCCCAAACTTAATGACTTAAAACAACCACCATTTTTCCCCCTCAGAGTGTTATGGATGGTTAATTTGGACTGAGCTCAGCTGAGTATTCTTCTGCCAGTTCTATCAGGCCTCACTTATGTGGTCACAGTTATCTGGTGGCTGAAAAGGACTGATGGTCAAGGATGGTGATATTCATGCCTGTGGGTTGTTAGGTTGCCTGTTTTGGTACTTTGGTTCTCATTCATATGGCTTCTCCATCACATGGAAATATCATTCTAAGTGGGCAAGAGAGGAAGCTTTAAGGTTTCTTGAGGTGTAGTCTCAAAAATCACATCATGCTACTTCTGTCACATTCTATTCATGTTAGTAAGTCACAGGCCCACCCAGATACAAAGAGTGAAGAGACAGAGTCCTTCATAATGGTAGGGGCTGTAAATAATTTGTGGCTATTAAGGCTATTTAAAATCTATTACAGTTTGCTAATATTTGCTAATACTGTTTGGAATTTTTGTACTTTGCATAAGAGAGATTGGCCCATAATTTTCCTTTGTCATATTGTCTATGTGTAGCTTAAGAATCAAGGAAAGGGTTTGAAAGTTTTTGTTTTTGTTTTCTATTCTTTGGAAGAGTTTGGATCAGTGATCTATTGCTTGAAAGATCTATTCCTTGAACTATAAAACTGTTTTAGCCTTATGTGTTTTGTTTATGGGAAGATTAACTACTGATTCCATTTCTTTAATAGGACCATTCAGACATTCTATTTCTTCTAGATTCAGTTTTGGTAAGTCATATATATATATATGTATATATATATATATTTTTTTTTTTTAAATAATTTATCTATTTTGTTTCCATTTTCAAAATCACTGGCATGAAGTTATAGATAGCATTATCTTTCCAGTCACCTTTTACTCTTTCTATAGTTTGATCCACTTTTTCATTCTGCCTTTATTTGCACATCACTTTTATCAAAGTTTTGTCTATTTTATTGGCCTGTCTCTTGGCATTATTGATCCTATTTTATGCTGTTACTACTTCATTGATTTCTGCTTTTATCTTTATGATACCCTTTTTTCTATTTTCTTTGGGTTTGTTTTGTTGTTCTTTTTTCTAACCTTTTAAGTTGGCATAGCTCATTAATTTTCAATTTAAAAAATTTCAATATAAGCATTTTAAAGTTATAAATTATCCTTGAGATACATTTTGACGATCTCTTACAAGTTTTGTTGAGTAGTATTTTCATTATTGTTGTTATAAAGTATCTTTAAATTTCCATAGTGATTTCTTCTTTGATCACCAAGTTTATTTGGAAGGGTATTTTAAAATTTCTAAATATATGGATATTTAAAAAATTTTTTTGAAATATAACATATGTACAGAAAAGTATATAAAACATATCTGTACAATGTAATGAATAATTAGGAAGCAAACACTCATGTAACTACTCTAGGTTAAAAAAAAAATAGAGTACCACCAAACCCAGAGCCCCCATGGGTCCCTCCCTACTCACAGCCCTCTCCTGATAGAGAGGACTACTTTCTTGACTTTCAAGGTCAATTTTCCTTATAGATTTACCACATTTATGTGCATCTTTAAACAATATCAATTAGTTTTACCTGTTTTAAATTTTATATGAATATAACCATTATGTATATAAATTGTTTGTGTCTTCATTCTTTCACTTGGCATTCTTTGTGAGGTTCATCTGTATTGTTGGGTGAACTATAGTCTGTTTATTTTTATTGTTGTATATATAATGCTTTTATATATAAATATACCATAGATTCTTTATCCAGTCTGTTGTGAAAAGGGACTTCAGGATTGCTTCCTATGATCTCTCTGATAGAGATTATCTGAAGTATGTTAAATTTTGCCTTATGGACTGATATATAGCCAGTTTTTGTAATGTTCCAAGTAGGGTTGAGGGAAAAAAAAAGGGCTCGAAAGATTGGGTGTGCAGTTTATGAATATTTCTATTCCCTATTGTTTTAAAACCAGACTGCCCCACTTTGTTTGTTTGTTTGTTTTGTTTGTTTCACTATCTGCCTGACCTCTGTAGATTGAGTTTGTCATTTTGGAAACCATTCAGGGTAAATCTTTTCTAGGATATTTTCTATATTAAGGCAGCCTGGATTTGAGTTGCAACAGGGTGATGACTGCTAAATAGCAGGAATAACTTCCTAACTATTTCAAGTGGAATGCTCCAGATATGGGTAGCAGGGAGGGGTAGAAGGCCTGAAGGGCCTTTTGCTGTGGGAAAGTGAAGAGCCTGGGGGGAAGATGGTTGAAGCTTGGTCTTTGCATGAAGATTCTTAACTTGATTCTAGGATCAGGGTTCCAGTCAGCCACCAGCTGGCCCTTTGGACCACTCAGGCACTGGTATGCTTTCCAAGTCTGTATCCATGAGTGGCATCAATTGCTTCTTGGGCTGCTCAGACCCAGCTGGTGAGTAAAAGTGGGGAGCAAAGCAGTGGTGGCCCCTTCTTCTGCCAGTCTCACCCCAGTCCTCAGAGCCAGCTGTAAATTTGGGGTCCAGAGGTCCTGTGTTGTGTTCAACCACACACCCCTGGAAACTCCAAAATGCCTTTATGCAAACGAGAGATCTGAATTCAAGACTTTGGTACTCTGAGGTTCTCCTTCCATGGAAGGAGAACACAGGACAGAAAGAGGCTCTCCAGGTCCCCCTTTCACCAGAAACGGAGGACAGTTACCTGCAACGTGCCTTGTCTTCAGGATGAGGCACTGGGAGCTCAGAGTGAATCCTCTGCCCTTCCCAGTCGCTGGGAACAGAACTGTGACATTGGCCCCGCCAGCCTTTCTCCACACAACCCCCCAGGGCCCTGTTACCCTGGCTTCTAGGTTCTTCAGCTCTGCTCTGCTCAGACACCGCCTTCCCTGCTCCCCAGCGCCTGCCCTCAGGAATGGCGTCACAGGCACCTGCAGCTTGGGAACCTGATCCAGGTGGAGGGGGTGGGGGAGGCAGCTCTGAGCGCCTTTGTCTGGCTTTAGCTGGACACCTCACGGCTCCTTTTGTGTTGGCAGGGAATTTGTCCCAGTCTTCTGCTGCTGACCTCAGCCAAAGGTAAGTTTGGGGGATTCGGAGCCTCTCAAAGGCCTGGATGGGGGAGAGGCAATGGGACTGGGCCAGGAATTTTGTAGCCTCAAGGGTCTCTGCAACATTACTCCCCTTAACGTTTTTTGATCAAAGACCTCCAAATATCCTTCTCCCTGGACTGCAAAGAGTTCCCCTTCTTCTCATTGGGCAGGGAAGGCAAAGAAGGTTCCTGGTAGCTCCATGGGATGAGGAAGAAATGAGAGAAAGAAAAGGAGTATCTAGACCCCAGGGTGTCTCTTGAACAGGAGAGTGGAGGTCGATGGCTGTTGTCAGGGTCAGAAGATTGGCTGCTCTACAATCTTAGGGAGAGACCGTGACCAGGAACCAATGGGGAGTGGCCCTAAGAAGAGGTGGGCATGGGCAGTTGAGCCCTAGGGGAGAGGGCAGGGGCTGAAGGCGTGTAGTTCAAGGATCGAGGTGGAAGCTGGGCGCTTTCAGTGTCTATGTAAATAAGCATGCCGAATCAGCACCTGTTTGTTTGGCTCCTGCAGCCAAAGCCTGATTAGAGTGGGTCAGCCCTCTGAGACAGTGTGGGTGTGTGAGCTGGGAATGGGCCCTTTAAGATATCAAGCTCTGATTTGTGGTCCTGAAAATCTCTAGCTGACACATCCTCCTGGCTCTGGGTTTGGGATTAGCTCATGGGATGGGGCTGATGAAATCCCAGGAAATTCAGTCCTTATTGGCGGTAGGCCCAGAGGCCCTTTCCACACAGCAGAGAGGGTCGTACACAGGGCTCTTGTTTTGTAAGGGAAAAACGTTCTCTTGGAGAGCCCACCACACCCCATATCATTTCCGTTGGGAAGCAGTATGAAGGAGATTGGTCCTGGATTCGGGAGGAGGGGGGGAGTCTGTATTTATCTGGGAGGAGCCTGGAGTTTCCCTCATATATAGAGGGGCCTGGGAAACTGTAGTGACCATAGCCAGAAAATCCCAGGAGGTAGGGGGTGGGAGCCTCTTCTTTTTAAGTCCTCCTTCCCTTGTCCCCATCCTCCTCTCAGTCTTCCCCCTGAATCTCCATCTTCTCTCCCCTGGTTACGGCACCTTCACCCACCATATCTCTGGGAGTATCTTGTTCTTTTCCAGCTCTAGCTCCATCTCTTCACCTGTTCTTTTTCTCTCTGCAGCTGCAGCCAACTGGAAGGGGGCTCAGGTACCTGGGCAGGCTCCTCCCTGCGACGGACACTCAGCTTCATCTTGGGCATGACTGGGAAGGCCAAGGTAGGAGCTCAGGGGGGCGGGAAGCCTGGGCCCCACTGCCCTCCCCAGTTCCCTTCCTCTCCACCTCACCATCTGCCCCCCGCCCCAGCTTCCCCCAGTAGGCAGAGACACAGGGCAATGGGTCAAGTTTTAAGGGAACACATTATGTCTCTCAGGCTCCCTCCCTATGTCCCAGTAAATCTCCTTTCCTCTGCTTTCCCCATGCCTCTAGCTTAGCAGCCAGCTGTAGACAGCTGGAAGAAGAGAAGGGCCAGGAACCTCAGAAGCTAAGGAGTGCCCTAGCCCTCCCTCTCTTTAGGCCCCACATAGCTAAGAGGTGGGCAGCAGAAATCTTAGCCATTGGACATAATGATGATAATAATTACAGCAACACTTTTTACTTCTTCAGAGAGTATTAGGCTTTGCAAAGTGCTTTTACACTCATAATTTTATGGGTGGATATAGCAGCTGAAGGACTTGAAATTAGACCATAGGCAGAGTGGAAGCCAGGAGTGTATGATTATGGAAGCACACATACAGCACGCATGTGGGGCCGTGTGCAGTTCTGACCCCAGGAAGATGAAGGCACATTGCTCTCCCATATTACCAACCCCCAGGCTCTGGTGAAACTGGGACCTCTGCCTACTGTTTGAATTCATTTCTACTTTCTTCATTTACTGGCAGAATGAGCCATCCCCCTTTTCCTCTTCTGGCTTACCCCAGTATGCATGTATTTTCCCACCGGGGTAGCTTCTGAACACTGAGAAAAACCCCAGACGAGACATCATCATATTCACCTGGAAACACCACAGGTTTCTTACCCAGTAAAGTTCTCACCCGCCTGCAGGGCCTGGGCCCTCTTCTCTGTCAGTCTTTTAGCCAGGATTCTCCTTCCTCTGGGTAGGCAGGGAGGGCAGAAATGAAACCAGGTTCTTAGCACCTTCTCACCGCAGGCTATAGTGAGAAGCTGAAGCATGAGGTCAGGCAGTCTGAGACCAGGGCAAGCTGGGCACAGTGAGGCTCCTTCTTGCCTCTTGGTGGGGGGCAGAGCTCTCTAGGGAACAAAGCCAATACTGAGACCTTGGCCCTGGGGCCCCTCACCCCACAGGCTCTCAGTGCAGGGTAGGAGAGCCTGATGGAAGAATCACCCTCTTTTCTTGCGATGTGAATAAGAGGGGAAGTCGATGCTGCCCAGGGGCCATCCAGATCCCAGTTGGTTTGCATTTGCCCACCCTTGGCCTGGCAGTTTGGTGAGGGGATGAAGGGGAAAGTGGGCAGAGGCGAGCCCAGGCCAGCAGCAGGAAGGACTAGCATCATCAGGACATTGTCCCCGTCTCCTTTCCTCACCAGCGCTCTGGTCCTGTCTACCTGTTTCCCTCTTTGTCATCTCTTGGTTCATCTTGCTCCTACCCCCATGAATGTGTGTTCTTGAGTCACTAAATCTCTTCCTTTCCCCTCCTCCTAGCTCAGGATAGGGGCCATAAGCAGGTAAACACCAGAGGTGTGGCTGGAGAGAAGCTCAGTCAAGCACTGAAAGAAGGAAGTAGCTTATTTCTTCTTACTTGACGAGCAATGCAGAGTTGACAACAACACTTCTACAGAGCTCATCTCATGTTTTTTTTTTTTAATTCATTTTTGACTGCGCTGAGTCTTCACTGCTCCATGTGGGCTCTTTCTAGTTGTGAAGAGCAGGGGCTACTCTCTAGCTGTGGAGCACAGGCTCCAGGCGCACGGGCTTCAGCAGTTCCAGCACACAGGCTCAGCGGTTGTGACTTGCTGCTTCGAGGGTGCTCCGGCTCCAGTAGTTGTGACACAGGGGCATGGGCTTAGTTGCTCAGAGGCATATGGGATATTCCTGGACCAGGGATGGAACCTGTGACCCCTACACTGGCAGGCGGATTCTGATCCACTGCTCCACCAGGGAAGTCCTCATCTCATTTAATTCTTATAACACTCTGGCAAAGATAAGTATTTTAATTTCCATTTTATGGCAAGGTAACTTGGAGGCTAAGCCACTTGCCCAGGACCCCACAGTTAGTAAGAGGTGGAGCTGTATTATGAACCTAGAGCTTTGACTATATACTGTTGCCTCTGCCTCTGTCAGTAAACCTATGGAACAGTTTATTTCCTCTCTTTACTTCTTCCACCAATTCTTCTTTTTAAAGTATTTATGTACTTGGCTGTGCCAGGTCTTAGTTGCGGCATGCAGGATATTTTAACTGTGGCATTCGAACGCTCCGCTGTGGCATGTGAGATCTAGTTCCCCAACCAGGGATTGAACCCGGGCCCCCTGCACTGGGAGCATGGAGCCTTAGCCATTGGACCACCAGGGAAGTCCCCTTCTTCCACCATTTCTGATGGATGGCCATTGGAGTCAATAATGCCTTAATCATCCCCTCCACAATACACAAGGTCCAAAGTAATAAGAAAAACAAACCTCTTGGGCACCACAGGACTTGGGCCCAGGTATCTTTGTGGCTTTCTCCGCTCATCTACTGGACAAGACCCTGACAACCAGGTTCTTCTCTGGGACGGCCTCCCTACCCCTGAAATGTGGGGGACTTAACTGTCAAGTTAGGGCGTCCCTGGTGGCGCTAATGGTAAAGAACCTGCCTGCCGATGCAGGAGACGTAAGAGATACAAGAGACATGGGTTCAATTCCTGGGTTAGGAAGCGCCCTTGGAGAAGGAAATGGCAACCCACTCCAGTATCCTTGCCTGGGTACTCCCATGGACAGAAGAGCCTGGCAGGCTACGATTGATGGGGTCACAAAGAGTCGGACACGACTGAGCACGCAGGCACTTCTCTATCAAATTAAATAAGCTAAAGAAGGGGTGGTTACTTTTAGATTCTGGCAGAAATTAGTATTGGCTTTTGTTTCTGTGTATCTAAAAAAATAATTTTAGAAAATCTGAGAGGCATCACTGGATAGAAGGAGCAGGGACTGAGATGAAAATGGTTTGGAAGAATGGTCAGGGGATGCCAAAGCAAAAGGAAAAGGGTTCACTATTCCAGAGGATACAGAAAGTGGAAATTAAGTCAAGCTGCAGGCCTAGCTCGCTAAAAACACAGGTGTTCTTAAAAGTAGTCTGACTCCCTTTACCCACTCCCTAAGTCCCCTTCTTACTATTCACCTCTTAAGAGGAAGAAGAGGAAGGGTAAGAGGGAAGGTAACAAAGAGCAAATGGGTGGAAAGTTTATTGAAGATTGGGGTGGGAGACAGAAGAGGGTTACGAGATTAGGTCCTCTTCCTTCATATAGAGACCTTCTAAGTTGAGTTTGGTGACTGAGATCCCTCACATAACTCTGGGATTCAGGTCCTGGGTTTACTGCAGATCCAGACTGGAGTTTGGCCCTTTAAAATTCCATCCTTAGCTTGCAACACCCTCCTACCCCAGGCCTGGGAGAAAAGCCGAGGTCTCAGCCTACCCCTGGTCTCTGGGCCCCCAGTGGGTGGAGCCTTGCGGCTAGGATTCTGGCTTCTGGCTGTCTGTTTTTAAATTTAGTACATTCCTCAGCCCTGGCCGCCCACTGGGGGGAGGTAAGTCTGGGGTAATGGGTCTAGGAGCTTCAAGACCACTGCTTTTTGGGGAGCTCCTAGGGCCTTCCTGTAGACCTCCCGTGCAGGTGCAGCCCTGGAAAGGTCAGCCTCCCTGATGGCCCTGGGAAGTCCTTTCTGCTTTCTAGTTTCCAGCCAGCCTCGAACTGGGCATGGTTGTTTTCTCTCCTTTTCTTCTGGTCTTTGCTATATAAGGATCCTAAACAGGGGAATGGGTGAAGAAGGAGGTGAAGGAGTTGCTAGGCAGGAGGGGAAGTCAGAGGAGCAGCGTGGGGGTGAGAAGCCCAAGGAGCTCAGCCAGTGGTGAGGCAGTGGAGCCCAAAATAGTGGCAGAGGCTAAAATTGGCACCTACAAGAGTGCTGAGCTGGGCTTGAAACCTGCAGCCAGACCCTGCTGCTGAAGCCCTGCAGGGAGCCGCTGGGTCTGGGTTGGGCCTCCTCTCCTCCCTTCCTTCCTCCACACCTTTGGGGACCAGCGTCAGGCAGGACCCTATAAACTTAAGATGCTCTGTTCCAGGACTCTCTGTGCTTCTGGTTGCTCCAGAGACACAGAGGCTCTGAGACGTAGAAATGAAGGGCAACGTGGAATGATTATAATTCTAGAGGAGGAGGCGTTTCCCCCAAAAGGTGGGGGTTGCCTGAGGCTGGGGCAGAGTTTCCAGAAAGTGTGTCCCACTCCACGCTCCCCCTCATGGAGACACTGGCCATTCTCCAGTGGGGCAGGCTGGCTGCTGGGCTTTCTGGTTCTGGCCTAACTTGCAACAGAGAGAACTGGGATTAGACACAAAGAAGGACTTCCTCAGCGCCTTGGTCCCACAACCCCTGGCCCCAGCAGTCAGTGGAGGCAGAAGCAGGAGGGAAGGGGGTAGGCAGGGTGCCGGCCTGGAAGGCCCCAGAGAGGATGGGGACTTGGGGAAGGACTCTCTCCTCTCGGATTCTTCCTCCAGGCCTTATAAAGAACTAAAACCCAGCCTTTAGTTCCCCTTTGATTTCTCCGCCCTCTCCCCACCCCTGCCCCCATTGTAAAAGGGGTCGGTCAGCTCTGGCCTGCTTTGATGGGCCCCCGAAGGCCTGGAAGGAACTGGTCCGGGTTCCCTGGAGAGCTGGGAACGGCTGGAATCCTCTGGCCCCGCGGGTCTTTCTAGACTGATGGACTGCTTTGGGGGAGGAGAAGGGGAAGGGGAAGATGAAGGTGGGGTGGAGGCTATGGGGCGGGTTAGGGAGGGTTTTAGGAAAACTGCAGCCGAGGCGGCGTCTGGGGTTAGAGACCCCCCCCCAACACACACACAGGCACACACAGGCGCTTGACTGCCCGTCCACGGCCCCGCGTACTTGTGAGCCGCCCCTCCACTGACCGAGGCGTCCCGTCCGCACGGCACCCCGCCCTCCCTCTGCCCCGCCTCCCCCCTTCCTGAGCTCGGGCGGGGGTGGAGACTCGGGTTTGAGGAACTGGCGCTGGGTGCCGGGCGAGGGGAGTCAGACTTCCTGTCCCCCAGACTGACGCGTGCGGGGCAGACCCCTCCCCCGCCCTCCCCCCACAATAGCTGGACGCCTGGGTCCGCGCCGCATCCTCCTGGGCGCCCCTCCATCGGATTATGTCTCGGATCGAATCCCTCACACGGGCGCGGATCGACCGGAGCAAAGAGCTGGCCAGCAAGGTGGGCTCTGAAACCCCTGTCCCTCCCGCCCGCGGTCCTCGGGGTGCCCTTCGATCCCCGGCAGCCGCGCGGCGCTCCCTGGTCTCCCCGCCTGCTTTCTGGGCGCCAAAATCGGGCGGAGCGATGGCCGGGAAAGCGGCGGGACGCGGTGGGTGGGGACTGTGAGTGAGTGGGGAGGGGGCTGGGGGAGCCGTCGCCGCGACCCGCGGCTCCAGCTCTGTGCTGATTCTCCGCCGGGATCCCGGGAGAGAGCGGACCTGGGGTTGGGCTGCTTCCGATCCGGCGGGACTCGGTGTTTTGGGCCGCGTGAAAGAAAGTTGCTCCGGTAAGGGACGGAGTGGGAACAGGGAGGTGTGTGTGTCGCGGGGGTGGGGCCGGTGAAGATTCTCGGGGACCCCCTCTCCCAGGGTCCCACCAGGTTGCTCTCTGTATAACCCCCCCACCCCCCTGCAGTCGCTGGCTCCGTCGTTCCCTCTTTGTCCCCGCCATCCGGCCGAGGGGTGGGAGGGGGTGGTTTCCCAGCTTCCTCCCACCA
The DNA here is from genome assembly GCF_023699985.2 of Odocoileus virginianus. NCBI lineage: Eukaryota > Metazoa > Chordata > Mammalia > Artiodactyla > Cervidae > Odocoileus > Odocoileus virginianus. Next base: position 12,532,536 of record NC_069678.1, on the reverse strand, counting down.
CCAACACCACCCGCATCACCACCCGTGCAAGACAAAAGTCAGCTCCTCCTCTCCTCGCCGATGGACTTTCCAGCTGTGATTCAGTTCTCCCCGCCGGTGTGCGGGTGACTGGGGTCAGGACAGCTTAGGGACAGCTTACTTCCCCCCCAAGGCATCACCCTCAGGTGAAAGGAGCAGAGGTCTTTGTGTAGCTAGGATCCTTTCTTCCATCCTTAGGAGGGTTCCTGGGCACCCCAGTTCCCGAAATATCAGGGTCGCCCATCCCTTTTTGCCCCACCAGCTTCCTGAAATAACCTGAAACCTTTAGGCTGACCCACTTGGCGCTGTGCCCTCCTCCCTCCTCCCCACCTCTGCTGTTATCTCTTCATCTTGGGACTGTTCTGTCATTTCTAGAGTCTGGGTATATAGTTAGCCTAGTCCCCCAACCCTATCTCCAGATCTTGGCCACTCCTTTCCAAGTATCCTTTTTTTTCTGCCTTTGTACCCAGGCCCACTGCCAAAGACTGTGACCTGTCCACACTTCAGCCCCCAGGAAATGATGAAGCTGACTTGTATGTGAATAAGTGAGAGCTGGGAGGAAGGTGGTGCATGCAAACAGCACCTCCCAGCTGCCTGAGGCAGCCACAGTATACCCGTTATTGGAAAGGCCAAGACCCAGTCCATAGCTGGTTTAATCTCTGGCCTCTTTCCAATCCCAGTGTTCTGCCCTGGCAGGCAGCCTATGCTGATCACCATCACTGTCTTCGGCATGGGGGCAGTACTGCTTCGGAGCCCTCAGAGATGATGGAACCCCTTTCCCCAACTTCCCTCCTAGCTCCTGGCCTGGCCACCTATCTAGAGACCAACTTGGGAGAGGTTCTGTCCTGGAACTTTTCTTTAGAGGGGCTGGGATAAGATGCTGCTAACAGGAGAGCAACTGGGGGTTTGCGTAGGGCCTGAGACAAACAGCCCAGAGGAGTGACGGCTGAAGTGCGGTGAAACAGCGGGGTGGCGGGCAGGCTCTTCCCAACCCTGCGCCAGGCCAGGCCCCAGCTATGAAAGTCTGTTTATTTTTCAACCGTTTGAGCTGAGACTCTGGAGTAGAGCCAAGGGGGGAGGAGAGGTTTTATGAAACCACGGAAATTTGGTTCCACCCTAAAAAGGAAAGCCGTGGGGGCACTGGTGAGGGGCTATAGACAGGGGTTCTGGGAAGGTAGATACTGGGGTCCCTTTTCTGTTATTGGGAGGAGTTGGGGAGCCAGATAACTGGGTCCTAATGCCTTGTGGGGGGGTTAGTGTTTGTTTTGTTTTGGGTCGTTGGGAGGACTGGGAATCTAGAAGCTTGACTTTTTCCATCCTGGGGTCCTGGGGCTGATCTTGGTTTGGGGGGTGTTGGGAATCTGATTGGGAGTGGGGATGTGGGGGGCTGAGTGGGTAGATCTGAGAGGGCAGGGAGGCCACTGGAGGAGGGTGCTTGTCAGTTTGGGCTGGTCGGAAGGGGAGGGCCACCTCCGGAAAACTGTGGTTACAGAAGAGGGGAGTTGGTTCTTAGCCAACAAACCCTGGATCCCCTCTTCCCCCTCCCCCAAGCACACCAGCTGTCTCCTTTCTTTTTATACTGCGGTGGGAAGTAGAGGGGGCCTGCTGGAAATGAGATAATTTGAGGAAGATGGTCTCCCTGCTACCTATTTGGGGGGATGCCTCACAGCAGGTCCTGATAGCCCCCACCCCCCACCATTCCTTGCCTTCCTCCTCAGTACTTCCTTGAAGAAGGAATTTAAGTGGAACCTGCCCCTTTCTCCTTCCCACTCTCCTAGAGTCTGTGCAGCTCCCGCACCACCACCCATGACTCCTTTCTCTTTTCACTCTATTTCTATTCTTCCAGGCTGTCTTCAGTCCTCCACCCCCTCATTCTCTGTGCTCTACTTCTTACCTCCATAGGCCCCAAACCCCAGAGGTCCCTTTTCTGTCTTTCCTCCTCTGTTCCCACCTTCCTCCTCCCCCAAACCTTAACTATCTCCTCTCTCAGAACAAAGAGTCCTTTCCTGCCTAGAAGGAAGCAGGGACCAGAGGACCAGGGATGGCTCTGGAGGCTAGGGGGTCCCCTTGGAATCTAAAGGACCCCAGCTTTGGAGCGTGGTGGTGGTGGAGAGGAGAGAGACTATTTCTTTGTTCTGAGTGTTGGAGAGGTGGCTGGCTTTGTGTGCAGGACGGGGAGTGGAACCGGAGACAAGGGCTGGGGGAGCCCCCGAGGGAACTGGCGGTGCTGGCAGTCTGGGAGGGAAGTTGAGGAATTGGGGGGTCTCCAGAGAGGCTGAGGCTTTGCGGGGCATAGGAAAAGATTCTTGGGGTCTTAGAGGTTAGGAAAAGAGCTAAGGGGGAGGGGAGAAGCAAGGATGGGGGAAGGGAGCGTAATGCTTAAGGAAGTGGATGAGTGACTCCAGGGGGTGGGATGGCGCCTACAGAGGGATGTGCCTGGGCTGCCCGAGGGATTTAAAGAGGGGTTCCGTCTCAGCCCTCTGGCTTTCCTGGAACCCCTGACCTGGGAGTTAGGGAGGGCAGATCTGAAGGAGTGAATCCCCTGTGTGCACATGTCCTGTCCTGTGTGTTGATGTGTTTGTGTGTCGGTGTGGGTGTCTGTGTCAGTCTGCCTGTCCTTAGATGCTCTGGGTCACTGTTCTGAATGATGGTCACCAAAGTAGGGGGCTTATTGCACTCTGGACGTGAGGAAGTAGTTCCATTCTTAGCTCAGTCTCTCCTTTGAAGTATCATCTAGGAACGAGAGGGAGCAGATTGGTCATGGTTCCTGGAGCTGGTCGGAGAAATGGCTGAGAGGCGCTGTCTGGACCCTTCTGGGTTTGTTTATGTCTCCTTGGGGGAGGGTGGGGGAGGGGCTGCAGGCAGCAGCTGCCCCCCTCCCAACTCAGCCGGCCTGCCCTGTGCCAGGAGGGCAGGGAGTCCTGGCACAGCTATTGTTCGCCTGCACAAATGCCCGTCTGTTTGCATCACTGCCCCCCTCCATCTCTGCTTGTCTTTCTCTCCTGACCCGACAGGTGTGGCCTGGTGGGGGTGCGGGCTGGGGTTCAGGATGCCTGAGTCTCACGGTCTCCAGCCCAACTTTATTCCCTATGGCCCTCAGCACCCCTCTTCTGCTCCACTCGTGTGCCCACGCCCACCGTCCGGTATCTCATCTTCATTCATCAAGCGAGCGTTTATTAAGTGCCTTTGTGTGTTCAGCGATGTCTTTTTGTGTTAGGTTTCTGGCTTTGGTGTTAACGTTTCTGTTTGGCCACCTTCTCCTCAGCCTCCTGCCTTCATCTTATCCATGGAAGCTCATAAAGGAAGCAAAGCCTGGCTGAGACCACCCCAAGCCCTCTTCTCAGTCCCATGGCCAGGAACCCCTTCTCTCATTTCCCAGCCCTAGAACCCATCCCTCAGGACTCATGGCCCTTTGCAGCCTATGACTCTGAAACCCTGCTGTCCAGGGTCTAAGCCACAGATGACTTGAAACCTAGTAGAACCTTCCAGGGACCTTCTGGCCACCAAGCACAGCCTGGACAGAGACTGTACCACCTTGGGGAGGAGGCTGCTGCCTGTTGCCCAGGTGCAGAGGTCATCCTCAGCATCATGTGACTTCTCCAGAGGTCTTGGTTTGGACATACCTGATGGAGGAACAAGGATACTGAGAGCTTAGGCTCTGTTTGGAGAGGCCCTCTCTCCTCTGGGTCAGCTCCGCCACCCTCTGCTGCCCACTTGGGAACACAGGAAGCCAAAGTCCAGGCTTTGGCATTCCTTGGCCTTGCGTATGTCACTTTTTTCCTCATCTCTCGGCACAGAGGAAGGGGAGACTGCCTCTGTGTTTGAGCCAGCAGCCTCAATGCCCTCTGCCATTTGCCTAGTCTTTCTTTCTCCAAAATGACCAAAGTCTGGGGTGACAGTGGAAAGGAAAGTCTTCTCCTGACTTTCAGAGGATACCATCTGAGCCTAAATTCAAAGGAATTAGGAGTGAAGTTCCCGGAGGAGGTAAAGGAAGAATAACAGGAGAGGAGGAGACCAGAGTTCCCTGGTGGCCCAGTGGTTAAGACTGCATGCTTCCAGGGCCCAGGGTACAGGTTCAATTCCTGGTCAGGGAACTAAGATTTCGCAAGTGCATGACTCAGCCAAAGAGAGAGAAAGAGAGGAGGTGGAAGGGGAGACTGAAAGCTCCAAAGCTGTGATAAAGAATGAGGGGATTCCTAGAGCAGGGGTGAGGGTGCTGCTAGGACCCCTTGTCCTGGTGTCTGGCCATCCATCCATCCTTTACTTCCTTTCTTTGCTAACACATGTTGAGTGCCTATTATGTTCCAGCTGTTGTTCTTGTACTTTCCCGTGCTTTATGCATTTCATCCTTGATGCAGCAGTGGCGGAGATGCAGGCTGTGTAGCAAGGCTTTCTGTGAGGGTTTTAAGAAAGCAGGAGTCTGGACACTGGACAGTAGAGGGCTGAAGCAAGCAGGAAGGGCCTCTGAGGCTGCGAGTGGGTGTTGTGGGCTGGGGGGTGATGGGCCCTTTTCTTGGTGGCTAGATGGGGTCATGAGGTGAAGGGCTGTCCTGCTGGCTGGTGGGCAGGCAGGTAACAGGGGTGATCTTAAGAATACTTGGAAAGAGTAGGACAGAGAAGCACACACGGCCCTCACCCTGGAGCAGGCAGCCCCGGGGTGCCGGCCCTCTGTCCTCCTTGGGGAGGGTGCAGACTGCCTCCAGGACAATAGCACTAGGCAGTGCCAGGGCCGCTCGCTGCTGGGCAGCGTCTGTGTTGGGATGTGCTGCTGCTGTGGCTGCTGCCCGCTGCTGGCCCACCTAGACAGAGGGTCCCTTGGAGAGCGGGTGAGTGTTGGGAGGTGGAGGAGGCTGGGCCCTTGTAGCCAGAGAGGGGAGGTCCACAGGAGACCCTGTCCTCTGGCTGCCCCAGCCCTCTCGCCCTCTTTCCCCGCCTCTTTCCCCGGTGAGTGCTCCTGGAGGCCTCAGGGTGGAAGGCAGAGGGCAGAGGTCGGGGGAGGAGAGGGGGCCGCTGTCGTGGCAGCACTACAGCAGATCTGCAGGACTGCCCATTTTGGAGTTGACTCTGATTCAGACATGTCACTGTTTTAAAAAATATAGTTGATTTACCATATTATATTAGTTTTAGTATTTTTACAGATTATGTATGCTCCATTAAAGTTATTACAAGATAATGGCTATAACTCCCTGTGCTATACAATACATCCTCGCTTCTTATCTGTTTGTTTTTGTTTTTTTGGTCATGCTGTGTGGATTTTAGTTCCCCAACCAGGGACTGAACCCTCAGCAATGAGATTGCAGAGTTGTAACTACTGGACAGCAGGGAATTCCCTGCTTATCTATTTTATACACAGTAGTTTGTATCTCTTAATCCCATACCCCTAATTTTCCCCTCCCCATGTTGCTTTTTTTAACATGGTCATGGATTTTTGTTTGCTTACTTTTAATTCAAACATAACACTTCCCTAGACTTCTCTGTTTGTGTCATGGAGAAGGTTGGGAGGGTAGGCGAGGAGAAGAGAAGGCAGCGTGTAGGGCAGTGAGCTGTCTGGACTTGGACTTTGAGGTTCTATGGTGGTGGTGGTGGTTTAGTCACTAAGTCTTGTCTGAGCAACCCCATGGACTATGGCCTCGCAGGCTCCTCTGTCCAGGGGATTTCCCAGGCAAGAATACTGGAGTGGGTTGCCATTTCCTTCTCCAGGGGATCTTCCCAACCCAGGAATCGAACCTGGGTCTCCTGCATTGCAGGCAGACTCTTTACCGACTGAGCTATGAGGGGAGTCTCCCAGGTTCTATAAGGCCATTTTACTCAGAGGAGGATTAGATTTCCTAAAGAGCTATAATTTGGAGCTGGGCATATGGCGGTTAGACCAAAGAGAGAATTTTCTAGTGGTCCAGATAGGTAGGTACCAGAATAGAAAAAGGGAGGTTAGAGTGAGAGGTTGGTGAGCTCCCCTGACGATAGGAGGAGGGGAGGGCGAGGCCAAGGGCAGCCGAGGAGAAGCAAGAGTGGGGAAGGGGTGGGAGGCCAGGGGATGGGAAGGAGAGGGTGTTAGAGGGAGAACGGGAGGCTGGCAGGGGAGGAGAAAGGGAAAGTGGGTGATTGGTGGGGCGTGACCTCAAGACCTCTAGGCTCTGCTCACTATCAGACACACTTGGTACTTCTGAGGGTCGGCGGGAGAGAGAGGGATCCTGGGGCACGAGGAAGCCCTGAGACCCTCGGGCACCACGGCCCAGTGCCCTCTGGCCCCCGCGCTGTTGACTCATCCTGTCCCTCCACACTTCCCTTTTCCATCCTCACCCCTGGCCAGTGCGTCTCTTCCCCTCCCCCACCTCCTCGCTGCTAGAGGGACTTCAGCTGAGAGTCAGGACTGGGCCCCCCACCCCCAAGTCCAGACTGCGGCTTCTTCTCTGAGTTTTGATTGGCTGTCCCAGGGCCCCAGACAGCATCATCTGACTTGGGGCTCATTACCCTCGGCCATCAAGATCTCACTCTTTGGTTTCTGAGAGAGGCAGGGAAGCCTTGCAAGGAGTGGCCTTGTCATCTCTGCTTGCTGCTCTCAGTTCTCTAAGTGGAGGGAAAATCCAGGGATCTGAGGTGACTACTGAGGAGGATCCTGGAATGGGTGTAAAGCACGGTGTCCCGTCTTCTCATCTCCTCAGGTTCAGGGAAAGCTCAGAGGCCTTGAGGAAGGACAGAAAGGGGTCAGGGAGAAGGACTTGACCTGCAGAGGTGGGTGTCAGGGGGGTGAAGCAGGAGATGAGAAAGCTGGTGGGAAATGCCCACTTCTGAGGTTCTGCAGAGAGCCCAGAGAGTGCCCCATCTCGACAGAGCAGAGCAGGAGGAACTGACGCTGCAGCTGGGATGGAGGGCGGATGCCAGAAAGGACTTCCTAGACTAACTGGGTGAGGAGGAAGAAGGGAGTGATCCTAGGATTTGGAGGGGAGTGTGAGAAGGATAAAAGTTAAACTGCAGAAGAGACTTCCTGCCAGGAATGAGACCTTGATGGCCAAGTTTCCTTTCTTAAAGATCCCAGAGAGGACAAGTGAAGAGAGTGAAACAGGCTCCTCCTCCTTGAGGTTAGCAGGGGACATGCTGCCTCCCGCAGAGGCCCTGTGTCCCTGGGCTGAGCAGACGGGGAGGCCTCTGAGGTTTGGGATCCTGACCTCCTGTTGAGGGGGGCAGCGGCGGCATCCTGCCCCCTTCAGCCAATCTGATCAGGGGATCTCCTGCCCCCCCACTGTGACTGCCACTGCCACGGAGACAGTGGCGCCACCACCGGTTGTCATGGTTATAAGAGGAGCTCACTCCCATAGATTTGAAAGCGCTGGTGAGCTGGCACCTTCTGCTTTGCCTGCTCTCCCCTCCTCTCTGCGCATCTTCCCCCGGCACAGAGAAGAGAGTACAGCAGCTTGGGGGCGAGCAGAGCTAGAGCCGGGAGGTGGAGTGAGGACGCGGAGGTCTAGAGCCGTGGAGATGAGCGGCAACAGGAGGCAACCCAGCCGCAGGGGCCAGGTAGGTCAGGGGCCGGCTCGGCCCTTGGGGATGGCCAGTCATTCCTGGACAGCTACCTCTGACACGCCGTGGCAGCCTCTGCCTCAGGAAGTGGTGTGTTTCTGGCAACCCCAGGAAGGTGTTGCTCACTCACCTCTGCCCTCGCCTGCCTCTCTGGACTTCTCAGGCACCCTGGCATCCTCCAGCCTCACTTCCTGTCTCTCTCGCCCCTCCTGCAGACCCGGGAAAAGGAGAAGATGAAGGAAGCCAAGGACGCCCGCTACACCAATGGGCACCTCTTCACCACCATCTCCGTTTCGGGCATGACCATGTGCTATGCCTGTAACAAGAGCATCACAGCCAAGGAAGCCCTCATCTGTCCAAGTAAGTTCTTTGGACCCTGAATGTCACTGTGCCTCAGTGCCTTCTGACCCTGATCCTTCTGTCTGTCCTTTCTACCCTGGATCCATAAGGCTCACTCTCTCTGAGCCCCAAATGCTAGGGCTGGATGCTGGATCCCTTTCTCCCTTTCCTTACGTCTAGGAGTAGTGGCGGTCAGAATATGGCAAGAGCAGGACTCGGGGGGAATGTGAGAGGGAAGGCCAGGGTGGCTCTCCTTGCAGCTGTCGTCCACTGGGTCTCCCTCAGCTCCCCGAACAGCTGCTGAGGGTCAGAGAACTGATTGGAGAAGGAACAGAAATGTTGTGTGTCTGGGGAGGGGGGGTGGATGGGGAACTGGATGGGAGGCTGCCAGCCTTGCAGCTGCTCTGCCGATCTTCCTGGGCCGAACTGGGTGTTCAGGACTTCAGAGTCCCCTTGCCCCCTACATTTCTGTTGAGTGGGTGGAGGCTGAAATCTCTAAATCTCTGAAGGCTTAGGGATAAGAACACCCATCTCAAATTTCTAGCCCGACTGATATGTAGTGAGAAAGAGAGGATATGGCAGCAATGTGTATATTGAGGGAATAGCGGTTAGAACTCCTGACCTTCAGCCACATCTCAGGATAGCCCTGTATTAAGTACAAGCCGAGATTTCTTCCTTCCCCAAAATGCCTATACAGAGGGCTCCCACGCTGACCACCCATCCACCCCCAGATTTATGGCAAAAAGCTGCTTCTGATTTGAGCAGGATGAGACGTGTTGGGGCCCACTGCGGAACAGAGGAGCAAAAGCTTTAGCTTCTAAATCTCTGTGGAACCTGGCAGGGAACCCCAGACAGAACCAGTGAGGCCTCCCTCCTTCTTCACTGTTCAACTTGAGTTTATGAGGGTGAGGAGGGAACCCCAATCTAGATCCCTCTAGAGACCTGACAAAATTCCCAATCTGGAAGCTTGTTGCCAGGGGAACTGGGGAGGCGGGCAGCAAGTGCTATTTTGAGAGCAGGTGGAAAGCGGAGGTTCGATCCAGAGACACTGGGTGCTGGAAGGTAGAGGAGAGCTCCAGTGGGGTGGGCGCAGCCCCCGGCCCCCACTTCTGTCTGCCCCTCTGCCCCACCCTGCTCGCCTTGTATTTGTGGAAGTAAGCCTGATGCTGGGTATTGTCTGAAGGAGTTAGCAGAGTTTCCGGTGTTGTTGGACGGGGGAGGGGAAGCTGGAGCCAGCCAAGGGCTGAGGGCACATCGGGGAGAGGGACAGGACAGCCGGTAGTCCCAGCGCCCAGGCATGGCTACCCCCCTCTCCTCTCCTCTCCTATCCCACGGCAAGGTGGGGTGGGTGATGAGGGAGAAGCAGATGGAGTGTGGGAGCTGTGGGTTTGCCTTACTTGGAGAACAAGACTCCCCGGGCCCGGAAGGGAGACTGGAGTCATAGCAAGCATAGCTGAGCAGTACAGAAGGCAGGCAGGCGTGGCCGGCAGGGGCAAGGCATGGTCAGTCCCCACTCTGCTGCTGGATCCATCAGCCTCTGCATTGCTTAGGCCTAGCCAGGGTTCACGGGCAGACACGTGGCTCCACGGGTAGAGCCCAGACACCCCTGAGTTAAACCCCAGCTCTGCCAAGTGACCTCTGGCAAATGATTTAAGCTCTCCAGGAGACAGGTTCCTCATCTGTCCGGTGAGGATCGTTGCGTCTGCTAGGATCCACTAGATGTGGCATGTTCCCTCCTGCCCGGGGGATGTTCACCCCCCCTGCCCCTAGCCCCCATCCCAGCTGCTCCTATACCACCTTCTGCTCCGTGGGCGTCCTTTCTGCCATCTGTCATTCTCAACCACCTTTGTGCCTCTTGAGCTCATCTCTGGCAGCCAGTAACCCCTTCTTCCCTATAGTCCACTTCACAGGTCACCTTTGATTCAGGATTGTCCCCCTCCTGTGGCTTAATTGTGGTCCACACCTATCCCCCCTCCCTTCATCTCCTGCTTGAAGGAAGGGGGAGGTGGGAGGAGAGGGACTGGGATGTGGTTTGGGGAGGGGGCGAGTCTCTGGCGGCATGGCCAAGGGGACATGGGTGTCTGCATGTGGGTGTCCTGTCCTGCACCACCCGGCCCTCCCGTCACCCTCTCTACCCCACCCTCCCAGCCTGCAATGTGACTATCCACAACCGCTGTAAAGACACCCTCGCCAACTGTACCAAGGTCAAGCAGAAGGTGAGCTGGCAGGGAGGGCAGAGGGCGGGGGGAGAGGGTAGTGAGTGTGTGGTACCCTCACGCCTATTCCATTCATTCTTCACCCTGTGTTCCTCAACCCCTCTCCTCACCACGGGGCAGCCCAGACCCTCCGCCCTAGGCCTCAGGCCCCCCCAGAGGGGGCCAGCCTGTTGCTCTAGATACATCCCCTTGGCACCAGGTTCAGCCAGCCTGATGCCCTTAGCCATCGAGCCAGCTTTCTCCCAAGGGGGCCAGCCACCCAGCTCCTGTCCTGGGCCTACAGAGGTGACCCTTGGGTGACAGCTGTTCTTGGTGTCTCTCTTGCTCTCTGTCTCCCAGCAACAGAAAGCTGCCCTGCTGAAGAACAACACTGCCTTGCAGTCCGTCTCACTTCGCAGTAAGAGTGAGTAGTGAGGGTGCAGGAGCCGCCGTAGGACCCTGGACCCCCAGGCCTCTCGGCCCATGGGCTCTGCTGTGCCCCTGAGGTCGTTCCCTGGCACAGCACCTTCCTCCCTTCAATTGGAAGCTGATGGCAGGGCCACAGGGGAGATCTAGACCTGTGGGCCTGGGGGCAGAACAGCAGAATTCAAATGAGGTTGAAGGCTTGGGATGACTGGTCATCTGAGTCTGCTCACACTTTATATTATTATGATTAGCTATTTACATGGCACTTGGGGATGTTGGCAGAAGTTGTTAAGGGCCAATTCAGAAAGATTTGGTGTGACAGAAAGAGTGGGGTGCTTAGACAGGAAGACTAGAGTGAGTCTGTGCTCAGCCACCAGCTGAGTCACCCCAGACAAGTCTTTTCACCATCCTGAGCTGCAGTTTGCTTATAGGCTTGTGGCGGGGAAGAGATAAGAAAAGCTCTTTGTAACCATTAAAAGTATTGCCCAAGTGTATGGGTAGCATTATTATCCTTTCTCTGACTAGAACTGGGCTAAAGGTGGGGTGGGAGAGGAGGCCTTCCTTCTAATCAAGGAGCCTGGGAGGCCTGAATCCTGGGAAGGCAGCAGGTTTGAGGCTTGCTTGCTTGGTATCCCCTCCGACAGCTACCACTCGGGAGCGGCCCAGCTCAGCCATCTACCCCTCCGACATCCGGCAGTCCCTGCTCGGCTCCCGCCGTGGCCGCTCCTCGTTGTCTTTAGCCAAAAGCGTCTCCACCACCAACATTGCTGGGTGAGCCTCTACTTGGGGACGTGGGAACCAGGCAGGCAGAGTGAGGCGGTGGACACAGGTGGGAGGGAACGGCTGAGAGGTCCTTCCCGTCCCTGAGTCCAGAATGATAGGCAGGTAAGGAGAACTTGGGTGACTGCCTCTGGGATCCCGTCTTGGTTCCCCCACCTGGGAAGGCATCTCTCACCCGAGTCAGTCGGGTGATGCAGCCAGGCTCCATTCCCCTCAGACACTTCAATGACGAGTCTCCCCTGGGGCTGCGCCGGATCCTCTCACAGTCCACGGACTCCCTCAACATGCGGAACCGGACACTGTCGGTGGAGTCCCTCATCGACGAAGGTGACCGTGCCTGGACCTGGGGGGGACCCAGGCGTGAGGGGCGGGTGGGAGCTGGCCTGGGAAAGGCAGGGTGGAAAGGGATCCGGGGAAGGGCCCAGGACCCAGGGAAGAGATTTGGGGTCCGAGTCGTTTCCCCCACTTGCATCCAGGTGCTGAGGTGATCTACAACGAGCTGATGAGTGACTTTGAGATGGATGAGAAGGACTTTTCAGCTGATTCCTGGAGCCTTGCGGTGGATAGCAGCTTCTTGCAGCAGCATAAAAAGGAGGTGATGAAGCAGCAGGATGTCATCTATGGTGAGCCAGGAAGACCACCCTGGACTTCTCTTTTGTCACCGGTCCTGTTTCTCTGTGTCCTTCCTCTGCCAGCCCCTACCTCTCAAGACACTTTCCTCTTATCCCATTGGCCTTCAAGATCCTGCCAGGGATCCCATAAGTAGCTACAAGGTCCCCACCTTTTGGGGCTGTTGACCTCTAAGGCCCTTCTTAATCAGTTCTTTCCAATCAATTCTTAGTCTTTCCTCTCTGCCCATTCCATGCGCAACTCTGTGCTGGGGACTGTGAGAAGTCTAGACATGTAGGGAACACATAGTTGTTGCCTTTATGCCTTGAGATGGCAAGGCATAAAGATAAAAGATTAGAAAAATGAGCTAAGATCATCATAATAATGCAGAATATTAGCCTGGAAGGGAAACTGAAAACCTCTAATGAGCCTGAGGTCTCTAGCCTCGGCCCCACCAGTTGTGGCCAAGCCGGGTATTCCACCGTCCCCACAGAGCTGATCCAGACAGAGCTACACCACGTGCGGACACTGAAGATCATGACCCGCCTCTTCCGCACGGGCATGCTGGAAGAGCTGCAGCTGGAGCCGGCAGTGGTCCAGGGCCTGTTCCCCTGTGTGGACGAGCTCACTGACATCCACACACGCTTCCTCAGCCAGCTGCTGGATCGCCGGCGCCAGGCCCTGTGCCCCGGCAGCACCCGGAACTTCGTCATCCATCGCTTGGGGGACCTACTCATCAGCCAGGTGAGAAAAGCCAGGACCCCTGGGCAGCAGTCCTGGGCAGGGGTGTGACTAGAGTGGGCATTTCTCATCTCCAGACTCTGGGGGTTGGGGCAGAGAGAGCTGGAGAGGCAGGAAGCCAGCCTATTTGTCAGGCGGCAAGAGGGCACTGGGGATGATATGTGACTTTGGGGGACATGCTGACCCAGCCTTGCTCCCCCAACTTCTAGTTCTCAGGTCCCAGTGCAGAGCAGATGCGGAAGACCTACTCAGAATTCTGTAGCCGCCACACCAAGGCCTTAAAACTCTATAAGGAGCTGTATGCCCGAGACAAACGCTTCCAGCAGTTCATCCGGGTGAGCAGACCTCTCCAAGACCCGCCCTCCGCCTCCTCTAGTGCCCCAGCCCTAGTGGACCCAGCTGCTCGTGTTTCCGTCTGTAGCCCCTCGGAGTGGTAGAGCGAGTGCTTTCACTCCTTGGGTCCTCACAGTAAACCTGTGACCTTGTCAGCCCCGTTTTCCAGAGACATTAACCTACGCCAGCCGGCATGAGGTAAATGACCAAGTGCAGGCCGGCACAGGGCTTAGGCTCCAAGCCCAGCGTCCTTTCTGTTGCCCTCCCCTCGGGTTCCCCTCTGGCCCTGAGCCCTGACTCTTGCTTTGTAGAAAGTGACCCGCTCGGCGGTGCTGAAGCGGCATGGGGTGCAAGAGTGCATTCTGCTAGTGACTCAGCGCATCACCAAGTACCCGGTGCTCATCAACCGCATCCTGCAGCATTCCCACGGTGAGAGGGCAAGTCCGGGAGGGAGGAGGACTCGAGAGGGCTGTCAGGGGTGAGGAAGACCCTGGACAACCACCGGGAGGAAGAGGGTCGGATATGGAAGCCTGCGCAGCCTCTGAAGGCGGGATTGAGATCAGTGGGATGGGGGCTGGTGTGAAGCTGGCTGGGCCACCCCTTCCTCACGCCGACCTCGGTGTCAGGGATGGAGGAGGAGCGCCAGGACCTGACCACGGCCCTGGGGCTGGTGAAGGAGCTGCTGTCCAACGTAGATCAGGATGTGCATGAGCTGGAGAAAGGGGCCCGCCTGCAGGAGATCTACAACCGCATGGACCCTCGGGCCCAGGCCCCGGTTCCTGGCAAGGGCCCCTTTGGCCGAGAGGAGCTCCTGCGGCGCAAGCTCATCCACGATGGTTGCCTGCTCTGGAAGACGGCGACCGGACGCTTCAAAGGTCAGTGGACAGCTTGGCAGACCGGGCGAGAGTCCATGGCCAGATATAAAGAGGGAGAAGCCTCCAAGCCTGAAGGACCTTTTTTAATGTAGCCCGAGACCCCAGGGTGAGACCCAGTGGGAGGAAAATATGTGAGCTCTGTTGTAACAAAAGTCAGAATTCTGGATTTAACTTCATGGGCGACACAAAAACTTCGTTGTCAGGATTTGTTCATTCCTTTAGTCCTTGTGTGCCCAGAAAGCTACCGATTTTGATGAGAAAAACAGAGAAATTCCAGGCTTGGAGGACTAGATCCGGGTAGTTGGTTCTAGCAGCTGGCGTCCCAGCCACTAGGGCTGGGGAATGGGCAGGCACTTTGGGAACACAGCGAGGAAGGCCCTTGGAGGGGGCGGAGCCCAGGGAAGGGCGGGCCAAGTGGAGCAGAGAAAAGACTGCCGGGAAGGTGTGTTGGGGCGGGGCACGCTGTCCCAGCCTCTCTTCCCAGACTGTACTGGCCGAGGCTCGCCTACCTAAATCAAAGCAGAAGAGTTGCAGACCTCAGCTTTAGGTGTGAGGAGTGCTGCCTGAGGGCAGAGTTTGCCTGCACCTCTGTCCCGTGTCATGAAGTCCCCACTCCAGAGGCTTGAGTATTGCAGGCTTTGCCAGCCCCTTTCCTCCATCCCTTTCTCTCCTTCCCATCCCTCCCACGCAGCAGCTAAGAATATAAACCATGGGGGGGTTAAAAATAGCAAGGCTGAAGAGCTTTATTTCTGAAACCTTTAGCAAAATCCCTCCCCTTCTGTGTGCCCACAACTTAGATCTCCAAGGGCAGAGGATGCATGTGTTTTCTTGATTGTGACATCTGACTTTCACGGGTTGACCTTTGTCTCCCCCAAGTCTTAAAGCACAGGACCCTGTAGAATGTGAGAGCCTGGAAGGTGGGGCAGAAAAGGCAAATGAAAGCAGGGCCTGCTTTTGTTGAAGGAGATTGGGATTGTTCAATGGTGGGAGAAATGAATAAGGAACCCAACTGTTCCCCTCCCCATGGAGCACAAAATAAGAAGTGGGGAATATGCTGGGGTGGGGAGACTCTTAGACCAAATATCCAAAAAGATCTTATGATAGTTGTTCAACATGAAACTGAAAGGCTCTGGGAATCGTTTTACCCTCACAAGAATTCTGGACCCTTTCACACAGAAAAGCACACATGTGGTAGATTAATATGTAAAAATTGCTTATGGAACTTCAGAGGATCTACAGAGCCTCTGAAACCTGATAGCAGACACCCTAGGTGTCTGCAGACCACAGGTTAAGGAACCTGCATCCATTGGATAAAGAGGCTTTTACTCAAGGCCACTGGGTGATGGCTTATAGGCATCTCTAGCCCAAGAAACTGTTTTATCTAATGACACATGCCTTCCCCCCCACCCCCCACCATTTCTGAGCTGTAAGCATGGGGAGAGGCGGGAGGTCTGCAAAGGTGGAGGAAACAACCAGAGGGAGAGAGGCTGGGGAAAGGGAAACAGCTGCTCGTATCCTCTAATGCTGACTCTTCTCCTGCCTTCATCCTCCTGCCAGATGTGCTCATGCTGCTGATGACAGATGTGCTGGTGTTTCTCCAAGAGAAGGACCAGAAGTACATCTTTCCTGTCCTGGTGAGACCTTCCACCTTCTTCTTTCTCAGCACAGACAGGTGTTTCAGACCCTTCTTACTTTCCTACCCCGGCCAGGAAATCCTCCAAGATCAAATAGCTATTATTGTAACCGTTACTGTAATATAATCAGGAAAAATAAGAAGAGCCAACACCTATAAATGTGATCAGATCAGAAGAAATAAAAAGAGCCAATGCATATTGTTACTATATGCAGTGACTTTTTTTACACATGTCAGGAAGGCACATGATTATCCTCTTTTTGTAGATGAGAAAAGTAAAGCTTAAAGTTAATTAAATTATCAAGGGTCACAAGCATTTCTAAGTCCACTCTGGCTGGCACCAGAGCCTGGACTCTTAACTTGTATTCTCAGCGGACTCTTCAGTCCTTTGGGTACTCCAGAAGGACTAAAGACTCAAATATTCAGGGGTCAGGATTCCCAGCTTTAATCCTTTCCTGTGCCCCAATTGGCAGGACAAGCCCTCGGTGGTGTCACTGCAGAATCTCATCGTCCGGGACATCGCCAACCAGGAGAAAGGGATGTTTCTGATCAGTGCGGCACCCCCGGAGATGTACGAGGTCCACACGGCATCCCGGGATGACCGGAGCACCTGGATCCGCGTCATTCAGCAGAGTGTGCGAGTGTGAGTGTGTGCATGGACTTGTGGTTCCTGCAGTTTGGGGCCCCGGACCACGGCACTCCCAGGGAACAAAACCCAGGGTTCAGAAGTGAAGGAGAGGCCAGGAGAGAGACAAGATGGCCCAAGGCAGGCAGGGTCATCTATGCTGTCTTGCCCAGTACACAATGACGACCCCAACCGCCTTCTGAGTGCACCTTGAGCTGACAAGCCAGAGGAATACTTTAAGTTGGTGCGTGCCGGCATGCCTACCAACCAGCAGTACAGTTTCACCTCCATTAACATCTTAGTCTGTAGGCAGTGGGCCATTATTTGGATTGTATTGTCTTTTACCTTCATTTTCTAAAAATGAATGAAAAAGAGAATAATGAAAAAAAAGAAAAAGAGGATAATGAAAGCATTGATACTAGTGATCAAAGGAACAAGACTCAAACTCCATACGATAGAGGCTAGCAAGAAATCATTTTGTGTGCTAAAGCAACAAATCTTTGGCTTCTGTTGGACACACATCAGATCTGAGTATGTGTCTGTTGTGATAAAAAAAAGTCAAGGGGCTTCCTTGGTGGCTCAGATGAAGAGCTGCCTTCAATACTGAAAAAAAGTAAAGTGCATATAAAATGTTGAAAATGGATTCTCAGGCTTCCCTGGTAGCTCAGTGGTAAAGAATCCTCCTGCCAATGCAGGAGACACAGGTTCAATCCCTGATCTGGGAAGATCCCGCATGCCTTGGAGCAGCTAACCCCGAGCACCACAACTATTGAGTCTGTGCTCTAGAGCCCAGGAACTGCAACTATTGAGACCACGTGCTGCAGCTACTGAAGCCTGACGCCCTAGAGCCCATGCTCCACAGTAGCAAAAGCCACCACAGTGAGAAGCCTGTACACCGTGACTAGGGAATAGCCCCCGCTTGCCACACCTAGAGAAAAAGCCTGTGCAGCAGCGAAGACCCAGCACGGCCAAAAACAAATAAATAAAACTTGAAAAAAGAAAAGAAAGTGCATTCTCAAGAATAATGCCTGAAAAATAAACTCAATTAGGATGTTTATGATTTTTTTTTTCTTTTACTTTTCATGGAATGCATTCTTCTCTACTTTATAATATATAAACCTATGTATATATATATTTTCACTTCTGCAATTTAGACTTTTGAACAAATTTTTCAGAAATTTGTGCAAAAATATGAAATTACCTGTTCTGGGAAAACAAGACCAAAGTTCCTATCTCATTGACAGTAGATCTATAGTGGCCTCTTTATTAATAATGTTAATATTTGTAGTTGTGAAAACATTATTTATGATAATTGTTTTATTGAGCTTATGCCATGTTCAAAGCACTAGTACATTATTTCATTTAATCCTTACACAAAAAACAAACTGTGAGGAAGATATCATCCCTGTTTCTCATATGAAGAAATAGAGAGGTTACCACCTGGTAAATTGTGGAGCCAGAATCAGTCCAGTGTACTTAATGCCAAAACCTGTAGTCCTTCTGCCTCTCTGGGTGACGTTCGGAGAGGTACTGGCCAGTAGATTCAGGTCATCAGTGTTAGGAAAAGGAGAGGGTCAAGAGTGGATGAAGCCAGGGTGTGGAGCTGACGAAGTCTTATCAGGGAAGTATAGAGCACGTCTGGGAAGGAGGGAAGGCAGATTCCTGGTGTGTAACCTAGTTTCCTTCCCCAAACCCCACCCAACCTGTGATCCCTCCAGATGCCCATCCAGGGAGGACTTCCCCCTGATTGAGACAGAGGATGAGGCTTACCTCCGACGTATCAAGAGTAAGTCCAGGGGAGTTTGGGGGAGAATGGATGCATGTATACGTATGGCTGAGTCCCTTAGCGGTCTATCTGAAACTATCACAGCATTGTTAATCGGCTAAATTCCAATACCAAATAAAAAGTTTAATAAAAAAAATTACATGACATTTTCAAAAAACAAACAAAAAACAATAAGTCTACCCACAGAGCTTGTTTAAATGATTTATCAATATGATATATCCACACAGGGGAATACTATCTTAAAATGAGGTGGCTGTATGAGGGCTGATACAGATCCACAACCAAAACATGTAGTTAAGTGAGAAGAGCAAGGTTTAAAACACTGTGAAGTATATGCTGTCACTAGTGTGAAAATATTGGGGATAGATATGTGCCGTGTGTTTTGTGTATATGTGTGGAGTATCTCTAGGAGGATATTATTACTATGGTTTCTCTGGGAAGGGAAACTAGGAATAACTGGGTTAGGATACTGACTTTTTTACCATAGATCCGTATGTTAATTGGGGGTATGATCCAACTGCTATACAAAAAATCAACAAAAACTCATTGGTCACATGAGGTAGTTTATTTCTATGTAACTGTCCAGAAGCGGGAAGTGCAGGGCGGTACTGCGGCTCTGCCCTCTTTGTCATGAAGATTCCCCATCTCTATGTCCACATCACTCCTCCAGCTTCCACTCTCACATCTGCATCCCAGCTGGCAAGGAGGGGTCGAGGACAAGGAGAGTTTATACTCATTTCTTTTAAGGCCGGATCAGGAAGACATTCCCATCCATTGGTCAGAATTTAGTCATGTGGCAATGCCTAACTGCAAGGCAGGTTGGGAAATGGTGTGTAACTGGGCAGCCACATGCCCAGATGAAACTTGCACACCTTCACTAATTAAAGAAAAGTGGGGAGATGAAAACTGGTGGACAGCCTGCAATCCCTGCCACACATTGTTTTACTTTCATTTTGAAAACAACAGTGCATGTGTTCCTCCCTCCCCCACAAAAGTTCTTTTCTTTTTCATAAATGCCCAAAAAAAACCCAAAATGCAGTCCTGCCGCTCTGCCCATACCTGGCTCCTCATCCCTGGGGCTGCCCCTCCACTATTAGTGGCTCTTCCGGGTGCTCACCTGTTTCTTATCCACAGTGGAGCTGCAGCAGAAAGACCGGGCGCTGGTGGAGCTGCTGCAGGAGAAGGTTGGGCTATTTGCCGAGATGACCCACTTCCAGGTGGAAGAGGATGGCGGCAGCGGGTTGCCCCTGCCCACCCTGCCCAGGGGCCTCTTCCGCTCTGAGTCCCTTGAATCCCCTCGTGGTGAGCGGCTACTGCAGGACGCCATCCGTGAAGGTGAGGGAGCTTCTGGGGAAGAATCTGGACTCACCTCTTCACCATCACACAGCAGGGACACGTGGCTAGACAAGGGGGATGTCCATCCCACAGTCCGTAACTCCCCCGAGTGCCTGTTGGGTACCGGATGCCAGGAATGGCGGGGGAAGATGGCCCTTGCTGCTGTTTGCCACCTCTCATCCTGCGTGTCCTTGCACATCCTGCACACCCTTGGGCACTTTAGTGACCTTTTCCTCGTATGTGGTGGTGACACTGAGACCCCATTACCTGTGCAGAGGGCATTTCCCTAGACGCCTGCATGTCCTGTGCACTGAGTGAATGGCAGCCCCTCCCACCCCCTGCAGAATTCCGTCCCTTCTGTCCTCATCTCTTCTTCTTTCTGCACAGTGGAGGGCCTGAAAGACCTGCTGGTAGGGGCTGGAGTGGAGCTGCTCTTGACACCCCGGGAACCATCCTTGCCTGTGGAACCAGATAGCGGTGGTAACACGAGTCCTGGAGTCACTGCCAGTGAGTGCCAGGGTAGGGGGCCGCGGCAGCACGTGGGAGGAGTTAAAGATAATGGGGTGGTACCAAGGTCTGAGTGGTGTCAGGGCGCTGGGGGAGCGAGGCCAGTGCATCATTTTCCCCTTCTCAGTAGATGGTGAGGCCAGAACCTTCAATGGATCCATTGAGCTCTGCAGAGCCGACTCAGACTCCAGCCAGAAGGTGGGTTTCGGGAGGTGTCAGGACTTAGCTAGAGGGTGGGAAATGGACTGCTGGCCTATAGACCCTTGACACAGCTATCAGGGACAGGCATCAGGGACTCGTGTGTCCGCTGATGCCCCATCCTTGCCCATTTCTGCAGGATCGAAATGGAAATCAGCTGAGATCTCCCCAGGAGGTGAGATGGGCTTGCGATGGTATGGGAGACTGAAAGAGGGGTTACTCTCAGCTGAGAAACTGGAGCCCAGTTTGAAGGGGGGTGCTGTATACACCTCAAAATACCTGCAGTCTTATTGTCCCCACACCCACACTTATTCAACTTCTGGTCAGTTCTCCCATCCTGAAGCTTGGACTCTGTTCCCCCGCCCCTCCTCTGTCCTCAGGAAGCATTGCAACGATTGGTCAATCTCTATGGACTTCTGCATGGCCTACAGGTCAGTGAGCCAGGCGCTCCAATGGGAATGGGAAAAGCCAGGCCAGAGCTGCCCACTTAGCTAGAGCAGAACCATCCTAACAGGCCTAAGCCTTCCTCTGATTCGAGTTCTATGGGACTCACAGCCTGGGCCCTGGGGAGTGAGGGACAGAAGAAATGGGATTCTGATACACCCCTTCATCTCCATTTCACCCCCAGGCGGCTGTGGCCCAGCAGGACACTTTGATGGAAGCCCGGTTCCCTGAGGGCCCCGAGCGGCGGGAGAAGCTGACCAGAGCCAATTCCCGGGATGGGGAGGCTGGCAGAGTCGGGGGTGTCCCTGCGGCTCCTGAAAAGCAGGCTACGGAACTGGCACTCCTGCAGCGGCAGCACGCGCTGTTGCAGGAGGAGCTGCGGCGCTGCCGGCGGCTCGGCGAGGAGCGTGCGACCGAGGCCGGCAGCCTAGAAGCCCGGCTCCGGGAGAGCGAGCAGGCCCGCGCCCTGCTGGAGCGGGAGGCTGAGGAGGCTCGCAGGCAGCTGGCCGCCTTGGGCCACACAGAACCCCCACTCGTGGCTGAGGCCCCCTGGGCCCGCCGGCCTCTGGATCCGCGGCGTCGGAGCCTCCCTGCTGGCGATGCCCTGTACTTGAGTTTCACACCCCCACAAGTAAGGACGCTTGAAGTAGTGAGCTAACCTGGGGTGGACATCAGGGTCCAGGAGAGAATCTGAGTGGAATTAGAGGCCAAATGAGGTCAGGCATTAGACTTGAAGGATATTAGGATACTGATGGGAGGGCTGAACAATTTTGACGGGTACAGAAAGAAATCAGTCAGTGGTAGATGTACTGAGGGTCAGGTTTTCACAGTGCTCATTCCTGGACCTCCTGCTTTTTCCGCCTGCTGTCCATAGCCCAGCCGAGGCCACGACCGCCTGGATTTGCCTGTGACTATTCGCTCCGTCCATCGACCCTTTGAGGATCGAGAGAGGCAGGAGCTGGGCAGCCCCGACGAACGGCTGCAAGATAGCAGTGACCCTGACACTGGCAGCGAAGAGGAGGGTAGCAGCCGTCTGTCTCCACCCCATAGTCCGCGAGGTGAGGTCCTGGCGGAGACATGGCTTAGAAATGGGGTGCAACCTGGGCACAGACCTTTGGGCTGTAGTTTCTAAATGGAGCCTGCATCGGAAAGCCCAGGAATGTTTAGGATGGTCCCTAACCAACCACTGAGGTCCACAGTCACTCTTGAGATGGGCCCAGGGTGCTTCCTGTCTTGCCTCCTGGTAAACAGGGAGTGGATCTCTCAGAAGCAGAAAACATAGGGGCCTCTGCTCCAGGAGGTCCATGATTCCCAACCTTTTCAAGCAGAAATAGACTTTCAGAGTGAAAAAATGTCGAAGACCTCCAAGTTCTTATAGTTGGCTCAGGAAATACAAAATAACCCAAAGCTACTGTGACTTCATATAATACTCATCTTAAAATATATATATATTTTAATATTTTGTATCTTATTAACCACATTGTATCTTATATATTTATATTTAACAAGGTACCTAGGTATGGATCCATCATTTTGTGAACAGTTTTCCCATCACCCAGGGATTACAGACCTCTGCCACCCCTCCCAGCTCTTTGAGCTGCTCAGCCCACAGACAGGGAGGCATCTGTGTAGGGGTTCAGCTGATCATAGGAGCCTCTGTTCACTCACTGACTTTGCCCCTTCCTCCTTCAGATTTCACCCGAATGCAGGACATCCCGGAAGAGACTGAGAGCCGAGATGGGGAGCCTGTAGCTTCCGAGAGCTAAGGGGGCCCCTCCCCCCACCCGGTGTCCCCTGAAGAACATTACTGAGGGAGGCAAACCTTGGGGACTCCAATCTGCCAATGATGAGAGAACATTTGAAAGAACTGCTTACTGTCCTTGCCAGCTCTTGGTATCCTTGGATACGTGGGGGCCATTTAGGAAGCTGGGGGAATTAGGCCACAGTGCCCCCTGGTGGCATGCAGTAGCTACACTGCAGATGCCGATTTTTCATGCCTTCTTCCCTCTACTTTAGGAAAATTTATTTATTTATTGTTTATTAGTTACGGAGGGAGAGGGGAGATTTAGAGGACCAGGGACATGGGAACCAAGCCATAGGGATCAGGGGGCCTTGTCCTTTAACACTACTGGGGTTTATTCAGGCTTAACCTTGCAGCTGCTGGGTTCTAGCCCTGACACCCCTCCTGAGCAACACCCATCTTTGAGGAGAGGCTGCAGCCATAAGACCCTACTGCCCCATCAGGAAGGGCTGTGGTCAGGGCCATGTCCCTCTCCCCTTCCCCTCAACCTCTTACTGCTGTTCTCCCTTCTCTCTGTCTTCTATGGAAACCCCAGGGACTTAACCTGGCTTCCTAGAGTTGATGGAATAGAGGTTGAGTTGGCCATAATGGTTTGTTGAGGGTGAAGGGAAAAACTCACAGGGACCAGAATGGATTTTTTTGTTGTTGTTTTCTTTTTTTTGTACCAAAGCCAACTGCACGTGTTTTATATTTTTAAGAGAAGATTGTAGGCAATTAGAAATTGCAGCCTTCTATCTCTAAATCTCTGAAGAACTTGAGGGATGGGGGGAGCATTGACTTCTCCACTCATCCATAGTAATGGGGGGACCCCAATTCTGACCTCTTCCCCAGTCATTTGGAAAAACAGTTTTAGGGTGAGTTGGGAAATCTCTCCAAACCCTGACCTCACCCCCCACCTCAGCAACCATGACCTGAAACCTCAGTGTGAATTTGGGAGTTTTTCAATGGATCCCCCACCTCCTGCCCAGTGGCCACCAGCCCCAGCCAGTTTTCTGCCAATTTGATTATTTTAAAAAAAGGAAAAAAATAGAAAGTTGGGGGTGGGGGGATAAAGCAGGGAAAATTAAAGTCTGGAACCCCAGGAAGTGCTGTCTGTTAATATCTGCAAGTTCTGAGGATGCTGGTGATGAGGACAGCCAGGGAGGGCCCTGTGTTCCTCCGAAAGGAGCCTCTTCCTCTCCCAGGAGGGGCAACTGCCTCCCTGAAGACCCAGGGCACTAACAGAAGAAATGGTGCCAACTGTTTTTGTTGTCGTCTGTGATACTCACAAACACAAGGATAAAAATGAAGGGGCACTTAGGTCCCAGTGGCTGTTGGGGGGTTCCAATATTAAAAAACCTGTTTTCATCTCATTTGCATGCCGTGCTCAGAATTACATCAGCCTCTTGCCCCCGTCCCTCCCCTTCTGCACAGTTGCAGTTCCGCTTAGCATCTTCCCTCAGATTCAGCCCTCACTGTACCCTTGTTCTTCACAGTGTCAGAATCCTGGGGTAACCTCTTTAAGACAGTTCCCCTCTCCCCTCATAGGAGCTGCTCACTTGCCCTTTGCATTTTGAGAGGCAGTGAGAGATTAGGTAGGTTTCGGTTCTTATTTTTGGTTAATTTTTTGCTTCCTGTTTTTGGTTAATAGCCTGCTCTGGGGCTGTGGGGGAGGGGGGCTAAGAGAGCCTAGCGTTGTGTAAATGCTGGCAGAGTGCAGAGACCTCTGTTGGAGCCCATGGAGTAAGATGAGAAGAATGGGGCTCACAATCTCAGCTGGAAAGAGGAATTAAATCACATGGGGTGTGGGCAGGCTTGGGGGAGCAGCCAGCACCCTCCACTCCTGTAATTCTCCTCTATTGGCATCTGGCCTTGACAAGGTGCTTTCTCATCCATCACAGAATCTGTGAGGTAACAATTGTTCTCATTTTAGAGACAAGGAAACCAGGCTGCAAAGGGTTGCCCGGCCAGGAGGGCAGTCAGGGAAGGGCCAGTCCCAGCCGCAGTCCCCCACTTCCCCTCCTCAGTTGCTCTGCCGAAACACACCAGGGCGCCAAGTTTCCAACACACTAGCCCATGGCTCAGCAGCTGGGACCCCGCGCGGTGAAGGCAGAGCAAGGGGATGTTAGCATCCAAAGACCACCAGAAAGGGAATGCAGGCTCCTGCAGTGTTCTCACAGGTCCAGTGAGGGGTGCTGGTCGGAAGGAAACCGGAACCTGGAGGCACAGAGCCCAGAGCTTGAGTTCGGAGAAGCCCTCGGCTCACAGGACAACTCTGCTGTCCCTGGACTGACACCCCCTCCTCAGCCTCCATCCCAAAACATGACACGAATTTCTCTGACACGACAGTTCCTCCAAGATTAATCCCTGTGTCACATCTCTCGCCAATCTGTCAGTTGTCCCCTCTCTGTTCCCATTTTTGGAAACAGTCTTACTGTCGGTCCTGCTGGCAGTTTCAAAGCTGTCAGGCTTGTGCTGCAGATCCCAGCTTCTTGCCACGGTAGTGCCTCCCTTCCATTGCACCGTCCCCTCCATCTCCCATCCTTGGGGGGGCGGAGTCTGCATGCATTCATTCACCTCTGACTTGGACCTGTTTAAACTTTGTCAATATTTACCTCCGGGTCCCATAAAACCCATAAAGCACTGATGCCCCCAGAGGAGCCAATATCCGGAGCCCCAGCAGGGCCATTGGAGGAGCTGCAGGGGGTGGGAAGAGGGGCACTTGAGTGGGGGAGGATTTTCCATCCAGAATTGGCTGGGAACAGATCTGGAGTTTTGATACCAGTTTAAACATTATCAAAGAGAGGAAATTAAACATCAAGAGGCTAATTAAATCTCTTTAGCATGGCTTAATATGTGAATTGGGTGACTTTAGAGCCTTTTCTGTTCAGCAACTGGATGGAGCTGGTGCAGGGGGGTGCCGCTTCCAGAGGTAGCTCCACACACTCGGAAGGCGCTGTGCCCAGCTATTGCCCTGGGATCTTGAGTGGCCAGAGTCCTGGGTTACAAGACCTGTTAGAGCGTCCGGTGGGGCAGTGGCAGTGGGAACTCCACTCCATGTCCCCTCTGCCACCTCCCTCCTTTCCAAGGGCTGCCCCCAACCTCGAAAGTCCCTTCTGATGGCTGACTGTTATCTTTGCTGTAAATCTATGGATGTGTGGATATAGAAACCAAAGGGGAACCCCTCTCCCTTTAGTGCACACCTTTAATAGGGACCACCCCCTCACTCATTTCCTTTTGTGACTTTAATTTCACTCCAGAACGTGTAAAAAGATCTTTATGGTTCCCAATCCCTGTCTTCCAGTTACCCCTCTCATTTCCTCCTTTTTCTTATCTCTGTTTCCATTTTACATGGGGTGTGCGTGCGTGCCAAGTTGCTTCAGCCATGTTCGACACTTTGTGACCCTATGGACTGTAGCCCGCCAGGCTCCTCTGTCCATGGGATTCTCCAGGCAAGAACACTGGAGTGGGTGGCCATGCCCTCCTCCAGGGGACCTTCCCGACCCAGGGATCGAACTCGCATCTTTTAAGTTTCCTGCTTTGGCAGGTGGGTTCTTTACCACTAGTACCACCTGGTAAGCCCACATGGAGTGTAAGAATAGCTATTCCAGGCACCATTAAATCCTTAGCAGCCCAACTTAAGTTGAGAAGACAGGTACAGAGAAGTATTTAACTTACTGAGGTCCCCCAGCTGGATAGTGTCAGACCTAGGAGGTGAATCCAGGTGTTCTGACACCTGAGTTGATGCTCTGAGCTAAGATCGTGGGACAGCAGGAAGACTAACACCTCCTTCTGCACTTCCATCCTGGTATCCTGGTGGTGCAGTGGTGAAGAATCCACGGTTTTGATCCCTGGGTCAGGGAGATCCCCTGGAGAAGAAAGTGGCTACCCACTCCAGTATTATTACCTGGAAAATCCCATAAACAGAGGAGCCTGGTGGGCTGCAGTCCATGGGGTCGCAGAGTTGGACCCAACTGAGCATGCACACATCCGAACCTTCAGCCTCCTCTTCTCCCAACCCCTTTCTGAATCTCACCTCCCTATGTCCCACCCATGTCCTTAGCTTGTCCTTATCTTCACTTCCTCCAAATCCTGATTTAAGGAGAGACAAGGTACTCCCAGCCAGCAGCAGGGGTTTGCACTCCAGGCTTGGCTGGAGATAGGGATCCGGCAAGATCCTGCAGACAGCAGGGGAACCACTCTTTTGCCTCGGAGGTGTCTGTGGGCACCAAGTTTCTGTGGGTGCTACGAGATGGTAAGAAGGTAGAGATGGCTAAGGGAGAAGGGCATTTTTGGCCTCAGCACCAGAGAAGGACAAGGGTACACCCCATTTGAGGTGGAGGGAAGATGGAGAGGACAGAGGGTCATAGTTACTGACCTATGACTCAATTAGTCTAGAACCCATAGGGAAATTTTCCTGGGAATTCTCACAGAAGGCAGAAAAGGGGAAAAGAATCCTTTGGCCTCACTGACCTGGAGGTGGAACTGAGATGAAAGGTGCAGACATTTTGTGGATAATCCAGAGGTTTATTCTTAGATTCCCATTGCCACGTGGAGACTTGGGCTTGGTTGTACCCAGTCCTGACCTGGGCCCTGGCCGCCCGCCTTTCCCCACAAGCGGAGCTGGGGATCAAAGATCAGACTTTCCCTGAGGGCATTGTATCAAGGCAGAGAGGCCAACCTCTCTTTCCCTAGGATGCATGGATCCTGCACTTGGCAGATAACCAGAAAAAGGAGGGGGTTTAACTTGCTCCCTTCACCCAGGTGTCCCTTTGTCCAGGTTGGTGAGCATGGTAGAAAGGCCACCCTCCTGAGGGGTGCTCTCCATCCACCGCCTGCCCATTTCCTTTAGGGCCACCTGTTCCACCCAGCCCCGACCCTGGGGCCACAGCCTTGCTCGCAGCTCCCTGAAGGCGTCTGCCAGGGCCTGCCGGGGCTCCCGCCTGAGAAGGCAGTACAGCACGGGGTTGAGGCAGCTGTTGGCGTGCGCCAGGCAGGTGGTGACGGGAGAGACATAGGTGTGGACAGTGTAGAAAGTGCTGTCCCAGGGCACCAGCTCAAACTTCACCAGGACACCCCAGAGGGTGACCACATGGTTGGGGGACCAGCAGAGGAAGAAGGAGGCCAGAAGGATGCGGATGGAGTGGGCCACGCCCCTGCTGTCCCGCCATCGCCGGTGCCGTCGCCGCAGGAAAGCCAGCAGCAGCAGGTAGCTGGTGGTGATGATGCCCAGTGGCACCATGAAGGCCAGGACCACCCTCTGCAGCTGGTAGGCCCCCAGCCAATACCTGCTGGGGAAACGCAGCAGGCACAGGCGCACGCCACTCACCTCGCCCTCGGCCCCAAAGACAGCTGTGGGCACCGTCACCAGAGCAGCCGCCACCCACGTGGCCAGGGCGGCCACGCGGGCCCAGAAGAGTGAGAGGTGTGTGCCTGGTCCTGCAGCCAGGGCCACCACCCAGTACCGGGCGACACTCAATGCTGTGATGAAGAAGATGCTGGCGTAGATGTTGAGGACGGTGGCCGTTAGGACTATCTTGCAGAGGGCACCTCCGAAGGGCCAGTGGAAGTCCAGTGCCGACTCGGCTGCCCAGAAGGGGAGGGTGAGTGCCAGCCCCAGGTCTGCCAGAGCCAGATTGAAGACAAAAGTGTCAGAAGGTGGGCAAGGGGCTCGCCGAGCACATTTACCCAGCACCCACAGCACGGCCAAATTTCCCAGCAAGCCGACAGCCCCCACAAGCCCATAGGCCAGGGCCACTGAGACCCTCAGGGCTAGGAATCCAACAGGCATCGTGGCATCAGCAGCACTCAGCATGCTGCCTCCAGAGGCGTTGACCCAGAAAGCGGGCAGGGGGGCAGAGGTGTTGGGCGTGGGCATCGCAGGGCATCCGACGTCAGTGGTGCTGGGCGGAGGGGCCAGCGAGTGCCTACCAGACTGGCAGGAGGCACCTAAGGCGCTCAGCAGGACACTGTGGGTCAGAGCGCTTGTCTGCTGCTCTCAGGGCTGCTGGCTGCCTGGAGAGCCAGCCCACGCCCACACCTCAGGGGCGGGCTGTGGCCGGACAGGACAGCCTTCCTCTTCTCTGTCGGTCTTGGTGGTGGGTGGGGCAGGTGAGGGAGAAGTGAACATTGGCACAAACGTGTGTGTGCATGCATCTGTGCGTCTCTGTGTGTGTAGAGCCCCGTGTGGAAGAGAGGGAAGGGGGAAGGGAGAATGATCCTGCTATGGAGGGCAGTCCCACACCTCCACTTCAGGGAGAGGCCACAAATACCCCATCTCAGGGGTGACAGGAACCAAACTGGAGACCCCCTCTACTTCTGGTGTTCAGGGGCCCCCTTCTCTGCAGAAAGTGTTCCCTGGGGGCCTGGAGGAAGGGGCCTGGGAGTGTGCACACAGGCAGAGATTCAGAATAGTATCTGAGAGAAAGAGGAAAGGTTCTGGAGTCCCAGGGCTGCTTCCTGCTCGCTGTGTGACTGTGGGTGAATTACTTTACTCTCCTGAGCCTCAGTTTCCTTGCTTAAAATTTTCAGATAAAAGTCTCTGCTTTACAGAATGGGTGTGACAAAATGAGGTAACATCTGTGAAAAAGCCCCTTGTACATGACTATTTGCATGAATATGATTATTATTTCAAAGGAAAAGTTGGGGGCATCTGTGGCAGGAGGGAGCAAGTTACTCCCTTCTTATGTTGAGCAGCCATGATCATCGTGCCTGGGGAACAATGCCAACTAAAACAGGTTGGAATTCACTGCAGCAGCCAGTGACCTTGAGGTTAAGGGCAGGGAGGAAAAGGGGAGAGGAAGTCACAGCTTCCTGTTCCCTCCCGACTGGAGCCTATGAGGACCTGAGCATGCCTGGGGCATGCCCTCAGTTCTCTTCCTGCTGAGAAGTCCTGCTAACCTCTTTCACTCCCACGGCCATTTCACCCTTCCCTGCTCTAATCTGTGGAGGCAGAGGTCAGCGATAACCCCCACTGTCTCCTCCAAACCCCAAACCCCTTTTCAGAGCTGTGGATGCTGAGATATACTCTCACCATGCCTCGTCCTGTCTCCCCATGATCTGTGCTTCAGTGGGTCCTCGCCTTTTGTGCCTGTATCCTTACCCGTTGCAGAATTTGCTGTGATGGGGGTGAAGGGTAGGGAGAAAGGCTTTTTCAAAAATATTCAACCACCTTCTTGCCCTCTGCCTGCAAATTGAGATGTTTGACGTTCAGTTCCCTTGAGTGCTGGGGGAGGAGAGGGACCCTTTCAGGACAATCAGCAGTGGGTTTGATGAAACCCTATAGGAGAGACCCAGGAGTGAAAGACATTCAGAATGGGTGTCCAGATGTTTGGGTTCTCTGGCAAGGGATGGGTGTGAAGAGGGTGCCCAGCCCAAGTTCAGGTGAGCCCCAGGGGCTGCCTCCCAGCCTCAGGGACTGCCCCTGTGTGACTTGTGTTAATCACTCCCTCTCTCAGGACTGAGTTTGCTTTTCAGCCATCCAGCATCACCTTGCTGATCTGGCAGCTACAATGTCTTTCAATGCGTGGGGCCTATTGTCCCTCGATTTGGAAAACAGAAGCTGGGTCAATTTCAGGGCTCTGCTTTCCATTTTAAATATCCGGTCCTCTGATCATTTCTTTCTTTCTTTTTTTTTTTTTTTAACCTTTGTGTGTTTCTAATCTAAATCCTTTCCCTTGATCTGAGACTAGCAACACTCCCTTGTGGTTATATAGAGAGGTGGTGCCACCAACTGACTGAGTTTAAGAACTTCCCTTTGGGCCCTTTCATTTTAGTATCTGGTTAGTTCACTCCTTGACCCATCCACTCATTCACTAATCACAGCATTTCTTGAACACTTATTATGTGCCAGGCATTGTGCTAGACGCTGGGGAGACAAAAACATTACATGGTCCCTCTCCTCATGAAATACAGTAAGCTCTTTGAGGTGAGTGGGATCTTTTACATCATCTTGTTCAACTCCTCTTTTTATAGAGAGTGAAAGTGACTTGACCAAGGGTACCAGGAAGTAGTGTCAGAGTCAGGATTTGAGATAAAATCTTCTGACTGCTAGACTCTAGCTCTTTCCAATACATCACAAAACCCTTTGGGCATTTCTTTCCATCTCTAACCTCTTCCCTTTCTAGAGTGCCAGACCCTGCCCCTGGGAAGTCCCAAGGAAAACAGCAGCAGGATATGCACAGATGGATAGTGACAACTCCACTTTCAGTGGTCTTCACCCACAACTGCTGAGAGAGGAGGAGGAACTGGATTCAGTAAAAATTATTTTTCCATCTCTCATGTTCATATTCGGAGAAGGCACTGGCACCCCACTCCAGTACTCTTGCCTGGAAAATCCCATGGATGGAGGAGCCTGGTAGGCTGCAGTCTGTGGGGTCGCAAAGAGTCGGACAAGACTGAGCAACTTCACTTTCACTTTTCACTTTCATGCGTTGGAGAGGAAATGACAACCCACTCCAGTGTTCTTGCCTGGAGAATCCCAGGGACGGGGGAGCCTGGTGGCTGCCGTCTCTGGGGTCGCACAGAGTCGGACACGACTGAAGTGACTTAGCAGCAGCAGCAGCATGTTCATATTACCTTCCAGACCCATTCTTTTCCAGCCTCCTTTTCGATCCCAGAATCCAAGGACCTGCAGTGGTAGATCACAGAGTCTCCCTTCCATAAAAGGGACTTGTAACTAAGGGCCTCCCCCTTAGTCACCTGAACACCCTCCCCTTGTGCAGTCCACATGTCTTTTCAACCCCACATCCCTGTCCTGCACTCCAAAGCCTAGGAAAGAGGAATTGGAGGAGGACAGGACTGCGTTATCCCTCCACAGAGCATAAAGAGAATGGATCTTTGCCCACAAAACATAAAGAGAAGGAATCTTTGCCTCTGTATTTGTGGTGGAGACAGAGACTTAGCGACTGAACTGAAGCACAGAGACGAGCTGCCTGGAGGACTGCCAAGTGGCGGAAGCAGGAGCGCGTGTCTAAGTCACTTCCCTCATGTCCGACTCTGCAACCCTGTGGCTGCAGCCCGCCAGGCTCCTCTGTCCATGGGATTTTCCAGGCAAGGGGACTGAAATGGGGTGCCATGCCCTCCTCCAGGGCATCTCCCCAACCCAGGGATTGAGCCCACGTCTCTGTCTCCTGCATTGGCAGGTGGGTTCTTTACCAAACTTCTGAACTAATCTCTGTTGCTCTCTCTCAACTTTATTTTTTTTTCCCCAAGGCAAGGAATTATTTTTTCTCTCAACTTTGTATTTTGGCATAGCTTTATATTTACAGAAAAATTACAAAAGCAGAGATGGTGATCCATCTCTTATTTTCCATATTAAGATGAAGCTGCTAGAGCATCAAAACTGAAAAATAAAAATCTTAGAGGTAAATCTGACAAGAGATGTACAGTACTGGTATATTGAAAACTACAAATGACTGCTGAGAGAAATCTAGATTTTAATAAATGGATAGAGAGGCATACCGTGTTCATGAGTTTGAAGACTCAATAATAAGATGTCAGTTCTCCTCATAATGGGTCTGTAGATTCAATGCAATTCTAGTCAAAATTCTAGCAGCTTTTTCAAAGAGAAACTGACAAGTTGATTCTAAAATTCATGTGAAAAAGCAAATAACCAAATGATTTTGTAAAAGAGCCAAAACAATTTAGTAAAAAGATAATAAAGTTGAAGTACTCATGTACCCAATTCCAAGGCTTACTATAAAGCTGCAGTAGTCAAGACAACATGGTATCTGCAAAAGTTTAGACATACAGATCCATGGAATTGAGAGTCTTGAAATAGGCCCACACGTTTATAGTCAACTGATTTTTGGCAAAAGTGCAAAGGCAACTCACTGAAGAACAATAGTCTTTTCAACAATTGGCTCTGTAACAACTGAATACTCATTAAAAAAAAGTGTGCGTGAGAGAACTTCGATCCCTTCCTTGTACCATGCACAAAGATTAACTCAAAAATGGATCATAGATCTAAATATAAAACCTAAAATGCCAAAACTTCAAAAAGAAAACAAAGGAGAAATTTTTATGACCTTGGGTTAGGCAAAAAGTTCTTAGATACAACATCAAAAGCACAGTCTGTAACTGCAAAAAGTGAATAATTGGGCTTCATTGAAATGAAGAACTCTGCTCTTGGGTTTGGGTTTTTTTTTTTTCAGTTTATTTTTTATTGAAGTATACTTTATTTAAAATCAGAGGGTTTTTTTCTTTTTTTTTCCTTTTGTCTCTTTTGAATTGGTTACATTGTTGCTTCTGTCTTAGCTCCCTGACCAGAGATTGAATTTGCGCTTCCTGCATTGGAAGGCAAAGTCTTAATCACTGGACAGCCAGGAAAGTGCCCTCTTGAAGTATACTTTATTTGCAATGTTGTGTTAGTTTCTGGTACACAGCAAAGTGATTCAGTTATATATAGCATATATATCCCTTTTCATATTCTCTTCCATTATGGTTTATTATTACAGGACATTGAATATAGTTCCCTATGCTATATGGTAGAACTTTGTTGTTTATCCATTCTATATATAATAGGTTGTATATGCTAACCCCAAACTTCCACTCTACCCCTCCCCCACCCCCCTCTCCCTTGGCAACCATGAGCCTAGAGCTTCTGGTCTTTGAAAAATACTGTTAAGAGAATGAACAGGTAAACCACGGACTAAGAGAAAATATTTGCAGATCACAGAACTTATAAAGAAACATACCTAGAATATCTAAAGAATTCTCAGAATTTGATAAGAAAACCACTTTGTTTTTTAAAAGGGGTAAAGGATTTGAACAGATAGTTCATCAAAAAAGATATAGGGATAGCAAATAAACACATGAGAAGACACTCAACATCATTAGCCCCTAGGGAAATGCAAAGTATAACCACAGTGAGATAGTACTATTTTCTGATTAGAATGTCTCAAATGAAAAAAAAAAAACAAAAAAACTGACCATACCAACTGCTGGTGAAGAAGTAGGGTACCAAAACTTTCATACATTGCTGATAGGAACATAAAATGGTATAATCACTTTGAAAAGCAATTTGGCATTTTCTAAAAAGTTAAACATGCACCTCATATGTCCTAGTCATTCTATTTCAAAGCATTTACTCAAGAAGAATGAAAGTACATATTCACATGAAGACATGTACACCAGTGTTCACAGCAGCTTTATTTGAAGTAGCTTAAAATAGGAAAGAACTCAAGTGCATAATCTAATTTTCCATGAGGTAAATGAATACACTGTGGCTATTTTCATACAATGGAATGCTACTCAACAATGAAAAGGAAGGGATTACTGCTGTGGAATGGTACAAGAGCAACCGTGGAGGAAAAAGCCCCGATGACTGCCAGGCCATGGTCGCCCCTTCCCATTTGCTTCACAGAAGCACCTGTTCTTCCTCCCACCTGTTCAGCATTCCAGGTTCATCTAAAATGCAGCCACGTCCTGCCTACCTAGCCTCCAATCCTAGCAGTGTTCTCTGAAACAGGACAGCCTCATTGCCAACTCCATTTGCTCTGGACCAGGTTCACTCTAAAGCACCCCACACTGGGTGTCCCAGGCTGTGGCTCTGAGAATTCTAGCCTTTCTGTCTTCTAAGGCCCCCCACCTGAAAGGTAGGTTTCCATGTCAGATGTCAAGTATCATCTTCCTGAGAAAGGAATGGGGCAGATACTTCCACATGCATGTAGATGATCAGAGACTCTTCTGGGGGTTACTGTTCTAAAACCCCCCAAAAGTTTAAGTTTTCAGTAATGGACATGTGTGTTAAGTCACTTCAGTCATGTCCTACCCTTTGCGATGCTATGGACTGTAGCCTGCCAGTTTTCTCTGTCCATGGGATTCTCCAGGGAAGAATACTAGAATGGGTTGCCATGCCCTCCTCCAGGAGCTCTTCCCGACCCAGGGATTGGATTTACACCTCTTACACCTCCTGCATTGGCAGGTGGGTTCTTTACTACTAATGCCACCTGGGAAGCCCCAGAAGTAGGAGACCTGCCCCTAATCCAGATCCCTAACCTCAAATCAACCCAATCAGCCACCATGTCTACTCTTTCATGTGTCAGAATGAGAAGCCACTAAAAGTTTTTAATCTAAGTAGTGGCAGAATCAGATCTATTTTTTGTCTATTGACAATGTGAAAAATCGTTCAAAGAGGCCGAGAATGGCAGGAGAAGAAATATCAGTTTGGAGGCCTTTGTAAACAGGTGCTGAGATAGTTAGGAAGTAGAGGAGGGAAGGAATATGGTTTATGTTTAAGAAATAGATTCAACTGACTGGGGATGTAACGTGATAAGAAGAGGGAGGAAGGACTTCCCCGTCGTCCAGGAGTTAAGACTCCATCCTTCCACTGCAGGAGACACAGGTTTGATTATGCTCAAAATCCTTCAAGCTAGGCTTCACCAGTCTGTGAACTGAGAACATCCAGATGTACAAGATGGGTTTAGAAAAGGCAGAGGAACCAGAGATCAAATTGCCAACATTCACTGGATCATAGCGAAAGCAAGGGATTACCAGAAAAACATCGACTTCTGCTTCACTGACTACCATAAAGCCTTTAACTGTGTAGATCACAACAAACTGTGGAAAATTCTCAAAGAGACAGGGATACCAGACTACCTTACCTGTCTCCTGAGAAACTTGTATGTGGGTCAAGAAGCAATAGTCAGAACTGGACATGGAACAACTGACTGGTTCAAAACTGGGAAAGGAGTATGACAAGGCTGTATATTGTCACCCTGTTTATTTAACATATATGCAGAGTACATCATGCAAACTGCCGGGCTGGATGAAGCACAAGCTGGAATCAAGATTGCCAGGAGAAATATCAACAACCTCAGATATGCAGATGATACCACTCTAATGGCAGAAAGTGAAGAGGAGCTAAAGAGCCTCCTGATGAAGGTGAAGGAGGAGAGTGAAATGGTTGGCTTAAAATTCAACATTCAAAAAAAAAAAAATTCAACATTCAAAAAACTAAGATCATGGCATCTGGCCCTATCACTTCATGGGGAAGTGATCTAGAAATAGATGGGGAAACAATGGAAACAGTGACAGATTTTATTTTCTTGGGCTCCTAAATCACTGCAGATGGTGACTGTAGCCATAAAATTAAAAGATGCTTGCTCCTTGGAAGAAAAGCTATGATCGACCTAGACAGCATATTAAAAAGCAGAGACATTAGTTTGCTGACATAGGTCTGTGTAGTCAAGACTATGATTTTTCCAGTAGTCACGTATGGATGTGAGAGTTGGACTCTAACGAAAGCTGAGTGCCAAAGAATTGATGCTTTTGAATGTGGTGCTAGAGAAGACTCTTGAGAGTCCCTTGGACAGCAAAAAGATCAAACCAGTCAATCCTAAAGGAAATAAACCCTGAACATTCATTGGAAGGACTGTTCCTGAAGCTGAAGCTCCAATACTTTGGCCCCCTGATGTGAAGAACCAACTCACTGGAAAAGATCCTGATGCTGGGAAAGATTAAAGGCAAAAGAAGAGGGTAGCAGAGGATGAGATGGCTAGATAGCATCATCGACTCAACTGACATGAATTTGAGCAAACTCCAGGAGATAGTGAAGGACAGGGAAGACTGGCGTGCTGCAGTCCATGAAGTCAGAAATAATAGCAACTGAGCAACGATGAACAACAGGAAACTGAGATTCCACATGCCTCATGGTGAGGCCAATAAAAAAAAGAAGAAAAGGGAGGAATTAGGTTGACTACTTGGCAAGCTTGAGGAATTAAGTGAATGAAGTGTATATGATTGGATGGCTGGATACATGTATAGTAGTATCACATTGGCATCAGAAAAGACAGGAGGAAAACAAGGTTGAAAAATTTGTGAACCACTTGGGTACAGCAACCCAATATGCAGTTGGGAGAGTCTGGAAAGAGACCTGGTCTTGAAGATCTGAAATTAGACGTCTTCAGTAGAAGGTGGTCAGGGGTAAGCCATAAAAGAAAAGGTCCAGTAGTTTTGTGACCATGTTTGGTTATTTTCATAGTATCCATGTCCCCTTCTTCCTTTTTTTAAAAAAATAATTTAAAAAAATTATTTATTTTTGGCTGTGCTGGGTCTTCATTGCTGCGAGGGCTTTTCTCTAGTTTTGGCAAGAGATACTCTCTACTTGGGGTGCAGGGGCTTCTCACTGTGGTGGCTTCTCTTGTTGCAGAGCAAGGGCTCTAGAGTGCAGGGGCCTCAGTAGTTGCAGCCCCAGGGCTCTAGAGCACAGGCTCAACAGATGTGGGGCATCAGCTTAGTTGCTCCGTGGCATGTAGAATCTTTCCGGACCAGGAATCAAACCGGCGTCTCCTGCATTGGCAGGTGAACTCTACCCCTGAGCCACCAGGGAAGCACCCCTCTTCCTTTCTAAAGCTTAATTTTGTTCGTGTCCATTTCTCCTCAACAGAGCTCAGATGACTTGGAGGAAGCTAACTCCACCTCCAGCTCTAGGAATGGATTCTGATTAGTTTGAGTCAATCACTACGTCACCATCCTCTTGGCGGTAACTGTTTCAAGAGTCAAGGACTGGACTTCCCTGATGGTGCAGTGGATGAGAATCTGCTTGCCAATGCAGGAGTCACAGGTTTGATCCCTGGTCCAGGAAGATTCCTCAGGCTGAGGATCAACTAAGCCCATGGGCTGCAACTACTGAGCCGGAGCTCTAGTGCCTGCGAGCCTCAACTACTGAGCCCGAGTTCTGCAACTACTGAAGCCTACACACCTAGAGCCAGTGCCTCCCCAGAGAAGCCCAGGCACTGCAAGGAAGAGCAGCCCTGCTCCCTGCAACTAGAGAAAGCCTGTGCAAAGCAACGAAGACCCAGTGCAGCCAAATAAATCAATAAAATGTAAAAATTTTTGAGTTAAAAAAGTCAAGGATTAAGCCTATCAACACCTGACATTATCCTGATGAGAGTTATTAGTCCACAGGTTGGTCCAATCAGACTGAAGGAGAGGAAGGATTTTTCATTCTGATTGGCAGAGGGAATTTATTTCTCCTGTTGGATCTAAACATAGAAACATATGCCTCAGATGATGTTGGCTGTCATCGTGTTAGAATGAAGGAAGCCGGTTTAAGGACAAAGCCTTCCCACGGAGGCAGGCAGAGCAGAGAAGCTGGGCATACACCATCTTTGGCCTTGTAGCTATAAGACAGAATACACTTATTATTACTTGAGACATTTGAGCTAGGTTTTCTGTTACTTGTTATGAGAAGCACTTTGGTTCAAGCAGAAAGGAATACAGATATGTCAGTAAGTACTATTTTTTATGGCATAAGGAAGCAGAAATGCTCACTAAATATATTGCTTTACAGAAAGAGAAGGGCTTCCCTGGTGGCTCAGTGGTAAAGAATCCACCTGCCAGTGGAGAAGACTCGGGTTTGATCCCTAGGTCAGGAGGACCCCCTGGAGAAGGGTATCTTCATTATTCTTGTCTGGGAAATCCCATGGACAGAGGAGCCTGGTGGGCTACTGTCCATGGGGTTGCAAAAGATTCAGATAAGACTCAGTGACTAAACACCACCACCACGGTAAGTGAGAGACATCTTGGTCAGATACTATCTCTATGGGCAAAGCAGACTGTAAAGCTTCTAGCTACAGGGTTTGGGGAAGCTGGTGTTCAGGAACTAGTGTATTTTCAGAGGCATACATAGATAGACATCATCCTTGGAAGATGATTACTCTTATGAGACTGCTGTTGATTGAAGACGGTCTGACTTTGAGAAATGAGGGGTTGACACTAACTGGATGATGATCACTAAGGCAAGCTGTTCATTGATTCAGCAGGTTTAAAGCAGGTTTTGATGGCTACATGCTACCTTGGCTTTTGTGGTGGTTGCAGCTTAGAGTCATGTCCGACTCTCGTGACCCCATGGTCTGTAGCCCGCTCTGCTCCTCTGTCCATGGGACTCCCCAGGCAAGAACACTGGAGTGTGTAGCCATTTCCTTCTCCAGGGGATCTTCCTAACCCAGGGGTCAAACCCAGGTCTCCAGAACTGCAGGTGGGTTTTTAACCAAGTGAGCCACTGATGTGGTTACAGAATAAATAAATCAGGTTGTTTTTTTTTTTTTAATGTGTGTGTGTGTGTGTGTGTGTGTGTGAATTTCTTTTTCTAACTACCAGGATGAAGTATTCCTCTTCCTGTTCAAGACCAATCTCTCCATCTGTGTTCTTTTTTTTTTTTTCCATGTGTGTTCTTAAGTCCTTCTCTTTCCAGATCCTGCTTCATCAGTCATTCTCTTCCTTTTTTTTTTTTTTACAGTTCCTCTTTTATTGCAAGGAACCCCCTTGAGTTGCTTCTAGTACCGAAACCTGTATCTAAGGACAGGTTGATGTTTATCATGCCAGAGTCCTGGGAAAATCCTCACTGTTTTGACTACCTATTCCCACTTCGCTCTCCTTTCTTCACTGCAGCTGGTGGGCACATTGGCATGAAAGCGTAGAGCCAAGAATGCATTTTTAGAGTTTCAGTAGATCTGAATGGATTCAGGTGAGATAATAGGAAGAAAAAACAATACAGTCCTCAGGGGACAAGTTTTATTCCTTTTGCTTTTCATTTGCTTCCCATTTCTGAATCTCTCAGCACATCTGCTCCATTCTCTTGCTTCTCTTTGCAGATCAGCTGCATCTTATACCTTTTAGAAAATAAGTACCCAGACATCTGATGTAAACACCAGAGGAAAAACACAATTACAAAAAACTTCTTAATTAAAAGGGAGAAAATGGAAGGTATCCTCCAGTATATCAACACCATACATTGGTCAAGTCCTCAGAGCTGCTTCACATCTCTCAGCCCAGTAAGCCGGTGTTGTAGGGCAAGCACTGGATTGATGCTAAGGGGTACCCACGGCTGGGTGACTGTGTGTTTGAACACGACTGAATTTCCAGCACCAGTTTGCTGACACATCCTTACAAGTAGAGGGCGTGCCTTACTCAAAACATTTGATTCCATTGTTTTTGCTTGTTGGGAAGTTTTCCTTTTAACACTGATCTTCGGATTATCCCTGAGATAGTTACTGATGAAAACTTTCTCCACGGAATTGAGCTCCCGAAATATTTCTTTTCTGCCATTGCCCTCTTTACTTGGGATTAAGCATTGCTGGAGAGGTTGAGATGATTTGCTATGATGATATGAGTCAAACACCGGACCCAACAGTTCAGATCTGGTGTTTTTCTGGCAATTCAGTTCTTAAAGTACTTTAGTGGGTTGCCTCTCCTTTTTAAACACTTCTTAGTTTGTTTTACTGTTGTGATAGTCTTCTTCTTCCTTTTGGTATTTTTTTCTTTTGACATAATTACAGATTTAGAGAAAGCTACAAGTATAGGACAAAGAATTTCTGTGTCCCCTTTACTCAGATTCCCCAAATGTTAACTTTTTCTTCACATTTGCTTTTAAATGTAACTAAATTACATCTAATTTTTTTCCTGAACAATTTGAAAGTAAATTGCAGACCTGATGCTCCTTTACTTCTAAATTTTTCAATGTGTGTTTCCTGGAAACAAGAATATGCTCTTCTGTGACCACAGTACAATGATTAAAATCAGCAAATTAGCAATGCTACAATAATCTTGAAACCTTATTCAGTTGTTTCCAATTGTCCCCTTAATGTCTTTTTAGCAAAAGATATCTCAAATCATGCCTTACACTCAAGCGGCATGCCTCTTTAGTGTCCTTTAATCCAGAATACAGGCTTTGTCTTTCATGACATTTTTTTGCTATGTATTTTAAAAGAGTAAAAGCTAGTTATTTTGTATAACATTCTTCCACTTGGGTTTGTCTGCTATTTCCTTATAATTACAATCAGGTTGTGAAACTTTGGGCAGGAACTATGTGATGTGTTAATTTAACACCATTATATCAAGAGGTGCATGACATCTATCACTTGGATCATTTAGTTAAAGCGGTGTTTGCTAGATTCCTCTGCTGCTGTACAGATATTATTATCCCTTTTGTGCCTAATAAGTATCTTGTGAGGAAATACCTTGAGACTATGTAAACATGCTGCTGCGCCTCTTTCTTTGATACACTAGTTTTAGCATTTATTGATGATTCTTGTCTGACTCCGTTGTTACTATCATAGTTGCCAAATGGTGATTTTGATGGTG
The DNA here is from genome assembly GCF_023699985.2 of Odocoileus virginianus. NCBI lineage: Eukaryota > Metazoa > Chordata > Mammalia > Artiodactyla > Cervidae > Odocoileus > Odocoileus virginianus. Next base: position 12,492,307 of record NC_069678.1, on the reverse strand, counting down.
GCTTTAAAGCCATGACCTTTTTCTGACAGTGGTTATTTCCCTAGGAAAATTAGTCCTGCAGGAATTTGTGGCCTGGCGGGAACCCAAGCCTGAATTTTGCCTGTCCTCTCTGCTGCTATTCTTCTAATGGCTGTGTCCTTAGGCCCTTGATGGGAAAGAAACCACATTTGGGATGACACAATGTTTTACCTGCAAGTCCATTCATTATTATCCTATGAAAAGTCATGTTTTGGTGGGGGAAGTGTCGCACTGACAAGTGTTTTTAAACAACCCAGATGCTAGGGGTTTCCCCACCTCTTCTGGCTCTCCCAGAAATCCACATTCCAACTGTAAGAGCCTAGTCATGGCCACACAGTGCATTAACTTTAGTCACAATAATCTAGTATGGCAAATAATTTGGTATGACCTAAAATATGACAAGAAAAGGTTAATCTTCCTCCATCTGGCCTTAAGTAGTTTCAGCCTACAGGGGGAAAGAGTTTTCTCTAACAGGATTACAAAAATGCAGTTTTTGGTTTGTTTTTTTTTTTTCTATGCCTTTCATGAGAGAAACTTGGAACAAAATGTTGATCTCTTTTGGGCCTTTGCTTCTCCTAAGGCTCTAAAGAATAATCAGCATGGAGTATAATGCTCCCATTCTGCTAACAGGGCCTCTGGGGCTTTGCTGTCTTCTGGTTTGGCTTTGTCGCTGCTGAATTCAGTCGGGAATGGGTTAACTGATACCAGCCAGTCACAGTTCACCGAGGGTCTATGATTTGCAAACCCTCTCTTTTAAAACATTTTTGTTTTATTGAAGTATAGTTGATTTACAGTGTTGTGTTAATTTCTGCTGTACTGCAAAGTGATGTATAACGTCAGTTATACATATATATATGTGTATATATATATATACATTCTTTTTCATATTCTTTTCTGTATGGCCTATTGGATGTTGAATCCACAGGATATTGAATATAAATCCCTGTGCTATACAGTAGGGCCTTATTGTTTATGCATCCTATATATAACAGTTTGCATCTATTAATCTCAAACTCTCAATTAATCCCTCCCCCATCCGTCTTTGGTAATCACAAGTCTATTGTCTGTGAGTCTGTTTCTGTGTAAACCCACTCTTAGTATAATTTATAGCATAATTTTCAATTATACAAATAGCCAAGGTTCACTGAAGCTAGCTCAAGTGAGGGGGAGAGAGGGGGAATCATATTTTATTTATTTTTAAAAAGATTATTCTTTTATTCTTGTGTACCTGGCTGCACCAGGTCTTAGTTGTGGCACTCAGGATCTCCTGTCTTCATTGCATCATCTGAGACCTTTTAGTTGTAATATGTGGGATCTAGTTCCTTGACCAGGGATTGAAGCTGGGCCCCCTGCATTGGGAGTGAGAAATCTTAGCCATTGAACCACCAGGGAAATCCCAGGAGCCATATTTTAAAACTACACTGGGAAATATCCTGGCTATGAAGGACTTAGCAAAAGTATAGCCAAGATTCAACAGAGGCTGAGCTGGGGCTAGACACTCTATTTCTTGAACAGTTGCTCCATTCTTCTCTTTTTGACAGATTTCTCATGTAAGAAGGCTTTTAGAGGTGATAGCAGATTCTGTTATCTGCTATCTAAACTGTTTTTAGAGGTGATAGATTTCTTCATAGGAAATCATTTTGTATGGAAAAATTATTCAAAAGCACTTGAGGTAGAAGGTGACACCCCAAAGGGTGCTGGTGAATATACTGGAGACCCTGTGAAAGCCAACTCTCCATCTTTCCTTTTTCCCCATCATAACTCCCACTGCTGTGGGTGAGGACATCAGGCCAGAATGGCAAGATCCAGTGTCATCATTTTCCACTTTGGGGCTGATCTAAATGGATTCAGGGAGATACTCAGGAGGCAGGTATGGATGTGTACCACCACTATTTGTAGACAGAAAGTGCCACTGAAACAATGAGGGAGTGGCAAGTTTCAAGGGGCAGGACAGGATACTGAGAGAGGTTATAGCGTCCAGTCGTGTGAGTTTTATGTGAACTCCAAAGTGTCACTGCCTTAGAGTTGGTAGATTACCTAATACTACCCAAATGAGCACTAGGAAATGCACAGTCATTCAGATTCATGTCAGTTTTTTTTTGACCATGCAGCAAACAGGAAGGAAAAATGACCTCAGCCTAACCGCTCTCACTTCAGAGAGATTGTTTTCAATTAGCAATATCACAAAGTGCCACTGAATGGAGTGTAGAAAATCAGACTTGGTTGTACCAACAAAGAAATTTTCTTGGGGAAATTCTAAAAGAATTTTAAATATAAAAACTGAGCATTTGACTTAAGAAACAAGGAAAAACATTAAACAAAATATTACCAAAAGGAGAATATAATGAATAAAAACAAAATTTTAGGGATTTCCCTGGTAGTTAAAGACTACACTTTACAATGCAGGGGATGTGGGTTTGATCCCTGATTGGGGCGCTAAGATCCCACATGCCTCATGGCCAAGAAACAGGACATAAAACAGAAGCAATGTTGTAACAAATTCAATAAAGACTTAAAAAAGAACTTCAATTTGCTATCAATGAATTGATGACCATATTGATGATTAAAACTAAATTATGAAATTATAAATTATGAATGAAACTAGAATACTTTCTAACACCATACACAAAAATAAACTCAAAATGGATTAAAGATTTAAATGTAAGACCAGAAACTATAAAACTCCTAGAGGAGAACATAGGCAAAACACTCTCCGACATAAATCACAGCAGGATCCTCTATGACCCACATCCCAGAATTTTAGAAATAAAAGCAAAAATAAACAAATGGGACCTAATGAAACTTAAAAGCTTTTGCACAACAAAGGAAACTATAAGCAAGGTGAAAAGACAGCCCTCAGATTGGGAGAAAATAATAGCAAACAAAGCAACAGACAAAGGATTAATCTCAAAAATATACAAGCAACTCCTCCAGCTCAACTCCAGAAAAATAAATGACCCAATCAAAAAATGGGCCAAAGAACCCAACAGACATTTCTCCAAGGAAGACATACAGATGGCTAACAAACACATGAAAAGATGCTCAACATCACTCATTATCAGAGAAATGCAAATCAAAACCACAATGAGGTACCATTACACGCCAGTCAGGATGGCTGCTATCCAAAAGTCTACAAGCAATAAATGCTGGAGAGGGTGTGGAGAAAAGGGAACCCTCTTACACTGTTGGTGGGAATGCAAATTAGTACAGCCACTATGGAAAACAGTGTGGAGATTTCTTAAAAAGCTGGAAATAGAACTGCCATATGACCCAGCAATCCCACTTCTGGGCATACACACCAAGGAAACCAGATCTGAAAGAGACATGTGCACCCCAATGTTCATCGCAGCACTGTTTATAATAGCCAGGACATGGAAGCAACCCAGATGCCCATCAGCAGATGAATGGATGAGGAAGCTGTGGTACATATACACCATGGAATATTACTCAGCCATTAAAAAGAATTCATTTGAATCCGTTCTAATGAGATGGATGAAACTGGAGCCCATTATACAGAGTGAAGTAAGCCAGAAAGATAAAGACCATTACAGTATACTAACACATATATATGGAACTTAGAAAGATGGTAACAATAACCCTATATGCAAAACAGAAAAAGAGACTCAGATGTATAGAACAGACTTGTGGACTCTGGGAGAAGGCAAGGGTGGGATGTTTCAAGAGAACACATTGAAACATGTATATTATCTAGGGTGAAACAGATCACCAGCCCAGGTTGGGTGCATGAGACAAGTGTTCGGGCCTGGTGCACTGGGAAGACCCAGAGGGATCGGGTGGAGAGGGAGGTGGGAGGGGGGACCGGGATGGGGAATACATGTAAATCCATGGTTAATTCATTTCAATGTATGACAAAAACTACTGTAATGATGTAAAGTAATTAGCCTCCAACTAATAAAAATAAATGGAAGAAAAAAAACCAAAAACTAAATTATGGATTCTTCAAAAAGTTGAACAAATAGACAAGACCCTGGCAAGGATAAAGAAAATGAAAAGGAAAAAGACAGAACAGAAAGAAATAGCCATACAAATGAGATTAAAAGAATAAGAGACCTTTAATCAAATTTTTTGCAAAACATTTTAAATTCTAGGTAAAATGGATGATTTTTTTTTCTTTTTTTTTTTCATTTATTTTTATTAGTTGGAGGCTAATTACTTTACATCATTACAGTAGTTTTTGTCATACATTGAAATGAATTAGCCATGGATTTACATGTATTCCCCATCCCAGTCCCCCCTCCCACCTTCCCCTCCACCCGATCCCTCTGGGTCTTCCCAGTGCACCAGGCCCGAACACTTGTCTCATGCACCCAACCTGGGCTGGTGATCTGTTTCACCCTAGATAATATACATGTTTCAATGCTGTTCTCTTGAAACATCCCACCCTTGCCTTCTCCCAGAGTCCACAAGTCTGTTCTATACATCTGAGTCTCTTTTTCTGTTTTGCATATAGGGTTATCATTACCATCTTTCTATATTCCATATATATGTGTTAGTATACTGTAATGGTCTTTATCTTTCTGGCTTACTTCACTCTGTATAATGGGCTCCAGTTTCATCCATCTCACTAGAACTGATTCAAATGAATTCTTTTTAATGGCTGAGTAATATTCCATGGTGTATATGTACCACAGCTTCCTCATCCATTCATCTGCTGATGGGCATCTGGGTTGCTTCCATGTCCTGGCTATTATAAACAGTGCTGCGATGAACATTGGGGTGCACATGTCTCTTTCAGATCTGGTTTCCTTGGTGTGTATGCCCAGAAGTGGGATTGCTGGGTCATATGGCAGTTCTATTTCCAGCTTTTTAAGAAATCTCCACACTGTTTTCCATAGTGGCTGTACTAATTTGCATTCCCACCAACAGTGTAAGAGGGTTCCCTTTTCTCCACACCCTCTCCAGCATTTATTGCTTGCAGACTTTTGGATAGCAGCCATCTTGACTGGCGTGTAATGGTACCTCATTGTGGTTTTGATTTGCATTTCTCTGATAATGAGTGATGTTGAGCATCTTTTCATGTGTTTGTTAGCCATCTGTATGTCTTCCTTGGAGAAATGTCTGTTGAGTTCTTTGGCTCATTTTTTGATTGGGTCATTTATTTTTCTGGAGTTGAGCTGGAGGAGTTGCTTGTATATTTTTGAGATTAATCCTTTGTCTGTTGCTTTGTTTGCTATTATTTTCTCCCAATCTGAGGGCTGTCTTTTCACCTTGCTTATAGTTTCCTTTGTTGTGCAAAAGCTTTTAAGTTTCATTAGGTCCCATTTGTTTATTTTTGCTTTTATTTCTAAAATTCTGGGATGTGGGTCATAGAGGATCCTGCTGTGATTTATGTCGGAGAGTGTTTTGCCTATGTTCTCCTCTAGGAGTTTTATAGTTTCTGGTCTTACATTTAGATCTTTAATCCATTTTGAGTTTATTTTTGTGTATGGTGTTAGAAAGTGTTCTAGTTTCATTCTTTTACAGGTGGTTGACCAGTTTTCCCAGCACCACTTGTTAAAGAGGTTATCTTTTTTCCATTGTATATCCTTGCCTCCTTTGTCGAACATAAGGTGACCATAGGTTCGTGGATTTATCTCTGGGCTTTCTATTCTGTTCCATTGATCTATATTTCTGTCTTTGTGCCAGTACCATACTGTCTTGATGACTGTGGCTTTGTAGTAGAGTCTGAAGTCAGGCAGATTGATTCTTCCAGTTCCATTCTTCTTTCTCAGGATTACTTTGGCTATTCGAGGTGTTTTGTATTTCCATACAAATTGTGAAATTATTTGTTCTAGTTCTGTGAAAAATACCGTTGGTAGTTTGATAGGGATTGCATTGAATCTATAGATTGCTTTGGGCAGTATAGCCATTTTGACAATATTGATTCTTCCAATCCATGAACACGGTATATTTCTCCATCTGTTTGTGTCCTCTTTGATTTCTTTCATCAGTGTTTTATAGTTTTCTATGTGTAGGTCTTTTGTTTCTTTAGGTAGATATACTCCTAAGTATTTTATTCTTTTTGTTGCAATGGTGAATGGTATTGTTTCCTTAATTTCTCTTTCTGTTTTCTCATTGTTAGTGTATAGGAATGCAAGAGATTTCTGTGTGTTAATTTTATATCCTGCAACTTTACTGTATTCATTGATTAGCTCTAGTAATTTTCTGGTAGAGTCTTTAGGGTTTTCTATGTAGAGGATCATGTCATCTGCAAACAGAGAGAGTTTCACTTCTTCTTTTCCTATCTGGATTCCTTTTATTTCTTTTTCTGCCCTGATTGCTGTGGCCAAAACTTCCAAAACTATGTTGAATAGTAGTGGTGAGAGTGGGCACCCTTGTCTTGTTCCTGATTTCAGGGGAAATGCTTTCAATTTTTCACCATTGAGGGTGATGCTTGCTGTGGGTTTGTCATATATAGCTTTTATTATGTTGAGGTATGTTCCTTCTATTCCTGCTTTCTGGAGAGTTTTAATCATAAATGGATGTTGAATTTTGTCAAAGGCTTTTTCTGCATCTATTGAGATAATCATATGGTTTTTATCTTTCAATTTGTTAATGTGGTGTATTACATTGATTGACTTGCGGATATTAAAGAATCCTTGCATTCCTGGGATAAAGCCCACGTGGTCATGATGTATGATTTTTTTAATATGTTGTTGGATTCTCTTTGCTAGAATTTTGTTAAGGATTTTTGCATCTATGTTCATCAGTGATATTGGCCTGTAGTTTTCTTTTTTTGTGGCATCTTTGTCTGGTTTTGGAATTAGGGTGATGGTGGCCTCATAGAATGAGTTTGGAAGTTTACCTTCTTCTGCAATTTTCTGGAAGAGTTTGAGTAAGATAGGTGTTAGCTCTTCTCTAAATTTTTGGTAGAATTCAGCTGTGAAGCCAAATGGGTGATTTTTAAATGAGTAAAACTAACTCAAGAAAAGTGAAACGACAACCTAGAGAATGGGGGAAAATGTTTGCAAGTCATATATCTCAAGGGAATTGGATTCATAATAAATAATGAACACTTACAACTTAACAATAAAAAAGATAAATAACCCAATTTAAAAATGGGCAAAGGATTTCGGTAGGATTTTCTCCAAAGGGGATATAGAAATGATGAATATCTATACATAGATGAGTGGATAAACAATTGTGGTATATCCATACAATGGAATAGTATTTGACCATAAAAAGGAATGAAGTACTGACACATGCTACAACATGGATGAATTGTGAGAACATTATACTGAGTCAAAAAAGCCAGACACAAATGGTCACAAATTCTGTGATTCCATTTATATAAAGTGCTCAGAATAGGCAAATCCACAGAGACAGGAAATAGATTAGTGGTTCCCAGTAGCTGGCGGGAAGGGAAAATTGGAAGTTACTGCTTATGGAAGCAGAGTTGCTTTGTAGGTGATGAAAATGATCTGAAATTAGATAATGGTGATACTTTCAGAACTTTGTGAATATACTAAAAAGCAATGAATTGTACCTGTAAGATACCCTTTCAAAAAGAGTAAATTTTACAGTATGTAAATTATAGCTCAATTTAAAAAAAAAGGAAAAAATAAATACAATGTAATTTCAGTCATAATCCCAGCAACACTGTGTTTTGGGGAGACAACACAAAGGGAAAACAACGTTTTTAAATCTGAAATTCATTTGTAAAAACACACCTGTCAATACAAACAAAGGAATGTAGGAATATGGGCTTTCCCTAACAGATATTAATGTAGGCATAAAATTGTTATAACAACATTACAGTAAAAGAAAAAATTGATTTATGCAATAGAAAAGTGCAGAAATATGACACATACAATCTCATATATAATAAAGGCGGCATTTGTATGGAAGGGACATTTATTCATTAAATGCTGAAGGAAAAACACTATTTGAATTTCAAATGAATTTGTATTCTATTAATCCTATGAGATGGCTTCCCAGGTGGCTCAGTGGTAAAGAACCCGCCTGCCAACGCAGGAGGTGGGTTCTGTTCCTCGGTGGGGAAGATCCCCTGGAGAAGGAAATGGCAACCCATTCCAGTATTCTTGCCTGGAAAATCCCATGGACAGAGGAGCCCGGTGGGCCATGGTCCATGGAGTCACAAAGAGTTGGACACGACTTCGCGACTAAATATCAATCCTACCACAATGTAAACGTATTTGAAAAACACCATTATATTTCATTTACTCAATCTAGAGACTCCTTGCTGCTCCAAGATACCCTACAGGCTGGTAATCTCTGGCTTTCACAATCAACTTAGCCGGTATCCAAGGGCTTTCCGGATCCCGCCCGGCACTCGGCCAGTTCAACCGTAAGTAGGCAGATCCAGAACACGGTGTTTCGTAGCAAACGCTGGATCACTCCTCCAACCCTCACCCGGACGTTTAGTTTCCGTTTCTTTCAAATACCTGCGTGTAAGCTCCACCAAGTTGAGCACTGTATCTTCATCTTTGCTTATCACACAGTCCTATTCTATGTAATTGCCCGCGTGCCTACCCCGCCACGTTATAACAGAAAGGGAGGACCCGCGGCTGGTTTGTCAGAAATGGAAAAAAAAATTCTTCGAATGACCTTTGAAAGGAGGAATCGTTTCCTTTTCCCTAAACATGTAACTGAAATGTGAAGTTCGTAAAAGTCGTGGGAAAGCACTCTTCCAAGCCACAGGCTGGGACTCCACAGGAATCTAAGTGAATTTGGGGTAAAACCTGTTTAATTCCCTGACTCATGCGTATTGTCTTCTAGGCTCCCAACTTGCCCACAGCAAAGATGAATTCTTCTTGCCACATTTCTTCCTTAATATGAGGTTTAGCAGCCATCTTTTTCAAGGGCAAGGCGCAAGCAGGAAGGTCACACCCTAGAGGCTCCCACAACTACAGAGGCCTTGAAATCGGAGTCCAATAGGAATAGACGTTTACACCGGAACCGCTTTGCCTCACGACCGGAAGAGGCTCTGAGTAAGGGCGTTGGGGGCGGAAGTGACGGGAAGGTGGTAGTGGAGTAGTTGGCGGGTGGTTGATCAGACCCGGTCGCCATGTCCGCGGGGAGCGCGACACATCCTGGAGCCGGCGGGTAAAGCTTCGCTGGAGAGGGCATCTCAGGGAGCGTGGGGAGCAGGAGAGGCAGTGGGATCATGGGAAGCAGCGTATGGGTGGAAGGGCCCTGAGGTGGGAAGTGGACATATTGGAGGGCCGGACTTTTGGGGAGAAGGGTGGTGAGCAGGCCTGGAGTCCCTGGAAAAGGCCAGCGGAGATCAGAAAGAGGAGAGAAGCAGGGACTTCGGGAAGGCCGAACTAAGGGGGAGGCGGAAACGAGGACGTATGGGACAGAGTGGAATCTTAATAGGGATGACAGAGGAGAAAGGAAGTAGATTCTGGAACGAGGTTGGAAGAAGTATTGGGGGAAATGTTGCAGTAGTTCTCTCTAAGGAGAGATGGTAACTCCATTTCTGATAAGGAGAGTCGAAATTGTAAAGGGAACATGATAGCGGGAAAATAGCGTGTTAAGGCGTCGTAAGGGGAGAAAAATATAACTGAAAGCTTTGATGGGGCCTAATATTTTTTCTTTTACTTCCGTAGGCGCCGCAGCAAATGGGACCAACCAGCTCCAGCCCCCCTTCTGTTTTTGCCACCGGCGACCCCAGGCGGGGAGGTTACCAGCAGTGGGGGAAGCCAGGGGGGCTCCACAGCTGCACCCTCTGGAGCCTTGGATGCTGCTGCTGCTGTGGCTGCCAAGATCAATGCCATGCTCATGGCCAAAGGAAAGCTGAAACCAACTCAGAATGCTGCTGAGAAGGTATTTGAAGTTGAGGGGACTCTGCTAATTGCAGTATCAATGGGGGTTATTTTGTAATCTTGTAATCTCCCATAATTTGGATGAATGAAAGAGAAAACAGGGATACAGTAATTAAAGATACTTATATTTGAAATGTATTTGATGATATCTTGTGATTTGTTTTTAGGAGGCAGTTTGATTGGACTTAGTTCACTTAGTTCGGTTTAAGTTCTATGTATATAATTATCTAAAGCAGTGGTGTAATATGTTTTTTGATAACATGTACGTTTTCCATGAAGTCAAAAGAGAAATTCAGATAAATCGCGTGGTTTGAAGTATCGTGTGGAGTTAAAAAGCTGTAGATTCAGATATCTAATGACTGTCTAACTGAAGTGCAGTTAAACATGAACTAAAATGATTAATTGATATGTGAGTTGTTTTGCTGTTTTCATACAAGTTAGGAAATTATTTGGTCATTTTATAAAATCTTTGTTATAATGAGAAGCTTACAACTGAAATGGGTCTGAACTTTGAAGCATTTATCTTGCTGCAGAATGCAAGAATTTTCCTATAGAATAAGGAGTACAGTTCTGTTTACATTGCTAGAATGCATGCTTTGCGCTCAGGGAGAAAAAACAACCTTGCGACAAGTATGGAGTGGATTACTGTCACCAGTTTATAATATGGAAAATTAGGTTCATGAATGGAAAGTTAACTTGTCTTAGATCTGTAAATGGTAGGCACAGATGCCTTACTTCAGTGTCACCTCAGACTCTGGGTGTTTAGCTTTTGTTTGAAAGCCTCTGGAGTTGGAGAATTCAGTTTGTTCCAAGACAGCCTATTCCGTTGTAGTTTTCTTCATCTCCCCCCCCCCCCCCCCCCGTTGTAGTTTTCATGTGACAAACAATTATTTTGGTTTAATTAAAATTGCCTTCGGGGGAAAAAAAAAATTGCCTTCCTTGGTACCTGTGAAGAGTTCTGCTTGAAAACGCAATGCATGTGAGGTGATGGATATGTTAATTAGTGTTTGTGGTAATTATTTCACACTGTGTGTGTATGTCTATATAAAAATGTAACATTGTACACCTTAAATGTTTACAGTTCTGTCAGTTGTACTTCAGTAAAGCTGGGTGGGCTGGGGGAAGAAAGAATATGCAATTCCAAAGCCTTCCAGTTTGTCAGTAAGATAACATCATTTATTAGTAGGCCAGAAACTGTGTGGATGTTTTAATGCTTGAGTTCTGTGGATTTGGCGAAAACTTTCAGCGAATTGGAAGTTTGTTATTCATTGTATTTTTTTGGTTGAAAAGATCCGTGTGAGTCAATTATTTCTTTCTAAAATCTAGAAGAAAATACTAAAAGCACACTGATAGAGATGGATGCTTGAATGTTAAAATTGTTAATATTGATGTTACTCATTTAGACTCATTTTTTCCTCCAAAAAAAGTAATCTCTAAAATGGTAATTGAACCCAGCAGAAGGCAGCATGGTGCATGAATACTGGATTTAGAATCAGAATGCCTCTGTATGAAACCTAGAACCCCCAGTTACTGGTTGTAAATTTTAAGACTTAGTTCCTCAGTCATGTTGCCCATTTCAAGTGCTCAGTCGATGTGTGTATGGCAGCCCCCATTTTGGACTGGCAAGTGGAAAACAAAATTCTGTTGGACAACAGTTGATACGTACCTTTAAAGGTATAAGGATTCAGTGAGATAAGGTGTGTAAATGCATTCTGAAAGTCAGTAAAGGAAAAGAGATATTGTTGAGTTTAGTTTACTTCCACGTTTTAAAAATACCTAATGTGCAAATAAATAATCTGTATTTTACCTTCCTTGTGCTGTCCATGGCAACTAAGGATTGGGGAAGGCTATCTTGAGATTAAAGTTTAATTATTTTAGGGGGCCATGACACACAACTTGTGGGATCTTAATTCCCCAACCTGGGATTAAACCCAGGCCCCCAGCAGTGAAAGCTTTGCATCCTAACCACGAGACCACCAGGGAATTCCCTCTAGTTTATTTTTTAATTTTTTCTATTTTATTAACTTTTAAAAATTATAGTTGATTTACACAAAGTTAGGCTAATTTCTGCTGTACAGCATTTTTTTCCATTTTATTTTTTATTGAAGTATAGTTGATTTTACAATCTTGTGGATTTGCCCATAGTTTAAATTGAGAGAAAACAGTCAGGTTTTAGAATCTTACTTGTCTTTTCATTCATTCTCTTTGTTCTTCCTTAATAGAGAGTAATGGGATGTGAACTGGATACAATTTCAGGATTCCTGAGGCTTCTGTAGAAACAGAATTTTTTTATGTTGTGTAGGTCACATTGCTACCCTAGTTTTGGCACACAGGCAGCTTTCTGTTACACAGATGAGATGTATGAAGGCTCAGGTTGTGCATGGACTCTACCCTACCTTATATTTTACTGCCCCTATAGCTATCTAATTGAGCAGTAAAGCATCATAACTTGGCCTTTAATTTTCCTTTTGGAGATTGCAGCTTTTAGTCCATAGCATTTCTGTAATCATATGGTCATAAAAATGCACACAGGGCCAAGGTTACAAAGATATCTAATGATGGCTTTCAAGTAAATTGACTGTACTTGGTGTCATTTTATGGAGGTTTTGTTTGCTTTTTATTTTGTTTATGACTAATGACCAAGGAATATTTCCAGGTGTGTTTGCTAGGTAGAGGGGATCAGTAAGGAGTTAGTGGCACTTGGGAAGGTGTCATTTTAAATTGAACAAAAAAATAAACAGCAAAGCGATTATTTCATCATATGAACTTTTTAATGTGATTTCTCCTGTTACAGCTTCAGGCCCCTGGCAAAGGCCTAACTAGCAATAAAAGCAAGGATGACCTGGTGGTGGCTGAAGTAGAGATCAATGATGTGCCTCTCACTTGTAGGAACTTGCTGACCCGAGGACAGACTCAAGATGAGGTACGGAGATGTTGGGCCTCTGTGGGGAAGGTGGTGGGTGGATGTAGTGTCAGGAAAACAAGGCCTTTAAACACAAACAGGAGTCAGATTTTTTATTAGTGGTTTTGGGTCTGCAAAGTCAGGATTGGGTTGGTTTAACTGTGAAAGAACTTACTCGTGAAGGTAAAGAAACAGATGGGGTGAATTCCTTGAGTTAGTTTGAATAAGAAACAATAAAATTAAGATTTCAGATAATAGGACAGAACTCACTCCTGCATATTGATGGAGTGAATAAATGGGGAAAATCTATCCTGCTGCCTGTCATTGAACTCAACGAATTGCCAAATTGTCTAATGCATTGTTTGCTTTTTAGATCAGCCGACTTAGTGGGGCTGCAGTGTCAACTCGAGGGAGGTTCATGACAACTGAGGAGAAGGCCAAAGTAGGACCAGGGTATGTATGCATATCCTATACTTTGGGGAAGAGTTGGACATAGGATTCACATGAGCTTCATATATTTGTCATTTGTAGGGAATATGTGTACATGTTTGGTTAGTAGCTATACACACGCGTGTGTGCATGGCACTCACTTAATAGCAGAATTTGAGACATCTCAAAACAGATGTAAGAAGTATTGGCAGCTGTTTCTTTCCTTTTCCTGTTTGGTTTTTTACTTCACAATTAATGCTTTTACTGGAGGAAATAAGTTAGACTAAACTGTGAAAGAAGACAGTAGTTGTTAATATTTAATGTATATCTAAATTTTTTTCTATGGAAATATTCCCCCCCACAAGTGGGTTCCTACTTTGTCATAATCTCCCTTTTAAAAAAATCCTTTTATCAGATTCTTTATTACCACTGTGATGATTATAGGTTGTAGGTTGTCCATATAAAGGTTTCACCTCAGTTTAGTTTCATTACTTCCATTATCCAGTTTTTGAGGGCAGGTATTCAGGCAGTGCAACATTTTTCATACTGGCTTAAACTAAATATAATTAGGAGGCAAAATTTGCTCTCTACCCCAAGCTAAGACTGTATTTTAACCTTGTATATGTGCTGGTTGCTATTTTAAACATTTTTTTCTTTAAACACAGTTATATTTTGCCTAAGCTTTTTATTAGCAGTATGATTGTTGATCACTTTATTATTATAATCACAGTTTAAGTAAGTTTATGGTTTTGTTTCATTTTATTTTTGGCTGTATTGGGTCTTCGTTGGACTTTAAGCTAGTTGCAGCAAGCAGGAGCTACTTTTTGTTGTGGTGCATGGGCTTCTCATTGTGATGGCTTCTCATGTTGCAGAATATGGGCTCTAGGTGTGTGGGCTTCAGTAGTTGCTGCCCACTTAGTTGGTTAGTTGCTTAGTTCTGCAGTGTGTGGAATCTTTCCAGGCCAGGGATCGAACCCATGTCCTCTGTATTGGCAGGCATATTCTTAACCACTGAACTACCAAGGAAACCCCATGTTATCTTTAGAGTCTAAAGAGTCTTCTCTGGGTATGGACCTTTAAAGAAATATACATGTGTGTGTGTATATATATATACACACACACACATACATATATGCCACCACTTTTGTCACCTTAGGTTGGATAGCCAAGAGCCCATTTGCCCATAACTTACTCGACAGCCAACAGAAAGAAATTCTGTTCTCAAAACACTGGGTTATCCAGAAGACTAGAGCCTATAAGAGCATATTTGATCCCTGTGTGGGCCCATTTACTTTAAGCAGCCAGCAAAGTGTATTCTTTCGCCAGCTATAAAACCATGTTCTTAGAAATTTTACTAGCAACAGCCATTTTCATGTATATGGTCTCCTTATTTGGAAACATTTGAGTGATACAGATTAGGTTTGGTGACCCATTTGACCCTTTGGTTGTGACCAGCTTGCTATTATCATTTTAATATTTCTCTTTATAGGGATCGTCCATTGTATCTTCATGTTCAGGGCCAGACACGGGAATTAGTGGACAGTAAGTAATTGTTTTGAGTCACATACTGCTCTTTTTGAAAAAGTATTATACATAATAAGTTGGCAAACTGTTTGTTCCTGGTGGCTGTTCTCACTCTTCTTTATGAACTGCTCATGAATATATTTGGGTAATCTATAAAATGGATTAAAAACACAAGTAACAGAGGATTGGCCTGTGTTTATCATTGTTGTTTATCTGTTCGTTCATTTCTTCAGTGTAGTACCTTACTGTCTGTGTTTTTCCCTAGGAGCTGTAAACCGAATCAAAGAAATTATTACCAATGGGGTAGTGAAAGCCGCCACAGGGACAAGTCCAACTTTTAACGGTGCAACAGTCACTGTCTATCACCAGCCAGCACCCATTGCACAGCTGTCTCCAGCTGTTAGCCAGAAGCCTCCCTTCCAGTCAGGGGTATGTTTTATGGAGATATCATTAACAGTGTTATCATTTCTATAAAAATGATATGTGCCAAATACTATAGGGAGTATGAAGAAAATAATAAAACCCTGAAGTTGCAACCTAAAAGTTACCCCTTTGATAATCCTATTAATGGACCATTTAGGTTACTGAGAGGTAGTGAACATCTGAACACACATCTCTTGATATTGATACATTCTAGATATCAACTTAAAAGAAAATGCATAACATGAGAGTTGAGAGTTAAGTTTTATTTGGACCAGTATGAAAACTGTAGCCCGGGAGATAGTACCTCAAATAATTCTCAGAGACTGTTCCAGAGAGATAGAGGGGAAGGACAGTATATATGTGATTTTGGTAAACTGGGAATACATGTAATTAAATGTTTATTTTTTAGAAAGTTCTTCTGGTCTCATAAAGCTTCTGCTAGTCACGAGAAATAGTCATCACCATGAAGGATTTTAGTGCTTTTCTAGGTACAAGAAGATGTAAAAATTAGACTCATAGAATCAGCTCTTGAGAATAGCTAGCTATCTGAAGACCTGTCCTTCCAGTTTTCTGGGAGTGCAAGAGTGCCTCATTTCTATTTTCCACCCTAAACTCCTTTCAGAGGGTATTGAAGGTCAGCAGTGGCAGCAGCACATGATTTAATCCTTATAGAGGAAGATGGTAAGCACCCATGGCAAGTGCCAGTTTGTGGTTGATATAGAAAAGGGACTGACAGATCAAAGAGTACACATATTGTGCATTTTGAAGTTAGTGGTTTGGTTTACATTGGTAAACTTAACTGGAGGACTAAGAAGGCTGAGTCTGATGAAGTAAGACTCTGCTGATACAATCCTCCTAGAAAAAAAGGGTTGGAGAGAGCAGCCCTCCGTGTGTTATAGAATATCACAGGGTTGACTGTACTACCCGACATTCTACTCCAGTTTTACAGGAAACTGTCTTTGCTGTTTCTTATACAGTAAGTGGATATACCTACTCAGTATTGAATCATGGGTTTTCACTTCTTAAATAGATTTCACTGAACAGAGTAAGATGTTAATGTTGTAGGTATGTACATGGAATACTTAGTTTGTGTTTAAGCAACTTAATAGGGTTTATTTTTTAGGTTCATGGTAGGAATTACAGGAGGGAGGGTCTTTACTCTGGAAGTGATTAAAAGTATCTGGAGGATTAAAGTATTTTGCCTCATAATTTTCATTTTAAGGATTTATTTGTGTATTCTGTTTTAATTAGAGGTATTCTGTTCTTCTGCAGATGCATTATGTTCAAGATAAATTATTCGTGGGTCTTGAACATGCTGTGCCCACTTTTAATGTCAAAGAGAAAGTGGAAGGTCCAGGCTGCACCTATTTGCAGCACATTCAGATTGAAACAGGTGCCAAAGTCTTCCTACGAGGGAAAGGCTCAGGCTGCATTGAGCCAGCATCTGGCCGAGAGGCTTTTGAACCTATGTACATTTACATCAGGTATGGATGGATAGGGCCAAGGACATTTGGATACTTGTCAGCTGATCAGTACAGGCAGAAATGACTCAAGAGGAGCAAGAGAATATGAGCTTAATAAGTAGTAGCATTAGGAACTTAAGTAAATAATAGCAGTAATCACTTTGTAATTAATAAAAACTGAAATAGAGGTGTGATTAGATTTTTTAGTATTTACATCTTTGGGTTTTATAAGAGTCTGTGATCATAAAATGAGCTGCAGTAAGCTGAAAATAACTTTCATTTAAACCTATGACAATATTAATACATTTTAAAATAATTTTAGTGATCTTTAAGTAGGTTTTGTTTATATCAAGAAATAGCATTAGTCAAAGAAGGAGACCATAACATGTGTGGTAATGATATTAGTTATATCTTGAAGGGCTGAAGGACTATTTTTGTGTTTCTGTTTTGTGATATTCAGAAACTTAGATTTGTGCTACATAGACTATACTGCATTTATAAAACAGCATACAAAGTGGAAGCAGAATTCTGTATCTTTTCTTTTTCTTTCCTTCAAATTTATTGGTTCTTACGTCTTTACAGTCATCCCAAACCAGAAGGCCTAGCTGCTGCCAAGAAGCTCTGTGAGAATCTCTTGCAAACAGTAAGTTATATTTATCTGTCTGAAATTCATTTAGAAGATCTACTGCCATCTTGGACTGTGTCTTAGTTATTTTTCTACCTGTATGAGTTTCCTAGGCCTCCCCTATCAGATTCCCACAAACTAGATGACTTAAAATGGCAGACCTTTATTCTCTCACAGGTCAGGAAGCCAGAAGTCCAAAATCAAGGTGTGGGCAAGCTTGGTTCCTTCTGAAGGCTCCAAGGGAGAATCCATTCCATTCCTGTCAACTAGCTTGTTAATAATTGACCTGCAGTCCTTGGCATTCTTTGCCTCGGGTCAGCTTAACTCTGCCTCCATCTTCACCAGGCCTTTCCTGTGTCTCTCATATCTCCTCTCATAAGGAGGAGGAGATTGATTTTACGGTCCACTCTTATCCAGCATGACTGCAACTTAATGATCTCCATCTGTAAAGACATAGTTTCCAAACGATGTCATATTCCAGTGTTTTTGGCAGTCATAAATTTGGTAGGGGGTGGGAATGGTACTTCAAACTACTGCATTATTCCAGCAACTGATCCTCTCTGTAAGGAAGTCAGACTCCCCCAGCCAGGGTCACTGTTGACTTGCATCTCTTCTTCAGGAGCTGTTTCAGTATGACATTCCACTGTATAGTATCATACAGTCTCAGGATTGTCAGTTATTTAAATACCGCTGTTAATCCTGGTCAGGTTGTTTATGATCTGAATTCCAAATTTGATATTAGCTTTAGATGAAGTATGGGTTGAGTTATCATAGTTGAAAACTAGTTATCCTTTGAGCTTCTTTGACTATCCATTCTGTTTATTTTATAATCAAATAACCAGAAGTTAAACCATAGGATTTTTTATAGCACCTAAAGGAAATAAGGTTCAAGGGGTTAAATATGTTCAATCTTGCGTTATTTGGTAATTTAAGGAATTTGGTATCAGGCATCTCAGGATGAAGCTGTTGTTTTCTTTGCTTTTGTAAGGTAACCTGATTTACCAACCCTTGTATCATATAACTTCTTGACCAGCTCCTCATCTTTTTCTTTGTCGCTACTTACTAAGTAGCAACAGAGTTAGACTTAGTAAGATCCTCATGATGAAGAACTGGATGGAAGAGGTAATAAACTTCATTAAACCATGAAGTCCTTGAGAGCAAATTACCCAGTAAATAAAAGAATGAATGGTTTCTCTACAGTTAAACAGAAAACTTAGAAATATCTTAACTGCTTAATTTCTGTGGCTCTGTGAATGATTTTCTACCCTAGAATTGGGTCAATGGGGGGGGGTTAGGATGCTCCCCTCAATTTGCTTCCCTTGTGGCTCAGCTGATAAAGAATCTGCCTGCAATGTGGGAGACCCTGGTTCGATCCCTGGGTTGGGGAAGATCCCCTGGAGAAGGGAAAGGCTACCCACTCCAGTATCCTGGCCTGGAGAATTCCCGTAGTCCATGGGCTCGCAGAGTCAGACATGACAGAGCGACTTTCATTTCTCTTAGGGTGCTCCTGTTGTTCATGTCTCTTGTTCCCAAAACCTGGGTTAGTAATTTATTGGTGTGCCTTATTAAAATTAAGTGTTTGTGTGTGCTCAGTTGTGTCTGACCCTTGGTGATCGCATGGACTGCAGCCCACCAGACTCCTCTGTCCGTGGGATTCTCCCAGCAAGAATACTGGAGTAGGTTACCATTTCCTCCTGCAGGGGATCTTTCTGACCCAGGGAATGTAACCCATGTCTTCTGCTTTGGCAGGCAAATTCTTCACCACTGAGCTACGTGGGAGGCCCTAAAATTTAGATTAAACAGGTCTAATAAATTTGATTGAAACATTGATGGAAATGTTTTGGCTTCTAATTTGCTTTGATCCTAGAATTATATATCCTTATATATACTAAGTGAATTGAGACTGTTCCATATTGATTTGTTTTCCTTTCACTTTTCAGGTTCATGCTGAATACTCTAGATTTGTGAATCAGATTAATACTGCGGTACCTTTACCAGGTGTGTATGTCTTGAAGTGTTTAAAAAATATTTTGGTAGTGATAGTAATAAATAAAGTAAGATATGCGAAGTTAAAGTAGCTGTGCCAGGGCACTAATAATATTCCCTTAAACTTAGGGTAATTTGGAAAGCGATTTGTGCCTCAGTAGTTTTCTTCCCTAGAGATTAAGTTTAATATTCGGCTAAAATGTCTCGTTCTGCTGCAGCTGATTAAACACTTTTTTTCTTCCCCCTCAGGCTATACACAACCCTCTGCTATAAGTAGTGTCCCTCCTCAGCCACCATATTATCCATCCAATGGCTATCAGTCTGGTTACCCTGTTGTTCCCCCTCCTCAGCAGCCAGTCCAGCCTCCTTACGGAGTGCCAAGTATAGTGCCACCAGCTGTCTCTCTGGCACCTGGAGTCTTGCCAGCACTGCCCACTGGAGTTCCACCTGTGCCAACACAATACCCGATAACACAAGTGCAGCCTCCAGCTAGCACTGGACAGGTAGGATGCCAGGATGTGGAATATGAGACTGGTGAATTAGGAAAAATTAGGGCAGGGAGGGGGTGGAAAGCTGGGGGTATTATTCAGAAGCAATTAGAATTTGAGGTGTTTCTTCCTGTGTTCCCACCATTGAACTACCTGAATACTTTGGAATAGTGTGTACATGTGTATATTTATCCTAAAGTTTACATCTTTGTAACTTTTGCCACCAAATACTACTTTAGAGCACTTGTCGAGCTTTTCACAAAGGGCTGGAAGATACATATTTTAGGTTTTGGGGGCCATACAGTTTCTGCCATAACTACTGCACTCTTGCTGTAGCGGAAAAGCCATCACTACACTAGGAAATGGATGAGTGTGACCATGTTCTAATAAAACTTGATTTACAAAAACAGATAGCAGGCCAGATTCATAGTTTACCCTTCCTGGGCTTTGCAGTGTTAAAGTTCTCATGGATTAGGGCTGGCATACCACACTCATCTAAATGATTGGAACTGATTTGCTAATCTTAGAAGAAATATATCATATACAGGTGTTCTAGGCCAAAAGGTATGTGAGCTTCCTAAATGAAAGGATTATAAATGCTGGTATATGTTTCTCAAGCTAGGAAAGAAACTAGAATTTTAGGAAAAGAATAAAGTAGCCAGCTCATTTAGATTATGTACCCTTCTTAGAGGTAGGGGAAAGACTAATGAAAGCATGGTAATGGATTTATGGCAGGTCCTCCTTGGTGGGCCTCTCATAGTGTACCCATGCCAGAGAAAACAGCCTCGAACCATTGCCCAGTCTCTTCACCTGTGGGCTGTGAGCACTGAAAGCGGTTGTACAGTGAAACCAAAAATAGGCTTATGAACTCAATTCTGTTTGTGGTCCCCTAGTCATAATTATTTTACCTTATATTTAGGCAGAGCTCTTGTTCTACAGCTTTGAGCCACATTCTCTTGTAACTGGGAAGCAATATAGCAGAATGGTTAAGAGTATGGGTTTAGAGAGACTGGCAGGGTCCATGATACTTCCCCATTTTTGAGCTGTGTGATCTTGGCAGAGAACTTAATCTATCCAGGTTTTAGTTTTCCTTGTATATAAAATGGCATAGTCATTATATCCCAGAGTTGCAAGGATTAAGTAAGCAGTCAGTAAATATTAGCTGTTATTAATGAAAGTTTTCCTTTTAGAAGTGCTTGTTTTCTCTAATATATCTATCTTTTCCTTTTCGGAACAACCTCTTAAAAGTATTGTACTTGTTCTTGACATAGTTTACCCATGGAAGTGATAGATGAAGTTGAATTTGCCACACAAGCCTTAGCAGCATTTATGATCCAGAAAGAGCTAATTACATTGATTAAAGGGCTTTAAATAAGAGAATGTTCTTGCTTGAGAACTTCTGAACTAAGTAAGTGACTGGAATGTCTATTGTTTGTTCATGATCATGTTTGCTCCTAATGGCAAAGATGTGCAGCAGGTTTTTCCTGAGAGTTCAAAACATTGTAGAGTTTTTCAATTTCATGTTTGCTGCCATGAAGGTAGGAAGACTAGGTGATACTGTTACCAAATTATACTTGAAGGAAACTTAGGACCAGAAGATGAAAGATTTATATGCATCATATTGATCACTAAAGTATATTGTAAACATCCTTTAGTTATTTGTTAGTTGGGCACTCTCACACTTTTTCCTCCTTGGTTTGTTTTGGTCCCAGAGTCCGATGAGTGGGCCTTTTATTCCTGCTGCTCCTGTCAAAACTGCCTTGCCTGCTGGCCCCCAGCCCCCACCCCAGCCCCAGCCCCCACTCCCAAGTCAGCCCCAGGCACAGAAGAGGCGATTCACAGAGGAGCTGCCAGATGAACGAGAATCTGGACTTCTTGGATACCAGGTTAAATAAGATATCCTATCTTACTTTTCTCATCTTATCTTACTGTATTCTCCCTTTAAAGAAAGATAAGTTCACATCTGTGTCAACTGTCCTCCCAATACTAGGATTTCTACATTCTGGAATCCATTTAAATAAGATATTTATCCTTAGGGATTAAGTTAAGCCAAGAGTGATTGATTCCCTTTGAGTGGGTTTTGTCTTTGGGTCAGTGTGATAAGAGAATACAAAGCTCTCCACCTAGAGAGAAGTCGCCTATGACTAGCATCTGGAAGTTCTGTAGAATTCTGCACTTCCTCTTTATACAGCAGACTCTTGAAAGCCTCTTAGAGCTTGTAGTGAAATGAGTAGGGAAGAACTGTTACTGTACCAATATATGGTTTGTATTTAAAACCTCGGCACTGTTCTTTTTCTCCCTGCTAAACAAGAGGGTGGTGTCATTCTCCAATTCCTGCACCCCTGAAAAAACGATAGCCAGAAATGCAGTGATTCTGTGCATGGATGTGATTATAAACTCATTCACTGATGAGTCTTTTTAGATTATTAAAATACATAGTTTTTGTACAGTCTTGTTTTACCCAGAAAAGTACTTTGCCAGAATCCTCTGAAGCATTCTTTGAACCAAACATTCTTTGGAGCATTTTTGTAGTTTATAACTAGATTTATACAAACCAGTTAAGTCATAGATAATTGAAAACATAAAGACAGCATAATGAAGCACAAAATCTCTGGCCAAGTCCTACAGAGAAAAGTAATAGTCTGTGCTCTGAGTATAGTTAACTCCAAATCCCAGAGAGCTATGTAGTGCAGCTTTCTGCAGTTTATCAGAAAGATGAGGCACTTGACAGTTACATTAAGGAGCTAAAGTCAATACAGCAGTTGTAGATTTGCTAATGCCACTGTATTTTTCTGCTCATAGCATGGACCCATTCATATGACTAATTTAGGTACAGGCTTCTCCAGTCAGAATGAGATTGAAGGTGCAGGATCGAAGCCGGCAAGTTCCTCAGGCAAAGAGCGAGAGAGGGACAGGTAAGTTAGTTGGAACATAATTATATGGATATGTTCAGATGTCTTAATGTGAACAATGAGTGTTGCTATGAGCACCCATGTTAAACAAATGAAATCATTTGGATCAAATATTCTGTTCGTTGTAATGGATGCAGTAATGGAAAATACGATGATATCCCTTACACAGTCTTAGAATCACTTACACTCAGCCTTGAATAGTTCAGTACTTGATTATTCAGGTATCTTCCTTTCCTTTTTTTTGTCTGTGTCTTAGCCATTTTCCTAGGATAGAAAGTAAGAGAAGTATTACACAATGAAACCATTTTTGCTATGTAGAATCATAGAATATCATGGATGGAGGTACTTGAATGAGAGTCCAGCCTGCCACCCAGGGCTTGGATTCTCTCCTATGTTATGTCAGCCTTCACAAGACAGAGCTGGTTTTCATCACAACAGTTCATTCTTTCATATTCATTCATTCTGTTTTTTTTTTTTTCATAAGAATATCATACTTTAATTCTTGATGCATCATTTCATATAAACTGCCTAGAAATATGTAGGCAGTTTATAAAAATTTGCCTACTGTGATTCGCAAATCCCATTAGTGGATATACCAGGTTTTACAGTAGTTGAAAGTATACAAAGGCATATTCAAACAGGACAGTTGGGACAATTTTTTTTTCTTTTATTTTGAAGTATAGTTTATAATGTTGCATTAATTTTAAGTGTACAACAAAGTGCTTCACTTGCTGTACATACATATCTTTTTTTTTTTTCCAGATTCTTTTCCCTTTGAAATTATTCCATAATGTTAAATATAGTTCCCTATTACAACTTTAATTTATGTTTATTTACTCATTCTATCTTTATAATCTTACAACTTTTGTTTTTGGCCACACTGCATGGCTTGTGAGATCTTAGTTCCCTGACCAGGGGTTGAACCCAGGGCACTGCAGTGAAAGTGTTGGATCCTAGCCACTGGACTGCCAGGAAATTTCCTAATCTTACAACTTGATAATAGCTTGAAGAATAGGGTGTCAGGTAGAAAGGGTTAAAATTAAATTAATGGTTAAAATGAACTTTTATTTGCAGATTGTATTGTTATTCAACTTCTTATCTACTGGAAAGGTTGAATGTGTCTGAAAAATTATTTTTAACTTTTAACAGGCAGTTGATGCCTCCACCAGCCTTTCCAGTGACTGGAATAAAAACAGAGTCTGACGAAAGGAATGGGTCTGGGACTTTAACAGGGAGTCATGGTGAGTAAGGTGTAGCTGGGGGAGCAAGGGAATGGCTAAGACTGGTTTTAAGCTATTAGTTTTCTAATCTGATATTCATTCAGGTTGACTTATTCAGGTGTTTAATCCAACCTCTATAATCTGTTGGCTAATGAGAATACTTTTTTTTGTTTGTTTATAAGGACATCATATAGTTACACAGCCTTTTATTTTCAACCGACGTGTGTCTAGAAAAGAGTCAGTCGACTTACATTTTATACATAGCATCAGTGACATTTAGGAAAAAGTAATGATTGGTAGGTCATTTCAAAATTTTGTTGCCTTTGTTGTTTGACTACTTGGAGGTCTGATGCAGACTAAAAAGATTTTTGTGTTGGGAGCTGAGCTACCTCTCACCTTATATCTCTTATTTATTGGTTGGGAATGTCAACCAGTGTCTTTTTTAAAAATGTTGCTTCTTAGTATCTCAGAACTCTTAATTTGGAGAGGTCCATAAATGGGATTAGTTTTTTGTTCTTTGCCTATAGTCATAAAAATGAACAGAAGAAAATATTTTTTTCTTTTCTTCTTTTAACTTTTTAAAGGTGAAATATTAGACTCCAGAGACTTACTTGCTAACTTTCCTTTTTTTTTTTTCCTTTTTTTTTTTGTGTGTGTGTGTTTCTTTTTTCTTTCTCTGTTTTCTTACATGGTTCTGGTGGATTCACATTTGCTGATGCTGGTGCTGTTTTTCGTGTGATCTTCAACGTTTTTGGGTGACCATTGACCCTGTGACCTCAAAATGGTGTCCAACTAACCACAATTAACATCTTTTTTTTAATTAACGAATTTATGGTATTATCTTTTTTTTTTTTCTTCTTGGTGGGGAATGGGGTTGGGGTTATTTTTCTTTCTTCTAGATTATCCAGTCAAGAAAATGAAAACTACAGAGAAGGGGTTTGGCTTGGTGGCTTACGCTGCAGATTCATCTGACGAAGAGGAGGAACACGGAGGTCATAAAAATGCAAGTAGTTTTCCACAGGGCTGGAGTTTGGGATATCAGTATCCTTCATCACAACCACGAGCTAAACAACAGATGCCATTCTGGATGGCTCCATAGGCAACAGTGGAGCAGAGATTTGAGCCTTGGTGACTCTCTAGCAATAATGCATGCGTTTGATTTAATAAGACTCTGGGGCCTGTACGGGGAACCATCTTGGACTTTTGCAGAAGTCAGTGATGGGGGGGAAAAAAGTCAGTGATGAGTGTGCCCTTTCTTAAAGGGTTTCCATTCTTTTTTAAAGAAAATCCTTATTTCTGCAGTGACATAGCATCTGTTAAAATTTACTTAGAATTACAAATTTGTCTCAAGCTTTTTACCAGTTGATGAAATGTGCTTGTTCAACAGGGTCATTTCAGTATACCCTTGACCTGGTCCAGTCTTTTCCAAATGAATAGCCCCTATTCTGACATAAAGCAAGTTTTATTTGTATTTTACTACTGTTTGATCAATTTTGATAAAAACTGGTTCCAGACAAAGCCTTACTATTTATTAGTGGGGAAATGATTTTAAGACCATCCTTTCCTTTCAGCACTTAAATCTAAAAACCTCCTCATCCCTATTTCATTTTTTTGGATTCTTTGTT
Source organism: Odocoileus virginianus (assembly GCF_023699985.2). NCBI lineage: Eukaryota > Metazoa > Chordata > Mammalia > Artiodactyla > Cervidae > Odocoileus > Odocoileus virginianus. Next base: position 12,466,904 of record NC_069678.1, on the reverse strand, counting down.
TTGGAAAATGCAGTTTTACTAATGCAGAACTGTTGGATATAGCTGAATCCTGGGATATTGAAGGATTTTTTCCATTGGGATTATCCAAAGCTGGTACCTTTCAGGCACTCTTGTCTCAGATAGCCATTGCTGTTTTTACTGCCCGTCTAAGCTCCTTGTCTTCAACTGGGTCTGAGAAAATTACTTGATCAAAAGCTGGTCAGAACTCATCACAGAAATGATATCCAATGGTCTGTCTCTCTGAGAACTGGTTGCAGCTAAAAATAGAGAGATTTGACTGCTTGGAATAGAATGGTGGACTTAGTGACTGAAATTGCAACTTGTCCTCTTTCTTGGCATTACAGGTTTTGCCAAAAGAACTTTTTTGTATCAAATATTGATGTGTGAAAGTGAAGGAGCTAGTCTGCTGAACCAGGAGTAGTTTGAGATACTGAACTGTCATTTTTGCACATTTGAATACTTTGCAGACTGGCTTTGTATAAACGTATCCTCTGGTTTCCTATATGTTGTAAATATTTAGATCATAATTTCATTATAAATAAATGTATAAATATTCTGCTTGTGGTTTCTTTGTTTTTTATTCCACAACCCATCCATATGTGAAAATTCATAACCTTTTTTACTCGTGTGTTTTAGTCGCTCAGTGGTGTCTGACTTTGCAACCCTGTGGGCTGTAGCCTGCCAGGTTCCTATATCCATGGAATTCTCCGGGCAAGAATACTGGAGTGGGTAGCCATTCCCTTCTCCAGGGGATCTTCTTGACCCAGGGATTGAACCTGGGTCTCCCTCATTGTAGGCAGATTCTTTACCATCTGAGCCACGAGGGAAGCCCCAACATAATATTATAGCTCCATCAGAAAAATACCTACATAGACCCAGAAGTTTGCATGTAGTTCCAAAAGTTTTACGACTGTAAAAGTAAACCCTTAAAAATTCAAATGAAAATAGAGGCTTTTTATGATGGGTATTTTCCACTTTCATATTGTTGTCCCCCTTTATTGAACATGGTTAAAGATACTGAGTGAAGGAAGCATTTTTAAAGGAAATACAAATTATTCTTGGGAAAATCTGCTTCAAAAAGAAGGAAGGGTGCAAAAGTTGAAACAGAAAAATTTCCCAGTGTAATTGTTTTTGCTACCTACAGGTGAATATAGTTGATAATTCCTTAATCTGTGCTGTGTTTAAGGCCACCTGAAAACTCTTGAATTATCATTTCCTGTGGGAAGGCATATTCGTTAAAATTTTTTAAAAATTCTAAATATTTCACTTAATATTGCTTAAAATATGTGCAGAAATCTGATTAATCTAACTAGTTGACTTTGAGACCTGATTGTCTCAAGTCATTTAAGAGCCCAAATCATCGCTCTTGTTCATTTGGGGGAATTTTTCTTTTTCTGCTCTTAAGCCTTAAACTTGATCTTGGTCCTGTTTTGGGGAGGATTTGGTGGGTGCCCGTTTCCTTTGTTTACCCATTATATTTGGCCAATTTTTTGTATATCATATACAGTACTGGGTAAGTTGTTAATTGATTTAACGCCTTTGTGGGCATTTCCTAAGTTTGGTACTCTGCCTCCCGAGGGCCCGAGAGGCGCGGAACTAGGTTTGAGGACCTGGAGGGAAGATGGCCCTCCCCGGAGGGGGTGTGGCCAGCTGCGGGCGTCACGGGGCCGCCCCGCCCCTCCGGTCGGGACTCGGGCGCTGCTGGCGCCATCTTTCCCGGCTGCGGGAGGGGGTCACAGGTCAGTGTCGGGTCCTCGGCGCGAGTGAGGAGGACGAAGTAGGTGATCAGACCGGCAGAGGCCTTCCAGTTCCGACCGGTAAGAGCAGCAGGAGAAGGCTGGCCCCTGAAACGGAAGGGTGGAGGGCCTGAAGGCGGGCCGGAGATGCAGCTGGGGGAGGGGGCGGAACCTCCGGGTACCGCTGGCGTGAGAGGACCCTTGCGGCCTAAGGGGAGGTGTTCCTTTGGTCCTCAAACCTCAACTTTCTTACTGGGCTTCTTCCTGCTGTATCCCAGTTTGAAAAATTCAAGATTTCTTCGTCTCTAGTCTTTCTGGAAAATGTAATAATTCGGAAAACCTGTGATAAGTCATAGGACTGAGCTGTCCGGGAGGGAAGGTGATGGTGAAGGATTTCTTTTACGGCCGCCAGAAAGGGAGCGTATGGGAAGGCAGGGCACTGACTAGGACTCCTGTCACAAGTGCCTCCATCCTGGATTAAATATTTTCTTCTTTTATTCTAGGTGCCTTTTCCTCGGGGCAGCCCGGGATTCTCCAAGAGGACAATGGATTCTGGGACTCGCCCAGTTGGTAGCTGTAGCAGCCCTGCCGGGCTGTCTCGGGAATATAAACTAGTGATGCTGGGTGCTGGTGGTGTAGGGAAAAGTGGTAGGTGACGTTTTTCTTACATCTTACAAGAAGTAAGAATGAAAAATGCTTAGAACAAATGCCTTCCACCCAAATCAACTGGGAGACTGACTAGCATATAGTGTTGATACTTAACAGTTCTTTCCATGGGTCATGTTTCTGTGGATTTTACCTTTCATTTCTTGTTTTAAAGCCATGACCATGCAGTTCATTAGCCACCGATTTCCAGAAGATCATGATCCTACCATTGGTAAGTCAGAGTATCACTTGTTTTACAAACAAACCCCATAAAAGTTTCTTTGTGTCAGTTTTTGAAACAGTTTTAAACCATTTATATTTTGATCCTTTTTTGGTGCCTGAACAGACTTATTTAATAAGCGTATCATAGTGATTGCTAAGCAAATGAATATTTTCTTTTTTCCTAGCTTGTCTTTATGTACATCAGCCATCTTAGTCTGTCTTTTATTGAACATTAATGGGACACTTTGTTATATTTTTATGGTTGGTATACCATATTGCCAGGTTAAAAGAAAAATTTAAGGGCCACTTAACAGAAGCCTTTTGCTGTCATTTTTCTAAGGGTCTGATTTAAGACTGACTCTAACTATGAGTCAGCTGGTTTGAACTTCCACAAAAGGAAGCAGAAAAACAAGTAGAGCCAGCCTGCTGAACTCTTTACAACCCAGACATCCAGAGCCTGGACTGACTTGTTCCACGAGAAGCCTTTCGTTTACTTCCTTATACCTCAAGTTCATTACATAGCAAGGTCTCTCTTCATGTCTTTCACAGTCCTTAATGGTCAGTTATTAGTAAAACAGAGTAAAAAGTAATTTTTTAAAAATTGCTATTCTCTGTAAACACTAAGCATGTTACTGTTATTCCTGAACCATAAGGAGACAGGTTTGATTTTTAGGAGTTATATCCTAGGATTATAGAAAACTTGTGATGGGAATGGGGAGGCACAGAAGGCCGGCTGTATTAGTTATGTTTTGAGGAGGTGACACTGTTTTGGTCTTGGGTCTCGGGAGAATTTCCATTGGGTCAAGCCAATGAGTGTTCTGTGCTAACCCATCTTTGGATATGGTCATTTTATATAGTAGATGCTTTTGTGGCTTGGGGAAAATAGAAACAGTTCTTATTTTTTCATGTACTATATTAAATTTAGAACATTGTTCATGAATTCACACTGTGGTGGGAATTCTAGGAACAAAATTAATTTAGGGCTTAGGATAAGTTACTTAGAACTTAGAAATGGCTTTACCTGGGACGTTCCTGACAGTGCAGTCCAGTGGTTAAGACTGTGTTTCCATTCGAGGGGGCACAAGTTCCAACTCTGGTCAGGGAACTAAGATCCTGCAAGCAGCATGGTGGACCTCCCCCTCCCCCCAGCCCCCACCCCCCGCAAAAAAAAAAACCAACAACTAAAAACTTATCCCCTGACAAAGTTCCCCTCCCCCCCTACTCAGCTGCTCTTCTGACAACATTATCTGATTCAATAACATGCTTTTACCTATTGAGTTATGTGCCAAGCACTGTGTTAGGCCCTGGGGTTACAGTCGTGAGCAAAAAGATATGGGTGTCTGCTCTCATTCGTGCTTCCCTGGTGCCTCAGAGGGTAAAGCCTCTGCCCACAATGTGGGAGACCTGCGTTCAATCCCTGCGTCCGGAAGATCCCTGGAGAAGGAAATGGCAACCCTCTCCAGTACTCTTGCCTGGAAAATCCCATGGATGGAGAAGCCTCTCATTTAGTTTCTAATTTAGTGCAAGTTTGTTGCAAATTTTGACTGCTAAATCTAAGAAGAAAATATATATATTGTAACATGCACATATAAGTATACATTTGCACATATGTATATGTAATTAAAATACCATGAAACTCTGTTTACCTCACTACGTATGTTACACTTTTTTGTAACATACATAGTATGTTTTTGTATTTCCTCTTTTCATTTTAGATTTCTCCTTGTTTATTTTAACGCTGGTCCTAACCCATTAAATTCATCCACAGCTCACAAATACTGATGGATACATGACCTGTAGTTTGAAAATCATTGGTTTAGTAGGCCCTTCATCTTTGAGGAAGAGTCAGAAGCAGGGATTCAAGAAAAACTGTTTGAAGGAAGTACATCAGGGTGTAAGGAGCAAATGTTTGAATATTGGAAATAGTGAGGCTTTTCTTTTTTACTTTTCTGTATTTTCCAAGATTACCATAATAATGCACAAAAAGAAATGGCTCTCATAAAGGAGAAATTTTGACTATATCAATTCTCTAGGAGACTCTGATTTTTCTTTTTCCTGTATTAAAAATGAGGAGGAACTATAAAGAAAACTTGTGAGTCAAGTCAAGCTGCCCTTGGTTTTGATTCTGGTTAAATCATTAATGAACTTTGTAACATTTAGTTTTTTTTTTTTAATCTGTAAAGTGGAGTTAATACCACCTCACTGAATTATTTTCACTATTGAATGAGTTTATATATAAATCACTTAATATAATGCTTAGTGTTTAATATATTTAATAAATGGTAAAATTACTTTTATGGCCTGACATTTTTCAAAAAGAAAATCTCTGAGCTCTTTTTTAGGTTAGAATTGTAGGTGAAGTCTTAGAAGTTTAAGCTATGAATAAACTTATGTCATGGCTTATGTGGAAGAAAAAAATTAGTTGAAGACCCAATTTACATATCTGAATGGATTTAGGGGCTTCCTTTGAACATCTGGGCATTTAAAGAAACTTGTGTGTAATCTCCTTCTCCATAAGATGAATTTCAAAATAAGGTTGCACATTCCTGCGTTTATGAGTTGATGGTACTGCCTCTCTTCCTTCCTGTAGAAGATGCTTATAAAATCCGGATCCGTATTGATGATGAGCCTGCCAATCTGGACATTTTGGATACGGCTGGACAGGTATTAAATCTCAAAATGCTATGAGTAAAGGCCTTTTCATGCTAGTAGAGGAGAGGGAAAGACTTATGCAGAGAAGATCACTGGTTCATTTCTTTTAATTTTTCATGCACTCTGACTCAGGACAGCAGGTAACAAACATCTCTCTTTGATCTGAACTAAATAGCTAAAGTATGTATAGTTTTGGGTTGTTACTAGTACACTAATGACCCTTGTTTTCCCTCCAGGCAGAGTTTACAGCCATGCGGGATCAGTATATGAGGGCAGGAGAAGGGTTTATCATCTGTTACTCCATTACCGATCGTCGAAGTTTCCATGAAGTTCGGGAGTTTAAACAGCTTATTTATCGAGTTCGACGTACTGATGATACTCCTGTGGTTCTTGTGGGAAACAAGTCTGACCTAAAGCAGCTAAGACAGGTGAGGATAGACTAGAAAATGCTATATGTAATCTTGTGAGATTAGTCATTTGTGTTTTCTTGGTTTATAAATTTCTGTGCCTTAAAATGAAAATTTAAAATTAGCTTCTCCCTAGCCTGGAAAACGTCCCTATATCTTGCTAGTATTTTGGGTAAAATCTGGATTGTAGGAATCAATTTACAGGACAAAATCCACAGGTGACAAATCAGATGACAAGTAGGATACACTTTAAGTGAGGCATCATGGACTTCCCCGATGGCTCAGCCAGTAAAGAACCCACCTGCAATGCAGGAGACACAGGAGACGTGAGTTCGATCCCTGGGTTGGGGAGATCTCCTGGAGGAGGACATGGCTACCCACTCGAGTGTTCTTGCCTGGACAATTGCATGGACAGAGGAGCCTAGCAGGCTATAGCCCAAAGGGTCGAAAAGAGTCAGACACAGTGAGCACAAGCACAGATGGAGGTATCATGGGATTTTCATTTCCTAAAACCTCAGAAATAAGTCTGTTTATGTTGCAAAAAGAGAAACTTAGACTTCAAGGTATACTTCCTGATGGTGAGGATTATGAGCCCAGTAGAGGGAGAATAAGAGAAATTGTAGAGGATTTTAGAATGAGTGATACCCTTCAAATTAGCAGCAGTGTTTAAAATTTTGCTTTTTGGTATAGAGATGAAGGTGTAGTGAAAGGGGCATATTTATCACCATTAGTGAAGGCAATGAATGAATGGTACAGAATTTTTAGAACTAATTGGATAGTAGTTAAGTTCATGATGTTTCTTGGTTGCTTCCTCTTCAGAATAATCTATTTGGGGATTTATATATAAAATATTTGTTGCTAGGCTATTTATGGCAGCAAAAAATTAGAAAAAGGCTAACTGTCCAAAAGTAGGAGAAATTTTGTTATATTCATAATTTGATATGTCAATTTCAGGTTCTTACAGTTTTCAGTATTGTAACTTAATTATAACATCTCTCTGCCTTGTGATTTACTTTCTTGAAATGTATGAGGAAATTAAGATTGTATATTTGACATCTATAAATATTCGCTGTTCCAAAAAGTTACCTTTAAATAGACTAGAAATAGAATCACATAATTTGAAGATGGAAGGAGTCTTAGAAGTGAAATAATCCCGCCTCTCAACAATACAAATATCACTCTGCATGGACATCACCAGAGTTGGAGAGGTCTCTCCCTGCTACCCTCATTTTGGGGTGGCAGTTGTAATTATTTTCTACTGTTGTTGTTCAGTTGCTGAGTTTTGTCTGACACTGCGACCCTGTGAACGACAGCACACCAGGCTTCCCAGTCCTTCAGTATCTCCCAGTTTGCTCAAAGTCATCAAACCACCGAGTTTCAGTGATGTCATCCAACCATCTCATCCTCTGTCTTCAATCCTGCCCTCAGTCTTTCCCAGCATCAGGGTCTTTTCCTGTGAATATACAGGGTTGATTTCCTTTAGGTTTGACTGGTTTGATTTCCTTGCTATCTAAGGGACTCTCAAGAGTTATCTCCAGCACCACAGTTGGAAAGTATCAATTCTCCAGCTCCCAGCCTTCTTTATGGTCCAACTCTCACATCCATACATGACTGCTAGAAAAACCATAGCTTTGACTATATAGACTTTTATTGGCAAAGAGATGTCTTTGCTTTTTAATATGCTGTCTAGCCTTGTCATAACTTTCCTTCCGAGGAGCAGGCATCTTTCAGTTTCATGACTAAAGTCACTGCTGTGAATTTGGAACCCAAGAAATAAAATCTGTCATTGTTTCCACTTTTTCCCCATCTGTTTGCCATGAAGTGATGGAACCAAATGCCATGATCTTAGTTTTTTGAATGTTGAGTTTTAAGCCAGCTTTTTCTCTCTCCTCTTTGACTTTCATCAAGAGGCTCTTTAGTTCCTCTTCACTTTCTGCCATTAGAGTGGTATCATTTGCATATCTGAGGTTGTTGATATTTTTTCCCGGCAATTTTGATTCCAGCTTGTGCTTCATCCAGTTTGGCATTTTGCTGATGTACTCCACATATAAGTTAAATAAATAGGGTGACAGTATACAGCCTTGTCATACTTCTTTCCCAATTTTGAACCAGTCCATTGTTCCAGGTAAGGTCCTAACTGTTGCTTCTTGATCTGCATACAGGTTTCTCAGGAGATAGGTAAGGTGGTTTGGTATTCCTGTCTCTTTAAGAATTTTCAAAAAAGAATTTTCCACAGTTTGTTGTGATCCACAGAGAGTCAAAAAGGCTTTAGTGTGGTCAATGAAGCAGAAGTAGATGTTTTTCTGGGACTCACTTGCTTTTTTTATGATTCAACAGATGTTGGCAATTTGATCTCTGGTTCCTCTACCTTTTCTCAATCCAGCTTATACATCTGGAAGTTCTTGGTTCATGTACTGCTGAAGCCTAGCTTGAAGGATTTTAAGCATGACCTTGTTAGCATGTGAAATGTGCACAGCTGTACGGTAGTTTGAACATTCTTTGTCACTTCCTTTCTTTGGGATTGGAATGAAAACTGACCTTTTCCAGCCCAGTGGCCACTGCTGAGTTTTCCAGATTTGTTGACATAGTGCAGCACTTTAACAATATTGTCTTTTAGGATTTTAAATAGCTCAGCTAAAATTCCACTATACGATTACCACTATAAGTGTTCTCTTGTTTACATTTTTAAAGGTCACCAAGGAAGAAGGATTGGCTTTGGCCCGAGAATTCAGCTGCCCCTTTTTTGAGACATCTGCTGCGTACCGCTACTACATCGATGATGTATTCCATGCCCTTGTCCGGGAGATTCGTAGGAAAGAAAAGGAGGCAGTGCTGGCCATGGAGAAAAAATCTAAGCCCAAAAATAGTGTATGGAAGAGGCTAAAATCACCATTCCGGAAGAAGAAAGATTCAGTAACTTGAAGGAAAGATGTGAAACGTTTATCTGTGAACTGCAGTGCTTAATCAGAGCAGTCCAGTAACCTGCATTAGTGAGCATGGTGCTTGTTCTTTCTCCTGTTATGACCGTTATTTTAAAAGTAACTGATGAAGGGGACATGCCCACTAGGAGATTTCAATGATGTGGTATTTAAAGTATTGTGTCTTAGCTAATTCTGATTTTATTAACCCAGTGGAGCACTGTCTACTGTTTAATTTGCCACATTAGAATTTGATCTGCCAATGTTTTGGATTCTGTTGCTGACATAATTAATGTAACTTTTTTATGCCTAGGGGAATATGTATACCATATGTGTTTGGCTAAGCTCACAAGAGGAATTTTTTGCCATACACTATTCTGCACTCTGTCGCAGTCGCAACTGCATTTTCCTAGGAAGGACTTCAGGGAAGGACTTCTGTCTTTTCTATTCATGCTGTGCTTCCTGGAGACAGAACAAAAATCATATTGGGAAATCAGTTCTACAGAGATCAGTGCTAAAGTTCAGCCGATAGCTATGGAACTGACTCCTGTTGCAGATAGTGATGAGAATGGGGAAATCAGGCTGTATGTTTTTGCAGGAACTTGGCTAGAAAAAGGTAGGATCAGAACAGTGCTCCCCAGAGGAGCCTGTCTTTTCTAAGAAGTACACACATTTGACCCAAATTCACTGGGATGAATGAGAACAAACAAATAAGTAAAATGTAATGAAGCTTTCTTTCTCCTACAAGGTTATTTTACTCTTCCTTTCAGGGTTTTATCTTTCTTTACCTTCAAAGGTAAACACGTTGGAAACCATTACTAGATTACTAAACTCTTGTTTAAATATTTGGTTGGGATAGCCATTGCCTTGTATAGGTTTATTTTTTTCCCCAGAGATGCACTCACCAATACACTTATATTAATTGCTTCCTAGTGCTTGCCCCTCACTTCTTCATGCTCTCTAGAAGAGCTAAGCCTGGCAGAATGTTTTATAGGCCCTTCGTCAGACTGACTGCATTTTTCCATACAGAAGAGACTAATCAGGAGTTAGTAAAATTGTGTATGTGCCTCCTTGACATAGACAATCACTAGACTCAGTGTTCTAAGAAAGCCTGTGGCATTTCTGTTTAATGAGCCAGCCTTGAAGCTTTAAAATTCCCATGTGTTGAGTTTCTCATTGAAGATTTCTTTACAAGGACCTTGCTAAGTTCACCTCAGGGTTTTGTCTGAGCCTTGACAAAGCTTAGCCTAAGAGAATACCACTTTGATCACTGCATAGTGGAAAAACTATTCTGTCTTCTTGGGAAGAATCAGCTTTAAATATTGGTGGTGAACTCGTTCTTTTAGATCCAGGATTATTGTGATACCTGAACTTGTTATGCATGGAGATTAAGTACAAAAGTGCTAGGAATAATGTAGCATATGTTGAACATTAAATGTCACTGAAGCAATGTTTGTGACCACTTTAAAAACATGACTTTGTGTAGCACCTTTTAAAAAGCACACAGCTTAACATACTGTTTTCCATTTTTATTACCAACAGAAGGATGGGATTTTTCCTTCCAATCAGTGGGATATGTTCTAGGTTTAAGGAAAAGTGATGATTGTAACTTTTTTAGCTGAGTAGTGGTCCCTTTTGAAACTCCTGAAGGTGTTTTTGCTACCAAATAAATCATGTTTTATGGTACTCAAGCCATCCAAAAGTGAAAGATACAGAATTTGAATTTATGCAGGACAAATATCTTAAGGAATCATAGCACTTTGGAGAACCATGACAGAAGATAAGTACAGTGCAATTCTATAAATAGTGTTTCACATTTAAACTAGCTTAGAGCCTATTAGGTTTAATGCCTTAGCTTCTCATTACTAATGACCTAGGAAATTGTTATTAGCATCAAGCAAGAAGTTCAGGATAGTCAAGGCAGCAGAGAATATTGCCAGAAAAAAAAATCTTTAAGACAGGAGGGAATTTCTATTATATATAAGAAAAATAACAAATGAGTTTTTTTTAAGACTATCAGTGTCATATATTTGATCATTGAATTAATTAGCCCATCAATTAGTATTGAGAATTCTGTTCATGGTGCTAAGTAGTTAGAGGGGTGTAATGTGTAGGTCATAGTTCTAAGTGATTGTATAGTGTAAATAATTTATAAGCTCTAAATAGTCAGCTTTATCTAATTTGAGGGCATTAAAATCAGTTACTGCCTGGAACTTTGAAGAGAGAAAACTTCAGGGACAGATAAGTTGAAAAGCACTGGAACTGTTTATGTCCATACCAGGTTGGTGAATTACAAAATTTGGAAACTGGTGTCTAAAATTAACTGTTTAGAATTCAAAAGGGGACATAATGTTTTACCTTTGTGATCTATTAGCAAGAATTAGTCTACTGTAATGTTTGGGGAGCAAAGGGAAGAAAAATTTTTTACTTATGCACTTGTTTTTGAAGACAGTTTGTATGACACAATACAAAACTTTTAAACAACTTATTGGGCCTTTCCTTTATTTACCTGTGTGTGGGTAGAAATGTTTGGAATCACTATACAGAGATCATTTTAAGAGAAAAATACTGTGAGATTTTATATTCTGGAAAATACTGATTGAAAAAAGTGTTGAGTGCCTACCATGTACAGAACAGCTGTGTCAAGTGCTCAGGAGTATGCCATGGAACGCCCCCTCATCTAAAGAGATTACCTCGGTGCTCAAAAGGTTGAGGGGCGAGGAGGGAGGTGGAGGTGCTGTGTCCAGCGGCCTAAGAGGCTCCCCCTTGTTTCAGTGAGCTGAGGTCTCAGTTCCAGGCACCTCCTGGCTGATTCCTGACCTCAAACACTGTCCCCGTCCTGGAGCCAGTAGACCCATGACACTTGGTCTTTGACCACACCATTGGAGGACATGGGTTGCAGAGTGAACTGCTGCCTCCAGGTGCCTGAGGGACCCTCTGAGACCCCAGCATCTCTGGGAAGAGGCAGAGGGATGAGGCAAAATTCTGTTTAAAAAAGAGCTTACCCCTTCAGTGAGAAGACAGAAAAAAAACATGTTTAAAGTAGTACTGCATTTGCCACTTGAAGGGTTTATTCAAGTTGTTTCAAGTATATAAACTAAATGTGAGAGAATGAGGAATAATCTTTTATGTGAAGGTCATTGCTTTTATCTCCACTACTCTAAGTAGGCATCAGTGTTGGTAGGTAGAGAGGACTTAATTTAGACATTGAAAAAGTGAAAGTGTTAGTTGCTCAATTGTGTCCAACTTTGTGACCTCATGGACTGTAGCTCACCAGGCTCCTCTGTCCTTGGATTTTCCAGGGAAGAATACTGGAGTGGGTAGCCATCCCCTTCTCCAGGGGATTTTCCTGACCCAGGAATCAAACCTGGGTCTCCCGCGTTGCAGGCAGATTGTTTACTGTCTGAGCCACCAGGGAAGCCCAGTTGAGACATTAAAGAAGTATATTTTGTGTCCTCATTATTGAACACTTAGTGAGTAGGCCAGTATATCAGTGTCCACTAATAAAATGGGTAATGGAAGAGGAGCATTCCATGTTCTAATGTAACCGCTTAGGATAGGCAGTGGAATTACAGTCAAAAGTATTTATGGATACTTATATGCCTCAGATACGCAGATGACACCACCCTTATGGCAGAAAGTGAAGAGGAACTAAAAAGCCTCTTGATGAACGTGAGAGAGTAGAGTGAACAAGTTGGCTTAAAGCTCAACATTCAGAAAACTAAGATCATGGCATCTTGTCCCATCACTTCATGGGAAATGGATGGGGAAACAGTGGAAACAGCGTTAGACTTTATTTTTTTGGGCTCCAAAATCACTGCAGATAGTGATTGCAGCCATTAAATTAAAAGACACTTGTTCCTTGGAAGGAAAGTTGTGACCAACCTAGATAGCATATTAAAAAGCAGAGACATTACTTTGCCAACAAAGGTCCGTCTAGTCAAGGCTATGGTTTTTCCAGTAGTCATGTATGGATGTGAGAGTTGGACTGTGAAGAAAGCTGAGCACCAAAGAATTGATGTTTTTGAACTGTGGTGTTGGAGAAGACTCTTGAGAGTCCCTTGGACTGCAAGGAGATCCACCCAGTCCATCCTAAAGGAAAGCAGTCCTGGGTGTTCGTTGGAGGGACTGATGTTGAAACTGAAACTCCAGTACTTTGGCCACCTGATGCGAAGAGTTGACTCATTGGAAAAGACCCTGATGCTGGGAGGGATTGGGGGCAGGAAGAGAAGGGGCCGACAGAGGATGAGATGGCTGGTTGGCATCACCGACTCGATGGACATGAGTTTGGGTAAACTCCGGGAGTTGGTGATGGACAGGGAGGCCTGGTGTGCTCTGATTGATGGAGTCACAAAGAGTCGGACAGGACTGAGCAACTGAACTGAACTGATATGAACTAAGCACTGTTTGCTTAAAGGTGTGAGGGATTCTGGTGCAGTCAGAGGACTAAAAAGCCCCCAGTTCTACAAAACAACTAGACATCAATCCTTAATAGATTACATGCTTCAAAGTGGGAGTGTTAACAAGTATTCAAAGAAGGAAGGATTTACAATGGCCTGACAGATCAGTGGAGCTGACTCTTTAAGAGGGGTCTTCCCTGGTGGTCGAGTGGTTAAGAATCTGCCCCCTGATGCAGGGTAACCCGGTTTGATCCCCGCTCGGGGAACTAAGATCCCACATGCCATGGGGCAACTAAGACTGTGCCACAATCTAAGAAGCCCACATTCCACAGCAAAGATGCAAGAATGGGATTTCCCTGGTGGTCCAGTGGTTAGGAATTTGCCTGCCAATATGGGGGCCATGGGTTCCATCCTTGCTCTGGGAAGTTTCAACACGCTGCGGGCAACTAAACCCGTGTGCCACAACTATTGACCTGGTGGGCCCTAGAGCCCGTGCTCCACAATAAGAAGCCACTGCAATGAGTAGCCCCTGCTCACTGCAACTAGAGAAAACCTGTGAGCTTCAAAGAAGACCTAGCATGGCCAAATTTTAAAAAAGTAAATGGGAAGGACTTCCCTGGTGCTCCAGTGGCTAAAATACATGAGACTGCTGTTCAGGGAACTAGATCTCACATGCTGCAACTAAAGATCCTGCATCCCACAACAAATACTGAAGATCCTGCATGCCTCAGCTAAGACCCAGTGCTGCCAAATTAAAAAAGTGAATGGAAGAGGAGACAAATTGAGGAGAGACTGCACTTTTACCAGAATAGAATAATAAGGAGATAACATCAGAGGTGTAATTTCTGAAATTCCTCATTCTTGGTATTTATTACTCATTTAAGAAGAAATTGCTTCTACGAGTTTAGTGTGCCATTGATAAATAAATGGCCGTGTTGCACTTTTTCCAAACTCGAGAAAGATGAGATAAATTTGAAGTCTTATTTTTAAAAGTCCTTGTTAACATTGACATTGGCTTTAAAAGATGGCTTAATACTGAAAACGTTGGGAGTTGCAGTAATTCTGGATTTGTTCAGCCTCAGATTAAAATTTATTTTCAAATATTTATTCTCACATTTCATCAGCTGAGCTGGAACTGAAACTCAGACAGTAACATCATACAGGGAAGTAGTTGGAAATCCTAGATTTATGACCAAAGATATCATTAACCCTATCTTCAAAGTATCTCTAAATGTTCTCATTAAATGAATTAATTTTGTCTTTCTCCCAAGTATTGGCCGTCAGTAATTAGGTATAGCGTGAATTAGAATAATTAGCAACTATATTTGTATTTTACTCAGAAGTTTTGAAGCTTTTTTTTAGTGAAAGTTGGAAGGTGAGTCTTGCTATTCTTCACTGTTTTATTGGTTAACTGTTTCAGTGGTGTGCTCTTCACATGTTTGACTAGCCTACACCCATACCCATGAAGAAAGCTTATTGTTGTTTAATTGCTAAGTCCTGCCTAACTCTTTGTGACACCATGAACTGTAGCCCGCCAGGCTCCTCTGTCCATGGGATTTCTCAGGCAAGAATACTGGAGTGGGTTGTCATTTCCTTCTCCAGGGGATCTTCCCAGCCCAGGGATCAAACCCACATCTGCCGCATCTCCTGCATTGGCAGGTGGATTCTTTACCACTGAGCCACCAGGGAAGCCCATGGAGAAAGCTAGAGCTGCCTTAACACTTGTCTCCAGAAAGCACATTCTCCTTTAATGAGGAGTTGAATTGACCTGCCATCTGTTTGGCACCACTGTTGAAAGTGAAGGACCTAGTAAGGCCTGCAGGAACCAGGATGGATTTTAGCTTTTAGGAAAATGTGATCGGAAAGCATAAGGGAATCAACCCATCTATACAGGCTTGCAGACCTATTTTTCTTCACTGTCTAGATAGTCAGGCCTGAGTGTGGCCATCTTCCTTAGGCTAAAGTAAGTTAGTTAACTAACTAGACTCCTAACACAAAGTTTCTGCTCCCAGCGGTTTACATTTGATAGAGAAGACAAAGCAATCCGTAAGAAACATAAAAACAGAATTCCCTGGCAATCCAGTGACTGTGCTGTCACTGCCGAGGCCTCAGGTTCATTCCCTGATTTGGGAACTAAGATCCCACAAGCCACGCAGCACAGCTTCAAAAAAAGAACAGGACAATACGGTTACTAATTTAAAAAAATTGCAAGATCTAGGATTAAATTGGTAGGTGGAATTAGACCATGAAGATTACTCCAAAGAAGGAAAAGTGTGACTTGGGACAAAAAGTTGAGTTGTGTCTGTAGGACAACTTGGATGCGGGATTCGAAACTGGAAAAGTCAAGACCACAGTGTCATACGTGGAATGGGCATAACAAAGCAAGCTTGGGGTTAAACAGTAAGAAGTGGGCTATAGCAAGAGCCCATAGGACAGGGTGGAAAGCTGTGGGGCCTAGTCTGAAGTGTGCATGATTTTCAAATATCTGTTTATTCAGGGTCAGAAACAATGGAGGGCTTCCCTGGTGGCTCAGTGGTGAAGAACCCATCTGCCAGTGCAGGAGATACGAGTTTAATCTCTGACCTGGAAGATCCCGCATGCCGGAGAGAAGCTCAGCGCACGCGCCAGAACGATTGAGCCTGTGCTCTGGAGCCTGGAACCGCAACTACTGAGCCCACGTGCTGCAACTACTGAGGCCCATGCACCCTAGAGCCTGTGCTCAGCAAAAAGAGATGCCAACACAATGAGAAGCCCGAGCTCCGAAACTAGAGAGTAGCCCCTACTCCTCGCAACTAGAGAAAAGCCTGCGCAGCAATGAAGACTCAGCACAGCCAAAAAGTAAATAAAATTATTTTAAAAAGAAAGAAAAGAAACAACTGAAGAGCTGTTTGATTTATTTTTTCCCATTTTCTCATTTTAGCCTCTGGAGATTTCAACTTCATAGATTTCTGATAGGACCTGATAGGGTTAAACAACCCTCCCAGGTGATTCTGATTGCAGTCACCTAGCCATTCAGCTGTTCCTGGGTTAGGGATCACTGAACTGGATGATGTCCAAGTGTCTTGGGAGATCACTGAAGGACTGTATAAAGCTGTGATAGGCTGTAGTTAACAGGTGTGGAAAATTGTGGCTGTATGTCACAATAGAACAGTGTGGGGATGGGGAGCAGCTGGGAGTAAGCAACAAGAAGGCTGCTTGTTAATGAGTAAGGAAACAAGGGCTTTGGCTGTGGGGACAAGCAAGAAAAATAAGCTCATACCTTGTTATGAAGGGAACCACTGGATAGCACAAAGGACTGTTAGGTTTTGTTTTTTTTTTTAAGGACTGTTAGGTCTTAATGTTCAGCCTATATTGAAATCTCTGACCAACTTTCAAATATGAGTTGACCTGGGAAAAAAATTACTGAAATATTTTAGCTTTGTCTAATAGTCCTTGTTTTAAAAAGAGAAAATACGATGAGCAGCTTTTGGTTCAGTATGTACATTCCACAGCATACGTGATTATATCATTAAGTCACCCAGTTTTTTGAACAAAAGCTGCTGGGGTGGGGACATGTGTCATTTCCTGCCCTTCCCAGAGCTGGTTATTGCTAGGTTTATTACAGTTTGCTCTAAGCCAGGAGAAAGTCTTCAGCTCCCAGAAATATCCCCACCAGATGCTTCTCTAATTTTCCTTGCAGAGGAGTGTGTAGGTGAAGTCATGGAGGCAGAGAAACTTACAGTATATATGAAGGTGAGTCCAAATATGTGCTCAAATACAATGTAATCCAACATAAAAATTTCTGCTGGCCTCTGTGGAAGACACACATGCACATACAATTTAGTCAAATATCTTGCACAGTCCCACCCAAAACACCGAGGCTGCTCTTATTTTCATATCCTTAGACTCCTCAAGAGAGTATGTGGTTCTAGTTGCAGCTAATATACATTTACCACCACAACCATAACCAAAAAAAAACTGTCACAAAAACCACTCTAGACCAAACTTCTCTTGAAACTCTAACTCAGAGTAAATAGGAGGAAGAAGCAAGGGCTTTCTGTGTTTGCTTTAGGTATGCCACCTAGACAATATTTTGTTCACTGCCTGTCTACCTTTATTGGACAAATCTTTACTGCACACAGCTCTTGGAGTCTCAGTTCTGTTCTTTGGGCACCTCCAATTCTAAAATGTGGAATCTCTTCTGAGATTTGATCAAATCAAACAGTGGGAGAGTGTAGGAAAAGAGCAAATTAGCCAAGACGGCAGTGGTCAGGCTCTCTTGACCCACGCCCTCTCGCTCTTGCCCCACGTTTTGTAAATAATGATTATGTAACAGCTGAGATCACTTATAGCACTGAGCATGCACATCATGAGGTACTGGCTTGGCCACGGGCTGCGCTTGTTCTGTAAGCATATATAAGCTTCAGCTGAAACACCCTCGGGGCTACATTATAGCTGCATTATGGTGGTGAGGCTGCCTTTCAGCTGTGTCTGCTGGGTCGACCTTGGGAAGAGAGAATACAGCGTGTCTGCTGCTATGGCTGCTGGGCCAGTCAGGAGAGAATAAACGTGTTCGCTCGCAGGTCTCACAGCTCCTTGCACTTTCTTCCAGCTTCCCTGCTCGAGCTTACTCACCCTGGGTTCAATGACCGGTGTGCACAGTGAGATATAACGAGACCATCGGCGTAGTTGGCAGGGTAAGTGAGACAGAGTGAAAGGAGGTGAAGGACAAGCAGTATTTCAACCCCTTGGTGAACAATAATGTTTAAATATGAACTTGGAAAATGCCTGAAAATAGACTGATTTGGTGTGAGTGAATGTAAATCATGAAAATGTCCAGTTTCTTACAATAACAGATAACCAACCCTCCCAAACACTTAAAAAAAACCACAGCATTTTTATGTTTTGGCTGTGCTGCACAGCCTGTGGGATCTTAGTTCCTCTAGCAGGGATTGAACCCACACTCTTTGCAGTGAAAGCTGGGAATCTTCATCACTGGAATACCAGAGAAATCCTGAAATATTCTTGAGGACATTGGCATCAAGAGCATGAGCCCAGGGGCTTCCCTGGTGGACCAGAGGCTGAGACTCCATGCTGTAAGTTCAGGGGACCTGGGTCTGATCCTTGGTCAGTGCACTAGATCCCACATACTGCAATTAAGACCTGGCACCATCAAATATTTTTTTTGAAAAAAGAGTATGAGCACATTCTAGTTTGCATTAGTTCCCCTAGCCTCTGTTGGCATCTTTCTTTGAAGTCTCTACTAGTACTGATAGTAGAAAAAAGAGATTCTGGGGTCAGAGTATCACAGGGTGAATCCAGGATGCATGGCTTATGAATGGCGTAAGCCACTGTTAAATTTGTTAAATGGGGACAATATTAGAACATATCCAACAAGATTGTTGGAAGGATTGAGTTTTAAATGTGTAAAGTGCTTAAAATGGTGCCCAGCATTGATAAGCATTTGGTCATGTTAGCTTTTTTTTGCTATTACTATTAAAAGAAAATGAGACCCTCCTTATGGCCTTGTCAGAGCTTTCCAGTTAGATTGAGGTCTAACATAACATTTGAGGTGAATTACCAGCTCCCCAGAACTGAACACACAAGCAGCTAATGAATTACCAGGCTCTTATCGATTTATCTGTTAATACATTTATTCCTGGGCCTGCTGAGCCTTAAGACCTCCTCTAGGAGTTTGTTCTTGAACACCAAGCAGAGTTTTGAGCAATTCTTCCATGTGTTCAGAAGGTGTATTTGACCTAATATGGTATTTGGCAATTGAGATACTCTCCAGTTCACTATCTTGTAAAAGTTATACTGAACAAGAATAGATAGTTTTCAGTTTTCCGAAAAATTATGCCCCATGGCTAAAACTTATGTTATTCTTGAATTATTTAAAGAGGACTTCAAGCACCAGGCTGTTTGTCTTTTCAAACCACTAGGTATAGGGAATGAATGAGGTTATAAGGTGAGGCACATGGTAGGTTAGGCACTCTTCTCAAAGAGTTTGTTATAAGATCATAGGATAAAATACCTTAGAATGAAAGGTACTATAGGAAACTGTAGGAATTCCTTGGTGGTCCAGTGGTTAGGATTCTGTTTTTTCATTGCAGAGAGCCTGCGTTCAATCCCTGGGTCAGGGAAATAAGATCCCACAAGCTGCACAGTGTAGCCAAAAACAAACTATGAGATGTTCTTTATTCATTGTCCACCCAGTAGCAATTCCTTCTTCCAAAGAAAATGACTTTTTTTTTTAGTTCTACCAGTTTATTGCTACCAACCCATCTCCCTCCACCCTCGTGCACACATGCTCAGTCATGTAATCCCATGGACTTCAGCCCGCCAGACTCCTCTGTCCATGGATTTTTCCAGGCAAGAATACTGGAGTGGGTTGCCATTTCCTTCTCCAGGGAAAATGACATTTTACTCTAGACTCTACCCATCTTGCATACTCAGTTCCAGGGTAGTACTAAATGGCCTGAAGATAATCCCATCGTCTTTGCTTGTGATTGGTTCAGAAATGACCAGGTGATACATTTTGGACCACCAAGATAAGAGGAAAGAATAGGTAGAGACTTCTGGGAATGATTGACCTTATTTTTCTAGGAGAGGTCCCAAGGCGATCTCCTTTTTTCTCTCTGAAAGTGCTTCTATAAACATAAAAGCCTTGCTAATGATTTTATGCCTTAAGCTAGCGTTGAATGTTCAGAATGGCCCCCAGAAAGAACCTGGGCCCCTCATAGTATTGGTGACCTGTTGTTGAATCAACCCTGAAGCCTAACCTGCCTTTCTTTGGATTTCCAGTTAGGTGAACCGATCCATTTCCTTAATGTTAAAGCCAGTTTGAGTTGGGTTTCCTGTTAATTAAAGCCAAAAACATCTTGAGTGCCAAAATAATCTTACTATCATTGTTATTATATCATCATGTTAGAAAAAAGTAATATACAAAATTACATACTGTGATTGGAATTCTAAGGTTGTTAAAAGAAATTGGAAGGACATATGCCTCTGGGTGAATTTTTTTTGGTTCCTATGAACATATACTTTATTTTCTAATACGATCCTGAATAATGTACACAGGGAAGAAAATACACAAAAAGTAAGATTAGATTACAAAATGATAGTTAAGGTTTTGGAATCTTGACTTTTTCCCCTCTTCTCTATTTCCCAATGTTTTTATAATATGCTTATGATGTTAGTTTTATATTAAAAATGTTTTATAGTTTCACTGAAACTTAAAAAGTTTTCAACTTTTTCTCTTCCCTCTTGCATGCACAGTGTTCTTTTTCTCAATTTGTAATTAAATATTAGTGTGATTTGATTAATGCTTGTTCTCTGCTAAGCTCAAATGCAGTACTCTTGCTTATCAATGTCTTGTATTCCCAGTACCTGTCATATGATAGAAACTCAATTTAAAAAACTGTTTTGGGGGAGTGAGGCTCACAAGGGAGAGGATATATATGTATATAATTATGACTGATTCACATCGACGTGCGGAAGAGACCACCGTAACACTGTAAAGCAATTATCCTCCAATAATAATAAAGTCTTGACTAATGAATAAATGAAAGAATCAGTCAGTCTAAGCATTGCTTTTGATATATTTTCAATTAAAGAGTCAGACTTATTCTCAGCACTAAAAACCATCAACTCTGGTGGTTATTGTCTTAAATACTATATTTTAAGAAGAAAATAGGACAAAAAGAAAAAACTCTCAGTCTGGAGCCTGGAATCTAAATTCTTTTAATAAGCATCCCAGGTGATTCTGAACCAGATGGTCTAGTACCATATCTTGGAAAACATGCTGTGTGCATGCACGCGTGGGCGTGTACACACACGTGTGCTCAGTCGTGTTCAACTCTTTTCGACCCCAAGGGCTGAAGCCCACCAGACTCCTCTGTCCATAGAATTTTCAAAGCAAAAATATTGGAGTGGGTTGCCATTTCCTGTTCCAGGGGGATCTTCCAGACTCAGGGATCAAACCCACCTCTTTTGTCTCTGGCTCTGGCAGGCAGATTCTTTACCACTGTGCCACCTATTGGAGTCTGAGTGTTCACATCATTCATAGTCATCCAGCTTCCAAGAAAATCATGCTGAAGTCATTGGGCCTATTTAATGTGAATCAGTCTTTATTCCGCACTTGTGTGGTGCATTAACAAATTCAACATACAAGATAGCATTACATATTGTAGGTTAGCATTACAGCATTATGCAGTTTCACACAATTCATGTTAGCTTTTTCGATTTTTTTCTTTTTTTTTTAATTTGACACGTTTATTTTATTTTTGAGTTTCATTTTTACAAGAGAAGACACAAGGTAAAGAAAGACGACCACATTGGAGAAGGATCATGGTGAGGGCAATGTCACTATTGTGGCCATAATAAAAGCTTTCCAAGAAAAAGGACTTGCATCGTTCCCTCTCCTGAGCAAGCCGCCCCTGTCCCATGAACCAGGTCTATCTGTTCTCATATCCCGAGCACCGCTCCTAAACATGTACATCTTGGCTGTGCTCCACTTAGATGAACTGAAGGAAGGACTAACTCATAAAGGGACTTTTTGTTATTAAGAAAAGCTCTTGTCTTCCCAAAGGAATCAAGATGTCAGCAGAGAAGGACTGACTCTTGGAAAATCAGAAGTGACCATTCCCTAGCCTGTTCCTGATCATGAGTGCCTTGTGCGAAAGCTAGAATGTGACTCTCTTGTCTTTCCACTGACTCTTAGGAGTAGGCATTCCTCCTCCACCCTTATCAGTTAGCTCTGGGAGGAACAAATATGAAAGCTGAAGTCAGCTAAGAAACTTTGGGATGGCTGAGTCAAGGGCACAATGGATCAGACCTGAGGTAGGAGGGAGGAACCTGGTACTGTCTGCCTCTTTGCCTTTTTCTGAGAAAGACACCGAGGCAGTTCCAAGGCTACAGAACTATGGGTCCTTCTCCTGCCACCTCCACCCACTGCTCAGTAGATGCAAAGAATAAAGCTACAAGGAGATGGGTAAGAGAGGAGTCGGGTGAAGCTGTTTTCCCAGACTTATGTCAGGAGGAGCTACAGAGGCGCACACAGCAGGACAAAGTCCACACTCTCTCCAGGTGTGGCTTTGCATTGTTTCTGGGAAGGAAACAAAAGCGGGTTGCTCAGCAGTTTCTGATCTTTAGACATTAAGGCGATGAAGAGGAACCATTTAAAATTTTTCCTAGTGGGGCTTCAGAATGCTCCTGTCAGATTTACATTAAACTATCTCAAAATGCATTTTTAGAAAACAAAAATTATTTTTGTCTACGTATGATACAGTATTTACATTCCATGAAGTCTTGGATAGAAACCAGTGATGTGAACCCAGCTGATGGTGAGATTGTGAGTCAGATTCTGGGGGCTGAGGGATGACAGGGACAAGAACAGAGAGTAGGCTCTGTGCCTGCTCAGAACTGCTCTGCATTGTCAAGAATCCAGGTTAAAGAAAAAAAAAAGAAGAATGGGGTTGGGGGGTCAGGGAACAGATTGGTTTTAAATACACAAGAGTTATGGAACAGCAGAGGCAATATCACCACTCTCTCCATAGAGACTCAGTTTTTCAACTCTCAGAAGCAAGTCAGATAGTGATGTTCTTGTATGAATGTGAAATTTCTGTCTCTACTAATCTTTCAGGCCTTGGTTCAAGCTGCTGCTTACCTGAGTTCCTCTTCAGGCTGGCAAAAATATCTACTGCCTATCCAGGCTTACTTATCATCCATGAAGTCTCTGCCATCTGAAAAGTCTCAACTCTAGAGACATGGCTGGACTAGGGATAAGGAGACGTGAATTCTAAAAAAGAGGCTGAATCTCTCTCAAGCTCTACTATCCACTGGCAGATGGAGGACTAAGCTCTGTGGTTTCCCCATGCCTTCATTGTACCTTGAGATTCAGGAGCCCTAAAAACTAAGCACTTGGTTTACAGGGAAAAGATGCTCTGAAAAATCCAAGTTATCTTTATTACTAATTTGTCATGTGCTCATTTTACTCATTTAGTTATTTTTAAGGGCCATTATTGAAAAATTTGAGGAGAAAGAATAATTTCTGAAGGTCCTTTTCCTTATGAAGTAAAACTAACCTCACGTAAACTATTTGAGAAGACTCTAAAGCTTCTCAGTGGTCAGCATTTCTGGAAAAACAAAGGCCAGTCTAACCCTTAAAACCACAGTTGATTCCTAACACATCAACCAACAAATGGCTATCCTTCCAAACACAGCTACAAAGGGCGAGGCACTCATCTCATTTTCCTTGTCATCACACCTGCATTTGGGATCAGCTAGATACAGTCAATGGTACTATCCTGTAGCTGAATTTGAAGTCCCAAAGCTCTTTCTAGAGAAATCACCTAGTTTTGTAAACCCAGATTCTACCTAAAAGTCTGATGCCTTTGCGTAATTGATCACATATTAATCAAAGAGAGCTTTTTACCCCTTTCCAGCAGGAGCGCTGACAGCAAACATGCCTCATTTCTCAAATAATACTCCTGCAAACCCTGCCTTATCCATTCCACCTTTGTATCTTCGCCTACTACAGACCTCTGGTCCTTAAGCTCAAAGAGCAGAAATGAAAGCGGTAATAGGGGGAAAAGATGGGGATGATGAAAACATGAGGTTTTACAAGAGCAGAAAGATTCTTCCACAGAGGTGGGGCGTGAGAATAACTCTCCAGAGAAGCCCAATAAAAAGAGACCAATTTCAGGTAATCAGCAAATACAATTCGGCACAAGACACAATTTTCATGGATTAAAATCTGTACCTTGATATTGGCAGTTAGGCTAATTTCTTCAGTTTGTATTAGACATGCAAGTATAAGGTTACATTGTTATATATAGACTTGTAGAGGTCTTTCCCTCTCTTTTTTTCCCCATTTTAAAAAAAAAAAAGGATTTCCGAGTGCCTTGCAAAGGAGAAAAATCATCATTGCTAAGAACTGAACTGCAGCTGTGGTCATGTGGGGTGTTCTCTGTGGGGTCTGTCGTGTAAGAAATTTTCTTCTACAACTAAAATGAGGTTTTGAGTCCGCTCCTCTGGGTCCTCTCTCCCCCCGCCACGTCCCTGCCCAGCCTGGCCCCAGGGCTAGAGGCGAGGAGAAGAGGATTAGTATTCGCTCAGACTGTGCCACTTGGCCACGGGCTTGCGGGGGCTCTCGCACACCTCTCTCCAGTGTTCGGCACCGCTGGTGGTGACACTGTGCGCCCCCAGGATCAGCCTGCCCACCACCTCGTTCTTGGTGGTGCGATCGAAGTCGATGACCAGGAACTCGATGCTGATGTCGGGCAGGAGGTCGGTGGGGATGTCGTAGATGAAAGACTCGTTGAAGACTGGGTTCAAAGTGCACTTCTTCACGTGGGTTTTCTTCTTGGCAATGCGCTTTCTGCCGTAGTAGACGTTCACCTTGACATAAGGATCTGGGGCCCCCAAAGAAAAAAGGGAGACAGGCCTATGACACAGTCCTCTCCTACACAGTGTCAGGGAGGAGGGGCTTCTGCTGTCCATCCCCTTGAGGTTCCCTCTCACCCCGTGTGGTCTTTGGTGGTTGCACACCAAATGTACACTGACTGTGTGCACATCTGCCCGCCTGGACAGGGGGTCAAGGAAACCAGGCAGACGAGGAACAGGAAAGCTGCCTCGAGTCAGGGCCGAAGAAACGCCGTGACACCAAGAAGCATTTTCAGGGGGCAGAGGGACTACCAAAAGCTGCAGGCTTTCTGAGAAGTCTCAGCTGGAGCAAGAGCACAGAGGCTGGCGTGCATACCCCTGTGAATACCTCGCCAAAGGTAGAGACCATTTGCTTACCCAAATACCTCTCTGGTGACATTCATCAGGAAGAGAATGTAGACAGAGAAAGGAACGGGTGGAGGGTGAGAGGTGCCAGGGGTCCTGAAAGGTGGGCGGGGGGAGGCGTCTGGATCACAGGCAAGGGGCGGCGGTGCAGGGAGGGCAGACAGGCAGAGATGGGTTGGAGTAAATAGCTGCTACCTGAGAGGCCGGTGATGTCCATCTTCGGCAGGTGTCTGGCTTTGAGGACCACCACCGTCATTCTCTGCGCCACAGGCTGGTATGACAGAGACACCTGGAGCTCGCCTCTGCTCATGCACTTCTGTGGAGGAGAACCAGAAGGTGAGAAGCCCAGCCGAGGGGGCAGGCCATGCCACAGAGAGTGCGCAGGGCAAAGGAGATGTTCTCCTCACAGTCCTGAGTAAACAGGGGCTTCCTGGTGGTCCTGTGGTTAAGACGCCACACTTCCACTGCAGGGGGGTGTGGGTTCGATCCCTGGTCAGGGAACCAAGATACCGCATGCCACATGGCGTGGCCCAAAATAAAATAAAATAAAAAATCTTATAGTAAATAAAATAATTTGCATGGAGAGGCAGCATAGCACAGACTCTGCAGCCAGACTGGCCTAGATTCAAAACCTGACTCTACTGCTTATCTGTCTGAGCTGGGACAAGGTTGGCCCTACTTAATCTCTCTGTATTTCTGCTTCCTCTTCTGTAAAATGGATATGAAAACAGTAGCAACTTCCCAGGACTAGTAAGAGGATTCAGTAAATTAGTGTGTACCAGAGACACGTACTCTCTCCTGTTCTCTCATTTGGTTCTTGTGATAAACTTTTGAAGGGAGATAGGAAACTCGCATTTGAGTCTTAACTTTGTCATTTACTCACCAGCTGGCCCTGGGCAAGTACCTGGGCTTTCTGGAGCCTGTGGCTCCATTTCACAAGGTGAATATCCACACCTGCTTTGCCTGCCCCAGTGTATGACCTTCAGAGTGTCTTCTCTGGCCGCCCTGGATGCCCATATCTTTGTTTCCCCACCTTGAAATGTTATGTTAGGCTCTATTTTGAGCTTGGAAACAAGACAAAACAAAAAAAAACTCTAGTCCTCCAAGAACATTTTAAATAACATTTGGATACTAATTATATGTCAGGTGCTGGGAATTCAGAGCTAACAGGACTCAGTCACTGTTCCCAAGGATGCAGTAGAAGATTCAGAGATGTAAACAAACATTTTTACTTGTCAGGAGAGTGAGAAGCCCTGGAATTCCCTGGTGGTCCAGTGGTTAGGTCCGGGCTGTCACTATTGAGGGCCTGGGTTCAATCCCTGATCACGGGACTAAGATCCCACAAGCTGCACAGTGAGACCAAAATGAATGCTTCAGTGCTGCTGGGAGTTGCAGGGGAGGTTTTGCCAGCTGACATCAGGGCTGAGCTGCTGGGGGATGAGAAAGAGACACTGAGGCAATGAGCAGAGAGAAGATCCTGCGTGGCAGGGCTGGTCTGGGGCTGAAAGGGAAGGCTATGTTCAGAGAATGGGGAGAGGTGAAAATACCTGATGTTGGAGTGCTGGCAGGAGGGATGGGCCAGGAACCTGGAGAGGTGGGTTAGGTGGGGGTGAAGGGCATGGGGTTCCGGGGGGAGTAAGCTAACCAAACAGCAGAGCCAGCAGCAGCAGCCAGGCGAAGAGGAGGTCTGTAAGCATAGGAGCGACTTCTGTAAGCATGATGTTACTGCTGTTGTTAATATATTAAGCATATTATTCTAGTTAAAGCTGGGGAAGGAACTAAAGACGAAAGTCAGAAAACTTGGTGAAGAGGCTGCTCCCAAAGGCTAGGGAAGAGAGGGTGAGGGCTGGAACCAGGACTGTGGCAGAGGAGATGGACCTGGGATAGGTCTCAGAAAGAACTGTCAGGATTTTCTGGATGGGGGCAGCTAACTGGATATAAATTTAGGGGAGAGGGAAGAGAGGAGCGACTGTTTCTTGTGTTTCTCTCTTAGGAAGTGGGGATGAGGCTGGGATAAAGAAAACACAATGTGGCGGCACAGGAGGAATTTAGGACATAAGTTAAATTTGAGGCAAAAAATTTTGAGACCAAACCATTCCTCCACCATCAAATTTTATTCCTTATACTCTTCCTAGCCCCAAAGGAAGGTCATCAACTCGACTTCTTAGATTGAACAAAAATAGACCAAACTTACCACCAGCCTTACAAATGCCACATACCCACCAAAATGACTTGCTGTGCATTAAGTGCCAGGCAATCTGCTATCAGCTAGGGCTAAAAAGATGCACCCCTACCCTCTAGAAGCTCACAGGCTAGTGAGCAGGCTAGTGCCTGCTCAGGAAAAAACAGCAGTAGTAAATGATTTAATTAGCTCATCAGTGAAAAACAAAGGAAAAACCCTAATAGCTTATGCTTTGATTGATTATAAGTCGTCACCTCAAGGAATGAACTGTGATAATATTTCCACTTGGTTTAAAAAATTTCTTGAGGCTATGTTTCATACCAGGAGCATATGGAAATGTCTTTCATAGGGTACTGAACGTGACTAAACTTTAAACGTAGCCATTAGCTTTTGAAATTGAAGTACAAAAGAAAATAGGCTTTACAGAAAGATAAAGACCATTACAGTATACTAACACATATATATGGAATTTAGAAAGATGGTAACGATAACCCTATATGCAAAACAGAAAAAGAGACTCAGATGTATAGAACAGACTTGTGGACTCTCGGAGAAGGCGAGGGTGGGATGTTTCAAGAGAACAGCATTGAAACATGTGTATTATCTAGGGTGAAACAGATCACCAGCCCAGGTTGGATGCATGAGACAAGTGCTCGGGCCTGGTGCACTGGGAAGACCCAGAGGGATCGGGTGGAGAGGGAGGTGGGAGGGGGGACCGGGATGGGGAATACATGTAAATCCATGGCTAATTCATTTCAATGTATGACAAAAACCACTGCAATGTTGTAAAGTAATTAGCCTCCAACTAATAAAAATAAATGGAAAAAAAAATAGGCTTTAGAAATGATTTTCATGGTTTTCTCTGCTAGATGAAGCCCTACATCTTTTCCTTACCCAAAACGTACTGTCGGCTCTTGACTATGTCCACAGGACACACTCTGAGCCAGTTTAAAATCACAGGCTGGTTGCTCCTGCCAACCAGTATACTCCTGGGTCGCTTCCTTTGACATAAGTCAGAACACAGTCAGAGAATGTGCACTCATTTTTCCTATCTGTCACAGCCCAAAGGCGTCAGGAAAGGAATCCCTCAGGAAAAAGAAAATACCTTCCAAAATGTTCAGAACTAAACTGCTCAACACAGTAGCTGGCAGCTACATGTATCTATTTAAATTTTAATTCATTAAAATTAAGTAAAATTAAAATGTTAATCCCTCAGTCACACTGGCCATATTTCAAGTGCTCAGTGTTCACACGTGGCCAATGGCTATCATGTTAGGTACGTGCAGATATAGAACATTTCCATCATCATAGAGAATTCCAGTGAATAGTGCGGATCTATCTAGAAAGAACTTTTGGATTATTTGGGCCACTGCTCCCCTCCATTTCCATGAATAATGAAATGTTAACTAGTTTTGATATCTACATCTGGGACCATCCTTGAATATTGGTATCTAAATATTAAAAATACAGTCTTTTTTTTTTAATACAACCTTTAAATATAATCTAATTTTATATACAGAAGAAGGCTGGGGAGGGTAAAAAGGAAATTTTGATTTAAAAAATAAAGTTTTATTTGTAAAAATAACATCAATTACAAGATGATACTTAGGTTTTCTGATTATTTAAAACTGTTTTAAAAAAACAAACTGTTTCCTAAATCATCCATTACAGCATAATCACCCTAATCAAAGTCCCGTGTGCCTTCCCTAGTTCTTTGGGAAAGTGGACAACTTCTGGTCACCTTCACAATCCTTTCCTCCCCTAAAATCACTCCTCTGGCAACTGTTCTCCATCTGACCCACCCTCCCCCCTCACCTTTGGCCATTTTACATAGGCAGAATGCCCATCCTCATTCAGCTGCCCCTTTGGGATGCCCAAGTCTGCCGCCACAACACCACCTGAATGCCATTCCATTCTGCATTGAAGGCCAGAGTTTCAAGTCCCCCCTCTCGCCTCCCCTTCTCTTTCCACCTAATTCCCATTCCAAGTGGCATTGTCAATGGCTCTTTCTCAAGGGCTCTTTGTCAAGGGCTGGGAGCGAACTCTGTTTCCCAGCTCCTTCGCCTAGTGAGGTAAAGACCCTGTTGGGGGGCGGGCGAGCAGAGAGACAAGGGGGAGAAAGGGTTTTATCCATGCCTGACAGCGCCGGGAGGCTTTGCTCTCAAGAGTGCAGGATCTTTTCTCAGTCCGTGGAAAAGAGAAACAAGGGCAGTGGTCCTAAAGAAGACGTTAGGCTGAAGGAAATACTTAGGCGAAGGATAAATCTATTTCTTATAATTAGCAGAGCCCCTACGGAATGACTTTTTCTAGCCAGAGCATCTTTGCAAAGAGGAGGACTCATGCATCCTCAATAAACCTTTATAGGGACTAGAAGTTCTCATTGCTACCTCCACATAAATCACAGCCATGAGAAAACAAAAGAAAAAAAAACCTTAACATTCAACCACATCCCTCCTTGTCTTCTCCCCAATACACATACACAGCAACTTCCTTTTTTGGTGTGTATGATTTTATTTTTCTATAGCAAATTTCTTTATTGTTTATGGAAAACTGACATTCCTTATTCTTTCTTTCTTTTCACTCCCTTTTTGACTAGCCTGGATGACCTCCAAGGTCTCTTGTAAATCTGAGATTTTAAGAATCCCCTCATTCCCATGACCACTGTCCCAGGTCATGAACACCAATCTGGCAGTAGAAAGACAGGAAATGGTTTGGGAAACAATGACATGAAGAAATTAGGAGGAGTCTAACAACTCTCTATTATCCACCCTGTAAATCACTTCTTTCCCACTGTCTCTTCTTTAACCCCAGCCCTCTCTCAATCACTTCCCTTCTCCTTGTTGGGGGTGTATTATGGAAATGTAAATTCACTTTTCTTTCTTTCTGAATAAAATACTAGGGGGAAAAAGCTGCCACTAAAGGAAAAAAAAATCCAGTTCCAAAGTCCAACTCAGAGAGTTTGGGAGTTTGGAGTTTATGCTGTAAACTTCTTTCACTAATAGTCAAGTGTTAATTTTTAATGCTTCTTATCTTTCTGTATATTCATAAGAGCTGAGAATGCTCTCATAAAGAGACCCCATTAGCCTTTATGATCCAGCCAAGACGGAGACTGAGACCCAGAGAAGGTAACTGCATACCCAGAATTAGGCAATTAAATGGACAGAATCAAAAATCATGATCAGTCCTGGCTTCTTTCAACTGGATTGCACTGCAATAGCAGAAAGGACAAAAGCTGAATTTTCTGCTAAAGGTCAGGAAGTGCAGTTAGGGGTTGGGGATTGTCTAGAGAAGTGCAATTCTCACCAGTCTCCACCCAGGAAACTTTGATCCCATTACTATAAAGGGATACCATACCCAGATCAGGAAGACTCTTTACAGTGTGAACTCTTCCAAAGCAGCTCTAGCTGATGAGCCAAGGGGAGACCCAGAAAGAGCAGACTATTGGCTACAGTATGGAGGTTTAAGGTGGACATTTGGAGGCTGCACAGCTAGGGAATCAGGGGTACAAATGACTAGGGAGATGACAGCCATGACCCAGGGTGAAACATAGCCCTGCCCACTGGCACTGGTAGGGGAAACAGGCTTAGGAAGCCTGGGAGGCTGCAGGGCTCTGGGTGTCCCGTCTGGGGCCTCATCCAGGGAATGTGTTGCTCAGGATCCCACCCTGGCTTATCCCTTCTGAAGGGAGTTAATAAAGTGGAAAGAAGCTTGGCTGTCGCCAAGAGCCCCTGGCAGTTTAGCAAATGCCATTGTCTGTGCTCCCTGCCCAGTGTCCTGGATTTGAGGCTTGCTTTGTTCCCAGCCCGAATCAGTCCCTTTCCTTGCCAGTGTGCCTTCCCAGCTGCAGCCTGGCACAGAGCCGCCCTCCACACGCCGTGGGCTGAGAGCATGAGTCGTGGGGGGGAGCCCAGCCAGTGGGTGGCTTTACCCAGGCTAGTACTCCAGGGAAGGCTGTGCTGAAAAGAGCCGCCTGGTA
Organism: Odocoileus virginianus; assembly: GCF_023699985.2. Classification (NCBI taxonomy): domain Eukaryota; kingdom Metazoa; phylum Chordata; class Mammalia; order Artiodactyla; family Cervidae; genus Odocoileus; species Odocoileus virginianus. The sequence goes on along the minus strand of NC_069678.1, from coordinate 12,435,997 downwards.
GGAGAGCTGAATGAAGGCAGGGGGTAGGGTACTGGAGCTGCTATAATGGGGAGTCAGGAGTCAGGGGAGCGGGCTGGTAGAATCTGGAGGAAAAGAAATGGAGGGAGAAGGGAGGGGATGTAGGGAGATGAAACCGGTCACTGCTGCAGCTTCTGTGCAGGCCTGCTGACTCCAACCTCAGAAGATGCAAGAAGTCCTGCTATGTTGGACTCAGGGGTGTCTCATTGTATCCTGGCAAGGGACCAGTGTTCATGCCCTGACCAAACACCTCTAATATTCTCTAAAGTGTTCAGACTTCTCCTGGCCCTTGTGAGCTGAGCGTGCCACGTGGCAACAGTGGTTCTCTGGGCAGTGGCATGACTGGGCTGGCTCCAGTGGGGCAGGCAGAGATGGTGCAGGCAGCAGAGATGGTGAGAGCACAGCGCCGGGGGAAGGGCTCCTTGCCTCCCCTCCTCAGCCTGGCACAGCACAGCGCCCTGCAGCAACGGCCAAACCTGCTTCCCAGGAGCTCACTGCCCGCTCAGTCCTGCTGGCCTGGAAGCCTCCGTACCTTCCTGAGCCTCCTGCCTCCCCACTGAGTCCAGCATGGGTTTGCAGCCGGAGAAGGCAGTAACAGAGAAGTAAGGTGCCTGCAGGCAGGGCTCTTTCTGGAAAACGTGCAGGTGTTTTTAGTGACCCTGATATCCTTTCCAAACCTCCTACCATCTTCTCCACTGATCTAGCCTTCCTTGTCTTCCTTTACTTTATCAAAACAAAATGTAAATATCTTAAAAAAAAAAAAAGTAAATATCTACACATCACATATCTCTCCCAGGGATCAAACTTTAATAATTATAATCCTGGTTAATATTTATGAGAGTTTACTATGGGCTAGGGACTATGCAAATGCATCATTTTAGTTCCTTATAAGAAACAGAGACTTAGAGAATTTAGGCAGCTTGCCCAAGGTCACTTAGCTGGTAGAATTTAGATTCAAACTCAGGTCTGACTTCAAAGTCCCTGCTGTGCTATGCTTAGTCTCTCAGTTGTGTCCGACTCTTTGTGACTCCACGGACTGTAGCCTGCCAGGCTCCTTTGTCCATAGGATTCTCTAGGCAAGGATACTGGAGTGGGTTGCTCTGCCTTCCTCCAGAGGATCTTCCCAACCCAGGGATCGAACACAGGTCACCCACACTGCAGGTGGATTCTTTACCATCTGAGCCACCAGGGAAGCCCAAGAATACTGGAGTGGGTAGCCTGTCCCTTCTCCAGGGGAACTTCTCAACCCAAAAATTGTACCGGGGTCTCCTGCATTGCAGGCAGATTCTTTACCAGCTGAGCTACCAGGGAAGCCCCAAAGTCCTTGCTATCAATTCCTTATGTTAAATCCTGAAAAAGGAATGAAACTCTTAAGTGTAAAATTTTAACAACCTCTTTCATAGCACACTCACTATATGATAAATGCCAAGATTTCTTTTTTGTCTTTCTCCTCCACTAAGTAAAAGCTACACTAAGGCAATAAGATGCCAGGTATATTATTCCATTTGATCCTCATAACCCATAAGGAAGGCAATATTATCAGTTCCATTTTACAGATGGGGAAATAGAAGTTGAGAAGAGTTAAGTAACTCACTTACATCATACCCCTGGAAAGTGGTGAGCTGGAAGGTGAAGCTAGGCAGTCAGATAAGAGCCCTCCTGCCAAACCGCAGAACTGCACTGCCTCCCCAATTGAGAATGAAACGAATGAACTAGTGTGGCTGGGAGCACAATTCTTGCATCCCTGAGAGAATTCAAGAACCAATGCGAGCCCAGTGGAGAGAAGGCAGGATGGAGGGCTCTCATGCCCCTCTTAATGCAAACAGGAATGAGAGGAGGAACGGGGAGAGAAGTATCTGTGGCAAAGGTTTCAGCCCGAGTAACGGGCCTGAAAGGTAAAGCAGCTGTATGCTATGAATGCTAAGTTGTTTCAGTCATGTCCGACTCTTTGCGACTCCATGGCCTGGGACCCACCAGGCTCCTCTGTCCATGGGATTTTCTAGGCAAGAATACTGGAGTGGGTAGCCATTTCCTCCTCCAGGGGCTCTTCCTGACCCAGGGATCGAACCCGTGTCTCCTACATCTCCTGCACTGGTAGGTGGGTTCTTTACCACTAGCAATACCAGGGAAAGCCAAAGCAGTTGATGAAGTTGCATTTATAAAATGGTTGTTAAAAGTCACACAGATGCAAGCTTACTTATATCTCTAGGTTTGGGCTGGGAAGGGGAAGCCGAGGGAAAAATTACTGAACTACTTCCATAGTTTCTCAGTTGTAAGGAATAAGTTCACAAGAGGAAGATCACACATTTTGGAGAAGAAATTGGCTCCCATTTGCCTGAAATGATGAGGTCTAGGACTGGAGGGTCAGCCTGCTCTAAGCAAGCTGGATGCAGCATCAGGATGTCAACCACTAAGAGCAATTTCAGAAGGCGTTCGCCCTTTTCTGTTCAGGAAGTTGCTTCTTGGAGGAGGCCTCACCTGCCAGGCTCTCTGTCTGACCACTGTTTGACCACTGCTCAGTCTTGACATCCAAGAGCTTCCTCTCTACAGCCGCTCCTTGCCATCCAGCCCACTTCCCCCTCCCATTCACCCCTTCTCTCCCCCGACCTACCATTCCTCCCCAACAACTCTTCCTCCTCACCTGGATGTTCCTTTTGATGATGTCCCTGGTCAGCTGTACCTTGCCCGTGCTGGGGTCCACCCCTGCCAGCGGCACCATGACCTCCCCAATGACGTCATCCCGGGAGAAGCGGTCAAAGCTGAGGACCAGGAAGTGCAGGACCAGGTCTTGCAGCTGGCTGTATGGGATGCCATAGAAGGTGAAGGTCTCATCAAACACGGGGTCCAAGGTCTTCCGCAGCACCCTGGTCTTCACCCGATGCCGTTTGTCGGGAAGGATGGTCATTTTGATGTAGGGGTCAGAGCCCTGGGTCTGGTCATCCATCACGGGCAGCCCATGAGCCTCCTGGATTGTCACCACCAGGGCTTTTTTGGGGAAGTTATAGTCCACTGAGAAGGTGAGGGATCCGAGCATGACATCCTCCTCTGGAGAGGATGGAGAAGTGGTTTTGCTCTCCCCGGGGGTCAGGCTTGCAATGGGGCTCCTCAGTTCTTCCCCATAGTCCACTTTGATGGGTAATTGGTCTACACAAGATCCGGAGCTAGGCCCCTTAGGGCTCTTGTCTTGGCCCAGCAGGCCAGCCTCTGCTGCATCTACCAGCAGGTTCCCACGTCCACCTTCCCTCCCGGGGCCATCTTTGTCTCTCCGCACTTTGATGATTTTCTTCTTGTTGCTGAGGGTTTCTGGGTATATGCTGATGCCTTTGAGCATGTGAATGAACTTGTATGGTGGGTTCTTGTGCTTCTTCTCTGCCTGCTGGTGGCAGCATGTCCAGACAAAGACGGTCACGGAGACACACACCACCAGCACAGAGGCCCCGATAAGGCCAGCGACCACCGGTGACACATCTGAAAGTGGAGACCAGAGATGTGTCAAGCCGGGAGAACCTCTGCCAGAGCACCCCTGCATAGTGCCTCTGGCTGGAGCCAAGCTAATCTGCAACCTACCCTTCTTCAAAGCAAAACTTGCTCATCTAGGCTTACGAACTTCTCCCCTCTCTTAGAGATGCCCTCACCAATCCCTCCAACCCATCCATGGCTCTTTCTTTCCACCAACCTGGATGAAATACTTATCTTCTCTAGAAAGCCTCCCCTGCAGTGCCCCACCCGACTGCCTGTTCTTTTTTGGGCCTTGCCTCTGCACTTATGGACTTGGTTTGTTCATATTGATTTGTGTTTCACATAAAGTGGCCCTGTGAGTGTTATAGGTCACCCTTCTACATAGGAACCATTCACCTCAACTGTTCCATAAGGGCATGAGCTGTGTCTGGTTTCAGGAGGATATTCCACAGCATCCAGCACAGGGTTTGCCACAGTGGGTTTGTGTGGATAGGTAGGGTGGGAGGATGTGGAATTGACTTTGGATGGTTTTGGTACGGTGCCCAAGGGTGATAAAAGTGGGTGAGTGGTAAGAAGCAGAACTGTGGGCCTAAGTCCTTATTTGAAATACGTTCCAAATTTCAGCTCCCAGGTATTTAAAATACTTGTATTTTAATGTAAAATACAAATATTTAAAAATAAAACACAAGTATTTTAAATAGGAAGAAATAGGGACCATGGAACATGTCAGAACTTGTCACCTTCTTAGTAAGGTCTTCTCTGACCAACCTATTTAAAAATGAAACCTTTTCCACCCTTGAGACCTACCCTTTTGGCCCCGCTTAATTTTCTTTATATGACATGACATAAGTTCTCTCTTTCACAAACACACACACACACACATATATACACAAGAATATATACAAACACTCACATATAGTTGTATTAGTTATTGTCTATCTTCACTAGAACGTAAGTTTCCTAAGGACAGGGATCTTGTCTGCTTGTGTGCTGTGCTGAGTCACTCAGCCATGTCCAACACTTTGTGACCCCACTGACTATAACCCACCAGGCTTCTCTGTCCATGGAACTCTCCAGGCAAGAATACTGGAGTGGGTTCCCCTGCCCTTCTCCGAGGCATCTTCCCAATCTTCTGGGGTTGAACCCAGTCTTCTGAATTGCAGGTGGATTCTTTACCTTTTGAGCCACCAGGGGAGCCTTTTGTTCGTTTCGTTCCTTTCTATATCCCAAGCACTAAAACACCTAGGAGGTACTTAATATTTGTTAGGTAAACAAATAACTAAGGAGAAAGAGGCTTTTTTCCTTCCCTTCTCTAGTCTTGTCTTTTCCTGCACAAATTGGGCCCCCGACTTAGATAATTAGGTTTGGGGATTTCTTCTCCCTTAAATGCACTGAAGCTAAATTGGGTTTAGGCCTTAAAGATCTAGATAAGGCCTATAGTTATCCATACTACACATTAGGGTAAGTCTCAAGTAGGGCAGGAGGAACTAAGGAAATAAATGTGATTGTTGCATATTCTAGATTTTTCCTAGAACGTCCTTCTATCAGGCATATGCCTGGCCTGCTGCCTTACTCACTGCAGGCTTTTGTCCAAACCTCATTTTATCAGAAAACATTTCCTGTCTGTTCCAAGTAAGATAGTATCCCCACTACTCTGATTTATTTCTCTTTGTAGCACTTATTACCTCTGGCATATATTTACTTGTCAGTCTTCTCTTACTAGGTAATTTAATAAGAATAGTGACTGGCTGTTTTGCTCACTGCTACAGTTCCAGGTCCTAGAACCACGTGGTACATAGTAAGTGTTCAGTGAACAAATGAGTTTGTGAATTCAAAACAGCTTCCACTTTAGGAGTCTGGGATTAACAGATAACAAACTACTATTTAAAAAGTAGATAAACAGCAGGGTTCTACTGTATAGCACAGGAAACTATGTTCAATATCCTGTAATAAACCATAATGAAAAAGAATATATACACACACACACATATATGTAATTAAATTATTTCTGTACATAAGAAACTAATACACCATTATAAATCAATGATACCTCAATAAAAAAATAAAAAAAAAAACCCTAGTTTCCACAGATTGGAGAAAGAGGATGAGGTCAATATGACTACATATAACAGGGATAAATGTAAAATTCTATTTAGCCTTCAAAACCTATTATAGGAAATAGGAGACCTTACTTGATAAATCTGAGTAGAAACAACTTAGTGGTTTAAGTGATAACAAGCTTGGAGTATACCTAGGCTGACATACTATCAGTGCAATGTTTAGATAACAGAGGGGCAGTAAAATTTCATCTGCTCTGCTCATGACACATATGAAGTGCTCTATCTATTTCTGACAAGAATAAAAATTGCTGTTTTTGTGTGCCAGTATGATACCCCTGCCAGACACTGTGTTAGAGCTTCCTCAATCTGACTCAAATAACTCACTGAATAGGTCCCATTAATAGCCCAGTTTTACAACTGAGGAAGCTGGGGATTCAAATCTACCCTAGACCACATAGAAGCAAATGACAGTGATGAGATTTAAACCCTGGTTTATCTGACACCAGAATGTCTCTACATTATGGATAAGCAGGATAGAAGAGGACCTAGAAACCATATTAAATGAGGAGAAACTTAAGGAATTGAAGCTGAAGGGTCTGGGAATAACAACTTTCTTTAATTACTTAAGGTACTTTGCTGGAAGAAGGTCTGATCTGATTTTACTTTGGAGGGCAGGTCTGATAACAATGCATACAGGCTACAAGAAGACAGATAAATGGAAAGAACTGAATTATTGTTAGAATTGCTTCTCGATGGCCCAGATTGTTTCCAGAGGCAATGACTCTCTGAAGATTTTCAGAGACTGGATCACCTTGGTCAGATATATTCTAAAAGGAATTTTCTTAACAAGGATTGGAATCAACATCTCTGAAATTCTCTCTGCCTCAAATATTCAAAGTTCTATGAATGTTGGGACCAGATAAGAAAAGAAGTGGTTACATTTTGAAATAATATCAATGACTAAATCCATTTAACAAAAAGTATATCAAGGTGACTGTGTCCATGGCCATACTGAATAATAATAGCATTTATTTTCAGAATATCAGGTGAAATAAAAACTGTTAGGCAGAGGTTTCACATAATGGGAGCAGCCTTGACTGTAAGCTCCTTAAGAGCAGGCAGAAATTACAGTCTATTTAGCTTTGAATCCCCGAGTCTCTTGCATCTAACAGGAGCTCAGTAAATATTTGCTTGAACAATTGACTGGGTTCAACTGTAAATCAGAATGGGCACAATCTGAAAAATTGGCTCTCCATTCACCTATGAGAGACTTTCCTGAAAACTGTTTGCTACTGATTCATAACACTGAATATTATCTCTACAAGAAGAGAAAAGCAAGAAACTACCAGGACAAGTATATTTTTGAGAATGATTTGAAAAGTAGTCTAAAGGTCAGGGTTGAGAGACATCTGAGTAGTTCTTTTGGCTCTACCATAAATTTACTCTATGATCTTGAGAGATCCCACTGCTGCTTACTATGCCTCAACTTTTACTGCTAGAAAGCAGTGGATCAGTAAAAGAGAAGATGAAGGATGCTTATCTTTCAGGAGGGTAGAGAAGGAAAAAGAGACAGACAGATGAATGGTTAGATAGCATCACCGACCCAATGGACATGAATCTGAGCAAACTCCAGGAGATAGCAAAGGACAAGGAAGCCTGGCATGCTACAGTCCATGGGGTCACAAAGAGTTGGACATGACTGAGCGACTGAGAAACAGCACAATGCCTCCACCTTGTTTCCCACCTTCGCTCTACTTTCTTCTTCATTTTAGCATCTGTTAATCCCTACGCCTCTCCCCTACACCCAAGGCAGTAAACTAGAAAAATCAGAGATGTTGAAACTCAGGACCCTCTGTCTAGTTTTAGTCAAAAGCTTAGTGGGAAAAGTAAGTTAGAACTAAAAGCTGAAGTGAGTGTTTTCAAGTAGTTGTAAATTGCAGTGACCTATGCTGCTTGCTCCTTTTGTCCTCCGAGGTCAAAGATAACTAATTGAGTGTCGGCTTGGAGTAGCTCACAAGGGCTATGGAGTTTGAAATGAAGTACTTTATGAGATGTGAAAAAAGTCAGAAGTTTTACAGGGAGTTCTCGGCGGAGACCTTCCATATGGATCTGACGATCTATAAGACACATCTGGGTTTGTCCAGCTCTCTCAGTCTCTGACCAGACATGCTTATTGACACTTCCTTTGCAAAAATAGCCTTTCCTGGTCAAGTAGGCCAGCGTGACACAGTGAAATAAGAATGAGTTTTGCCATCAATTGGAAATTGGTTTAAATCCTAACACTAGCCCAACTAGTTTGACTTTATCTCCCTTAGCCTTGGTCTCCTCATCTAGCAAATATATATATATATTTCTATACATATAAAATAATGAATACACTAGAGGGTACTTATAAGTCTTTTAGTATGTAAAAGACTGATATAATTTCTTTTCTTTTGTCCACTAATATTTCCTCTAAATGACATCACTATATTATGCTCTACAACAACTGGTTGTAGACAACTGATTTTCAAGGAATCTGGAACTGCAATTACAGAAAAGAATATAATGGAAAGGAGGCATAAGAAGAAAAATAAAGAGCAAGAAGAAAATCATGGAGTACTCATGTGATCGGAAAAGGGACATCAATTTTGGAAATTTAGGACTCAAATAATAAAAATGCAGAAGATGAAGTGGAAGAAAAATATAAACAAGATTTATCCTTGGGGAATCAGTGTGAACCAGTAGTAAATGGATGTGATCTGTTGTCTGTATACTTTCTCTGATCTGATGTCTTCTTCCTGACATTGAAGGGATAGAGCAGGCTGGGTTCTGTTAATTTCCATAAACCTTCTAGTAGGGACTGAGAAAGGCCATTTCCTAGTTGGATGTGACCCCACCCTAAACACTGGAGTCTGGATGCTCAGACCTTCTGGATTGTCTGGGACATAGAATCTCTTAAGGGAAATGAAGGAACCCAAGGCTGACAGCAACTCTCACCCACTTCTCCCATCCAAACTAGGATAGGATTTAGGCAGAAGCAGGGCAATTCATTTTTCTTTGGGGGCCAGGAAAACAGTACAGGAAGTTTGCTATCTCAGCACATTTTGCAGGAATCCCCAGAGGAAAAACTTGCATCTCGAGCTTTTCTTTCCCATCGGCTTCCCTATTTTCCACCCCACTCTCTGCTCCAGGGAGTGTAACTGATCTTGGAGCCCGTAGGGTTGGGTCTGGGACCAGCCGCTCCGAGATGACGTAATGCTTTCTCTGGTACACAAAGCGGCCTCCCCCGGGCTCGGCCTTTTGCGCCCCTCCCCCTCCGGCCCGGATCGGGCCCCCGCCAGCACCAGCGCGGCTGAGTCCCCCTTTTTGAAAAGCCAGCCCAGGGAAACAGGGAACAAAGGCCTGAGAAGAAGAGCCTAGGCGCTGCCAGGAGGCCCAGAAATAGACATCACGTCATCCCCCAGCCCAGCAGCGCCAAGCGCCATTTGGTAGCATCGGACGGACCCCACCATTACGATGCAGAACAGACATGGCAGGGCTCACGTTTCCTCCCAGCCCCAGCATCCAGCTGACCGGCCTCAGGAGTGGCTTCCTTTTTGCTCTCCACCCCCGCACCCCTCTTTCCCCAGAGGCCGCCGCCTCCCCTGGCTGCCTGCCACACAGCCCACAGTCTCCAAGCTGCCATCTTGATGCCCCATCCCCCTTGCCACCTCCCTCCCCCGCAGCCCTGAGGAGTGGGAGGGGGAGGAAGGGGCACCGCCCTGCGTGCCCCAAGGGGGAGGGCTCGGCCTGCCTCACCTCTCCTCCCCGCGAAGGAGGGACTCACGTCCTTCGCAGGCTCTCTGTTTCCCACCTCCAGCGGCACTGACAGTGCACCATCCAAGGTTTTCGCATCCTGAACGTCCCCACCCTTGGTGTGACTCCGGCCTTCTCAGGTCCTGCAGCCCATGGCTCAGGTTCGGACGCTGTCCACTGCCCGCGGTACCACCACCGTAGGCCCGATTCTGCCCACCCACCACAGGCCCGATTCTAGAGGGACTGGCACTTGAAGGCCTTGATCTGGGCTTCACGCTCTGCCCAGCCGCTGAGCTCCCTTGGCTTGGCAACGGTTTCACCTACCCCAGGCTTAGTTTGCCAGATTTCTACTTACCAAAGCTAGGTCGGATGTTGGTGATCTCAGCCATGTCGTAATCAGAGGCTATTGCTATAAATGCTTTTGCAATGGTCAGACAAGTCTGGGACCTCCGGTAAGTACCGGAGGCCGCCTCTGCAGAGAGCTAGGTCAGGGGAGGGGGAAGGTATCTGGTGTATGCCTCCTGCGACGGTCTGGTCCCTGGTTGACAGCTGCGGTCGCCTCTTAAGATGCTCCAGGGATGCTCTGAGCTAAGGATGCAGGTGCAGCCAGACTGGTCCTGATGCGAGGTAGGCCCCGCCTTCCTCCGAACGGCCCTCGGCAGAAGACTCCGCCTCTGTCCGAAAAGTTCCGGAAGGCAAGCCCCGCCCCTTTCCGGAAGATCCCTGGGAGGGGACAGCTCCCGCTGCCAAATTTTCAAGAGAATGAGACCCCGCCTACTGATGGGCTTGTGGGTCTGTAAAGCGAAAACCCCGATGCCTGACTAAGGAGAAGTTGTATGAGATCCTTTAGATCTTGTGATTCCGATTGCTCAGGCTTAATATAGCAGCAGAATGTTCTGGGCGACAGGGAGGTAGGATTTTGAAAAAATAAAATTATATATTGCCTGCTTTTCAGTATCAATTACCATTATTGTTTTGCATTTATGAGACCACTAAATATTATTATGGAAACTTTCTTAAACTTCAGAAGCTCTGATTGAAGACCAAACCTGGTGACGGTTGCACAACCCTGAAAGTTTACTGAAAATAATTGAATTGTATCAGTAAAACCTCTTTGGTGGCTCAGACGGTAAAGAATCTGCCTGCAACGCTGGAGACCCAGGGAAGAGCTGACTCATTGGAAAAGACCCTGATGCTGTTAAAGATTAAGGGCAAGAGGAGAAGGGGGCGACAGAGGATGAGATAGTTGATGGCATCACTGTCTCACTGGACATGAGTTTGAGCAAACTCAGGAAGATAGGGAAGGACAGAGAAGCCTGGCGTGCTGCAGTTCATGGGGTCGCAAAGAGTCGGACACGACTTAGCAACTGAAGAACAACAATAAGTAGGAGGGATTCTGTGATGTGTAAATTGAAGCTTTTTTTCTTTTAAAAACTAATGAAGGTTGCCAATAATTAATCGGTGTTGGATATTTCTCTTCTAAAAGCTTCAAATGCATAGAACAGCTTAGATGAGAGAGAGATAGCAAACCAACAGGTCTGTGTATTGTGTAGGTTCAAAAAGCAGGACACAAATGAAAAGCCAAGCTTCTAGAGATATCTTTGGAATGGAAGAGTTAGTGTGATTCACATTAGAGTCACACTGCTGGCGGTTATCTCCATGATTACATCAACTTCACCATTTTGAGCTGTGGATCCTTTTATTTTGCAGATTCTGTTTACACACCAAATCAAGTCAAATAAATTACTTAAATATATAAATGTTGGTGGTTCACCTGTAAAGTGAGAGAGTTGAATGTACTTTTCTAGTTTTGACCTTCTGTCCTTCTAGGAAAGAGAAAAGAGAACATCAAAGCACATATATTGAATTTATTGGCCTTCGACTATGCCCAAGTACCTCCCTGGACACCGGATTACTGCATTAGAAGCGAGAGTCAGGATACCTGATTCCATCTGATAGATGTGTATCTTCGTAAAAATCATCTACCCAGCTGAGCCTAAAATGTGTCCTGTATAAACCGGAAGGTATAATAGCCATTGTCCCATAGAATTTATTGTAAAGATTAAAAAAAAAAAAAAACCACCTTTGATAACGTAAGTGAAATCATTTTGTAAGGAGTGTATTATACAGATAAGAATAATTACTATGGATTGAATTCAAGACTACCTTCACTTTATTCAAGAAACTGCACTATTCGTAACCCAGGATTTCTCTTTCTTAAATTTTATGAATTCTCCATATCCTTGGTTGCATATTCCAGGTGTCTTGCAGTGAGGACTCAACTTAAACCACTGAACCTTAAACTCCCAGTGTTGTTTTGAGTAGGATAGCTCAGTGGACAGAGAAAGCAAGCTAGTGCCTTTAAATATTTTTGCCAACAACGGAAGTACTCGCGCTTTGGCTTCATTGTGCCCTAAAATAGAATGGCGCCCGGGCTGGGAGCCTGCTCCTTGACACCCCGACGCGGCGCACCGCGACCCGGGGACGCGTTAGTAAGTGGCTGCCGTTGTCTGACTTCCGGTGATAAGGGAGCCGAGCTTCCGCGGGAGCGGGCCGGCTGGTGAGGGTGCGGGCTGTGTCCTGTAGGGCGGGAAGAGGCAGTGTGGAGCGGACGTCCGGGCGAAGGACGTTCAGCCTGAGGCGGTCGGGTCTGAGGGCTGGTGCGGGGTGCGTGACAGACGTTGGGGAGTGAAGACGTCTAGCTGGGAGTGGGGACTGAGTCAGCGCTAGGCGCTGAGGTGAAAAGCGCAGTTTGTACCCCTGTGTGAAATGTTTGCCCAGGAGGGGTTCGCGCTGGGGCTGCCTCCGTGTTTGCTTTCATTCACCCTGTTGGTTTGACTGCCGTTCCCGAAGAGGGGGCCTCTTTAAACCTCTTTTTTTTTTTTTTTTCCCACTGTTTAAGGAATTTTGTGTTTGAAGTGCCTGAGCTGATCCCTGCAGGCTCCTGACTGAATTGTAGCTGCCTTTCTTCTTTTCATCCCCCGCCCCTCCCCAGCCCCGCCTTTTTGGACCTCAGTGATTTATCTGCAATAGGACTTGCCTAAACTAATGCCACGATCCTTAATTCTCCCTTACCATTCCCTTATCAGAGGAATCTTTACTTGTTAATTCAACTGTGATTATCAAGATATGGACAAAAGTTCATTTGGTCTGGGCTGGGGAATCTCTCCCAGTGTCCTGGACGAACGGAATTAAAGCAGTTTAAAACTAACCTTATAGTTCAAGGTCTTAGAGAGCACTTTTATGTTGCCGTCCTCTAGTCCAGGTTTTCATCTAGTGCCTCGATAGATGGGCATTCAGGCCTTACTTGAACAGAAGAACTCACTGTGACACAAGGCAGCATGTTCTATTCTTGGACCTATCTTATTGAGAATGAAGTTTTTTGGGGTAGTTTTCATATAATGCTCTTGGTCCAACCTGCATAGAGTATGCACAAAACAGGAAGTTCACACACTAATTCAGGGAACAGTAGTTACTGATTGTCTTCAATAGGGCAGATATTGTCAAGTACTAGGGGTACTCATGGAAAGAATCTTTTCCCTCAAAAAGCACATAGTTTGTGGGGGGCTGGTGGGAAAGAGCCAAGAAGCAATCATAAAAGTGGTACGTACAAAAAAAGAGGTTTGCAAATAGATGCTCTAAGTACATATGAGAAGATAACCTCCACTTTAGGTTAGTGTTGCCATTAAAATGTGATAATTGGAATTGAAGTCAGCTGTTCAGAAATAACATAGTATACACAAAAGTTAGGAATCTCTCTTGTTTTCAATACAAAATTTTTGTTAATATAGTCTAACCTTTTTAAACAACCACACTTTGCTTTTGGATTCTTTTTGTTAAGGGAAATACCTGTTTATAAAAGCAACAATGGCAAGCATTTATTGATCTAATAAATTACTATTTAATGACGGAAGTGCTATTTTTGTTTCATTTTATAGCTGAAGAAATGAAATTCAGGTAAAGTAACTTATGCAAGGTCACAAAGCTTACTTGGGAAACGAATCCAGATGGTTTGACTCCACAGTTTGCTCTCAACATCACGCTATTCTACTTCCCTGATGGTAATAGTAATAGCTAACACTTACTAATCATTTACTATTTAATTCTTACAACAACTCCATAAGGTTAGACAAATTATTATCTTTTATAGTTGAGGAAACCAGAATTTGGATAGGTGAAGTCACTCAGGCAAGATAACACACTGATCAGTAATAGAGTTAGGATTTGAACTCAGGCATTCTGTCTCTCACTTTCCACCTAATGGGAGATTGCATTTGGTGTAATATACAGTGTTCATGATTGAACATGAATAAGTGAAAATATGTTTGAGGAGATATTATTACCTTTAATTAATAAGATGGTGATAAGAACTTGCCTTTATCCTTTCAGGATGGAACAAAAGTGGGACTTGGAAAATGTTGCCCTGTAAGAAGAGAAGAACTACGTTGACAGAGTCCCCACAACATCAGGGCAGCCAGGAGGAAGATGACTTAGACCTTCAGTCAGCTGTTAAGGCAGAATCTGACCAAGTTAAAGACCTGGGGTCAGTGTCCCTGTCCTGGAGTCCAAGTCATGGCAGAGCAGCTGACCTTGACGTGCAGGATGCCGGAATTCAGCTTGGCATGGAGGACCCATCTTTGAGCTCTAGGATGCTCACCGACAACACAAATGTTGCAGTTCTGGAAGCTGTGGATGTGGCCATCTCTCAGGAAATCACCCTACCTTCCTTGGAGTCTTCTCAGCCTGTAAATACACACACTGGTAAAGGAAAACTTCAGGCCACTAGCTCAAGGAGAGGGAAGAAAATTACACTCAGACCTGGGTCAGTTACTCAAGAAGACAGAGGCGATCATCCTATCGCTAAGGAGCCTTTTTCAGAAAAGCCTAGTGAAGAAGTCAAGGAAGAAGGAGGTAAGACATGGAAGATCTTTGGCTTACATTTACCTTGTTAGTACCAGCTAACCAGGTCATTGCACTCCCTGCAGTGCCTTTACAAAATAGCATTTCTGAAAGGGGATGCTGGTTGGGTTTGGAATTGGAGCCTTATCTTTGTAAGGGTCAGCACTGAACATTATGAATGGGTAGAAACTTTCTTCTCCCCTCCATTTCCTTGATCATCTTCCGTATTCTTTCCTTTTTTTTTTTTTAAGGTTTCTCTATTTGTTTGGCTGTGGTGTGTCTTTGTTGCTGCACACGGGCTTTCTCTAGTTGCAGAGAGTGGGGCTATTCTCGTTGTCACGTGCAGGCTTCTCACTGCCGTGGCTTCTCTTACTGTGGAGCACGCGCTCTAGGTGTAGTCAGTAGTTGTAGCACACAGGCTTAGTTGCCACGTGGCTTGAGGGATCTTCCTAGAGAAGGGATCAGGAACCAGTGTCCCTTGCATTGCAAAGTGGATTCTTAACCACTGGACCACCAGGGAGGCCCTCTTTCCTTCCTTTTTATCTTTTCATCATTTCTGTAGGGATGAACTATGTATGGCCTATTGATATTTGGTGGCTGTTTATGAAGTGGGCCTTGAGGAGGGGCAGCAGCTATAAGGGAGAGACGACTGCCTATGGCATTTGGTAAGGCTCTCCAGAGATGCCATAACCCTTAGGCCCTGAAGGATGAATTGTGATTTGATGGAATGGTGGCATGGAGTTTTCTTAGCTGAAGAACAGTCTGAGCAGAGGCAGGAGAGGTAGTGAAAGATGACTTCAGAGTGTTAGAGTGTGTTTAGATTGTGATGGGCTTTGTTTTTTATGCTTGAATGTTTGAACTAGAGTGTGTTTAGATTGTGATGGGCTTTGTTTTTTATGCTTGAATGTTTGAACTTTTCCTGAAGGTTATAGCTCACTAATAAATAAAAGAAGCAGAAGGCATACTTCTGATCTCAGAATGTTTATAATCTAGTTGGGAAGAGAAGACACAAGCACCTAATTCATTTGGTGCAGTTTAAGACAATATGTGATTGAATGGAAGTGAGGTACAGGTAATTAGGATTTTTGAAACTGGATCTTGGTGGATTGATAGAATTTGATGGTTTAGGGTAAAGGAGTGGAAATAGAATAGCATTTTCTACAAACACATAAAAGTGCTGTGTTTGTATGGGAGCGTAACACGGTTTCAAATAGAAAGGATAAATTCAGATTACTATACAGAGTCATCCTGTTATGCCTTTGAGACCTTGTAAAGTATTGATGTAGGATGTTGGTGGTAAGGATAGAGAAGAAAGGGTGTGTCTTAGAGACATTAGAAAGAAAGAATTAATGTTACTCAGAGACTGATAACATTTAATTTATCTGGGTTGGGGGATGGTGAAGCATGCCTTCGTGGGGAGGTATTTGAGGGGTTAAAATGAGTTCAGCTTTAGATATGCGGAATGTGAGGTGACATTGGGGCCATCAAGGAAAAATAGAAAACTGAGATTGAAGTTTGATAAGAGGTAGAACTAAAAAAGTTTTGATTGTGGTTCTTCTCATGGAAAGGAACATGGCAGAAGATGATAGAGAAGGGTAAACTTGAGAAGTATCAATAATAGTGAAAGTCAAGGAGGCAGGAGAGTTTTAAGTGCAGGTACTTTATATAAAACTTAGTGACAAAAAAAAACAACAACTTAGTGACAAAGGAGATACATTGATACCTGAGAAAAATGTTACATTTAAAGGTTGATCTTTGAGAGTAGATTTAGGAGAGATTTTGGGAAAAGGAAATCAAATGATGAAATTAAAGAGGGAAGGAGGAAAGTCCCAGTGATAATTTGTGCAGTGGAGTGAAAATGGAAATAGCTAGTCTTGCAACCGCATGACTTAAATTTTCTCCTTGGCTGTGGTGTGTTTGTGACATGAAGACCAGAAGGAATGCAGAAAATGCAGAATTAGAGTGCTAGAGACGGAATGTGAAACTAAGTGGAGGTTCAAGGGGTTTAATTGTCAGTTACTATCCAAGAATAAATAAATAAAACAAAAAATATCAAATGTAGATAAAATAAACATGTTTGTTTTAGTATTATCAGTAATACTACTACCCCTCATTAATCTGGATAATTGAAAGTTGATTCTCCCACCTTGTAATACTTCTGTTAGCTGTATGTACAAATAATACCACCATCTCAGTGGCTCTGTGGTAAAGAAAATCTGCCTGCCAGTGCAGGAGATGTGGATTCGGACCGTGGGTCAGAAAGATCTCCTGGAGAAGGACATGGCAACCCACTCCAGTATTTTTGCCTGGGAAATTCCATGGACAGAGGAGCCTGGTAGGCTGCAATCCATGGGGTTGCAAAAGAGGTGGACACAGCTTAGTGATTAAGCAAATAATACCAGTCAAAGAAGTACATTTGGATTCCCTTTTACCGCAACCCCGTCCCTCCCCCCCCAAGTAACATTTTTTGGTCAAATAGACATGTCACATAAAAAGCAGGAAGGAAGAAAGAAGAAAGATTGAAAATTCATATATGTGCATTTTGGAAAATATTGAAAAGTTGAAAGAAAAAAATAAAAATCGCTCATAATTTTACTACTCAGAGTGAAAGTGAAAGTTGCTCAGTCATGTCTGACTCTTTGCAACCCCATGGATAGTCCATGGAATTCTCCAGGCTAGAAATACTGGAGTGGGTAGCTCTTTCCTTCTCCAGGGGATCTTCCCAACCCAGGGATCAAACCCAGGTCTCTCGCATTGCAAGCAGATTCTTTCCCAGCTGAACCATCAGGGAAGCCCAAGAATACTGGAGTGGGTAGCCTATCCCTTCTCCAGGGATCTTCCCGACCCAGGAATCAAACTGGTGTCTCCTGCATTAGCAGGTGAATTCTTTACCAACTGAGCTACCAGGGAAGCCCCAGTAATTGCTGTTATAATTTAGTGCCTATTCTTTTTGTTGTTTTGCTTTTGTTTAAGTAACATTTTGGTTTTTTGATTATGATTATGTGGGGAAAAAAGCAGAAAAACATCTAGGTTATTCTGAAGTATCAGCATTGTGTTACAATTGATATACACTGTTAAATTATGTTTCTAGGCTGCAGGTGTTAGTGACTGAACCTTTCTCTGGATTGGTGTTTATTCTCAGAGAATTTTAATTGTTCTTTTAAAATTGGTTTACATACCCTAATTTCTCCTTGAGTCTTTTTTTCTCTTTTCTTTGCCTTCTAAAAATGATTAACTTAGGTAGATTTCAGCTTACAGTCAGTTGGTTTTTACAGTTTTCAGCTAGTTATTTTCATGTTACCAATTCAAAGCTGTTAGGCTAGCAGTAAGCAAATTACTTCTTGGATTGATCCCTTGATCATTATGTAGTGTCCTTCCTTATCTCTTGTAATATTCTTTATTTTAAGGTCTCTCTATGAGAATTATTATGGAATGTCTTTTTCCACCCTCTCTCATTCAGTCTATATGTGTCTCTAGGTCTGAGGAGTGTCTCTTGTAGACAGCATGTATATAGGTCTTGTTCCTGTGTCCACTCAAGAGCCTGTGTCTTTTGGTTGGCACGTTTTATCCATTTTCCTTTAAAGCAATTATTGATATATATGTTCCTATTGACATTTTCTTAATTGTTTTGGATTTGTTTTTGTAGGTCTTTTCCTTCCCTTGTGTTTCCTGTCTATAGTAGTCCCTTTAACATTTGTTGTAAAGCTGGTTTGGCGGTGCTAAATTCTCTTTTAACTTTTACTTGTCTGTAAAGCTTTTGACTTCTCCATCAATATTGAATGAGATCCTTGCCAGGTAGGGTAATCTTGGTTGTAGGTTTTTCACATTCAGTACTTCAAATATAGCCTGCCATTCCCTTCTGGCGTGCAGAGTTTCTGCTGAGAGATCAGCTGTTAATCGTATGGGGTTTCCCTTGTGTGTGTTGTTCAGTTGCTAAATCGTGTCCGACTGTTTGTGACCCCACAGACTGCAGCATGTCAGGCTTCCCTGACCTTCACTATCTCCTGGAGTTTACTCAAACTCATGTCCATTTAGTAGGTGATGCCATCCAACCATTTCATCCTCTGTTTCCCCCTTTTCCTCCTGCCGTCAATCTTTCCCAGCATCGGGGTCTTTTCCAATGTGGCCAAAGTATTGCAGCTTCAGCTTCAGCATATGTTCTTCCAATGAATATTCAGGATTGATTTCCCTCGGGATTGACTAGTTTGATCTCCTTGCTGTCCAAGGGTCTCCAAGAGTCTTAAGCACCACCATTCAAAAGCATCAATTCTTTGGTCTCAGCTTTCTTCATGGTCCAACTTTCACATCCATACATGACTACTGGAAAAACCATAGCTTTAACTATACAGACCTTTGTTGGCAAAGTAATGTCTCTGCTTTTTAATATGCTTTCTAGGTTTGTCATCGCTTTTCTTCCAAGGAGCATCTTTTAATTTCATGGCTGCAGTCACCATCTGCAGTGATTTTGGAGCCCATGAAAATAAAATCTGTCACTATTTCCACATTTTCCCCATCTATTTGCCATGAAGTGATGGAACTGGATGCCATGATCTTTGTTTTTTGAATGTTGAGTTTTAAGCCAGGCTTTTTCACTCTTCTTTCACCCTTACCAAGAGGCTGTTTAGTTCCTCTGCTTTCTGCCATTTCTGGCATTATCTGCATATCTGAGGTTGTTGATCTTTCTCCCAGCAGTCTTGGTTTCAGTTTGTGAGTTATCCAGCTAAGTGTTTCACATGATATACTCTGCCTGTATGTTAAATAAGCAGGGTGACAATATACAGCCTTGATGAACTCCTTCTCCAATTTATTTATTGCTTTTCACTTGCTGCTTTTAATATTTTTCTTTGTTTTTATTTTTTGTTAGTTTGATTAGTATGTGTCTTGGCATGTTTCTCCTTGGGTTTATCATAAATGAGATTCTCTGTGCTTCTTGGACTTGATTGACTATTCTTGACCATGTTAGGAAAGTTTTCAACTATAATCTCTTCAAAAAATTTCTCAGTCCCTTTTTCTCCTCTTCTTCTGGGACCTCTATAATTCGAATGTTGTTGTGTTTAGTATTGTTCCAGAGGTCTCTGAGACTATCCTCAATTTTTTTCATTCTTTTTCCTTTATTCTGCTTTTTAGCAGTTATTTCCACCATTCTATCTTCTAGCTCACTTATCTGTTTTTTACCTTAATTATTTGAGTATTGATTTTTTTCTAGAGAATTTTTAATTTCAGTAATTGTATTATCTGTCCCTGTTTAATTTTTAATTTCTTCTAGGTCCTTGTTAAATGTGTTCATTGATTCTGTCATTTTTTCCATTCTTTTTCAAGGTTTTGGCTCATCTTTACTATCATTACTCTGAATTCTTTTTCAGGTAGTTTGCCTATTTCCTCTTCATTTATTTGGTCTTGTGAGTTTTTACTTTGTTCCTTCATTTGCACAGTATTTCTCTATCTTTTCATTTTTTGGTAAGTTACTGTATTTGAGGTCTCCTTTTCCCAGGGTTTAGTGTTGTGTTCCTTCTTCGTTTTGGTTTCTGCCCTCAGTGGATGAGATTGGTCCAGTGGGTTGTGTAGGCTTCATATTGGGAGGGACTTGTTTGAAGGAAGGAAGGAACTTAAGTTAGTAAGGAGAATAGGTAAGATGAATCAGCTATGTGAAATGATTTGTACACTGGCAGTGAGGGAAAAAAAGAAAGACTAAGTTGTGTAAAAACTGCAGAATAGGGAGTTCCCTGGTGTTCCACTGGTTAGAAATCTTTGCTTTCACTGCTGTGGGCCTGGGTTCAGTTCCTGGTCAGGGAGCTAAGATATTGCAAACCTCATGGCATGATCAAAAAATTAATAAAAAATAGAATCTTCAGAATAAGCGTGCTTTATTGGAATAGATTCTTATAGTGCTGAACATCTTAAATATTCTTTAGAGAGATGAGTTCAAGGTTGGGAAAAAGTGTCTGAAACATTTTCTTTTCCTAGAGGAGGCAAATGATGACAATCCAGAATATAATTTCCTGGAAGAACTTGATGAACCAGATGCAAAGGATTTCTGCACTGACCAGGCAATAAGAATCACCAGTGAGTCTGTGTTTATCATGAGTCGTGCTCTTGACTTTTCCACATCTACTTTTGTTTACTTTGCGGATTTTTGAGTGTGAAGCTTGTAGCCCACTTAGATTAAGACATTTAAGTTTCCTCTATCATTTATTTCTATAATTCTTTAAATTTACATATATATTCAGGAATCCTTTCAGTTACCATTTATACATCCCACAGTCATGTATTGAGTCCAGTATTTGGCAGCGATTGTACCAAAATAAGTAAGACATGGCCTCTGCCTGTAGGATGTCAGCTTAGCAGGGGAATACAGACAGAAACAGCTACAGTACACAGTGATAGGTGCTATAATAGCTTGTGTATAAGGTGCCCTGGTGGCCTTGAAAAGGGTATATAGTGTCCTATGTATACTATCGCTTAGGGAATGATTCACAAAATGAGATGTTTCATCTTAGTTTAGAAGGAGCAATAAAAAATTTTTGGCAAATGGGGCCAGAGAAGGATATTGCAAATAGAAGAATGTTTGCAGACCATGAAATTATGAAGCAACAATACATGTGTTTCGAAAATAGTAAGTTTGATTTAGTTGTCTGAGTGAGTGATGATAGAGAAGTTAAGCAGTGTTCAGGTCTTGGAGAACCTTAGATTTGATTTTTGATCTGTCAAAAAGGAGAGCTCAAAGAAAGCAGGAAATCAGTAGGAACTGACTTGGATTCTAGAAACATCGCTTTGATTTAATGCCAGTTTAATTTATTGATTTGGTGGGTAAAGAGAGCAAGATTGGAGGCATGGGAAACAGATAACTTGGCTTGAGTCATTTTTTAAAAAATTATCCCATTGCTAGTTTGCCAATAATGGATAGCATGTTTCAGGAACTGTTGATTTGTATCCCCTGTCCTGGGATAGTAAACACCACATGGTGCAGGTAAAACATTGGCTGTTGACAAGGTTATGAATTGAAGAAAGCTTTATCAGTATGCCAAAGTGTTTATTATGTACCTAAACAATGCAAGTCTTTGTCCAAAGAGAATTATGTGAGCACAGTCCTTTAGGACTTATGTTTTGTTTTGTTGCTTTAGTTCGTCTTTCATGTCATTTTTGAGATTAGAGTGCCTTTTTTTAATGAAGGTCTTCCATTTATTTTGGTATGTTATGAAAGTTAAGGTTAGAGGAAGAATCAAACAAAAAGTGTAGAAAGAAAAGGCTGGAGGATTCTTGCAATAAAGTAAACCAGAGAAAAGAAAATGTTATTAAGAAAATCATAAGGAAGACAAGTACATTTATAATACTGTATTTATTGATACTGTAAGTTTATGTTGTCTGTTTACAGGATAAATCATCTGTCATTATATTAATATTGTCTTATATGATACAGAACAGTGTAGGCATATGTGTCAACTGGACATGAAAAATGAAAAGATGATGTGATAAAGAAATTTGTATTTATTTACTGGTATAAGGATTCATGCATTGATAATGAAGAAGCAACACTATGATGGCTTGGTGGTAGCCTAGTGTAATTGATTGGATTGCTTCACAGTACCCTGGCCTATAGATGAATGAATTGTTACAGAAATTTTATGGCATACAGTATTATAGTCCTTAAAAAAACTAAGATCTTGGCATCAGGTCCCATCACTTCATGGCAAACAGGAGGGGGAAAAGTGGAAGCAGTGACAGATTTTAGTTTCTGGGGCTCCAAAATCACTGTGGATGGTGACTGCAGCTATAAAATTAAAAGATGTTTGCTCCTTAAAAGGAAAGCTATGACAAACCTGGACAGCATATTAAAAAGCAGACATTGCTTTGCTGACAAAGGTTCGTATAGTTAAAGCTATGGTGTTTTCGGTAGTCATGTATGTTTGTTAGAGTTGGACCATAAAGAAGAGTGGGCATTGAAGAATTGATGCTTTTGAACTGTAGTGCTGAAGAAGACTCTTGAGAGTCTCTTGGATGGCAAGGAGATCAACCCAGTCAAACTTAAAGGAAATCGACCCTGAATATTCATTGGAAGGTCTGTTGCTGAAGCTGAAGCTTCAGTACTTTGGCCTCCTGATGCAAAGAGCCAACTCTTTGAAAAAGACCCTGATGCTGGGAGAAATTGAAGGCAAAAGAAGAAAGGGACAGCAGAGGTTGGCATGGTTAGATAGCATCACCACTCAGTGGACATGAGTTTTAGCAAACTCTGGGAGATAGCAGGGGGCAGGGAAACCTGGCGTGCTGCAGTCTGTGGGGTTGCAAAGACTCAGACATGACTTAATGACTGAACAAAAGTAACATTTAGTCAACATTCATGTACAGGATTGTAAACATTGTTACATTTTTAAAAATATGAGATACAAGGTTTCTCTGATTACAAGAGAGAGGCATACTATATGGTAACTCTTTGAAAGCAAAGTTATGCATCAGTAATAAAGCTAACACATTGTTAATTTTCTATTTAATATCACTTTATGTAAGGGTAGGCTACTCATTTCAGTATAAGTCTTGCACATGATGTTCTAATACTTACGCAATGATAATAATGATGACACAAAAACGTCTTATACAGTTCTTGCCATACAGTTATTAGATTTTCACAGAAAGACACACATATATACACAACAGGTAAGTTTATTACCTGTTGGCATGGTGATTGTTTACTCTTCATTAAGTAGAAGTGGATCATGAAAAATGCCTTTATCTTCCTTGTCTTCACATTGAGTAAGCTGAGGAGGAAGAGGAGAAAGAAGGGGGGTTGGTCTTGCTGTTGCAGGGGTGGTGAGACAGAAGAGGTGGTGGAGGCTGATGAGGAAGCAGAGAATGTGACCTTGTGGAAATACATTGTAATTTTTGTCTGACTTTTTTGCTTTTTCATGTCTCTAAAAATGTTTCTGTGTGGTACAAATCCGTCTCCCACCAGGTGCTTTGGTTTCAGAGTGTGTATCATGAAGTCTCCATGTAAAAGAAATGAAAAAAGAGTCTTGAATAATCAGAACTCTTCTGCCAGATTGTCTTATATTAGTTTGTCTTATATCAGTGCTCATTGGCACTGGTCTGGAAGCACTCATCTCCATCAAGTCATCTTCTGTTAATTCCTCTGGTGTGGTGTCTGCTAGCTCTTGAATTTCTCTAAGGTCCAAAACTTGAATCTCTTTACCCCCATCTTTTTGGGGCCATATTCACAATCTGTTTCATGATCTCCTTGATTGGGTCTGTCGTAAATCCTGTGAATTCATGCATGGCTTCTGAACGCGGTTTTCTCCAGTGGGGATTTGTTGTTGCAGGTTTGATGGCTTTCTTGGTTTTTTCCCTAACAGCGTTGACAGCTTCCATAGTGTAATCCTTCCTCCAGACTTACGTGATGTTCTCTCCATAGAGGCACTTGTGTATGGGTGATAGTCCTTTCCATAGAATATCATGTGCAGTGCGCCTTTAAGGTCCTCGTGACCCCTGATCTAAAGGCTGAATTGGAGACAGGTTCGGAGGCAAGTAGACCACTAGATGCCTTCAGTGTTGAATTCATGGGCTTCTGGGTTGCCAGGGGCACTGTCTGATATGAAAAGAAGCTTAAAAAATAAGGTATTTCCTGACTTCAGGGACAAAGCATTGATGGAACCAATTCCGAGAAAGGGCCTTCTTTTTTTTTTAATATCCAAAGACTGGTAGCTTCTGTTTTATCTTTTCCCTTCAAGGCTCTGGGGCGAGCAACTTAATAGAGAAGAGCAGTCCTGGTCGTAAACCTGAGTGCATTTTCATAGAACAGTGGACTTAGTCTCTCCCTCCCTGCCTTAAATCCTGGTGCTTGCTTCTCTCTCTTACTAACTAATGTCCTTTGTGGCTTTTTTTCCCCCTCCTCCAGATTAGGGCATTTTCATCTGCACTAAAAACCGATCAGGCAGATACTCCTTCTCCTCACTGATTTTCTTAATGCCATCTGGGAACTTGTCTGCTGCCTCTGCATTAGCAGAGGCTGCTTCTCCTGTTATCTTGACAGTTTTTAAGCCAAACCTCTTTCTAAAATTATCAAACCATCCTTTGTTGGCATTAAATTCTCTAGCCTTATGTTCTTCACCTTCCTTTTGCTTTAAATTGTATAATGACTTTGCTGTTTCTCAAATCGTGTCAGATAGGTATGTCTTTCTTATAGCAATCCTCCACCCACTTAAAAATTGCATTCTCTTTTTTTTTTCATTTTAACAGTTTTTAATGAAAACTGTAGACAAGATGACTTTATTTCTGCATCTTCTCAATTGTTTCTTCCTTATATTTGCCCTTTTCCTTTCCTACTTGATAAAAAAGTATTTTGCAAAAAGCACTAGGTTTTTGCACCTGCTTGCATAGCTTCAGCTGTGACTTCATGAATTTCCTTTTCTTTTTTACAAAGGTCCTTAAACTGGCTTCGTTTATCTTGAGATGGTAGGAAATCACAGCTGCAGACTGCAGTCTCTGGTACCTATCAAGCAATTCAGTGTTCTCGTGTAATGTCATGACTGTGCTTCTTGGGAGCACTTCCCAGCATCACTAGTGGCACTTTGTATGGGTCCCATGATTATTATTCAAGGTCTGTGGTATTGTGCTAAACTTGATGAAGAATACTCAAGAACTGCAAGAGATCACTTTTTACTATAGTATGCAATCACAGAGTTTGGCAAGCTTCCTGTGGTTACATATGTTTTCCTCCCACATAAGAATTTTCATGGCCTTTCTGATGTGGCCTTTGAATCTGTTTGGGGAACAGGTGACAGGGAGTTCATCAGTTCTGCAGATAGTGTGTCCTACTCTCAAACACCTCCTCAGTTAAGGTTTTCCTTATTGAACTTGAGTCTATCTTTTATATTTCTCTTTTTGTCCATTGTTGCTAAGAATGTAATTTACCCCCAAATATGCCTAGTATGTTTCTTTTCCTACATTTTTTTCTTTACTGTGCTAAACATACCAAGTTTCTTTAGTTCTGTACATTTCAGACTTTCCACACTTCAACCTCCAAGTTAACCTTCTTCTGGATTCTAGCCTTTGTTTTTAAGAAAATTTCTCCCTCATTACATTTTATCATGAAACTTTTCAAACATATGGAAAAGTTGAAAGAATTGTACAGTGGACACCCATATTCTCACCACCTAGTTTCTATAGTTAACTTTTCATATATTAATTATGCAGCTCTTCATTTATTTCTCTATCCATCTCCTAATCTTTTTTTTAAGTATTTCATAGTGAGTTGTAGATATCTAAACATTTCATCATGCATATCATGAATTAGGGGCTTCCCAGGTGGTGCTCGTGTAAAGAACCCACCTGCTCATGCAAGAGACGTAAGATACCACAGGTTCAATCCTTCGGGAAGATCCCCTGGAGAAGGGAATGGCAACCCATTCCATTATTCTTGCCTGGAGAATCCCATGGAAAGAGAAACCTGGCAGGCCACAATCCATCAGTTTGCAAAGAATAAGACACAACTGAAGTGACTTAGCCCACATGCATCGTGAATTAAAACTGAATATTTGTTTACACTTTGTCTTTTTAGGTATGTTTATACACATTATTGTATAGAAATCTTTTTTTTTCCATTTATTTTTATTAGTTGGAGGCTAATTACTTTACAACATTGCAGTGGTTTTTGTCATACATTGAAATGAATTAGCCATGGATTTACATGTATTCCCCATCCCGGTCCCCCCTCCCACCTCCCTCTCTCCCTGTATAGAAATCTTAAGTGTACTATTCAGTGAGGTTTGATGAGTGAAACCCCTAACAAGATAGATATTTATCATCCCTAAAGTACCTACTGGCCCCTCAAGATCAGTTCCCTGACCATTCTCTCAGGTGCAACCAGAGTTCTGTTTTTTTCTATCACAGATTAGGTGTTTGCCTGTTTTAAAACTTCATGTAAATGGAATCATGTAGTATGTGTTGTGTTGTGTAAGGCTTCTTTCACTTAGCATGTTTCTGAGAATCATGTGTATTGCTTGTATTATTTAATTTCTTCCTTTTTATTGCTGAGTTGGATTCCAGTGTAGAAATATACCAATTTGTTTATTTTTCATCAATCCCCAGTTGTTGATGGACACCTAATTCTTTCTAATTTCTGGCTCTCTTGAATAAAGATAGCTCTGAACGCTCTTGTTTTTTTTAATTTATTTTTTAATTGAAGGATAATTGCTTTACAGAACCTTGTTTTCTGTCTGACATCAACATGAATCAGCCACAGCTGTACATTTGTCCCCTCTCTCTTGAACCTCCTCCCACCTCCCTCCCCATCCCACCCCTCTAGGTTGATACAGAGCCCCTGTTTGAGATCCCTGAGACATACAGCAAACTCCCTTGGTTATCAATTTTATGTGTGGTGATGTAAGTTTCCCTGTTACTCTCTTCATACATCTCACCCTCTCCTCCCCTCTCCCCTTGTCTATAAGTCTGTTCTCTATGTCTGTTTCTTCATTGCTCCCTTGCAAATAAATTCATCAGTACCATCTTTCTAGATTCCATATATATGCATTAGTATACTATATTTAACTTTCTCTTTCTGACTTACTTCACTCTGTATGATAGGCTCTAGGTTCATCCACCTCATTAGAACTGACTCAAATGTGTTCCTTTTTATGGCTGAGTAATATTCCATTGTGTATATGATGTTCTCTTGTTGGTTTTGTGAACAAATGTTTCATTTCCTTTGGTCAGCTCTCTAGGGGAGGAATCACTGGTCATACAGTAGCTGTATATTCTGAGAAATTGCCTTTTTCCAAAGGTCTTTTATATTCTTTTTAAGAGTTCCAGTTGATTCACATCCTCATAAACATTTGGATTTTAGCTTTTTAATGCCCTCTTAAGAAGGGCTTTTATAGAAATGATCACAGTCCTCTAGAATTGATCTGAAGGCCAACCAAAAAAATTGAGACCTTTTTCAGATTAATTGTTTTTAAGCCATGTTACCTTTTTGTGCACTTAATAAACTGATTTTTGAAAATCCTAAATGGATGACTTGTTTATCCCTGTTCCATTTCATCCAGTTAATTTGAGAAAACCTAGAATTTCGAATCTGTCATTGGTTGGTTTGGTGATTCCTTCCAGCTTTGTATCATTTACAAATTTGAAAAGTGTGTTTTCTGGGTGTTTTCGGTTGTTAATAGCATTGCTGGTCCAAAGATAGAGTCCTTTGACACATTACTGGAGACTTCTTGACTCCATTCAGTAGGATAGGCCAGCAGACTATGAATTTATCTCATAAAGTCATGTAGGTCTTCCCTGGTGGTCCAGTGGTCGAGAATCCACTTAGCAATACAGGGCACATGGGTTCAGTCCCTGGTGCGGGAAGAGTCCACATGCATTGGGCCAACTAAGCTCATGCACCGCAACTGCTGAGCCAGTTCCCTCAAGCCTGTGCTCTGCAACAGGGGAAGCCACTGCAGTGAGAAGCCCATGCCACCACAAACTAGAGAGCACCCCCTGTTCTCCGCAACTAGAGGAAGTCCGCACACAGCAACAAAGACCAGGGTGACCACAAATAATAAATAAATTTTAAAAAATTGCCTACCTTATGTTTTTGTTTGTTTTCCCACTAGAATCTAAGCTTCATTCATGAGAGTTTCTGTCATATATCTGAGCATCTAGAACAGGGATTAAGGCATATAGTTGTTGTTCAATAAATGTTTTTAAATGAATGAGCGAATCATGGATATTAATACATTTGAGGATTTTGTCAAAAGCCTTGCTAAAAATAACTCTCTTTGTTTTCCTGGAATTCCCTCTATTGCAGAATGAAACAAGTGTGTGCCAACAACATACTATTTGGCTTTTTTGCAGAAAAGGACATGAATGAACTGATGGAAGAGTCGTTTGAAACTGTGAGTAGTGATCTTTGAATGAGAACTCTGGACACAAAAGGTGGATTCTCCAGCAAGCTCTGTCCTTTGGTCTCAGGGCCTCTCTCTCCAGAACAGTGGTCTGACCATGTCTGACCAAGCCATTCCCCTGTCAGTCCACCCAGGAGAGAATATAGTGACAGGAGAATTTTGGTAACTGGTGAACTTTGAATATCCATATCTTAGTTAAGTTTTCCTTATGAGCTTTTACAGAGCCTCTTCAACTGTCACATGGTACATCCTTAAAGATTGCAAACTAATTTTAGTTTCTTTTTTCATAAATTTCTCTCTTGAAAGATACTCTGATCATTTTGAGTTATCCATGCTCTGTCTTTACCATTACAAGTTGACCAAGTGAGAAAATTTTATTCTGGCATGAAAATTATGCCATTTGCTGGACTGGTTGAGCCCAGAAGTGAGAAAGGATCCAATGCTAGCTCTTTCTGTGTGCCAGCATTATTAAAGTCCTGTAAACCAGTCTTCATTTTCCCCTGTCACTGTTGGAGTGACTTTTTAAAATTTTTTTTGATGTTGGAGTGACTTTTACATGCCCATTTCCCAAGAAAATCCTTCTTTTCCTTTGCCCTCAGTTTCAAGATGAGATGGGATTCTCCAACATGGAAGATGACGGCCCAGAAGAGGAGGAACGTGTGGCTGAGCCTCGGCCTAACTTTAACACCCCTCAAACCTTACGGTAGGCTAAACAAAGACCTTGAGACCTGGAGTAGAGGAAAAGTGTATGTCTGAGAGGGAGTTTTGAGAAGTTTTGGTTAATAATTTCCCATCCCTGACTACCTGCTGTTACTGATATAAGGACACTGAGCTCCATGGGGCTGTTGGGTGTGAAGTGAATAATTCTCCTTCTTATGGGGCAGTGCAGCTCTAGACCAAGCTGTATCTATTTGGGAAGGGAGAAAAAGCAGTAGCTGGCATCCACAGCAGCTTCTCCAGGTGAGTGGTGCTGGAGAGGTGTGTAGGACTCTGCGTGGCCAGCCACAGAAGCTACCCCAAAATTTAATATCCACTATGTCCCTTTTGTTCTTCTGTTTGCTGTTAACATCTAGTAAAAGTTAATGAACCTTTGTTAGTCTCCAGGGCATTAATTGAACAAACCATGAAGCACCTGCAGTAATGCCCTGGAGTCTCAAAAGTGTGTACTGCCCTTTTCACATGAATTAGCCCTTTTGTTGTCCCATCTGGAAAGTAGAGGCTTTAATTCCCCCCCCATATTTGTGTTGAGTCTGCAGAGTTCATCCGTACTTTGTTGTTACCCACTTTCAGTAGCAGCATACCATCATTAGGTACTGGCTAGATGTCAGGGCATGGTTTGTGCCGTGGGTAGAACAAAGCAAAACTCCAGGACTCATAGCCTTTAATTAGTCCTGTGCTTTCCCTTGACAGCATTACCTAACTAGAGAGCTTAGGATCCACCTGAGAGCTAGACCTTCAGGTAACGTGCAATTTAGTGAAAAAGGCTAGGTATACTAACCAATGCGTAAAAGTCAGAAGTATCAGTCATCAGTTCAGTCAGTTCAGTCACTCAGTCATGTCTGACTCTTTGTGACCCCATGGACTGCAACATGCCAGGTTTCCCTGTCCTTCACCAGCTCCCGGAGTTTGCTCAAACTCATGTCCATCAAGTCGGTGATGCCATCCAGCCATCTCATCCTCTGTCGTCCCCTTCTCCTCCTGCCTTCAGTCTTTCCCAGCATCAGGGTCTTTCCCACTGAGTCAGTTTCTTGCATTAGGTGGCCAAAGTATTGGAGTTTCAGCTTCAGCATCAGTCCTTCCAATGAATATTCAGTCATATTCCATTATAATAAATACCATAATATAACCACAACAGAAATCTCAAGAGTTCCTTTTTTCCCCCCAACTTTGTTGAGTTTTAATTGATAGATAAGGTTCTAAAACATTGAAAGTCCACAGCGTGATGATTTGATATACATTATATATTACAAAAGGATTTCACCCATGAAGTTAATGAATACTTCTGTCACATCACGTATTTACCATTTTTCTTTTTTTGAGAACATTTTCAAGGTTTCTTAGAGTTTTTTTTCCAATTTTTTTTTTTATTGATTTTTTTTTTAAACAACAAAAACATTTTCTATTGTGGTATAGCTGATTAACAATGTTGAGATAGTTTCAGGTAAACAATGAAGGGACTCAGCCATACATATACATGTATCCATTCTCCCCCAAAGTCCCCTCCCATCCAGGCTGGCACATAACTTTGAACAGAGTTCCATGTGCTGTACAATAGGTTTTTGTTGGTTATCCATTTTACATTAGCAGTGTATACATGACCGTCCCAAATTCCTTAACTATCCCTTACCCCCCAGCAACCATGAGTTCCTATTTAGAGTCTGTGAGTCTCTATTTTGTAAGTAAGTTCATTTGTATCATTTCTTTTTAGATTCCAAATATAAGGCATGTCACATGATATTTTGGAGAAGGCAATGGCACCCCACTCCAGTACTCTTGCCTGGAAAATCCCATGGACGGAGGAGCCTGGTAGGCTGCAGTCCATGGGGTCGTGAAGAGTCGGACATGACTGAGCGACTTTACTTTCACATTTCACTTTTGTGCATTGGAGAAGGAAATGGCAACCCACTCCAGTGTTCTTGCCTGGAGAGTCCCAGGGACGGGGGAGCCTAGTGGGCTGCCGGCTATGGGGTCGCACAGAGTTGGACACGACTGAATTGACTTAGCAGCAGCAGCAACACATGATATTTCTCCTCTGTCTAACTTACTTCACTCAGTGTGATACTCTAGGTCCATTTGTGTTACAGCAAATGGCTTTGTTTCATTCTTTTGAGTAATATTCCATTCTCTCTGTGTGTGTGTACATATATATGTAGGTATATACATATGTATGTGTGTATATACACACATGTATGTATATGTATTTATGTGTGTGTGTGTGTATACCCCTCATCTTCCCCTGAAGAAGGGCATGACAACCCACTCCAGTATTCTTGCCTGGAGAATCCCCAAGGACAAAGGAGCCTGGTGGGCTACAGTCCATGGGGTCACAAGGAGTCAGCCATGACCCAGGACAGCAGCAGACCACAGCTTCTTTATCCATCCCTCTGTCAGTGGACATTTAGGTTGCTTCCATGTCTTGGCCATGGTAAACAGTGCTGCAGTGAACATTGCGGTCCATGCATCTTTGGGGGCCATGTTTTTCTCTGGATATGTGCCCAGGAGTGGGATTGCAGGGTCATATGGTAGCTCTGTTTTTATTTTTTAAAGAACTTCCATGCTGTTCCTTAGAGTTTGTATTTGACCCACTTACTTCACACCATGTTTCATAGAAAAAAATTCTAGTGTAGCAGAATAGAACCTGAGCACCTGTTATCATGGGACTTGATCAATAGACCTATTTCATTTCCACTACACACCTCTGTGTGTCAATTTTTAAAATTTCAGAATTTCATAACTACTTAAAAAATTCTCATTCAGTTCAGTTACCTTCTGGTATTCTGCTTAGGCTGCTGCTGCTTTTCTTTCAGCTGGAAATACAAACCTAGCTTATTATTTGATTATAAGTAAAATATCACATGGAAAGTAGGTTACCTGTGCTCCCCTTGTTAACTGTCCATCGAGATAATGCTTCTTAGAATCAGGTACAGCCCTTTTTGCATTATACTTTTTTCCTGCTTCTGTTCTTGTTCCTCTGCTAGGTATGCAGATACTCAAAAGAGTTTTCAGTTCTCAGTAAAATTGTACAGAGGAGAGTCCTATGTCTATAGATTTTCATCCTGGGCCTGCCCATACTTGCAATAAATACTGTTAAAGGAAACATAATGTGTATCCCCAGGGACTGTTGGAACAAAGTTATGATCATTTAACTATTGTGCAATCTAGAGGATTTATTGAATTAGGATAACCTGCTAGTCATAGCTGCTTGAGCAGTTTGTATGCTGATTTCATAGAGTAGCGACTTTTGCTTAATCACTTGAGTGTTTTCTTCTGCGTCTACCTCAGAACTAGCATTTGGATTCTTACTTCAGCCCCTGACAGTCTCTATCTGTCTCTTACAAAGTGGGGCTGGGAGGGTAGCGATAGAAAGTGTGGAGGAGGAATTTCGAGGGCTAAGATATTTTCATGGAGGTGAGTAGGGTCATACTTGAACCAGTCTCTCACTATTCATCTAAACTAAGGCTTCCCAGGTGGCACTAGTGGTAGAGAACCCGCCAGCCAATGCAGGAGACGCAAGAAACGTGGGTTCAATCCATGTTTCAGGAAGATCCCCTGGAGTTAGGAAATGGCAACCCACTCCAGTATTCTTGCCTGAGAAATCCGATGGATAGAGGAGCCCTGTGGGCTACAATCTGTTGGGTTGCAAAGAGACAGGACTGAAGTGACTTAGCATGCATGTAAGCACCCTGTGTTTTAGTTTATGCCCTTTCTACTCCATGCTAGAAGGTCTTTGAGTTTTTACGAAAGGAAGTCAGCGCAGACTGAATGACTAGGAGGTGGAGAACAGGAGAAACTGGACCTGGGGTGGGAGTAGCACTTAGCTTAGAGAACAGAGGTTGTGCTTTGGGAAGATTCTGTATCACCATTAAGAATAAGTCCCAGATTAATGGAACTGTCAGTGGGATGCGAAAATCATGGGTTCCCATTAGCTCCTTGGTTGCTTTGTTATCCAGATATTACCCTATGTTTAGATTTTAGTTTAATTTCACCTTCATTAGTATATTACTTTGAGTACTGATTGTAGGAGAATGGCAAGGGGATGATTCAGAACCATCTTATGTGAATCTATTTTGGGAGAAGATTTGGGTAGGCTAGGAGTTTGCCTTTTGGCTAAAGTGAGACTTGAGGATTAGCAGTAGATGGAAGTTGCTCAGACTGGCTTAGCCAATGGTAGGAAGGAACTAGATGTGTTTTGGACCCATGGAAATATTCAAATCCAGTCATCTCCCTGTGGGGGATAGGTTTGAGGAACCACTGGCCAACTTACTAAATGAGCAACATCGCACCGTGAAGGAGCTACTTGAACAGCTGAAGATAAAAAAATCTTCAGCCAGACAGCAGCAGGAAACAGAGAGGGTTAAACCCCAGAGGGAGAAGGTTCATCAGACTTTGATTCTAGACCCAGCACAGAGGAAGAGGCTCCAGCAGCAGATGCAGCATGTAAGACTCTTCTTGGTAATGTTAATATTGGATCATCTTCATCTTTTGAGATGAAGCCAAAAATTAGCAGCTTGTGAAAGTCAGAAATAGGTGTCTCGGTAACCATTGAAACCACAGGACCAGAGCATCTTCATGTCAGTCAGGACCTTGAAAGGCCACCATGTTCATGTCTTTATGGCTCAGGTCAGAATGCATGTAAAAGGACTTTCCTGGTGGTTTAGTGGTTAAGACTCAAAGCGTCCAATTCAGGGGGCACAAATTCTATCCCTGGTTCGGAACTAAGATCCCGCATGCTGCACAGCATAGCCTAAAAAATAAATGAAAAAGAATGCTGTAAGATTTCAAAGAATCTTTAGTAATCCCTTCTGAATTGAACAGTCTTACCCCAGAGTAGTTTTTGTTCTTTCTAATCTCAGTTCCTCTGCTTTGAGGTTAAACTTCCTTTGATTCTGTCATTTTGCTGAAGTAGAGCATATCTGAGAAAAAAATTCATACTGAAATAACTTTATTGTTCCCATAGTCTCCCTAGAAAGTGAAATGTGTTTGATAAAGTCACTGACATTGGTCTTCTGGGTTTCTGAGATGACAACATCATAACATGTCACACTGTATTATTTTCTTTCCCTTCCCAGCATGTTCAGCTCTTGATGCAAATTCACCTTCTTGCCAGTTCCAACCCGTCTTAGTTCGGAGGCCAGTACCACCAGGATATTTCTTGTAAGGTTTCAGATACTCATAAATCTGAAGAATTGTGTATTCAATTAGTTAGGAAGTCATTTCTCACAGATACCAAGTCATCATGAGCTATATTAATTCTTCTCTCCTGCAAGCTTTGTTAAATATTTGTATGGCTTCCTATGCTTGCTGAGAAAACATAAGTTACTGCTCCCTAGGAAAGGACAGAGTGCGTATTCAATTTTCTAAAGACAATTCCTCTTACCTTTTTATTGGGTGCTCTTCCTACCTGTAGTTCCACCCATCTTAAGCTTTCGGTACTTCTCTTCTTTTTATTGAATTCATTATTTATTAAGCTTGATATCATTGTTTTATGTATAAAATTAATTTTACTTGTGGCATTTTGAAATATTTTGGAGGAAGGGCTTTTAATTTCAAAATTTTGGGAATTCCCTGGTGGTCCAGTAGTGTCAGATTCCTCGCTTTCACTGTCAGGGCCCAGCTTCATTCCCTTATTGGGGAGCTAAATAAGATCCCATGAGCAGCACGGAATGGGCAAAAAATTCACATTTTAAAATCTGAACTTTGGGGCAGTAATAAGGATATTCTTTGCCTGTTGGGTAAGTCTCTGGAGTCTGAGTTGACTCATAATCAGATCTTCCTTGGATAGTCAATGGAGTATGTTTCTCTCTTATTGTGTTCAGAGGATCACGAGCAATACTTTATTCTGAGTGTTATTCAGAGAAACAAATAAAAAAATTATTAATTTTTTAAGTAATGGCTCTCACTCTTGAGAATTTTAATTCCATCTGGGGAACTAGAACATACATCCAAAATGCTGAGGAACACTCAGACTTAGAATAAAACAGGAATAAATTAGTGTATCAGAGATCCTCAAATATCTGAAGATTTAGTAGAAGAGCTCTCTTAATGGAAAAACGTTAATTATGAAAGATGTTATGATGATTTTAACCAATTTTATCCTACTGTAGGAAGGACAGTTTTTCTCTCAGAGGCTAAGGGCTACTGGTATTAATTGTCTGGAACTCACATCTCCTTTGTGTCCTGTTTTCCCAGAAAGAGCTGGGAACCTTTGCTCAAAGCTCCATTGCCCTCC
This sequence comes from Odocoileus virginianus, assembly GCF_023699985.2. Taxonomy (NCBI): domain Eukaryota; kingdom Metazoa; phylum Chordata; class Mammalia; order Artiodactyla; family Cervidae; genus Odocoileus; species Odocoileus virginianus. The sequence goes on along the minus strand of NC_069678.1, from coordinate 12,400,964 downwards.
ATCATCAGTTCAACCCCAAGTTTCAGACCTTGTTCCAACCCTGTAACCTGATGGGAGCTATGCAGCTCATTGAAGACTTCAGCACACAAGTCAGCGTTGACTCAAGTCCTCGTAAAACTGTCACGAAGACTGGTAGGGAACAGACGGGTCCACTTTAAGTTCTTATTTGCAGTGCAAGGTGTTCGTCTTACCCCACAGATCATTTCCTAGGGATAATTTCCTAGGGTTGGAAGAGACGGGTATTTGTAATTTCTTTCTTCTCTCTTTTATCCTCCCTGTGTGTTCATTACCTAAGTTCTAGAACTAGGTAATAATACTGGGGTTTAAGTAGAGGATGGAGTCAGTGAACAGGACAGGGATGTGGGAGGTAGAGATGTGGGACTCATTGCTAATAATTCGACTTAAATAGATATGAGGGTAAGTATTAGGAATTAGGTCAAGACCACCAATATCAGATAAAGATGGAAGTCAAGTGGTAAAGTCAGGTTATATTTAGGTTTTTACTGTGTTTTTCATTAACATCATTTTATTTCCCATAATGATTATAGTGGTGTCTCCATTTTGAGTGAAACTTTGATTTGGGAGTTAGGAACAAAGTAAAAATGTTGTGCATTGCCATGTTCAATAGTTTAAAGACATCTTCAGGTTTGGTTTCTACTTTCATTGGTTTAGTTTTTTTTTTGCTAAAATATTTGCCGTTCCCTTAAATCAAATATTTACTTCTCATTTCTTCCTGGTTTAACACATTAATTGTGGTTTGCTCTGGATTCAGACTTTGGTCTTCATTTTAACTCCCACTTTTATAATTTAATCGAATGTAAGTGTATTATGTCATAGACACTGATCTCAAACTACTTTATTAGTTATATGTTGGTAATGAAAACTTAACACCAGACTACAGTTATGACTTGGGCTTCCTGGGTGACTCTGTGGTAAAAGAATCCACCTGCCAATGCAAGAGACGCAGGAGACATGGGTTCGATCCCTGACTCAGGAAGATCCCCTATAGAAGGAAATGGGAACCCACTTCAAGTATTCTTGCCTGGAGAGTCACATGGACAGAGGAGCCTGATGGAGTACAGTTGATAGGGTTGCAAAGAGTTGGACACAACAGAGTACGCATGTGGTTATAACTTACATATAGAGTGACCTGTGTTTTTCTTCTGGGGATATAAAGATTACATTTACAAAAGGAAAAATATGACTATAGAGGTGCTCATCTCTGAAAAGGCAGAAGTGCCTGGAATTGGGAGGCTTAGACAGCAAGACAGAAACGAATGAGACTGAATTGTCTCATTCTCTTTCTGATTTTTTTGTCCCAACCTCAGGAAGAATCTGGGAGAACTTAATGAAAGTTAAGTAAGAATAAGTGAAACTTGGAATACCAGAGTTGTGAGGGAGATTAAAGAAGTTGGAGTCTTATCCTGGAAGAAAGAAAACATTGTTGAAGTTCACTTACCTTTCAAGGATTTAAAAGGGGAAGGAGGTAAAAATTTTTTGACCATAGAGTATCTGCTAGGTGTTACTTGGTACTTTATAAGTGTTTATGTTATTTAGTGTGTTAAGTGTTCCACACAGGAAAGAAAAAGACAATCAACTTTTAATAATGTTAAATGGGACTCCTTTTAGGTACATGTTAGGCTGAGAATGATTGTGCAAGCTTTTGGGAGAGGGGTATGTGGGTGGATACACACGTTATTTAGGGTCAGCTCTCTCTAAATGCCAAAATGCATTCAGAAGCTTTTGTGAAGCCCTCTTTTGTTCTGGAATTTCATTTACAATGAATTTTCTTCTTACAGCCTATAGATTGCCCTATTTGCCAAAGCAAGTGGCTTGGATCCTAGCCACAAGCAAGGTTTTCATGTATCCAGAGCTACTTCCAGTGTGTTCTCTGAAGGCCAAGAATCCCCAGGATAAGAATTTCTTCACCAAGGCAGAGGACAGGTAAGGACTTAGTGTAGCAGAGAAGAAAATCAGAAGATTTGTGTAATAAGAAATGGACACAAAAGACAAAGAAAAGCCATGTAGATGGACATAGTTCTATAGTATGTTCCTGTTCCAGTAGTGCTCTTTTTAGGGATTAGGTATACATTTTGGAAACATTTTATGTTTTAATTTGTGTTTTGTTTATCATAAAAACTAATCTCATAATACTGTTGGAGGAAAATTTTAAGGAAAAAACATTTGTATCCATTATCCTCACCAGCCCAAAGACAATGATTTTTTCTTTTTATATTTCATACATAATTATTGGCAATTTGAGTTTAATTTCGTTTTGCTTTTTTCAGCTTAATTTCTTGAAATTGTTTTTTTATGTGCCATAGTGTAGCATTGTCTTTTTTTTTGGTCTCTGTATATTGTCCTTCCAGGCAGTATTAATGGCCCTATCATAGTCCTTTTATTTGCCTTTTTTCCCTACTTCTGTTGTTTGGCTGTTCTAAGTGAGGCTTCACCAAGGATCTTTGTGCATAGAACTTTTGAAACTCTTTGAGTTTATCTCTTTGGGTAAATTCTCAAGAGTGAGATTATTTGATAAAGGTTTGCCATCAGCCAATATGTATACAGGTAACTAATTGAGGTACTGTTGGTGTGGATTTAATATGTTTAACATGGTGCCCAATATTCATTTTATATTTGTTTTATTAGAGCCATTCTCCTTCCCTCAAACTTTGTTTTTATGATTGCTATAAAACACATCATGTTGTGACATTTATTAGCAATTTATGCCTGGTTTTGCCTCTTATCACTTGATGGGAACACCTCACTGAGTCTTACTTACATAGTACTTCTTAGCATTCAGTGAATATCTGAAATTTTCTATTGAGTTTCCATTAACTTGTACAAGAATTAGCTGTGAAAAATGTGGGTTGGAGAATGTGAAGTTTGTTTGGGAGGCTTTTCAGCAGGATGGATTGTCAAGTGAGATTGAGTGTTACTGCCCATTTCTCAGTTTGTTGGCTTTAGGCCTGAAGCACTTTGAAGGGACCCATTTTCCCAAGCCTCTGATCAGGCAAGTACCTTCTCACTTGCAAGACTGCCCACGAGCTGACAGTGAGAATCAAGAACCTCACAATGAACAGAACTCCTGACAACATCCTTAAAGTAAGTGCTCCCTGCACGCTCCGCCAGGCACCTTGGCTGAGTGCAGCCATTCTTATCTTTTTCTCAGATTCAGTGAATAGCCTTTTATCTAACGCTAGTCCCTCCTAACTGCACACTAGCCCTCTTTTCCTTTCTAAGGTCATTGATCTATTCTTTTTGTATGGAGTATCATCTTCTTCCCCTGTTATGGATATTTTTGCTAGATGTAAAGCTGTTCAAATGTAAAAATACTCCTCAAATTTGTTTTCCTTTAGTTATTTATTCTCTTCTTCCACTGTAACCTTCTTCAAAGGGTAGGTAACAATCCACTTATATCCTTCTTAATTCTTTTAATTTAGATGTTTATATCAAAGTATATCAAGTATACTTTATATACTTTATAAAGAGGTCCCCAGCCCCCAGACCACAGACTGGTACTGGTCCATAGCCTGTTGGTAACTGGCTACACAGCAAGAGGTGAATGGCAGGCTAGTAACCTAAGTTTCCTCTGTATTTACTGCCATTCCCTGTTGCTTGTATTAACGCCTGAACTCCACCTCCTGTCAGATCAACAGTGGCATTAGATTCTCATGAGTATGAACCCTATTGTGAACTGTGCATGTGAGGGATCTAGGTTGCCAGCTTCTTATGAGAATCACCCTAAAACCATCCCTTGGGTCTCCTCACCCCCATCCTGTGGAAAAATTGCCTTCTACAGAATTGGTCTCTGGTGCCAAAAAGGTCAGGGACTACTGCTGTAAAGAGTTAAATACCTCTGTGAGCTTTGTCATGAAAAACAATCATTTTTCTCCCTGTTTCCTGCTAAGCAAGATTTCTGCAGGGATGGTACATTTACCTCTAATCTAGGATCTAGGTAGAATGCTTAGAATTGCTGTCACTTGACTTTTCGGATTTGGGCCTTCTCTATTAAACTGAAACCATGGAAGATGAAGATAGTTCTCTCCACACTCTCTCACTGCTTCACCTCAGTTATATCACAGTATAAGTTGGATTTTTTCCAGAGTTTACATTATAAACAGCATGTAAAAACTCCTCACAGCTGATCCATGTAGCATATCATGATTACTTTGCTTTTCCTGCTGAATCTTTTGTTTCTCCTGGAGTCAATAATTGCGTTTTTGGAGGGAGAGTGGGACTTGGTTTTATTATGTATTTATTATCAGTTTAACACTGAGGTCTGCTTAAGTTTTATAAATCTCTTTTCAGCGTGTTCAGGTATCTGAGGGGCTCTGCTTTCACCTCATCGTCCTGAAGAAGCCCTTCCCAGAGCGCGCCGATCCGGCTCCGCTCCGCCCGTGCTGCTCTTGGCTTGCTGCACTAATGTCTTTGGCTTTTTCTTCACGATTTTCCTGGGGTTTTGTTTCACTTCTTACTTGTGTTGGATCCTCTTGTTTCTGTCTTTTTAATTTTTTGTTAATAATTTTACTTATTTATTTTTTGGCTCTGCCGGGTCTTGGTTGCTGTGTGGGCTTGTCTCCAGCTGCGGCGGGCAGGGGGATACGCTCTCGTTGCGTGGCGCCCCTTCTCGCCAAGCACGGGCTCTGGGTGTGCGAGCTTCCATGGTGGCAGCTCGGGGGCTCAGGATTCGCGGTTCCCATTCTCTGGGGCACAGGTTAGTTGCTCCGTGGCGTGTGGGATCTTCCCGGATCAGGGATTGAACCTGTGTCTCTGTCTCCTGCATTGGCAAGTGGATTCTTAACACTGAGTCACCAGGAAAGCCCTCTTTTAAAAAAAAGAGTTGTTTTTGACTGAGCTGGATCTTTGTTTTGTGCAGATTTTCTCTAGTTTTGGAGGGCAGGTGCTTCCCTTTAGTTGTGGTATATGGGTTTCTCTGATACGGTTTCCACTGTTTCCCCATCTATTTCCCATGAAGTGATGGGACCAGATGCCATGATCTTAGTTTTCTGAATGTTGAGCTTTAAGCCAATTTTTTCACTCTCTTTCACTTTCATCAAGAGGCTTTTTAGTTCCTCTTCACTTTCTGCCATAAGGGTGGTGTCATCTGCATATCTGAGGTTATTGATATTTCTCCCGGCAATCTTGACTCCAGCTTGTGTTTCATCTAGCCCAGCGTTTCTCATGATGTACTCTGCATATAAGTTAAATAAGCAGGGTGACAATATACAGCCTTGACATACTCCTTTTCCTATTTGGAACCAATCTGTTGTTCCATGTCCAGTTCTAACTGTTGCTTCCTGACCTGCATATAGGTTTCTCAAGAGGCAGGTCAGATGGTCTGGTATGCCCATCTCTTTCAGAATTTTCCACAGTTTATTGTGATCTACACAGTCAAAGGCTTTGGCATAGTCAATAAAGCAGAAATATACGTTTTTCTGGAACTCTCTTGCTTTTTTTGATGATCCAGCAAATGTTGGCAATTTGATCTCTGGTTCCTCTGCCTTTTCTAAAACCAGCTTGAAAATCTGGAAGTTCACGGTTTACATATTGCTGAAGCCTGGCTTGGAGAATTTTGAGCATTACTTTACTAGCGTGTGAGATGAGTGCAATTGTGTGGTAGTTTGAGCATTCTTCGGGATTGCCTTTCTTTGGGATTGGAATGAAAACTGACCTTTTCCAGTCCTGTGGCCACTGCTGACTTTTCCAAATTTGCTGGCATATTGAGTGCAGCACTTTCACAGCATCATCTTTCAGGATTTGAAATAGCTCAACTGGAATTCCATCACTTCCACTAGCTTTGTTCGTAGTGATGCTTCCTAAGGCCCACTTGACTGCACGTTCCAGGATGTCTGGCTCTAGGTGAGTGATCACACCATCGTGATTATCTGGATCATGAAGATCTTTTTTGTACAGTTCTTCTGTGTATTCTTGCCACCTCTTCTTAATATCTTCTGCTTCTGTTAGGTTCATACCATTTCTGTCCTTTATTGAGCCCATTTTGCATGAAATGTTCCCTTGGTATCTCTAATTTTCTTGAAGAGATCTCTAGTCTTTCCCATTCTGTTGTTTTCCTCTATTTCTTTGCATTGATCACTGAAGAAGGCTTTCTTATCTCTCCTTGCTATTCTTTGGAACTCTGCATTCAAATGGGAATATCTTTCCTTTTCTCCTTTGCTTTTCGTGTCTCTTCTTTTCACAGCTATTTGTAAGGCCTCCTCAGACAACCATTCTGCCTTTTTGTATTTCTTTTCCATGGGGATGGTCTTGATCCCTGTCTCCTGTACAATGTCACGAACCTCTGTCCATAGTTCATCAGGCACTCTGTCTATCAGATCTAGTCCCTTAAATCTATTTCTCACTTTCACTGTATAGTCATAAGGGATTTGATTTAGGTCATACCTGAATGTTCTAGTGGTTTTCCCTACTTTCTTCAGTTTAAGTCTGAATTTGGCAATAAGGAGTTCGTGATCTGAGCCACAGTCAGCTCCCAGTCTTGTTTTTGCTGACTGTAGAGCTTCTCCATCTTTGGCTGCAAAGAATATAATCAATCTGATTTCGGCATTGACCATCTGGTGATGTCCATGTGTAAAGTCTTCTCTTGTGTTGTTGGAAGAGGGTGTTTGCTATGACCAGTGCATTCTCTTGACAAAACTCTACTAGCCTTTACCCTGCTTCATTCTGTACTCCAAGGCCAAATTTGCCTGTTACTCCAGGTGTTTCTTGACTTCATACTTTTGCATTCCAGTCCCCTATAGTGAAAAGGACATCTTTTCTGGGTATTAGTTCTAAAAGGTCTTGTAGGTCTTGTTAGAACTGTTCAACTTCAGCTTCTTCGGCATTGCTGGTTGGGGCATAGGCTTGAATTACCGTGATATTGAATGGTTTGCCTTGGAGATGAACAGAGATCATTCTGTCATTGTTGAGACTGCATCCAAGTATTGCATTTCGGACTCTTTTGTTGACCATGATGGCTACTCCATTTCTTCTAAAGGATTCCTGCCCACAGTAGTAGATATAATGGTCATCTGAGTTAATTTCTCCCATTGCAGTCCATTTTAGTTCACTGATTCCTAGAATGTCGACATTCACTCTTGCCATCTTCTGTTTGACCACTTCCAATTTGCCTTGATTCATGGACCTAACATTCCAGGTTCCTATGCAATATTGCTCTTTACAGCATCGGACCTTGCCTCTATCACCAGTCACATCCACAACTGAGTATTGTTTTTGCTTTGGCTCCATCCCTTCATTCTTTATGGAGTTATTTCTCCACTGATCTCCAGTAGCATATTGGGCACCTACCGACCTGGGGAGTTCCTCTTTCAGTATCCTATCATTTTGCCTTTTCATACTGTTCATGGGGTTCTCAAGGCAAGAATACTGAAGTGGTTTGCCATTCCCTTCTCCAGTGGACCACATTCTGTCAGACCTCTCCATCATGACCTGTCCATCTTGGGTGGCCCCACACAGCATGGCTTAGTGTCATTGAGTTAGACAAGACTGTGGTCTGTGTGATCAGTGTCAGACTTTATTTTTTTGGGCTCCAAAATTACTGCAGATGGTGATTGTAGCCATGAAATTAAAAGACGCTTACTCCTTGGAAGGAAAGTTATGACCAACCTAGATAGCATATTAAAAGCAGGCACATTACTTTGCCAACAAAAGTCCATCTAGTCAAGGCTATGGTTTTTCCAGTGGTCATGTATGGATGTGAGAGTTGGACTGTGAAGAAAGCTGAGCACTGAAGAATTGATGCTTTTGAACTGTGGTGTTGGAGAAGACTCTTGAGAGTTCCTTGGACTGCAAGGAGATCCAACCAGTTCATCCTAAAGCAGATCAGTCCTGGGTGCTCATTGGAAGGACTGATGCTGAAGCTGAAACTCCAATACTTTCGCCACCTGATGCAAAGAGTTGACTCATTGGAAAATACCCTGATGCTGGGAGGGATTGGGGGTAGGAGAAGGGGATGACAGAGGATGAGATGGCTGGATGGCATCACTGATGCGATGGACATGTTTGAGTACACTCCAGGAGTTTGTGATGGACAGGGAGGCCTGGCGTGCTGCGATTCATGAGGTCGCAAAGAGTTGGACACGACTGAGCGACTAAACTGAACTGAACTGATGGGTTTCTCATTGTGATGGCCTCTCTTGTTGTGGAGTACGGGCTCTAGGCTGCTCAGGCTTCAGTAGTTGCAGTGTATTGGTTCTGGAACACGAACTCAGTAGTTTTGGTGAATGGGCTTAGTTGCCCTGTGACATGTGGAATGTTCCAGAAGTAGGGATCATACCTGTGTCTTCTGCACTGTCAGGCAGGTTCTTAACCTTTGGACCACCAGGGAAGTCCAGATGCTCTTATTTCTTTAACCCCACATCTCTTTTCCCTTGTTTTAGTGGAGCACATCCTAGTAGCATTCTGAGGTAGAGTGCTTGAGAAACAAATTTTTAGATTTAAACTGCTTGTATTCATCATGTATTATGACATGACATGACCCATATTATAATTTCCTAGTTTTGCTATTGTACTGTATACCTGGTTTGTATATGTAACTACTGTTACTGTGTAACAAGTGTACATAAGACCTGTCTATGAATCTATATTTACTCAAAATTAGATGTTTGAACTATGTCTGTATGTCTGTTCTCCCACATCAGTGGGTCTAACATTCTAGGTTGAAAATCACTTTTATCAGAACACTTTAAGGACTCCATTTTCTTCTAGTTTCTAGCAGTGGCTCTTTAGAAATTTGATGCCCTTTTGACTACTGAACCTTTTTATGACACGTGATTTTTTCTCTCTCTCCGGCAGTACGTAGGATTTTTCCTATTTCTTCAGTGTTTTGAAATTTCAAGATAATATCCCTTTCTGTGTGTCTAGTTTTACTAATTATACCAGATACTTGATAAACTTTACTTCAGAAAATTATACGTCTGGTTTTAAAACTCCTATACTCCTATCTACTATGATACTAGGACTCTTATCTCGGGCTGCTCTCTCGTGAACTCTGCCCTTAAATGTCCGTGTTACACAGTAGTTTTGCAGCATGGGGTCTCCCCCAGACTCATGATTGTTGGTGTTCTGTCTCTTCATGATTTTCAGATCTGTGTCTTTGGTCCAGATTTCTCTTCAGAGGCCCAGAGTACTGAAGTCAGCTGCCTCTAGGAATTCTTAGCTCAGGTGCCTCACTGACTCCTCAGACTGAACTATATGTCACTCTGCACCCTCCCATTGCTGCCACTGCCACCACCACCAACAGCTCTGCTCCGCCCCTGTGTCCAAGGTGATGCTGCCCTCACTTGCTCCTTCTGAGTTTCAAAAGCCATGTGTGAAACGGAGAGCCTCCAAGAGAAAGGGACCCAAGGCCTCTCTCTGTCTGAAGCCCGCCCCTCTCATCCACCCTGCGCCTGTGTTCTTCACTGTTCCTGCCACAACCGTGAAGGTTGTGAGCCTCGGCAGCGGCTGCAACATGGTGCAGCCTGTCAGTGCAGCTGTGGCCCGAAGTCCTCAGACCATCCCCATCACCATCCTGCTGGTTAACCCCACTGCCTTCCCCTGTGCATTGAACCAGCCCCTTGTGGCCTCCTCCATCCCTCCCTTAATTGTCTCTGGCACCTCTGTGAATCTCTCTGTACCATCCACCCCTGAAGATAAAGCCCCAGTGAATGTGGACACAGGTTGTCCTTTGGCTGAGGGGAAAAATGCCTTTCAAGGCCTCGAACCCAAATTAGAACCTCGAGAACCGTCTCCTGTCTGTGCTGCTGTCTTCCCCAAAGAGGAGCACAGCCCAGGGCCTCCAGCTACAGACCGAGCGTGCCAGGAGCAGCTGTCGGAGAGCAGTGCCTGTGGCTGGACTATTGTGAAAGCAGAGGAGGGGAGGCCGGGCCCTGAACCACTGCCTCAGGGCTTCCGGGAATCTCTGCACACTCGCCCTGAGGATTTAGAGGAAACCGTTAAGATGGAACCTAAAGACCCTGGGCAAGACACCTGTGGTGGATCCCTGGAGCAGGACAGCCATGATGAAATCAAGAAGAACACTCTGTGGAGTTGGACACTGGCTTCCCAAATAAGGAGTCAAGAGGGTCTAGAGAGGGGAAGGAACAGGCCTACAACAGGAGGAGGTGTCATCCAGCTATTGCTGGTGTTGCTGCTAAGTCGCTTCAGTCGTGTCTGACTCTGTGCGACCCCATGGACTGCAGCCCACCAGGCTCCTCCGTCTATGGGATTTTCCAGGCAAGAGTACTGGAGTGGGGTGCCATTGCCTTCTCCGATCCAGCTATTAGGTTGGTGCAAAACTAATTGCACTTTCATATTGTTGAACTTTGCTGTTTGATATTGGAATACATTCTTAAATAAATGTGCGTATTTTTATACATCATTTTAACCTGCATTTCTTGTTTTATGTTTTTTGCTAATGACATTACTTGCTGTGGATTTTATGTTTATCTTAGACTAGGAAATGATGTTAGTCAAAAAGCAAATTGTTATTTGAGTTTGAAATGGGTGGAAAAGCAGTGGAGACAACTCACAATATCAACAATGCATTTGGCCCAGGAATTAATGAATGTACAGTGCAGTGGTGGTTCAAGAAGTTTTGCAAAGGAGATGAGAGCTTTGAAGATGAGAAGTGTAGTGGCCAGCCATCAGAAGTTGACAACAACCAGTGGAGAGCAATCATTGAAACTAATCTTAGAGCTATAGGAGAAGTTACCAAAGAATTCAACATCAGTCATTCTATAGTTGTATGACATTTGAAGCAAATTGGAACAGTGGAAAGCTCAGTAAGTGGGTATCTCATGAACTGACCACAAATCAAAAATATTGTCATTTTGAAGTGTCGCCTTCTCTTACTGTGTGCAACAACAATGAACCATTTCTTGATTGGACTGTGACATGTAATGAAAAGTGGATTTTATATGACAACCAATGAGGACCAGCTCAGTGGTTGGACTAAGAAGAAGCTCCAAAACACTTCCCAGAGCTAAAATTGCACCCAAAAAAGGCCATGGTCACTGTTTGGTGGTCTGTTGCCCATCTGATCCACTACAGCTTTCTGTATCCCAACGAAACTGTTACATCTGAGAAGTATGTCATCAAATCAGCACGATGCACCAAAAACTGCAATGCCTGCAGTCAGCATAGTTCAACAGGGCCCAATTCTTCTCCATGACAGTGCTTGACTGCACATCGAACAACCAACCCTTCAAAAGCTGAACGAATTGGGCTATGAAGTTTTGCCTCATATGCCATATTCCCCTAACCTCTCACCAACCGACTGCCACTTTTTCAAGCATCTCAATAACATTTTGCAGGAAAAATGCTTCCATAACCAGCAGGAGGCACAAAATGCTTTCCAAGAGTTCTACTCCTGAAGCATGAATTGTTATGCTACAAGAATAACCAATTTGTCATTGGCAAAAATGTGTTGATTGTAGTGGTTCATATTTTGATTAATAAAGGTGTGTTTGAGCCTAATTATAATCATTTACAATTTACAGTCTGAAACCACAATTACTTTTTCATTAACCTAATAAAATCCTTTCAGCTTCTCATGAGCCTCCTGATGGAGGAAATTCAAGAGATGTAACCAAAAGGTTCCCAAGGGATACTTCATCCTCCACTGACCCTGAAATGGTAGCCCCCCAAGGAAGGGGGGCTTCCTTCTCCAAGGAAATCTGAAGACTTATCCAGAGTTGATGGTCAGTCAGTGGGACCCAGCTGGGCCAGAAACTACAGGGAGAAGGATGGGCCAGAGGAAGAAGAGGACTTTGACGACCTTACCCAGGATGAGGAAGATGAGATGTCATCATCTTCTAAGGAATCTGTGCTGTCTGTCCCAGAACTCCAGGTGAGACTTGGGCAATATTCTTCAATATTTTGTGGATTCAGTAATAGATTTAATTTATTGATAGGCCACCTGCTTGCTTTTTGCACTAGAGATAGTCCTAAAATCATTTTTGTCTTTGGTGAGAGGAGAGGGAAAGAGTTAAATGTTCCTTATTATATTTGATTTAAACTCATTTACATTATATTGAATCACCTGAGCACAATGTAAATAACCACAAAAAAGAAAAAGGATCATAAGCATGGACCCTGGCAAAGGACAATTATCTTCAGGGAGATGTTTCAAAACACATCTGCTCAGGAATTCCCTGATGGCCTAGTGATTAGGACTTGCCACTTTCACTGCTGGGGCCTGGCATCAGTCCCTGGTCAGGGAACTTACATCTCTTAAGCTGCACAGCGTGGTCAAAAAAATGAAAAGAAAAGGAGAGAGAAAAAAAACAACTCCAAAATCCCCGGAAAAAAACCCATTGGCTTCCAACCTCCCTCACCAATTAATTAACCTCAATTCCTTCTGAAAAACTCTATAAGTAGCCCATGGTGAGCCATTGTATCCCTCATGCGTACTGTTTGGGGGTTTTTCAGGAAACGATGGAGAAACTGACTTGGTTCACATCTAAAAAGTACATGAGTCAGGAGGGTGAGTCTGAGGAAGAGAACTCCCAGGAAGAGAACTCAGCCTGGGAAAGAAGAGTAGGAAGAGGCAGAAGGAATGGAAATCCTGCAGACAGAGGATGAAATGATGGACGAAGCCATTGGAGACCCTGCCGAGAAGCCACCTGTTACCTGTGCCTCCCCGAAGGCTGCTCCAGAAGTAGACACCAGCAGGACCCCACTGGGTGAGTAGGACATGTCTGAGTGGGGACAAGTCTCAGGAGGCCTCATTGACTCAGGGACATGTGCAGAGTGACAGGCTTATAAAACAGGTTCCAGTTTCCAGAAGAAATCCTTTGGATCCCACCTGCCAGTCTCCCTACTCCCAAATAGATGTTTAACCTGCTGCCACTGCAGAGAAGAGATTCTCAGAAATTAAAAATTTGTCTCTCATCAGCTGCTAGATTTCTATCTACTCTGTTCATGTAGGGTTTTCTAGTGGTTCTTAATTCATCAGTCATATATGAGGCCAAGAGCAATGTTTATTTCAGAAAGTACTGCTTGTTCCTCACCAGGACATAGTTCTTTGAGAGCCCAGCATCAGACCACACTTAGACTTCTGTGTTCAATATGCAGTAGCTAAGCATCTCATTATTATCCCAGTTAATGCAGTCATGCTGTCGACTCTCCACAGAGCTTTGACAGGGACAGACGTCACCTGTCCTAGCATTTTTCCAGCAGCTTTTCTGCCAAGTTACTATGTAGTTTTGAATAGGGCTTGGATGGGGGTGGGGTGCCGCTGGTGGGTTGGGGAGAGCAGAGGGCGCAGGCACAGAAAAACAGCTGTATTAAGGAGAGAGCATCAAAGCTGCAGGAAAGGGCCGGGGTAATCATCGAGCTCGCAGCAAGCGGGGCAGTCGGGCCTGGGCCAGCAAGGACACCTCCAAGCTGCTGTGGCTGTATGATGAGGACATCCTCGAGCGAGATCCACTCCAGGAACAGAAATATTTGGCCTTTGCTCAGGCTTATCTGACCAGGGTAGGCAAATGCTGCTTCCTCTTCCTGCCAGCCCCTCTGAACAAGACTGCTTTTCCTTCAGGGGAGATGTTTTTAAAATAAAGTCTGCCTTTTAGGCTGCACAACAGCCTTCTATGCTTCTGCCTTTGTTTTTCTAGAAATATCAAAAGGGCTGTGTGAGTGAACCACAAGGACACCAAGTTTAGTCATCAACAGATTTATTGTTACTGCCCAGGCATACCACCCCTCTGTTGCCCCAAAACTGAGGAAAGGTGATAGCCACCATCATCAGTGGGAGGGTAGGCTAATAAAGACTTTAACTGAGCCCTTGGCTGGAGAAAACAGACATTTGGTACATTGACCAGAAAGTGGACCTCAGTGATCTTCAGAGTCATGAACCAGCCTGTTTGTGGCAGCGGTCCCTATCTCATTCTTTTGGTAACCACCTGGTTCCTTTATACTCCCAACAAACTGGAGTCCTAGCAGTGATTGTCATGGTTTTTCTTGTCTCCTGATATTTTACTAACATTCCTAATTTACGTATTATTTACCCTCAGATGATACCATGCTGAAATATATGTACCAAGCACTCCTTATATATTTCAACATGGAGGTGAAACCAGGAAGGAGAGGTCCAGGCTGTGAGCTAGAGAAAAGTTTACCTGATTTTGCGGGTAGCACTGTGGTCCCTGGAAAATGGAAATTTTTCCATTCCTCACTGTCAGAAAAAGAGCTCTGTGCTGCTCATGGCGCTGTGGCTTCCATTAATCATCAGATCTCAGGATCTGTCAGAGGAGTAGCCTCTGACGGATAATCTGGAGCTCTTTAACAGTAACTCCTCCTTCCATGCTCCCATTGTTTCTTGTCAGGGCCCAAAGAAAGGAGATTGGATGATCAAAAGTCCTCTCATATAGGTCCGAGAAGCCCTGCAACATATCCCTGACAAGTATGAAGACTTCCTTCAGGTCATCCATGAGTTTGAGTCAAGCACTCAGAGGCAGACAGCTGTGGATCTCTATAAGAGCCTGTAATTCTGCTTCAAGACTGGCCTCAGCTGTTGAAGGACTTTGCTGCTTTCCTGTTACCTGAGCAAGCACTGGCCTGTGGATTAGTAAGTAGAGAGGGGGGCAAAGACCACACACTAGATCCCTGGGTCAGAGCAAGACTAGGCTTGGATAGTGTTGATCAGGACTGTTCCAGACGCCTGGCTGTTTCCGTAGGTAGTTTCCCCTAGTCCAGGGTCACAAGAGCCTCCTCCTTTTCAAGGGATGGTCTCCCCAACTCCTGTTATCTCCATGTAGAGTGAAGGGTTTGACCTTTGTTGCCAGGGGAGACCTTAGATACATCATAACTCTTTGCTCCTCACTGTTGCAAAATAGGCTTTTGTTCAACAAATATTTATTGAGTACCTGCTGTTTCAGGCAGAGTTCTAGGTATTGGAATGTAGTAATTACAAAAGAATAAAATCCTTGCCTTCATGGAGCTTATATTCTCATGGGGAAAGTCAAGTAGTAAACAGAATATTGTATATTGAAAATATATATATATATTATAAAAATGATAAAATATATAAACAGTAAAAATATATCATGCTTTATAGTGATTATGTTGCAGTTTTATACCCAGTGGTCTGGGAAGGCCGCTATGGTTAGGTAACATTTGAAATGTTTGAGAATAAGTGTTTGAACTTGAAGCATATCCCAGTAGTTCTGATTTTCTTGTCATGATGGGTAAACACAGGAATAAAGGATATCATATTAAACTGATAGTCTTAAAACAGTTAAATGGTGATCGGATGATTATACATAATTTTCTGTATTATTATGAGGATCAAATGAGTATATATGTGAGAATTCTCTGTAGACTGTGAAATGTGCCTGATTGCACAGTTCTGGAAACAGTAAGCAGCTTGAGATATATAACTCTGGAATCTTTGATTTCCATTTTAGTTTTCTTGTGTTCACAGACCCCAGAAACCCAAGGTGGATAGATGCTAGGGTCTTAAGAAAGATCTCACAAGGAATTCTCTGGTGGTCCAGTCGTTAGGACTTGACACTTTCACTGCTGGGTCCCAGGTTTGATCCCTGGTTGGGGAACTAAGATACCACAAGCTGCCTGGTGAGGCCAAAAAACCAAAGATCTCACCTTTGTAAACCAGAGCCTGTAACCAGGAAAGGTTAATTTTGGCTTCATGCTTGATCTATGACTTTAAGCCTTGTTTTTGCTATTTTTGTTATAAGCATATGTAATGGTCTGCCTCAGAGAATCCTGCCCCATCTTCCTGACTCTTAAACTAAAATGCCTTTGTTTAGCTCACAGAGAGATAATCTGACCCTGCCCACCTGTGAATGACTGTAAGGAAGAACTAATACCTCGCCCTGCCTGAGGCTTGCCATTCTAGGAGATACTTGCAAGAATTAAATTATCTTCTTACTTTGTTTCCTCATCTCACTCATCTCTGATTCATAGAAGAACCTGGCAGCATGCCCTGACAAGATGGTTATTTTGAGATTATTAGTCTGCCATCTTCTTGGTCAGCTGACTTTCCAAATAAAGTTGTAGCCTTTGCCTGAACACCTCATCCCTTGGATTTATTGGCCTCTCATGTGGCGAGCAGAGAGATCTTGGACTAACAAATTTAGCAAGCCAGTCCAGAAGCCTTGCTGATCGTGGCTAGCCAGCCCCTATCAAGGAGTATTGAGATAAGGCCCAAAGTAGCTGCCAGAACCATTTGTCTTGAGGACCTCTATTTTGAGGTTCCCTGAAATGGTGCCAACTGCCCCAGTGCTTGGCAGTTGAGACAAGGAACTGAAAAACTGCATTTTTAGGCTAAATCTACCCAACTCGATACCTGGTTCATTTGTTTGTGGTTTTGGGTGCCCTTTTTGTGTTATGAATTGATGACCTCAGTTTTGTAGGATAGATTGCTTTGGTTTGCACACCAGGAACATATTCCCCCCTCAATTTGTGCTTTTTCCTCTTTGATACAAGCCAGTTTGATTGGGGTACCCTGTTCTGGTGGGAGGTGGTGGACCACTTCAGTTGGAACCGGTTCATTGGAAACTAGTTCTTATGGGGGTAAGCCTCCCCTAATTGGAACGAGTTCATTTTTGTAGGGGCTTCCCAGGTGGCGCTTGTGATAAAGAACCCACCTACCAATGCAGGGGATGTAAGAGAAACGGGTTCGATCCCTGGATTGGGAAGGTCCCCTGGTGAAGGAAATGGCACCCCACTCCAGTATTCTTGCCTGGAGAATCCCATGGACAGAGGAGCCTGGTGGACCATCAGTCCATGGAGTTGTAAAGAGTCAGACATGACTGAAATGACTTACTTACCCTACATTTTTGTAGGGTAAATTTATTTACCAGAATTGACAACCCATTCATCTGTCCATCAATGCAATTTGTGCTGTTTGTGTTGAAATTTGCCTATGTCTTTTGTGTTTTAGTGTTATCAATTTTAACGAATGGGAAATATTTCATCTCTCTTGAAGGAAAACTCTTTGGGGTGCATTTATTATAATCAAACAGAAGTGCCTTGCAAAGGAGAGGAACTCTCTGATAATGAACAACTCCGAGGATTCCCTTGGACTTGAGATGTCCAATTCTAATTTCCCCTACAGGAGCTCCAGGTAAATTTGTCAGTGGGGAGCTTCAGCTCCAGTTTGGGGAGCTTCCCCTGTGAAGGAAAACTGACCTTTTGGAGGAAGATCACAGGTCTAATGGGTCTGGGAAGTCACATTATAGTGACTTTCTGACTGGCTAGGTTTTGGTTTTCTTCTGGTTACTTTGGTCATGCACAGACATCTGGTACTAACTGTTTCCTCAAAGGCTTCTTTTAAAATTTCTTGCTTCTTTCTCTTGGAACCCTCTGCGAACAGGTGAGTAGCTATGGAAGCAATTGAGGAACTCTGGCCTGGGTTACTCTTCTGTGTATTCCAAAGGTCCACCACACAGTGTGCCCCAGTAGCTGCCACCCAGGAGATGAGGGCTCTCCTTTCCTCTTCCTCCCTTGAGCTGAGGACCAGACCAATTAATACCATGTGGTTACGGGTCAGACACTTAAAAGCCATTGGGGAGTCTGCCGCTTGAAGACTCGATGATAGGATAAGTGGGATGTGGATCGGACCAGGCAATTAATGTCCGCCCCCAGCAAGACCGCTTCCCAGCAACTCAGGAACATATTGGTTCCAGCAAAACGCTGACCCCATTTCCCCCTGGCTGCCACTTTGGCAAGATTACAAGGCAGATTCCTCAGCATGTCTTCCCTGTTGCCTTTGTCTTTTTCCCCTTCAGTCTAGATAGATTTTCAGGAGCATGGGTGTTAACTTCAGGGCCTTCCTGAGAGGCCTTCTACCCTAGGCTAGAAGAGGAGGAATGAAGCTTTTTAGCATGGGTGAATGGCTATGTCAGTCCTTTGGTTTCATTGGGGTGGCCACTCAATTCTTTCCAGAAAGGAGAGGAAAACAAAGTTTTCCTAGGAACAACTTGCCTGTATCTTTGAGATGCAAATTTTAAAATGGGGAAATAAAAATTGGCTATCCAAGGCAAACAAATCTTAAATGCTTTTTCTGCAAATATTTAGCTGTCTAGTCAAGTGAGCTTGAATTGTTCCATCTGTGAGAAACCCAACTGTTAATCCAACCTCTTTGTAAACTGATGGGTTTTACGTTGCTCTACCTGACTCAGGATTGAAATCTTCAAATTAGAACTGAGGCCTCGTGTGTCTGTATGTGTCTTTGTCTTTGGGTAAGATTGCCACGGTTGATATGTAAAAGAGCTCTATGTGACTGGCTTAAACAAAAGTTAATACTTACAAACCAAATGATTCTAAACACAAGAGAAATTAAGCTACATAAATTTTAGTTTCATGTGAATTGGGAAATATTCAATATTAAATTAGTACCTAGTATTCATGTTTAAGTCAGTTGATCTGATAGGCATGTCTTGAGTTATCAACATTAAATGTAATAATAAGTATAATACTTTCAGTGTGCCTAGGTTTAATATAAGCTAAATAAGCAAATTTGTCAGCAAGGAAAATAACTCAATGTAAAGAAACTTTTGAAAAAAATACATAAATAAGAGTTTTTGAGTGAACCTTTAGAAATATATGTTTTAGATCTCTCCAGATATTCTACAACTTAAAAGTTAAAAGTTTACTAAAATAAAGTGATGAAAGGTTTATGAAAAATGGACCCCAAAGGGGGGACTTCACTGGTAGTCTAGCAGATAAGACTCTGCTCTTTATGCAGGGGGCCCAGGTTTGATCCCTGGTCAGGGAGCTAGATCCCACATGCTGCAACTAAGACCTAGCGCAGCCTAAATAAATAAATAAAATATTTTTAAAAAATGGACCCCCCAGATGGTTTTATACACTATCAGTTAGGATTGACTAAGTTTAAAACAAGTTTAATGGAGTAAATGAATGAAGTAACTTAGCACACACAATGGAGTAAATGAACTTATAAAGTAAGCTGGTGCAAAATGTAAATCTGACTTTTCTCTCTGTTAAGACAGGTTTCTGAAGATGCTAATCTGACTTTGATAACAGATTTTCAGTTTATATACCTTTTAAGTAATCTATATTTGCTGTTGAAATCTTTTATTGTCACTTTGGCTGAGTTTCACAGTGACCTATGGTCCTATTTGTATTTTAAAATGTCTTTTTTGCTGTTCCTTTGACTGGGCTTCCCAAGTCATATTATAACAAAGTTCCTAATTTTTGGGGTGCTTCAAAGGGCCCGTTAGGTGACCAAGGGGAGATACTTAAATTAGTTTCTCTTGGTCTATTAAACTACAAGGGATGTGTTTTCAAATGGGTAATAAACTTTTAAGTTATATGGTAAATGGTACAGATATTCTAGAGATTGTATGGAGTTCCTGAGAATCTGATGTATCCTGGTAGATTGTTGTCAGTCACAATTGTAGTTATTTTCTGAAAGTGTTGTGTCATAGCAGTGGTTGGACTGCTTTGTTAATTGCATTGTAATGAAATTTCAGCTATGCCTTTTTTAAGGTTTCTTTTTTTTTTTTTTTAAGGTTTCTTTGTGGACAGTTATGCTTTCACAGTAATACCTTTGCAAAAATGTCTCCTCAAGATTTGTAAAAAGAACTTTAAATACAAGTTTCTGATTTTCAGACCATAATGCTGCACTGAAGAAAGAAATTGATGAATTCTAATGGGAAACCTGATGACTTTACAAAGCTGTTAACAAAAAAGATTAGTTACATAAGACTGAGTAAACTGGTAAATATGGTTGTAATTTTTATGGTTTCTATCTAAAAGGATTATTGGTTTAAATATGTGTTCTCCAGGTATATGAAAAACTTTCTCCTTAAACTAATTATGACTTACAGTAACTTGGTAAATTGTATCTTTTATAAGAGAAATTGAAATACTTACCTTTTTCTGTCTGATTGATCCTGCCAGTAGCATATGCTTGTCTCAAAGATTAAGCCATGTATGTGTAGGTACACAACTGCCAGTATAGTGAAACGGCTAATAGCTCATTGAATCAGTTATGACTGCTTTGGTCTTTCAGTTATTGTAACTGGATTACAAAGTTACGCTAATCATTGTTTAAATTTGTTCTTTGTTTTCAAACCATGCTTTTTGTCTTCTGACTGCACTATGTCATTTGTTGTACCCAGATCTCGGAATCTCACCAAACACCACAGGAGCCGCGGATTGATGCAAAAGCAGTGAGGAACTTTATTACAAGCCCAAGCAGGAACTCTCTTCACACAATGGCGAAGGAGCCCCGAGTGAAAGCCGGCGAATCTTTTTTATACTGTATAGCAGGGGAAGCGGGAAGGGAAGCTTAAGGGGATTGGTTAATTCATACTGTGCAGCAGAGGAAGCGGGAAGTCTTGGTGGGGTGAGGGTGGGGTGAGAGACTTTCCTCGCCCTTCTTAGATTGCCTAGGGGTGGAGGGCAACTGGTCTCCTTCTGATTGGTTTGAAAAAGTTTTTTTCTTTTTCTCGGGAGGGGTTTTTCACTCAGAATGGCAGTGCTATCTAAAATGGAGTCATTTTGAATTTTTCTTTCACATTTCCCCCTCTCTTTGTTCCTATGGAAGGCCCAATCATGAGTCTTCTATATCGTCTGTGGGGACAGTCGAATACTGAGATCTGAGTAACATCAGGTGAACGGTATTGAATCTATCTTTTACAAAGGACATAATTCTATTTAATATGCAGGGACCTATAGTTAAGATTAATAACAGTAGAATGAGGGGTCCTAATAGAGAAGAAATCAGGGTAGTCAACCAAGGGGAAGTATTAAACCAAGACTCAAACCATGATTGTTCATTTTCTCTTTCTTGTTTTCGCCTGCTTAGGCCTTCTCTAACTTTTTGAAGAGATTTCTGTACTACTCCTGAATGGTCAATATAAAAACAGCATTCTTCTCCTAGGGGTGCACATAGTCTTCCTTGTTGTAAGAAGAGCAGATCTAAACCCCTTCTATTTTGTAACACTACCTCAGCCAGAGAACTTAAGGATTTTTGGAGGTGGGAAATGGATTTTTCGAGCTGTTCAATATCTTCATCTATTGCAGCCCTTAGCTGGTTATACTGTTTATCTTGGAGCGTTAAGGCTGCAGTTCCAAGCAATTCCACTTCCAGTTCCTATAGCCCCCAATCCCAACAGGACAGTTAAAGTGAGGGCAGTGGCGGGTTCTCTTTTTAACCTATACTGATCTGGAGTCTCTAACCTTGGTTGCAGTTCTTCTTCTGAGTAATAGTTCAGCCGGGGGGTTAGGTGGACTAGGACACAGAAATCTTGGGAGGTTTTTAGTGCCGCCTGATGGGCACACGGAGTTAGTCCGGCGGAGCAAGCCCACCACCCATTTTCAGGTGGGATGATCCACTGGTGAGTGGAATTAGTGAGGTTAGTCATAGAGACTGTGTGATTACATAGGTGTTGATAAGTCTCGGGGATAGCTCCTATGCAGGTGCCTATACCCGTAATGGAGCTTACTGTCAGGCGGCCCGCACCAGGTTGTTGCTGCCATCTACAGGCTGAGACATCGGCAGTCATATTGAATCCTGAAGAAAAAGCAACTGCCTCATAATAAGGAGGCTTAATATTATAGCAGAGCCAGCAACCATTTGTTAAGTCTGGACGAGAGGCATTAAGGGTAAGGTAAGCTGAGGAGATCATTTTTATAAGGGGGTCTGTAGAGGGGGAGACATGTCAGCTATGGGGGTAGCTGTGGGGGGAGTGTGTGGAGTAGGTCCAGTATCCCGACTTTGGTTCTGGGAGAGAGGTTTTGGGGTTGTCATCTGGGAAGAAGGTTTTGGGGCTATCACCTGGTTTGGTCCCAAAGCTACCTTGGGGGCCAAATAGAGTGGTCCCAGCTGTAATTTGAGCTCAAACCGGAATCCATTATCAAATCCAGTCTGATAAAGACGCAGGCCCCAGGCTCTGCCTACGTCCCACCTGGTAAACTTTTTTCCCTCATCAGTGAACTTTATCTGTAATGGAAAACATTGTCCAGGTTTAGACGACAGCGTCTTACATGGTGGGAAATCTTGGGATAATCTTACCTGAATGAGGTCTTTGACGGGATTGGTGAGCCAATGGACTGTTCCTGTAGTTTCACATCCCCAAGCAGCGCAATAAAAAGAATCAACTCCCCCACATTTTGCAATTTGGTTCTGATCCCTTTCTCCCCCCGGACAGACATATACGGGTGTTGGCTTTGTGCATGGTGTGTCTCCCTGGAAGGCCCAGTCAAAAAGGCCGAGGGTCCCAAACTGAGGGCTCCCGATGAAGTCACTCAGTTGACTGGGACCATGGAAGCCTTTAATGTCGGCTGCCAGGACGCATAAATCAAAGGTCAATACAGGCCACCATGTCCCTTTGGGGGCTACGTTGGAACTCGAATTAAGTAGTTCTCCGGTGTCAGGGTTGTAGACCACCCAAGTCATGTTAACCGGATGATGGGGATTGGCTGAGGTAAGCCCTTGGATGGCTGCCCAGAGCACAAAGTACCTTAAGAGGGAGATACTTCTCTGGGGCGTTTCTGAAGTTTTAACTTGAGTGGATTGTCCGGATGCTTGGAAACTCTCCATTGTGGCAGAACCTCGTGGATGTCGATGAAAGGATCAGCAGGCCTCACATGCGAGAAATGGACCCACGTCGATATACCGTCTACTTTGAGGGCTGTTGGTGTGACCAAGATGACGGAGTAGGGTCCTTTCCAGCGTGGTTCGAGGGTGCCTGAGTGGTGTCTTCGCACATAGACCCAATCTCCTGGCTGGAAACGATGCGGTTCTGGTGGTGGCTTGGTGAGGTGTAGGGCTTTTAGCCACTTCCAAATGTCTTTGGGCACCTGTTGGAGGAGTCGGAGAGAGGAAAACAGAGCATCAACAGGCAAGTCGGCTATTAAATCAGTCTTTAAACTAGGTACAATAGGGGGAGGTCTCCCGAACATAATTTCAGAGGGGGTTAGCCCCAACAGGTAAGGTGAGTTCCGTACCCGAAACAAGGCAAAGGGGAGGAGCGCCACCTAATCCCCGCCAGTCTCTAGGGTTAATTTGGTCAAGGTCTCTTTTAAGGTTCTGTTCATTTTTTCTACTTGCCCTGAACTCTGGTGTCGATAGGCACAATGTAATTTCCAATTTGTCCCCGGAACCACCGCCAGTCCTTGACTTACCTTGGAGACAAAGGTGGGACCGTTATCGGAACCTACCTGTGTAGGGAATCCGAAACGCGGCAGGATCTCTTCTGAGAGTTTTTTTGTTACTACCTGGGCTGTCTGTTTTTTCGTTGGGTAGGCCTCTACCCATCCAGAAAAACTATCAGTGAAGACCAGCAGGTATCTATATCCGTATTGTCCTGGTTTTACCTCAGTAAAGTCTACTTCCCAGTAGGCTCGAGGGCGTCTTCCCCTTTCTCTGGCTTCTTTGGTTGCTCCTGAAGTCTTTGTTGGGTTAGTTAGCAGGCAAGCCTTACAGTCTGAGGCAATTTTTTCTATTTTCGCCCGGTAGTCTTTGATGACAATCTTTGCAGTTCTAACAAGATCTTGCATTTTTTTTGCCCCTAAATGGGTTGCATTATGAATTTTCCAGAGCTGTTCTGTCCCCAGTTTTTCAGGTAGGATAAGCGCTGACTTAGCGTCTTTCCACCAGCCATTTTTAAATTGAGTCATAGGTAAGGAGTTAATCCATTTTATATCTGTTTCATTGTATTCGGGGTTATCGGGTAGAGTCATGGTCCCTGGGTCAGGGAGTCGAGCTGCCAAAACTGGGGTAACAGATGTTAGAGCAGCCTCTAACTGGCCGAAAGATCAGCCAGTTGATTGCCCCTTGCCACGGGGGAGTCGCCTGTTTGGTGGCCTGGGCAGTGGACTATGGCCAGTTTCTTGGGCAGCCAGAGGGCCTGTAGAAGCTCAAGAATTGTCTATTTTTTATAGTTTTTCCTTCAGCCGTCAGGAGCCCCCTCTCTCTATAGATGGCCCCGTGAATGTGTGCTGTGGCAAAGGCGTATCTGCTGTCAGTATAAACGGTCAGGTTTTTTTTTTTTTCTACCTCTTTTGAGGGCTTCAGTCAATGCTATAAGTTCGGCTTTTTGGGCCGATGTCCCATGGGCCAAAGGGGCAGCCCATATGACTTCTGTCTTCGTGGTCACAGCCGCACCCGTATACCTTTGTCCATTCTGTATGAAGCTGCTCCCATCCATGTACCAAGTCAGTTCAGTATCTGGAAGGGGAACTTCTTTCAGATCAGCTCGGACCTCACATACCTGAGCCAGGATGTCAGCACAGTCATGGAGTGGAGCGTCAAGGTCTGGATCCGGCAGGAGTGACGCTGGGTTCAAGGTAGCTGGTGGCTGAAAAATGATCTTGGTAGGGTTTAGTAGTAGTCCCTGGTAATGGGTCAGTCTAGCGTTACTGATCCATCGATCTGGAGGTTGTCTCAATATACCCTCTATGGCATGAGGGGTTGTTATTTGCAGTTCTCGTCCCAGGGTTAATTTGCCAGCATCTTTTACTAACAAGGCCACAGCAGCCACCATACGCAAGCAGGGAGGCCATCCACTAGCCACTGGGTCCAGTTTTTTTGAAAGATATGCCACTGGTCTTTTCCAAGGTCCCAGTTTCTGGAGTAACACCCCTTTGGCTACCCCTCTGTTCTCATCTACATAGAGAAGGAAGGGCTTAGTGATGTCAGGTAGACCTAGGGCAGGGGCTGACAGGAGGGCTGCCTTAATGTCCTGGAAGGCTTTATCCATTTCCTCTGTCCAGGCAAATGGTATAGTCTCTTTTGTTGCCTGGTATAGTGGTCTTGCCATTTCAGCAAAACCTGGGATCCATAATCTACAGAATCCAGCGGACCCCAGAAATTCTCTAATCCCGCATTGACTCTGGGGCTTAGGGATCTTTAACACAGTCTCTTTTCTAGCTTTGGACAGCCACCGCTGTCCTTCTTTTAATATGTATCCCAGGTAATGAACCTCTTGTCTGTCAATTTGTGCTTTCTTTGCGGAGGCCTGATATCCCAACTCACCTAAAGTATACAGCAAGTCTCTGGTTGCCTCCAGACAGGTTTGTTGGGATTCTGTGGCCAACAAAATGTCGTCTACATACTGTAGCAAGGTAACCCGTGGGTGTTGGATATGGTACTCAGCCAGGTCCTCATGTAAGGCTTTGTTGAAGATTGTGGGCGAGTTCTTGAATCCTTGTGGTAGTCTCGTCCAAGTTAGTTGCCCGTGAATGCCTTCCTCTGGATCTGACCATTCGAAGGCGAAAATATTCTGGCTTTTGGGTGCCAGGGGGAGGCTAAAAAAAGCATCTTTCAAGTCCAGTACCATATACCACTGGTGATTGGGGTTCAAGAAGCTCAAAAGAGTATAGGGGTTTGGTACTGTGGGGTGGATGTCCATCACCCGTTGGTTAACTTGTCTCAAATCTTGCACTGGCCTGTAGTCATTGGACCCCAGCTTTCTGACTGGGAGAAGGGGGGTATTCCAGTTGGATTGGCATGGGCGTAGGGTGCCCTGAGCCAACAGCCTGCTTATGTGAGGGCAAATGCCCCTTTGTGCCTCTTGTGGCATCTGATATTGCTTGACTCTGACGGCCTCTGCTCCTGGTTTTAGTTCAGTATAAATTGGGGGCCGATGTTTGGCTAAGCCTGGACCTCTGGTTTCTGCCCAGGTTTGTGGGTATTCACTAAGTCACTGTTGCATATCAGCCTCAGGGGCTACTTCGGGGGAGCCTTGGTGTAATCTGTACTCATCTTCTAATTGCATGGTTAGAACGTGTACCGGCCTGCCGGCCAGGTCTGTAACATTTACCCCCTCAGGTGAGAAATGGATCTGGGCTCCTATTTTGGTCAGCAAGTCTCGCCCAAGCAGTGGGTAGGGGCAGTCTGGTATGACCATGAAAGAGTGGGATACCCGGCCCGTGCTGAGATCTAGGTTTCTTCGGGTAGTCCATGAATATTTTTTCATACCAGTGGCCCCTTGCACCCATGAAATCTTTTTTTTTTCCCATGAAGTCTTTGAAGAGAGTTTTCCCCGTGGGTCAAGCAGGACAGAATGTTCGGCCCCAGTGTCCACTAAAGACTCAATTGGGGTCCCCTCCACTTTTAAGGTTACCCTGGGCTCAGGGAGGGGTTCCAGGCCCCATCTCCCCTAGTCGCTCAGGTCCCCCAGAGCCAAAACGTTGGTTCCTTGTTTGAACTTTTTAGGGCAATCTTTAGGCCAATGTCCTTCTTTCTTACAATATGCACACTGGTTCCGTCCTAACTTTGGTTTTTCTTGGGGGTTGGGTTTCGGCTTACCTTCTGCCAGTTGTCTCAATCTCTTTTCTTGTTCGTTAGGCCGGGCGCTGGCGGCTGCCAGGAGAATGCGAGCCATATTTCGAGTCTGTCAGTTGGCAGCTCTAGTCTGCTTCTCTTCAGGTGTCTCTCGGTTATTATAAACTTTTTCTGCTACTGCCACCAGATCCTGAATAGATCTTTCACCTAATCTATCTATCTTCTGTAACTTCTTCCTTATATCTGGGGCTGACTGATTAATAAAATGCATCATTAAGGCTGATCTAGTATCTTCCACCTCAGGGTCCATGGGAGTGCACTGACGGAATGCGTCCATCAGTCTCTCCAGGAACGCCACAGGACTCTCTTCTCTCCCTTGCTGTACGTTACCTACCTTAGCCAAATTAGTGGGCCTGCGAGCGGCCGCTTTGAGACCCCCGACAGAGTCTGGCGGTAGACCCGGAGCCGCTCCTTACCTTCCGCCGTGTTATAGTCCCACTGTGGCCTAGATAAAGGGAAAGAAGAGTAAATCGTCGCAGGGTTAGCCGTGGGTTGCCCATTATCGCCTGGCACCAGCTTCCGTGCCTCTAGCTGGATCCTTTCTCTTTCTTCTGTGGTGAATAACATCTGGAGGAGCTGCTGACAATCGCCCCACGTAGGTTGATGAGTGAACAGAACAGTTTCTAACAAATTAATAAGCTCTTTAGGTCTCTATGAAAATGGGGCATTCTGGGTCCTCCAATTGTATAAATCACTAGTAGAAAAGGGCCAATATTGAAGGGGCTGATTTCCATCACATCAGGCGGACCCAGAGCCCTGAGAGGAATAGCTGCTGAAGTAGAGTCGGCAGGCCCCCCGGGGGAGGCGGCCCTACAATTTCGGGTGTTCATTGTAGGTCCTCCCCCAGCCGCTTCTGGGGAGGTTGGGGGAGTGGGGGTTCGGGCTGAACAGGAGGAGGGAGAGAGTATGGTGGAGGTGTGATAAGGAGATCGAGAGTTGAATCTTCCTGCAAAACAGGGGCAGAGGGGGCAGCCGGAGGCTTTTTCTTTTCTTCAGCCACTAGGATCTCCGTGGCTGCTGCTGCCTGTGGAGGTAAAAAGGGTTGGATCCAAGGGGTTGGGCTGACTATTAAATCTTCCCAAACCAGGATATATGGGACCTGGTCTGGATGTCCGGTTCGAGGTCTGAGGATGATTTCTCGGACTCTCCAGACAGTCCTTAAGTCGAAAGTCCCTTCAGGAGGCCAGCCTACATTAAAGCTGGGCCATTCAGTGCTGCAAAAAATAACCATCCGAGATTTTTAAATTTCTACACTCAGATTATGAGCTCGAGCTCTAACTTCTTTGAAATGGTCAGTTATTAAGGTAAGCGGAGAGCATCCAGATTGGGTCTGTCCCATCGTCAGTCAGTCACACAATGAACAAACAAGACAACACACCAGACAAATAACAGAGCGCGCAATCCCGAGAAAAAAAGTACAGAGTAGTCCCCGCACAGGTATATATATATATATATAGGACTACAGAGTGGGAGCTGGAAGAGGTCTCTTCCGGCTCCCTGCTGGAGACCGTTATCGGTGCGTCCGCCTAGGTTTAATTCCAGCTACAGATACAGATTGGGACCCCCCTACAGATACAGATGCAGCTGCTGCTACTCCTTACCGGCCGTTCGTCCTCCGAAGTGCGGGTCCTGAAGGGCTCGGTGGATCCCGGACGAGCCCCCAAAATGTTGTACCCGGATCACGGAATCCCACCAAACAACACAGGAGCTGCGGATCAATGCAAAAGCAGTGAGGAACTTTATTACAAGTGTAAGGTACAGTTCCGGCGAGGCAGAAAAGGAAAGATGACCTCAATAGAAGTAGATTACCTTTATTCAGGCAAGGAGGGGCGACAGTCGGCCTAATGACCAGGCTGAGCGCCGAAAGGGATCAGGGAGGCTTCATACTTATAGGGAGGTTTGTGGAAGCAACAAGGGAAACGTCAATCAGGCGGGATATTTTGAGTATTCTTTTGTTGAGATGGAACTTGTAGTTGGGCAGGGGGGTGATAAGTCTTCTGGGCGGGTGTAGGGGGTGGCAGGTTTCCGGACAGGGGGTGATAAGTCCCAGATAGATGCAACTGGCCTGGAGCATCAGGATGGAACTAAAGTTATGCTTTGTTTTCTCCGAAGTTAGATGATTCAGCGAGGGGCCTTTGAGACTGCTGTTCTCTTTTCTAGGCCCAAAAGACTCCTTCAACAAGCTCGAGCAGGGACTCTCTTCACACAATGGTGAAGCGGCGAATCTTTTTTATACTGTATAGCAGGGGAAGCGGGAAGGGAGGCTTAAGGGGATTGGTTAATTCATACTGTGCAGCAGGGGAAGCGGGAAGTCTTGGTGGGGTGAGGGTGGGGTGAGAGACTTTACCGCCCTTCTTAGATTGCCTAGGGGTGATGGGCAACTTGTCTCCTTCTGATTGGTTGGTTTGAAAAAGTTTTTTTCTTCTTCTCTGGAGGGGTTTTTCACTCAGAATGGCAGTGCTATCTAAAATGGAGTTGTTTTGAATTTTTCTTTCACATCATTGTCATTGTTACAAGCTGCATTATTTATATTCTGTCTAATTTAGAAGACTGTTATCTCTTGCAGTAGCCAATGTGTAAATCAGGGCTCCAACAAAACTTCTATGGCTAAACACTGTTTAAGGAATAATTATAATAGTGTGATTCTGGGCATGGGAAGAAGCAACAAGAGAAAATGTTTCCTGGATAATATTAATAGTTAGACAGGATCCAGAGAATTTTAATTTTTGATGGGGCCTGGTCCAAAATTTAACACCCAGAGTGACATACCAAATATTTTTGCCTGATCTAGGATGTGCCTCCCAGCACCATGGGACAAAATTTGATTATGAAGTGCCTCCCAAATATTGATCCAGTTCCTGACCAAGAGGGGAGAATCTGAGAAATGGAATATTTCCCACAATCAATGATTACAACCCTTCAGTGTGAGCCAGTGAGCCCCACGGAAGGGAAATCAGACTGCAATCACTCTCTATGGTGAATTCTGAGGAAACTCTGAGACTGTAGGATTATAGGCCCCAGATAGCTGAAATGCATATATATATATGTAAATGATTTAATGAGCCCTGACTCTTGGCATCTTCCCATGGCTAGAAAAGAACTAAATTTGTTAACTTGAGATGCTGCCCCTTGGGTTTAAGTTTAGTATTTCTAAGTCTACAGGTGTAAGGTGGACACTTTTCCGGGAGGAATAAAGACAGACAAATCTCAACATTTGGAGCGTTGGCACTGATGGCAGACACTCCCAGAGAGATCCATCTGACAAAAAGAATAGTTGTCACCCCCTTTTCCCACAAGATTGTGGGATGGACATTGACAGTGGGGAATTCTGATCAGGAAGGGTTAATTTTGACTGCATGCTGGATCTATTTCTTTGACTGTAACCTTTGTTTTCCCTGATTTTGTTATTATAAACATATATAGTGGCCTGCCTCAGAGAACCTTGCCCCTTCTGCCTGACCCTTAAGCTAAAGTGCCTTTGTTTAGCTCACAAAGAGATAATCTAACTCTGCCTGAGGCTTGCCATTCTAGAAGATATTTACAAGAATTAAATGGTCTTTTTACTTTGTTTCCTTATCTCCCCCATCTCTGATTCCTAAAAGAACCTGGCACGCATGCCCCGCCAAGAAGGTTATTTTGAGACATTAGTCTACCATCTTGGTCAGCTGGCTTTCCAAATAAAGGCATATCCCTTACCTGAACACCTCCTCCCTTGGGTTTATTGGCCTCTCCTGTGGTGCAGAGCAAGCCTTGTCATCCCCTATGTCCCCAGGACATTTTTCCTGGTTTTTATGCTTAGAGCCCTCAAGTCCCGGTCAAGCTGCATAAGATGACTCCTCTTTTGCCCTCTTTCCACTCTGGTTGTTTGAAGAGCAGCAGGCTTTTGAGAAGAGTCACAAGCTTCTTCAGCAGCTGGAAATTTACTTTGCAGAGAACCCCTCACACCACCAAAAACCATCAAGGCAAGCCCTCCAGAACTGTGCAGACTGCTTTCCCCAGGAGATCACTGAGGTATTCTGTCTTGTCCTGCTTCCCTTCCAGGAGCCCTGTCTTACCTCCAGACTGGGCAATCACCATCCATGACCCCCTGTGCCCTCCAGTTCCTTCCTCCTCCTGGGGGCCCGCTCCATCCTCTAGGGTTCCCCTCCCTCTGGGCCCCCCTCAGCACTCCAGGCCAACCCACCTGCCTTCTGGGGACACAATTCTGTCCTCTAGCGTTCCCTCTGTCCTCCAAGGTCATCTCTGAGGGCACCCTCTGCCCATGAATGTCCTGGAGGTGTAGGAGGGAGGGGAAACTGTTCGGGGCTGGCTGGGGAAGGGTCCCCATGGGTGTGGAGGCGAGAAGAATCCATGTGGTGTCCCCCCACCTATGGCCCCGGGAATCCTGGGGACCCCATGCCCTATCCTCTGCACCCTAAAGCCAGAGGCACTTAAGAGGCCCCCTTGGCTGGATGAAGCCAGGGCTGCCCCTCACCCTCACCCAGCCTTTTCTGGAGGCTTGGGCCTGAATTAGAACCCCACCCCCACCTAAATCCCATCTTTACCTAAATACTGCCACTGTCTAGCCCTTCCAACCCTTCACAACCAAGGTTTTTTCTACCTTTTTGTTTTGTTTTTACTTTTTCCCAGTAGAGTTTGATTTTATTCTCTAGCGTAAATATGTATTCTTATTTTTTCTACTATTTCTGTTAGTTTTCTAAACTTACTCTATTATTTTTTAACACTGGTTATTATTCTGCTCACTCTTGTTTTTCTCATTTTTTATTTATATGTGTGTATGTATATATATATATATATTTTTTTTTTTTTTTTCTTCTCTTTGTTATTAGAGTCCAGTTTTACCCTTCAGTGGTTATCTTATTCTTTGTTATTGTTCTGCCTCCCCCCCTCCTTTTTTTCCCTCTTTCTCTCTTTTTTTCTCCTCCACACTCCACAGTCTGTGGGATCCTGGTTCACAGGGCCAGATATCAGGCCTTAGCCCCTGAGGCAGGAGTACTGAGTCCAAATTGTTGGAATAACAGAAGATGTCAGGCCCTGAGGAATATTAATCAGAGTGAGACATCACATAGGTTCACATATCAACACCAAGCCCTGGCTCTACCCAACTGCCTGCAAACTCCATGCTGGAAACCTCAGGCGAAACAATAATAAGACAGGAACACAGTCCCACCCATAAAAAAAAAAAAACAAAAACTAAACACGGAAAGACCAAAAAAATATGTTACAGATGAAGGAGAAAGGTAAATAAACTACAAGACCAAATAAATGAAGAGGAAATAGGCAATCCATCTCAAAAAGAATTTAGAGTAATGATAGTAAAAAATTTTCAAAATATTGAAAATAGAATTGATAAAATGCAAGAAATGTTTAACACATTTAACAAAGACCTAGAAGAAATAAAGAATAACCAGTGACAACACAATCACTAAAAATTAAACATTCTCTAGAAGGAATCAATGGAACTACTGAGACAGAAGAACGAGTAAGTGAGTTGGAAGATAGAATGATAAAAATAACTGCCAAAGAGCAGAAAAAAGAATGAAAAGATTCGAAGACAGTTTCAGAGATCTCCGTGACAATATTAAACACAAACATTTGAATTATAGGGATCCCAGAAGAAGAAGCATCTTCCCTGGTGGCTCAGATGGTAAAGAATCTGCCTGCAATGTGGAAGACCTGGGTTTGATTCCTGGGTTGGGAAGATCCCCTGGAGGAGGGTATAGCAATCCACTCCAGTATTCTTGCCTGGGGAAACCCCATGGACAGAGAAGCCTGGCAGGCTACAGTCCATGGGGTCACAAAGAGTTGGACACAACTGAGTGACTAAGCACAGCACAGAAAAAGAAGAGAAAAAGAAACATATGAGAAAATACTTCAGAAGATTATAGTCAAAAAACTCCCTAACATGGGAAAGGAAATAGCCACCGAAATTCAGGAAGCCCAGAGAGTCCTACTTAGGATAGGCCAAAAGAAAAATACACCAAGACACATATTAATCAAACCAACAAAGACTAAACACAAAGAAAAAATGCGAAAAGCAAAAATTAACATGCAAAAGAATCCACATAAAGCCAACAGCTGATTTTTCAAGAGAAACACCGCAGGCCAGAAAGGAGTGGCAGGATATCTTTAAAGTCATGAAAGAAAAAAACCTACAACCCAGATTACTCTACCCAGTAAGGATCTCATTCAGATTTAATGGTGAAATTAAAAGCCTTATAGACAAAGTCTAAGAGAATTGAGCACCACCCAAGCAGCCTTACAACAAATGCTAAAGGAACTTCTCCAGCAGGAAACACAAGAAAGAGACTCACAAAAACAAACTCTAAACAAGAAAATGACAGTAGGAACATACATATCAATAATTACCTTAAATGTAAATGGTCCTCAGCACTGTGGACTTGGTTTGCGTATACTGATTTGTGTTTCACATAAAGCAGCCCGGTAAGTGTTATAGGTCACCCTTCTACGTGGGAACCCATTCACCTCAACTGTTACATAAGGCCATGAGCTGTGTCTGCTTTCAGAGGATATTCCACAGAAGGTCAGAGACATCAAGGGAACATTTCATGCAAGGATGGGCATGATAAAGGACAGAAATGGTAAGCATCTAACAGAAGCAGAATAGACTAAGAAGTGGTGGCAGGAATACATAGAAGAACTATATTTTATTTTTTATTTATTAAAAAAATTTTTTTTCATTTATTTTTATTAGTTGGAGGCTAATTAC
Organism: Odocoileus virginianus; assembly: GCF_023699985.2. Taxonomy (NCBI): domain Eukaryota; kingdom Metazoa; phylum Chordata; class Mammalia; order Artiodactyla; family Cervidae; genus Odocoileus; species Odocoileus virginianus. The sequence goes on along the minus strand of NC_069678.1, from coordinate 12,367,956 downwards.
TTTACAATATTGTAGTGGTTTTTGTCATACATTGACATGAATTAGCCATGGATTTACATGTATTCCCTATCCTGATCCCCCCTCCCACCTCGCTCTACACCCGATCCCTCTGGGTCTTCCCAGTGCACCAGGTCCGAGCACTTGTCTCATGCATCCAACCTGGGCTGGTGATCTGTTTCACCCTAGATAATATACATGTTTCGATGCTGGAAGAACTATATTTTAAAAGGTCTTAATGACCTGGATCACCACAATGATGGGGTTACTCACCTAGAGTGAGACATCCCGGAGTGTGAAATCAAGTGGTCCTTATGAAGCATTACTGCAAACAAAAACTAGTAGAGGTGATGGAATTCCAGCTGAGCTATTTAAAATCCTAAAAGATGATGCTATTAAAGTGTTGTACTCAATATATTAGTAAATTTGGAAAACTCAGCAGTGGCCACTGGACTGGAAAAGGTCAGTTTTCATTCCAGTCCCAAAGAACAACAATGTTCAGCAAGGCCAGAGAATGTTCAAACTGTCAGTTGCACTCATTTCACATACTAGTAGGTTATGCTCAAAATTCTTCAAGCTAGGCTTCAGCAATACATGAACTGAGAACTTCCAGGAGTACAAGCTGGGTTTAGATAAGGCAGAGGAATCAGAGATCAAATTGCCAACATTTGTTGGATCATAAAGAAAGCAAGAAATTCCAGAAAAACATCTACTTCTGCTTCACTGACTATGCTAAAGCCTTAGTGTGGATCACAACAAACTGGAAAATTCTTAAATAGATCGGGAATACCAGACCACCTTACCTGTCTCCTGAGAAACCTGTATGCAGGTCAAGAAGCAACAGATAGAACAACAGACTGGTTCGACAAGGCTGTATATTGTCACCCTGTTTATTTAACTTCTATGCAGAGTACATCATGTGAAATGCCAGGCTGGATGAATCACAAGCTGCAATCAAGATTGCTGGGAGAAATATCAACAACCTCAGATATGCAGATGATACCACTCTTATGGCAGAAAGTGAAGAAGAACTAAAGAGGCTCTTTATTTATTTTTGGTTGCACTGGGTCTTCATTGCTGTGTGTAGGCTTTCTCTAGTTGCAGCGAGCAGGTACAACTCTCTAGTTGCTGTGTGCAGGCTTCTTATTGCAGTGGCTTCTCTTGTAGAGCATGGGCTCTAGGGCAGCATGGTCAGCAACTGTGGCCCATGGGCTTCGTTGTACCTTGGAATATGGACTCTTCCCACACCAGGGATTCAACTCATGTCCCCTGAATTGGCAGGCAGATTCTTAACTACTGTACCACTAGGGAAGTCCTAAAAAGGCTCTTGATGAAGGTGAAAGAGGGGAGTGAAAAAGCTAGCTTAAAACTCAACATTCAGAAAACTAATATTATGGCATCTGGTCTGATTATTTCAAGGCAAGTAGATGGGGAAAAAGTAGAAACAGTGACAGAGTTTCTTTTCTTGGGCTCCAAAATCACTGCGCACATTGACTGCAGCCATGAAATGAAAGCTGTTTGCTCCTTGGAAGGAAAGTTAATGACAAACCTGGACAGCACATTAAAAAACAGAGACATTACTTTGCTGACAAAGATCTGCCTGTTCAAAGCTATAGTGTTTCTGGTAATCATGTACAGATGCGAGAGACCACATAGAAGGCTGAGCACTGAAGAATTGATGTTTTCAAGTTTTGGTGCTGGAGAGGACTCCTGAAGGTCCCTTGGACTACAAGATCAAACCAGTCAATCCTGAAAGAAATCAACCCCAAATGTTCATTGGAAGGACTGATTATGACGCTGAAGCTCCAATATTTTGGCCACCTAATGTGAAGAGCCCACTCATTGGAAAAGACCCTGATACTGGGAAAGTTGGAAGGCAAAAGGAGAAGAGGGAGGCAGAGGATGAGATGGTTAGATGCCATCACTGGCTTAATGTACATGAATTTGAGCAGACTCCAGGAGATAGGACAGGGAAGCTTGGCGTGCTGCAGTCCATGGGATCACAAAGAGTAGGACATGACTTGGTGACAGAAGAAGAAGAAGAAGAAACCATTATGAAAAATTATATATATATACATGTATATATATTTCATTTAATTTGCTGTACATAAGAAACTAACAAAACACTAAGTCAACTATACCTCAATAAAAATTTTTTAAAAATTCCAGCTTCCACAGATTGAAAACAGGATGAGGTCAATATGATTACATATAACAGGGATAAATGTAAAATTCTATTTGGCCTTCAAAACCTATTGATGGGCAATAGGAGACCTCACTTGATGAGTCTGAGTAAAAATAACTTAGTTGTTTAGGTCAAAACAAGCTTGGAGTATACCTAGGCTAATGCTGACTTATACTGTCAGTGCAAGGTCCAAATCACAGAAAGGGTAATATAATTTCATCTGCCCTGGTCATGAGACATATGAAGTTCTCTATTTCTGATGAAAACAAAAATTGCTGTTTTTTGTATTCTTCTGCCAGGCATGTTTTACAGCATTCTCTAAGAAAAAAGAAAAGCCATTTCCTAGTTGGATTGTGGCCCCACCCTAAACACTGGAGTCTGGATGCTCAGACCTTCTGGATTGTCTGAGACACAGAATCTCTTAAAGGAAATGAAAGAACCCTCTCTCACCCGCTTCTCCCATCCAAACTGGGATAGGATTTAGGCAGAAGCAGGGCAATTCTTTTCTTTTTGGGAGCTAGGAAAACACAGCACAAGAAGTTTGCTACCTTAACACATTTTGGAGGAATCCCCCAGAGGAAAAATTTAATTGTAAGTTTTTCTTTCCCATCGGCTTCCCTATTTTCCACCCCACTCTCTGCTCTAGGGAGTGTAACTGATCTTGGAGCCCGTAGGGTTGGGTCTGGGACCAGCCGCTCCGAGATGACGTAATGCTTTCTCTGGTACACAAAGCGGCCTCCCCCGGGCTCGGCCTTTTGCGCCCCTCCCCCTCCGGCCCGGATCGGGCCCCCGCCAGCACCAGCCCGGCTGAGTCCCCCTTTTTGAAAAGCCAGCCCAGGGAAACAGGGAACAAAGGCCTGAGAAGAAGAGCCTAGGCGCTGCCAGGAGGCCCAGAAATAGACATCACGTCATCCCCCAGCCCAGCAGCGCCAAGCGCCATTTGGTAGCATCGGACGGACCCCACCATTACGATGCAGAACAGACATGGCAGGGCTCACGTTTCCTCCCAGCCCCAGCATCCAGCTGACCGGCCTCAGGAGTGGCTTCCTTTTTGCTCTCCACCCCCGCACCCCTCTTTCCCCAGAGGCCGCCGCCTCCCCTGGCTGCCTGCCACACAGCCCACAGTCTCCAAGCTGCCATCTTGATGCCCCATCCCCCTTGCCACCTCCCTCCCCCGCAGCCCTGAGGAGTGGGAGGGGGAGGAAGGGGCACCGCCCTGCGTGCCCCAAGGGGGAGGGCTCGGCCTGCCTCACCTCTCCTCCCCGCGAAGGAGGGACTCACGTCCTTCGCACGCTCTCTGTTTCCCACCTCCAGCGGCACTGACAGTGCACCATCCAAGGTTTTCGCATCCTGAACGTCCCCACCCTTGGTGTGACTCCGGCCTTCTCAGGTCCTGCAGCCCATGGCTCAGGTTCGGACGCTGTCCACTGCCCGCGGTACCACCACCGTAGGCCCGATTCTGCCCACCGCCACAGGCCCGATTCTAGAGGGACTGGCACTTGAAGGCCTTGATCTGGGCTTCACGCTCTGCCCAGCCGCTGAGCTCGGCTTGGCAACGGTTTCACCTACCCCAGGCTTAGTTTGCCAGATTTATACTTACCAAAGCTAGGTCGGATGTTGGTGATCTCAGCCATGTAATCAGAGGCTATTGCTATAAATGCTTTTGCAATGGTCAGACAAGTCTGGGGCCTCCAGTGGGTACCGAGGCCGCCGCTGCAGAGCATAAGGTTAGGGAGGGGGAAGGTATCCGGTGGATGCCTCCTGCGCTGGTCTGGTCCCTGGTTGACAGCTGCAGTCGCCTCTTAAGATGTTACAGAGTTGCGCTGAGCAAAGGATGCAGGTGCAGCCAGACTGGTCCTAACGCCAGGAGAACCAGGTATCCTCCTGGTCCTTCAACCTCCTGAAGAAGGAGGTAGGACCCCCTTCCTCCGAACGGCCTTAGGCAAAAGACTCCGCCTCTGTCCGAAAAGTTCCGGAAGGCAAGCTCCGCCCTTTTCCGGAAGATCCCTGGGAGGGCATCCCTTCCTCGCCAAGATTTCGAGAGAATGAAACCCCACCTATTTAGGGTTTGTGGGTCTATAAGGTGAAATCCTCAAGGCTTGATGAAGGAGAAATGTATGTACTTATCATATGAGATCCTCTAGATCTTGTAATTCGGATTCCCCAGGCTTAATATAGCAGCAGAATGTTCTGGGCGAGGGGGAAGAAGGATTTTGGAAAAATAAAATTCTGTATTTCCTGCATTTGAATATCAATTGCATTATTGTTATGCATTTCTGAGACCACTAAATGTTATTATTGAAATGGTTTTAAACTTTAAAAGCTGTGATTAAAGATCAAACCTGGTGATGGTTGCACAACGCTGAATTGTATAAGTAAAATGGATGGATTCTGTGATGTGTAAACTGAAGCTGCTTTTAAAAAAAGATTAATGAAGAGTACCAAAGTTAATCATTGTTGGAAGTTTCAGGTGCTGAGAACTGCTTAGGCAAAAGAAAGCGCACGGGAGAGAGAGCAAACCAACGGATCTACACGACAGAAACTAAACTGGAAGCTTCTAGAGACTTCCTTGGAATTTGAAAGTTAGGATGATTCTCGGTTAGAGTCACTATTGGTGGTTATCTCCATGATTACATCAAGTTCACCATTTTTGGCTGTGATACTTTCACCCCGCTTCAACTCTGTTTACAGACAGGATCAGGTCAAGTAAATTATTCAAATGTGTATTTGTTGGTGGTTCACCTGTAACAAGAACGACATGAATCTTTTTCCAGCTTTTACATTCTGTACTTCTAGAAAAGAGGAAAGAACATGGTTTTAGGAGTTATTCATTCAAAACACGTATTGAATTTATTGGCCTTCGTCTGTGTTCCAGGCACCTTCCTGGAACCCGGATTAATACATTAGAACCTAGAGTCAGGATATCTGATTCCATCTGATAGTTGTGCATCTTTGTGAAATCACCTACACAGCTGAGCCAAAATTTTGTCTTGTTTAAACCAGGAGGTATAATAATAGCCATTGTCCCATAGAATTTATTGTGATGATTGAAAATAATCACCTATGATAATTGAAAGCATTTTATAAGCAGAGTATTATACAGATATTAATAATTACTGTGGGTTGAATTAAAGACTTATTGTTGTTCAGTCAATCAGTTGTGTCCGACTCTTTGCAGCCCCACGGACCACAGCATTCTGGCTTCCCTGTCCTTCATTATCTCCCAGAGTTTGCTCAAACTCATATCCATTGAGTCAATGATGCCATCCAACCATCTTATCCTCTGTCGCCCCCTTCTCCTCATGCTCTCAAATCTTTTGTAGCATCAGGGTCTTTTCCAGTGAGTCTGCTCTTCCCATCAGGTGGCCAAAGTACTGGAGCATCAGGATCATAATCAGTTCTTCCAATGAATATTCAGGATTGATTTCCTTTAGGACTGACTGGTTTGATCTCCTTGTAGTCCAAGGGACTCTCAAGAGTCTTCTCCAATGCCACCATTCAAAAGCATCAATACTTCAGCACTTATCCTTCTTTATGGGCCAACTCTCACATCCATACATGGCTACTGGAAAAACTATAGCTTTGACTATATGGATCTTTGTCAGCAAAGTAATGTCTTTGTTTTTAAAATGCTGTCTAGGTTTGTCATATCTTTTCTTCCAAGGAGCAAGAGTCTTTTAATTTCATGACTGTAGTCACCGCCCACAGTAATTTTGGAGCCCAAGAAAAATTCTGTCACTGTTTCCATTTTTTCCCATCTGTTTTCCATGAAGTGATGGGACTCGATGCCTTGATTTTAGTTTCTTGAATGTTGAGTTTTGATTCAGTTTTTTCACTCTCCTATTCCACTTTCATCAAGAATCTCCTTATCCCCAGCAGGCCTGCCAGACTTGCTCCAGTAAAGGCAATTCCAACCTCCAAAAAAAAAAAAAAAAAAAGCTTTTTGGCTCTTTAGTACCTCTTCCCTTTCTGCCGTTATGATAGTGTCATCTGCATATCTGAGGTTATTGATATTTCACCTGGCAATCTTGATTGTAGCTTGTGCTTCATTCAGCCTGGCATTTAGCATGACATACTCTTCATATAAGTTAAATAAGCAGGGTAACAATATACAGCCTTGATGTACTGCTTTCCCAATTGTGAATCAGTCTGTTTTTCCTTGTTTGGTTCTAACTGTTGCTTCTTGACCTGCATACAGGTTTGTTAGCAGACAGGTAAGGTGTCGGGTATTCCCCATCTCTTTAACCATTTTCCAGTTTGTTGTGATCCAGACAGTCAAAGGCTTTGGTATAATCAATGAAGCAGAAGTAGATGTTTTTCTGAAATTCCTTACTTTTTGCTTTATTCAGGAAACTGTACTATTTGTAACCCAAGAATTCTTCCTGAAATTTCATGAATTCTCCATTTTCTTGGGTCCCCTATTCCAGGTGTTTTGCGGCGAGAAGGACTGTCAACTTAAACCACTGAACCTTAATACCCAGTTTTGTTTTGAGTAGGATTGCTCCGTGGACAGAGACAGGTATTGCCTTTAAACTTTTTTGCCCACAACGGAAGTACTATTCTTTTGGCTTCATTGTGCCCTAACATAGAATGGCGTCTGAGATCAGCGCATGCTCTTTGACTCCCTGACGCGGCGCACCGCGACCTGGGGGCGAGCACGTCAGTCGCTGCCGTTGACTGACTTCCGGTGATACCGAAGCTGAGTTTCCGCGGGATCCGGCTGGCTGGTGAGGGTACTGGGTCGAATGCGGTGGGGCGGGAACAGGCAGCTTGGAACTGTACGTTCGGACGAAGGATGTCCAGGCTGAGGCGGTTTGGTCTAGGGCTGATGAGGATTGCTTGACAGAGGTAGGGAAGTGAAGGTGTGTATCTGGGAGTGGAGACTTGGGTCAGCGTTCCGCGTCGAGGTGAAAAGCGCAGTTAGGACCCCTTTGTGAAATCTTTTTCCAGAAGGGGTCCGCTCCACGTTTGCCACCGGATTTGCCCTCATTCATGCTGTTGGTTTGATTGCAGTTCCCAGAGATTGGGCAGAGCCTCTGTTGTATTTGTTGTTCCTGAGCTGATCCCTGCATGCTACTGACTTTGAATAGTAGCTGTATTTCTTTTTTTCATCCCCCCTCGCCACACCACCTTTTTTTTTTGACCTCAGTAATTTATCTGAAATATAAGACTTGCCTGAACTAATGCCACTACCCTAATTCTCCCTCAGCTTTCCCTTTTTAGAGGAATCCTTACTTGTTTATTGAAGTTTAATTATCAAGTTACGGACAAAAGTTTGTTTGGCCTGTGCTGAGGAATTAAAGTGGTTTAAAATTAACTTTATAGTTCAGACTCTTAGAAAGTACTTTATGTTGCCATCCTCTAGTCCAGGTTTTCACCTGGTGTCTGGTAGATGGGTGTTCAGGCCTTACTTGAACATTATTAGTGATGAAGAACTCACTGTATCAATCACAAGGCAGTGTATTCTATTCTTGGACCTAGCTCAAAAACCTGAGAATAAAGGTTTTTTGGGTAGAAAGGTGCAGTTAATTTCCATATAATGCTCTTGGTCAAGCCTTCATAGAATATGTGCAGAATAAGAAGTTCACACATTCATTCGGGGAACAGTTATTGAGTGTCTGCAATAGGGCAGATATTGCTGAGTATTAGTAGAATTCGTTGAAAGAATCTTTTCCCTCTAAAAGCACATTGTGGGGAGGGTGATGGGAGAGAGACAAGAAGTAATCGTAAAAGTGGTAAGAACAAAAAAAAGAGGTTTGCAAATAGTTTCTAAGAACAAATGAGAAGATACCTCCACTTTAGGATAGTGTTGCCATTAAAATGTGATAATTTGAATTGAAGCCAAGAGTCCAGAATTTTCATAGAAAACAGTTTTTGATACAAAAAAGTATATTACTAATTTTGCAGATGCAGCTTTTGTTTTCAGTACAGAATTTCTGTTAGTATAGTTTCACCATTTTACATATCCACACTTTTTTTTGGATTGTTTCTGTTAATCGAAATACCTGTGTATGTAAGCAACAATTGCAAACATTTACTGGTCTAATAAATTACTGTCTAATTTCATAAATGCAACTTTTATTTCACTGTATAGCAAACAAACAGATTCAAGTTAAATAATTCATACAAAGTCACAAGACTAGAGAGAAGCCTACTTGGGAAGCAAATGCTGGTAGTTTGACTCCACAGTTTACTCTCAGCATCATGCTGTTCTCCCTCTCTGATGGTAATAATAATAACTAACACTTATTAATTGCTTACTATTTAATCCTTATAACAACTCCATAAGTTTAGGAAAATTATTATTTTTTACAGTTGAGGAAACCAAAGTTTGGAGAGGTCACTCAAGCAGGATAACACACTAACCAGTAAGAGAGTTAGGATTCGAATTCTGCTTTTCTAACCTGTCTCTTACTTTCCACCTAATGGGAGATTGTGCATTTGGTGTAATATACAGTGTTCATGATTGAACATGAATAAGTGAAAATATGTTTGAGGAGATGTTATTACCTTTAATTAATAAGATGGTGATAAGAGCTTGCCTTTATCCTTTCAGGATGGAACAAAAGTGGGACTTGGAAAATGTTGCCCTGTAAGAAGAGAAGAACTACGTTGACAGAGTCCCCACAACATCAGGGCAGCCAGGAGGAAGATGACTTAGACCTTCAGTCAGCTGTTAAGGCAGAATCTGACCAAGTTAAAGACCTGGGGTCAGTGTCCCTGTCCTGGAGTCCAAGTCATGGCAGAGCAGCTGACCTTGACGTGCAGGATGCCGGAATTCAGCTTGGTATGGAGGACCCATCTTTGAGCTCTAGGATGCTCACCGACAACACAAATGTTGCAGTTCTGGAAGCTGTGGATGTGGCCATCTCTCAGGAAATCACCCTACCTTCCTTGGAGTCTTCTCAGCCTGTAAATACACACACTGGTAAAGGAAAACTTCAGGCCACTAGCTCAAGGAGAGGGAAGAAAATTACACTCAGACCTGGGTCAGTTACTCAAGAAGACAGAGGCGATCATCCTATCGCAAAGGAGCCTTTTTCAGAAGAGCCTAGTGAAGAAGTCAAGGAAGGAGGAGGTAAGACATGGAAAATCTTCAGGTTACATTTTCTTCGTCAGTACAGGCTTGTCATTGCCTTTGCACTTGTCATTGCACTCTGCAGTGCCTTTACAAAATAGCATTTCTGAAAGGGGATGCTGGTTGGGTGTGGAATTGGAGCTGTGGTGCTTGTAAGTGTCAGCACTGAACAGTATGATTATAAATGGGTAGAAGCTTTCTTTTCCCCTCCCATTTCCTTGATCATCTTCCTTATTCTTTTCTTTCCTTTCTCTTACCTTTTCATTATTTCTGGAGGGATGAACTGTGTATGTCCTTTTGTGATTTGATGGCTATTTATGGAGTGGACCTTGAGAGATTACTGCCTCTGTCATTTGGATAGGCTCTCCAGAAATGCCATAACCCTTAGGACTTGAAGGATGAGTATGGTTTGATAGAGTGATGGCATGGAATATCTTAGGCCATGAAGAGTCTGGCAGAGTTAGAAGCAGAAGAGGTTTGGGTGCTCACTTGAGTGGTAGATTGTATTTGGATTGTGAAGGGCTTTTTTTTTTTTTTTTTTTTAATTTTTGGCTGCACTGGGTCTTTGTTTCTGCGAGCAGGCTTTCTCTACTTGCAGTGAGAGGGGGCTACTCTTTGTTGTGGTGCAAAAACTTCTCATTGCTTTGGCTTCTCTTGTTGTGGAACATGGGCTCTAGGTGAATAGGCTTTAGTAGTTGTGCCACATGGGCTTAGTTACCCTGTGGCATGTGGGATTTTCCTGGACCAAGGGTCAAACCCATGTTCCTTGCATTGGCGGGTGGATTCTTAACCAAAGGACCACCAGGGAAGTCCCAGAAGGTTTTGCTTTTCATGCTTTGAACTTTTCCTGAAGGTTATAGCCAGTTAGTAAATACAAGAAGCCGAAGGCATAGTTCTGATCTCAGAAAGCTCATTTAGTCTAGTTGGGAAGACAAGACAGGGCACATAATTCCTTTGGAACAGCTTAAGACAATATGTGATTAAGTGCTAGTGTGGTACAAGTAATTAGGATTTTTAAAATTGGCATTTAGTGGATTGAGAAGATTTGATAGGTTGGGGTGAAGGAGTGGAAGTAGAATAGCATTTTCTACAAATACATGAAAGTGCTGTGTTTGTGAGGAAGGAAAGCAGGGTTTCAGATAGAAATGATAGATCCAGATTACTACACACAGCCATGCTGTTATGCCATTGAGATCTTATAAAGTATTGCTGTAGGATGTTGGCAGTAAGGATAAGAAGAAAGGTGTATCTTAGAGATGTTGTGACTTAGTTGCCAAGTTGTGTCCAACTCTTAGCGACCCTATGGACTATAGCCTGCCAGGCTGCTTTGTCCATGGGATTTCCCAGGCAGGAACACTGGAGTGGGTTGCCATTTTCTTCTCCAGGGGATCTTCCTGGCCCAGGGAGCAAACTTTCATCTTTTGCATTGGCAGGGGTTTCTTTACCCGGGAAGCACAGAGACATTACAGAGGAAGAATTAATATTTCTCAGAGACTGAGAAATACCAGTCTTAAATACCCATTTAAGATATCTGGGTTGGGGCATGGTGAAGCATGCTTTCCTGGGAAAGGTATTTGAAAGGTTTAATGAGTTTAGCTTTAAATATGTGGAGTGTGAGATGACTTTGGGGCCATCAAGGAAAAATGGAAAACTGAGATTAAAGTTTGGTAAGAGATATGATTAGAGAAGTTTTCATTGTTGTTCTTCGTAGAAAGGAACATGGAAGAAGATGACAGAGAAGGGAAATCTGGAGAAGTATCAGTAGTGAAAGTCAAGGAGGGTAGAGAGTTTTAAAAACAGATACTTCATTTAAAATTTAGTGACAAAGGAGATATAATGATGCATGAGAAAATACTACACTTAAAAAAAATAAATTTATGAACCTGAGTCTGCTGCATTGGCAGGCCAATTCTTTACCACTCAGCCACCAGGGAAGTCTAAGAAAATGCCTCATTTGAGGGTTGATGATTTTTAAGAGTAGATTTAGGAGTTTGGGGAAAAGGAAATTGAATGATGGCATTAATGAGGGAAGGATGAAAGTCCCAGTGATAATTTGTGCAGTGGAGTGGAATTGGAAATAGCTAGAGAGGGCAGCAAAACTGTTGAATATTTTCCTTGGCTTGGTTGTATTTGTGACCTGAAGGCAGGAAGAGATGGAGGAAGATGTGGGATTAAAGCACTAGAGGAGGAATGTAAAATTAAGCAGGAGTTTAAAGTCTGACCTGTTGGGTCAGTTTTTACTTTTTAGTATAACAACATGGCCAACTGCTGAGTACTCATGACCCTGAATCGACAGTTGTTAAGATTTTGTCGCATTTTCTTTTAGTATTTATTTATTTGTTTGGCTCTGTTGGGTCTTAGTTGTGGCCTGTGGGACAGTTTTTGCATTATGCGGGCTATTTCATTGTGGTGCATGGACTCTGCAACTTTGTCGTGAGGTCTCAGTGGCTGTGGCACACAGGCTCAGTTGCTCTGTGGCCTGTGGAAATCTTAGTTCCCCTACGAGGGATCTGGCCTGCATCTCCTGCATTGCAAGGCAGATTCTTAACCACTGGACCCACCAGGGAGATCTCCAGAGTTGTCTTTAATGGTAAGTTTATAAATGTTCAAGTGTAGGTAAAGTAAACATTTTTTAGAGTTTATCTGTACTACTGTTAATACTATTCCTCATTAAGCTGGGTTGGAATTCCCTAGTAGCTCAAGTGGTAAAGAATCTGCCTGCAATGCGAGAGACCTGGGTTCAATTCCTGGATCAGGAATATCCTTGGAGAAGGGAATGGCTACCCACTCCAGTATTCTTGCCTGGAGAATTCCATGGACAGAGGAGCCTGGAGGGCTACAGGCCGTGGGGTCACAAAGGGTCGGACACGGCTGAGCGACTTTTACTACCGCTACTACTACATTAAGCTGGGTAAATGAAAGTTGATTCTCCCACCGTGTAATATATCAATTAGCCATGTATACAAGTAATACCAATAAAAGAAGTACGTTATGACTCCTGACTCCTTTCTCCCCCCAAGTAACTTTTTTTTTGCCAAATAGACATGTCACATGAAAAGCAGGAAGAAAAAAGGAATATTGTAAATTCATATATGTATATACATTTTGGAAAATATTGGAAAATTGAAAGAATAATCACCCATAAGTTTACTACTCAAAGTAATTACTATTATAATTTTTTGCATATCTTTTTGTTGTTTTGCTTTATTTAACATTTTGGTTTTTTGATTATCAAAATGAAAAAGGCAGAAAAAACATCTAGGGGAAAAAAGCAGAAAAATATCTAGGCTATTTGGAAGTATCAGCATTGTGTTACCATTGATACATACTGTAAAATTGTTTCTAGACTGCAAGTGCTAGGGGATTAGACCTTTCTTGGTAATGGTGTTTATTCTCATAGAATTTTAATTGTTCTTTTAAAATTGATTTAATTTTTCCTTTGTCTTGTTTCCCCTTTCTTTGCCTTCTAAAAATGATTAACTTAGGCAGATTTCAGCTTATAATTAGTTGGTTTTTACAGTTTTCTGCTGATTATTTTCACATTAATTTGAAGTTTTTAGACTGGCGGTAAATGAACTACAGCCGTGCTCTGTAATAAGGCTTTTCCTTCTCTGTCTCTTACCTTCTTGGCTTCTCTTTCTAAGGTCTTCGGTATCTAGCACATTGAGAGGAAAGGAAGAGTGGGATCCTGAGGAGTTCTGTGAGAAGGGAGTTAAATTGAGAAGCACTGTGATGGGATCAGGGAGAAAAGTATTGCAGAGAGAAGGAGCTTTTTCTCTATGTCAAGTATGTTGCAGCTGATAAACTGTAGGGGCAGTTGTGGAGTCACTCCAGATGTTCGAGGCGGAAGAAGTATTATTGGAAGCTCTATCTGACAAACTGAACTTCCCTATTTTGGTTAGATGTAAAGGTTCTGGTATGTTTGTTTTAAAAAATCATTTGTGTCAGTTCAGTTTTTAAATGTTAGACATTAATTCTAAAAATTATTAAAGATTGCTGATTAATGAGAAAGCTCTACTGTGTTACTGATTGAAGTTCCTCCCTCTTACAAGACATTTGCCTGAGAGGAACTTTTGATTTGTTGGATTTAGGATTCAACTCCTTCTTGTACAGTCCCTGTTAAAGTCACAGTTTTTAACCTTTTTGACACTGTGAAGTAATCACGGACTCCAGAAGTAAAGGAAATAAGATTCACAGTAAATAGAATTAAGGATTGAGTCATGCTTTAGTTGAAAGTAAAGGATTTTTTTTTCTTTGTTGGAGGGAAGTGTCCTCCCATTTAAAATCTTGTTTATGTCAGTTGAAGCTGCCAGTGTTGATGGGATAGCAGTCTAAACAAGTACTATCTATTTTGAATGGAGTTCAGTATTAATAACAAATAACTTGATCTTTTTTTGAAAAAAAAATTTTTTTGACTGTGTAATACACAAACGTGGGAAAAAGTTCCTAAATTCAGAAAGTGTACAGGCACCCTCTCACTTTGTCCTCTTATTTTCCAAGTCGTCTTCTCAGAAGCAATGACTGTTCAACAGCGCCTTGTGTATATTCTACAAATCTGTGCACACACAATCCTGGATATATTCTTTTCCCTATGAAACCAGATTTTAATGTTTGCTTTTGCTATTGCATGAATGTTTCTTTGTCTTTTTAATGTCCCTCATGGAGAAAGGGCAGAAAGGTAGCACTTATTAAGAGTTGACTTGAGGAGGGAATTCTCTGGCTGTTCGGCAGTTAGAACTCCGTGCTCTCACTGCCAGGTCTCCGAGTTCATTGCTGATTGGGAAGTTAAGATCCCGCAAGCTGTCAGGCTTGACCGAAAAAACCAAAAAGAGCTGAGGTGAGGAAAGGAAAAAGTTGCATAATGAACTGTGTAACCATGTGTTTACAGTGTTATGGTGATTTTTACTCTAATGCTCCATAAGATTGATTTACAGAGTCAGAAAGTTTAGGACATTTTTTATATATGTATCATTTATAGTTGATACATAATCATTGATATATATTAGATATATATAGTTGATACATGTATCATTGATAGTTGATTAAATGTGGTATTAATGATCATCTATGTGAAATGTCCCTTTGTCATCAGGAGCACACTCCCTGTCCTACAATTATGAATATGATTTTTTCATAGGGAAAAAATGCATAGCTCAAAAAATATATTTAGAAAGATCTTAGCAATTACTTAGTTCAGTTCCCTGACATTAAGGGTAAGTAAATAGCATCTGAGCTTTGATTTCAGTATTTTTCTTAGGACACTGTCTTTAAGAGAGAGGAATGCCTGTGTGGTAAATGCATCATTACTGAAGTAATCTAACTGCAAAGGACTTTATAACAAGATGCTGATTTCTATGACAGAGTATAATTGAGAATGGACAAAATGTTGAGCAGTATTTGTGATTCTTTCAGGAAAATCTCAAATGCATTCTGGAGGGGAGATGCCTTCTTTGCCATCAGACAGTCACTCTGCAAAACCTGCAGCCCCACCTAGGAAATCATCTCAGCCAGATGTCTGTGCCTCTCCTCAAGAAAAGCCACTCAGGGCTCTAGCTCACCAAGCTGAGGAAGAGACAGAGGATGGTGGACTCTTTATTCCAATGGGTACGTTTTCTTTTCTTTTCTTCTAATTAAAAAGCCCCCCTCTTTATTGAACTATAATAGGCTGAAAACTGCAAATATTTCAAGATACCCAAGTTCACTGAACTTTCAAAGGTTGAATACACCCATGTAAGCAGCAACCAGATCAAGAAATAGAGTGTTACCAGTACCCAGAAGTCCTTCCTTTCAGTTATCACTGACACCGCACGCACGGGTAATGTTATCTTGACTTCAAGCAGCATAGATTAGTTCCCCTGTTGTGTACATTATATGAATGGAATCTTATGAATGTATGTTTTTTGACTGCCTTTTCCACTCAACATTATGTTTAAATGAAATTGGTCCACATTGTTGCATGTGCTTGCATTTTCATTGCTGTATAGTATTCCATTGTTAGAATATTCTACATTTTCTTTATTCATTCAACTCTTCAAAAAAATTTTTCTTTCTTTCTTTCTGGTTGCGCTACGTCTTTGCTGGTGTCAGGCTTTCTCTAGTTTTGGTCAGAGGCGGCTGTCCTTCGTTGTTGGCTTCTCATCGTGGTGGCGTCTCGCGTGGCGGAGCACAGGCTCTAGGTGTGTGGGCTTAGTTGTCCACCGGACATGGAATCTTCCCAGACCAGGGGTCCAGCCTGTGTCCCCGGCATTGGCAGGTGGATTCCTATCCACTGTACCACGAGGGAAGCCCCCTATTCATTCAACTCTTAATGAGTATTTGAATAGTTTCCAGTTGTAGGCTACTCTGATTGGTGCTTCTGTGAACATTGTACTAGAAATCTTTTGGTAAACATTGGTGCCTAATATTTGTTGGGTGGAACTGCTAGGTCATAGAATTAGGCCTCCTAAAAAAAAAAAAAAAGAATTAGGCCTCCTTCAAGTTTTTTTGAAATATATTTTTATTGTGAAATATAACATATACAGACAAATAAGTAAAGACTTCTTTATTTAGCATAACAAACAGTTTTAAAGTGAACACTTCTGATTTCTTTTTCTTGTTACAAGTAATAGACCTCCATTGCTGTGTAAATTAGAAGCTGTAATAGTAGATATCCATGTCTTGTTTCTGAACTTGGGTGAAGGTGTTCAGTATTCCTATTTATGTGTGATGATAGTGATAAGCTTTTTATGGATATATTATTGTATCAGATTACAGAAAATTTTTCCTGGTTTTCTGAGCATTTTATCCCATATTAAACTGTGTTAAATGCTCTTTAAAACAGAGAAGGCAATGGCACCCCACTCCAATACTCTTGCCTGGAAAATCCCATGGACGGAGGAGCCTGGTAGGCTACAGTCCAAGGGGTCGCTAAAAGTCGGACACGACTGAGCGACTTCACTGTCACTTTTCACTTTCATGCATTGGAGCAGGAAATGGCAACCCACTCCAGTGTTCTTGGCTGGAGAATCCCAGGGACGGGGGAGCCTGGTGGGCTGCCGTCTGTGGGGTCGCACAGAGTCGGACACGACTGAAGCGACTTAGCAGCAGCAGCAGCAGCAGCTCTTTAAAAATCTCTGTTAAGATGATCATGTGGTTTTTCTCCTTTATTCTGTTTTTTATTTTTGTTGTTGTTTTTGTAGCTGGTGTGCACAGCGTGCAGAATCGCATTTCCCTGACCAGGGATCAGACTCTTTCTTCCTGCAGTGGAAGTGCAGAATCTTAACCACTGGACTGCCAGGGAATTCCCTCCCTTATTCTGTTAATGTGGAGAGTTACATAGATTCTTTTTAAATGTTGAGGGTTATTGAGATGTAATTTTCTTTTTTTAACTAAAAATTTACCTTTAATTTTTAAAATTTTTGGCTGTGCTGGGTCTTCTCTGCTGCTCTCGGGCTTTCTTCTTGTTGAGGCATGAGGGCTGCTCGTCGTGGTGGCTGCTCCTTTGTTGTGGAGCACAGACTCCAGGCACTTGAGCTTCAGTAGCTGCGGTCAGCAGGCTCTAGAGCATGGGCTCAGTAGTTGTGGTACAAAGGCTTAGTTGCTTCATGGCTTGCGGAATCTTCCCAGACCAGGGATCAAACCCATGTCCCCCACACTGACAGGTGGATTCTTAACCACTGGACCACTAGGGAAGTCTGAAGTAGGATTTCAGTACAATAAAATTTTTTCAGTGGGTTTTGAGAAGTGTATATATTTGTGTAACTACTACTACAGTCAGTATATGGAACATTTCTCTCATTCCAAAAGTTCCTTCATTCCCCTTTGCAGTCCTTTATTCTTAGCCTTTGGGAACCACTGATCTCAATTTTTTTCTTATAATCTTGTGTTCTCTACAATGTTATACATTGGAGAAGAAAATGGCAGTCCACTCCAGTATTCTTACCTGGAAAATCCCATAGAGACATGAGCCTGGTGGGCTACAGTCTATGGGGTCACAAAGAGTTGACATGACTGAAGTGACTTAGCACACACAGTGGTATGTATAGATGTTATATAGTATGTTTGGAACCTTTTGCATCTGGTATCTTTTTGAATTTTTATTGAAGTATAGTTGATTTATAGTATTGTGTGCATCTGATATCTTTCACTTTGTGTAATGCTTTTGAGGTTAATTCATATTTGTTCTTCTTCATCGCTGAGTAGTATTCTATTGCATAGGTGTACCACACTTTGTTTATCTGTTCATCAGTTGATGGACATTTTAGTTCTTTCTCATTTTTACTTGTTACAATTAAAGCTACTATAAGCCTTCACATACAGTTCTTTGATAGAAATAAGTGTTTGTTTTTCTTGGGGAAATGACTGTGAGTGGCTTTGCTGAGTCTTACAATGAGTCTATGTTTAACTTTATATGAACCTGCTAAATTGTTTTCCAGAGTAGCTGTACCATTTTACATTCCCAACAGGAATGTATGAGATTTACAGTTGGTCCACATCCTTGTGAGCAGTTAACAGACTTTTTAATTCTGTCTCTTCTACTGAGTGTATTTCCTTATGGTTTAACTTGCATTTTCCCAATGAATAATGATAGAAAGCATATTTTCATGTATTTATTAGCCATCTGTAGATACTTTTTGGTGAAATGTTTGTTTATTATTCTGTTGTTTGCCAATATTCCATTTGTAATTACTACATATTTTGCACAAGATACTTTGAAACTATGCATATATTCTTATTTCTCCTCAAACTTAACCCCCCTAGTTTTAGCCACTATTGATCACCTGCAGCAGGTAGTGTGTTGTTCTAAAGGTGATTTTTATTTCTGTCATTCCTTTTACATTTAATAATTGCAATTTTTCTGTAAAGAAGAACAGCCTCTTCTCCCTCATTTATTTATTCAGTTTTTATATGAATGTGGACTCATGCATATTTGTTTCATTATTTGAATTACAGTGCCATTTATCATGATTTATTTTGCCTGAATTGTTAACAGTGTTAGCCATGGGGAGCTACTTCAGGTTTTACTCTTATGGCTTATGCTTTCCTATTGTGTCAAGGAACATTTGCCTAATCCAAGGCTATGAAGGCTTCTTTCCTGTTTTCTTCTAGAAGTTGTAGTTTTACACATTACATTCCGGTGTGTATGATCCATTTTGAGTTAATTTTTATATAATGTGTGAGGTATATTTGAGATTCTTTTTTTTGCCTATGGAAGTCCAATTGTTTCAGCACTATTTGTTGAAAAGATTTCTTTCCCCATTAAATTACTTCTGCATCTATGTGAAAAAGTCATTTGGCAATTTTGTGTGAGTCTTTCCTGGACTCTCTGTTCTATTCTGTTGATCTATGTATTAATATTTAAGCTTTCACCAATATCACACTCTTGAAATCAGGTAGTCATAAATCTTCCAACTTTTTTTTTTAATACATTAGGCTATTCTAGGTACTTTGCATTTCCATATAAATTTTAGAATTGAATTGTCATTTTCTTCACAGATATTTTCTAGGCTATTGATTGATAATGAATCTATGAATCCATTTGGGAAAATTGCCATTTTTTTGGCCATACTGTGGGTCATGCAGGATCTTAGTTCCCCGACCAGGTATTGAACCTGTGCCTTCTGTATTGGGAGCACAGAGTCTTAATCACTGGACCACCAGGAAGTGCTAGGAAAGTTGCCATCCTAACAATACTGAGTCGACTAATCCGTGAATAAGATATCACTGTAGTAAGAGTGGTCATCTTTTCCTTTGTTCCTGATCTCTTACAGGAAATGCACTCAGTTTTCACCACTAAGCTGTAGGATGTTGGTCTGTAGCTATTGTTTATCAGACTGAGGAAGTTCTCTACTATTCCTGGTTGCGGAGAGTTTTTATCATGACTTGATGTTGGATTTTATGAAAAGTTTTTTCTGCATCTCTTGAGATTATCTTTTGTTTTAGTCTGTTGATGTGAATTATCTTGATTGATTTTCAAATTTCAAAGCATTTTTGCATGGCAGGGAGAAATCAACTCTTGATCATGATACAGGTTTTTTTTTTTTTTAAATGCAGGATTTGATTTGCTAATATTTTGTTAAGGATTTATGTATCTGGTCTGTAGTTTTCTTGTAATGTCTTTGGTTTTGGTATTAGGGTAATGCTGACCTCATACAATAAGTTGAAAAGTGTTCTTTCCTCTTCTGTGTGTTTTTTTGCTTTTGTTTGTCTTTCGAAGAGTTTGTGAATTGGTTTTATTTCTTCTTTATATGTTTTATTGAATGCACCAATGAAGCCATCTGGGCCAGGAGTTTTCTTTGTAGGATGTTTTTAACTATGAATTCAATTTCTTTAACAGATAAAAGGCTATTATATATTTGTTCTTGAATGAGCTTTGACATTTGACATGGTGTCTTTCAAGGTATTTGTTCCATTTAAGTTGTTGAATTTATTGGTACAAAGTTTTTCATAATATTTCTTTGTCGTCTTTATTTTGTTTAAGGTTTATTTATTTCTTTATTTTCTGGCAGTGCTGGGTCTTTGTTGCTGCTTTTGAGTTTTCTGTAGTTGCAGTGAGCAGGGGCTCCTCTAGTTGTGGTGCTTGGGCTCCTCATTGCAGTGGCTTCTCTTGTGGAGCACGGGCTCCAGGCGGGTGCATGGACTTCAGTAGTTGCAGCGCGTGGGCGCAGTAGTTGCAGCTCACAGTCCCCAGGGCATGGGCTCAGTCGTTGTGGTTCATGGGCTTGTTGCCGAGGCATGTGGGATCTTCCTGGACCAGGGATCAAATTTGTGTCCTCTGCATTGGCAGGCACGTGCTTAACCACTTTTTTCATCTTTTTAATGTCTGCAGGATCTATGATGGTATCTATTCTTTTATTCCTGATGCTGTTAATTTATATCTTTCTCTTAATCACTCTAGCTAGAAGTTTTTCAAAGAACAAGGTTTTGGTTTCATTAATTTCTCTACTTTTCTGTTTTCTATTTCACTGGTTTTTGCTGTTGTCTACTATTTTATTGTTTCCTTATTTTGGGTTTAATTTGGTCTTTTTCTAGTTTCATAAAATGGTAGCTTAGGTCACTGATTTGAAACTTTTCTAATAATACTACAGGATGTATCAATTTTCCTTTTAAACAACAAAAATTTATTTTCTCACAGTTCTGGAACCTGGGAAGTCCAGTATTAGGTGCTGGTAAATTCAGTTTTCATGAGAACTTTCTTCCTTTGACAGATGCCTTCTCGTTATAACTTCACACCACCTTTTCCTTGGTGCATGTGTGTGAGAGAGGGCGTGAGCTTTCTGATATCACATCTTATAAGGACACTCATCCTGTGGGATCACAGATTCACCTTGTGGACTCATTTAACTTTAATTACTTCCTTAGAAGACACATTTCCAAATATAGCCATACTTGGGGTAAGGCTTTCAGAGTATGAATTTTGTGGGGGACACACACATTCGAATTTTCTGTACAGTATTGGAGACAGGGAAGCCTGGCATGCTGCAGTCCATGAGCTTGCAGAATCGGGCACAACTGAGCAACTGAACTGAACTGGAGTGCTATTCTGTGTTGTTTTAGAACCTGATTTTGTTAAAGTAATTTTTATAGTTACAGAGTACCATAAGGCTTATAATAGTAAAACAAAAATCCACCGGAACTTTTTAGAAGTGTGTTCTTTCATTTTCAAATATTTGAAGACTTTCCAGTTATTTTTTTGTTACTGATTTCTAATTTAATTCCCTTGAGTTCATCATCGCACTTTGTATGATTTCAGTACTTTTATATTTATTGAGGTTAATTTTGTGGCCCCAATATAATGTTTATTGGTAGCTCCTCCCTATGTATTTGAGAAGAATATGTTTTCTTTTGTTTTGAGATGCACTGTTTTATAAATGTCATTAGGTCAAGTTGATTGATAGCACTGTTCAGGTCTTCTCTATTTTTACTGATTTTCTTTTATTCTATTCTGACAGTTATTGAGAAAGGCATATTGAAGTCTCCAACTTTAATTGTATATTTGTCTATATTTCCTTTCAGTTTTGTCAGTTTTAGCTCTACATGTTTTATTTATTTATATTAATTTTTTTTTAACTTATTTATCATGTTTTGGCCACACCGTATGGCATTTAGGATCTTAATTCCTGTACCCCTTGCTCTGGAAGTGCAGTCTTAACCACTGGACCACCAGAGAAGTTCCTAGCTCTCATATTTTATTTTTTTTAATTAATTTATTTTAATTGGAGGATAATTACTTCACAGTATTGTGATGATTTTTGCCATACATCAACCAACCTGAATCAGTCACAGTTTACAAGTGTCCCCCATTCTGAAACCCCTCCCTCTCCTCCCTCTGCACCCCTCCCTCTGGGTTGTCGCAGAGCACTGGCTTTGGGTGCCCTGCTTCATGCGCTGAACTTGCACTGTCATCTGTTGTACATATGGTAACATACATGTTTCAGTGCTATTCTCTCGAATTACGCCACCCTTACCCTCTCCCACTGAGTCCAAACGTCTGTTCTTTGTATCTGTGTCTCCTATGCTTCGCTGCATGTAGGATCCTACTATTTTTCTCAGTTCTGTATATATGCTTTAATATAAAGTATTTGCCTTTCTTTTTCTCATTTACTTCATTCATTATATATAATAGGCTCCAGTTTCATTCACCTCATTAGGACTGACTCAAATGCATCCCTTTTTATAGCTGAGTAATATTCCATGGTGTGTATATACAACAGCTTCCTTCTCCATTCATCTGCCAGTGGACATCTAGGTTGCTTCCATGTCCTAACTATTGTAAATGATACTGCAGTGAACATTGGGGTACATGTGTCTTTTTCAATTCTGGTTTCCTCTGGGTGTATGCCCAGCAGTGGGATTGCGGGGTCCAATGGCAGTTCTGTTTCCAGTTTTTTAAGGAATCTGGACTGACTACAATGCCTCCTGCCCCTGGGCGGGTGGACGTGCCAGGGCCCCCAGTGGGGAAGGGTGGGTTTGCCCCCTTGTTCCTCCGTGCCTCCATGGTGGCTCACTGCACGCTCATGCACCGAGCGTGGGCAGTCGGCCGTCCTCGCCATGGGCGGGGCAGGTCCTGTGGGCCCCTGGTGATCGCCTTCCTTACCCCTTCCTCACCTTGTGGGTTTCTGCCGCCGCCACATGGGGTGTGTTGCTCCACACCCCGCGCCCTGCACGCCCAGCTCTTTGTGTTCCCTTAGGGCTTCCCTGATAGCTCAGTTGGTAAAGAAGCTTGCCTTCACTGCAGGAGACCCTGGTTGGATTCCTGAGTTGGGAAGATCCACTGGAGAAGGGATAGGATACCCACTTTAGTATTCTTGAGCGTCCTTTGTGGCTCATTTGGTGAAGAATCCTTCTGCAATGTGGGAGACCTGGGTTCAATCCCTGGGTTGGGAAGATCTCCTGGAGAAGGGGAAGGCTACCCACTCCAGTATTCTGGCCTGGAGAATTCCATGGGGTCACAGAGAGTTGAATATGATGGAGTGACTTTAACTTTCACTTTCCACACTGTTCTCTGTAGTGGCTGTACCAGTTTGCATTCTCACCAACAGTGTAAGATTCCCTTTCTCCACACCCTATCCAGCATTTATTTTTTTGTAGACTTTTTGAAGATGGCCATTCTGACTGTGGTTCAGATCATGAACTCTTTATTGCCAAGTTCAGACTTAAATTGAAGAAAAGTGGGGAAAACCACTAGACCATTCAGGTATGACCTAAATCAAATCCCTTATGATTATACAGTGGAAGTGAGAAATAGATTTAAGGGACTAGATCTGATAGACAGAGTGCCTGATGAACTATGGACGGAGGTTTGTGACATTGTTCAGGAGACAGGGATCAAGACCATCCCCAAGAAAAAGAAATGCAAAAAAGCAAAATGGCTGTCTGAGGAGGCCTTACAAATAGCTGTGAAAAGGAGAGACACGAAAAGCAAAGGAGAAAAGGAAAGATATTCCCATTTGAATGCAGAGTTCCAAAGAATAGCAAGGAGAGATGAGAAAGCCTTCCTCAGTGATCAATGCAAAGAAATAGAGGAAAACAATAGAATAGGAAAGACTAGAGATCTCTTCAAGAAAATTAGAGATACCAAGGGAACATTTCATGCAAAATGGGCTCAATAAAGGATAAAAATGGTATGAACCTAACAGAAGCAGAAGATATTAAGAAGAGGTGGCAAGAATACACAGAAGAACTGTACAAAAAAGATCTTCACGATCCAGATAATCACGATGGTGTGATCACTCACCTAGAGCCAGACATCCTGGAATGTGCAGTCAAGTGGGCCTTAGGAAGCATCACTACAAACAAAGCTAGTGGAGGTGATGGAATTCCAGTTGAGCTATTTCAAATCCTAAAGGATGATGCTGTGAAAGTGTTGCACTCAATATGCCAGCAAATTTGGGAAACTCAGCAGTGGCCACAGGACTGGAAAAAGGTCAGTTTTCATTCCAATCCCAAAGAAAGGCAATCCCTAAGAATGCTCAAACTACCGCACAATTGCACTCATCTCACACGCTAGTAAAGTAATGCTCAAAATTCTCCAAGCCAGGCTTCAGCAATATGTGAACTGTGAACTTCCAGATGTTCAAGCTGGTTTTAGAAAAGGCAGAGGAATCAGAGATCAAATTGCCAACATCTGCTGGATCATAAAAATAGCAAGAGAATTCCATAAAAACATCTATTCCTGCTTTATTGACTATGCCAAAGTCTTTGACTGTGTAGATCACAATAAACTGTGGAAAATTCTGAAAGAGATGGGAATACCTGACCACCTGACCTGCCTCTTGAGAAAGCTGTATGTAGGTCAGGAAGCAACAGTTAAAACTGGACATGGAACAGCAGACTGGTTCAAAATAGGAAAAGGCGTACATCAAAGCTGTGTATTGTCACCCTGCTTATTTAACTTATATGCAGAGTACATCATGAGAAATGCTTGGCTGGAAGAAGCACAAGCTGAAATCAAGATTGCCGGGAGAAATATCAATAATCTCAGGTATGCAGATGACACACCCTTATGGCAGAAAGTGAAGAACTAACGAGCCACTTGATGAAAGTGAAAGAGGAGAGTGAAAAAGTTGGCTTAAACCTCAACATTCAGAAAACTAAGATTATGGCATCCAGTCCCATCACTTCATAGGAAATAGATGGGGAAACAGTGGAAATTGGCAGACTTTATTTTTTTGGGCTCCAAAATCACTGCAGATGGTGATTGCAGTCATGAAATTAAAAGATGCTTACTCCTTGGAAGGAAAGTTATGACCAACCTAGATAGCATATTAAAAAGCAGAGACATTACTTTGTTGTCAAAGGTAGTCTGGTCAAGGTTATGGTTTTTCCAGTAGTCATGTATGGATATGAGAGTTGGACTATAAAGAAAGCTGAGTGCTGAAGAATTGATGCTTTTGAACTGTGGTGTTGGTGAAGACTCTTGAGAGTCTCTTGGACTGCAAGGAGATCAAACCCATCCATCCTAAAGGAGATCAGTCCTGCGTGTTCATTCGAAGGATTGATGTTGAAGCTGAAACTCCAATACTTTGACCACCTGATTTGGAGAGCTGACTCATCGGAAAAGACCCTGATGCTGGGAAAGATTGAGGGCAGGAGGAGAAGGGGACAACAGAAAATGAGATGATTGGATGGCATCACTGACTCAATGGACATGAGTTTGGGTAAACTCCGGGAGTTGGTGATGGACAGGGAGGCCTGGCGTGCTGCGGTTTTTGGGGTCGCAGAGAGTTGGACGTGACTGAGTGACTGCACTGAACTGAACTGATTCTGACTGGCATGAGATGATACTTCATTGTAGTTTTGATTTGCATTTCTCTAATAATGAGTGAAGTTGAACATCATTTCATGTGTTTATTAGCCACCTGTAAATCTCCTTTGAAGAAATGTCTGTGTAGTTCTTTCGCCCACTTTTTTATTGGGTTGTTTTTCCGATATTGAGCTGCATGAGGTGCTTGTATATTTTGGGGATTATTAATTCCCCTGGTGGCTCAGATGGTAAAGTGTCTGCCTACAATGCGGTAGACTCGGGTTCAGTCCCTGGGTCGGGAGGATCTCCTGGAGAAGGAAATGGCAACCCACTCCAGTATTTTTGCCTGGTAAGTCCCATAGATGGAGGAAGCTGGTTGACTACAGTCCATGGAGTCGCAAAGAGTCAGACCCAACTGAGCGACTTCACTTTCATTTTCACTTTCTTTGTCAGTTGTTCTGTTTGCTGTTATTTTCTCTCATTCTGAAGGCTGTCTTTTCACCTTGCTTATAGTTTCCTTCCTTGTGCAAAAGCTTTAAAGTTTAATTAGATTTATTATTTAATTATTTAATTAGGTTTATTATTTAATTATTTATTTTTGTTTTTATTTCTATTACTCTGCGAGGTGAGTCATAGAGGATCTTGCAGTGATTTATGTCAGGGAGTGTTCTGCCTATGTTTTCCTCTAAGAGTTTTATAGTTCCTGGTCTTACATTTAGGTCTTTAATCCATTTTGAGTTTATTTTTGTGTATGGTGTTAGAAAGTGTAATAGTTTCATTGTTTTACATGTAGTTGACCAGTTTTCCCAGCACCACTTGTTGAAGAGACTGTCTTTTCTCCATTGTATATTTTTGTCTCCTTTGTCAAGATAAGGTATCCATAGGTACATGGATTTATCTCTGGAGTTTCTATTTTGTTCTGTTGATCTGTATTTCTGTCTTTGTGCCAGTACCATACTTTCTTGATTACTGTAGATTTGTAGTATAGTCTGAAGTCAGGAAGGTTGATTCCTCCAGTTCATTCTTCTTTCTCAAGATTGCTTTGGCTATTTGAGGTCTTTTGTGTTTGCATACAATTGTGAAATTATTTGTTCTAGTTCTGTGAAAAATACTGTTGGTAGTTTGATAGGGATTATGTTGAATCTATAGATTGCTTTGGGGTAGTGTACTCATTTTCACTATATTGATTCTTCCAATCCAAGACATGGTATATTTCTCCATCTATTTGTGTCCTCTTTGATTTCTTTCATCAGTATTTTATAGTTTTTTATATATAAGTCTTTTGTTTCTTTAGGTGAATTTATTCCTAAATATTTTATTCTTTTTGTTGCAATGGTGAATGGGCTTGTTTCCTTAATTTCTCTTTTTGATTTTTTCATTGTTTATAGGAATGCAAGGGATTTCTGTGTATTAACTTTATATGCTGCTTCTTTACTATATTCATTGATTAGCTCTAGTAATTTTCTGGTGGCATCTTTAGGGTTTTCTATGTAGAGAATCATGTCATCTGCAAGCTGAGAGTTTTACTTCTTTTGCAGTCTGGGTTCTTTTTATTTATTTTTCTTCTCTGATTGCTGTGGCTAATCAAAAAACCTCCAACAAAAAAAAGCCCTGGACCAGATGGCTTCACAGATGGCTCTACTCTTTGGTCGAGTTTGGTGAACTCAACCAAAAATTTAGAGAAGAGCTAACACCTATCCTACTCAAAGTCTTCAAAAAAAATTGCAGAAGGAAAATCCCCAAACTCATTCTATGAGGCCAGCAATACCCTGATACCAAAACCAGACAAAGATGCCACAAAATAAAGAAAACTACAAGCCAGTGTCACTGATGAACATAGATAAAAAAATTCTCAACGAAATTCTGGCAAATAGAATCCAACAACATATTAAAAAGATCATGCATTATGACCAAGTGGGCTTTATTCCAGGGATGCAAGGATTCTTCAGTATTCGCAAATCAGTTAATGTGATATACCATGTTAACAAATTGAAAGATAAAAACCATATGATTACTGAATAGATGCAGAGAAAGCCTTTGACGAAGTTCAACACCCATTTATGATAAAAATTCTCCAGAAAGCAGGCGTCGAAGGAATATACCTTAACATAATAAAAGCCATATCTGACAAACTCACAACAAACATCCTCAGTGGAGAAAAATTGAAAAGCATTTCCTCTAAAATCAGAAACAAGACAAGGGTGCCCACTCTTACCACTACTATTCAATATAGCTTTCATATTTTAAAACTCTGTTTTCATGTACATATGCCTAATAACATACATTGGTTATTTTGGGTGTTTTTTTAGTATGCATTTATTTGGCTGCACCCAAGTCTTAGTTGAGACATGCAGGATCTTTAGTTGTGGCATGCAAACTCTCAGTTGCTGCACTGTGGGTTCTAGTTCTCTGACCAGGGACTGAACCCATTCCCTGTATTGGGAGGACAGAGTCTTAGCCATTGGACCACCAGGAAAGTCCCTACATTGATTGGGTTCTGAAGTTAAAGCAAATTAGCATTTCATGGATAAACCTATTTGGTCATGATGTATTAGATTTTCTAATATACTGAGGTTTTTGTGTCTTTGTTTATGGAAGATATTGGCTTTAATTTTCTTTTCTTTTTCATGTGTTGGTGTTAGGATTATGCTGACCTTATAAAATGAATTGGGAAATTTTTATCAGTATGTATTCTCTGGAAGAGTTTATAGAAGACTGGTGTTATTTCTTTCTTAAATGTTTTGTAAGAATTAACCAAGAAAGCTAGCTAGGCCTGGAGTTTTGTCAAAAGGCTTTTAAGTTTTGGATTAAATTTTTTTTTTTTTTTTGGATTAAATTTTTTAATGGTTATAGGATTATTTAGATTTCCTGTTTCTTTTTGTTTCCATTTTGGTAAGTTGTGTTTTTCAAGGAGTTTATACATTTTCTCTGAGTTGTCAAATATGTTGATACAAAGTTGTTTGTAATACTCGTTTTGGAATGTCTTTAAGATTTTTATTGAGGTCATCTTTTTATTTCTAATTTTAGTGAGGTCCTCTTTTTGTGTCTTATTTTTTTGTTGATAAGTTTGCTAGCAGTTTATTAGTCTTTTTAAAGAACCAACTTTTTTGCTTTCTTTTTAATTTTTTATTTTATATTGGAGTATAGTTGATTAACAGTGTTAATTCAGATGTACAACAAACTGATTCAGTTATTCATGTACAAGTATCTGTTCTTTTTCAAATTATTTTCCCATTGAGGTTTTTATGCAATATTGAGCAAAGTTCCTTATGCCATACAGTAGGTCTTTTGGTTATCTTTTTTTTTTTTTGGTCACACTGTGTAGCATGTGGGAATCTTTGTACCCTGACCAGGGATTGAACCTGTGCCCCCTGTAGTGGAAGTGTGGAGTCTTAACTACTGGACCACCAAGGAAGGACCCTATCCATTAAAACATTTTTTTTAAATTTATTTACTTGACTGCACTGGGTCTTAGTTGTGGCATGTGGAATCTTTTTTTTTGAAGTTTTAATTTTATATTAGAACATAGCAAGTTAACGGTATTGTAGTAGTTTCAGGTGGACAGCAGAGGAACTCAGCCATACATACACATATATCCATTTTCGTGTGGCATCTCTGATCTTTGTTGCAGCATGCAGGATCTTTTAGTGTGGCATGTGGCATGTGGTCAGTTCCCTGACCAGGGATCGAACCAGGGCCCCCTGCATGGAGAGTGTGAAGTCTTAGTCACTGAACTGCCAGGGAAGTCCCCATGCATTTAAAACATAGCAGTGTGTACATGTCAGTCCCAAGTTCCCTAACTATACCTCCCCTCCACATTTCCCCACTGGTAACGGTAAGTTCATGTTCATTTGTATCGTTTCTGTTTTGTTTTGTTTTAATTGCACATACAAGAAATGTCATAAGATGTTTGTCTTTCTTTGTCTGGTTTGCTTCACTCAGTATGACACTCTCTAGTTCCACCCTTATTGCTGCAAATGGCATTATTTCATTTTTTTGTAATGGGTGAGTAATATTCCATTATATGTATGTTCCATATCTTCCTTAGTCATTCGTCTGTCATGGACATTTAGGTTGCTTCCATGTCTTGGCTTTTGTAAACAGTGCTGCAATGGAAGTTGGGGTGTATGAATCCTTTTGGACCATGTTTTTCTCTGTATATATGCCCAAGAGTGGGATCACATTGGGAGGCAGATTCTTTAACTACTGAGAGAAGTCCAGTTTTGTCTTCTTTTATTTTTCTTTCACATGTTGCTCTATATATTAACAATATACAGTCTTTGAAATTACTATAGTCTATCTTAAATTATTACTTTTACCACATCAAACAGTGTAAGAACTTTGCAACAATTTTATTCCATATATCTGTTTCTGCCTTTTGTGTTGATACTGTATTTTACTTCTTCATTTGTTTTAAACCCCATGATACTTGTTTTTTTTTCTTTTTCGTTGAAGATTTATCTATTTGTTCTTGGTTGTGCTGGGTCTTCACTGGTGCGTGGGCTTTTCTCTGGTTATGGCGAGTGGGGACGGCTCCACAGTTAGAGTGTGTGGGTTTCTCATTGTGGTGGCTTGTTGAGGGGCATGGACTCTGGGGTCCTCGGGCTTCAGTAGTTGCAGTGCGTGGGCTCAGTAGTTGCACTCCCAGGCTCTAGAGCACAGGCTCAGTAGTTGTGGCACGTGGGTTTGGTTACTCTGAGACATGTGGGATCGTCCTGGACCAGGGATTGAACCTGTATCTCCTGCATTGGCAGTTGGATTCTCTACCACTGAGTCACCAGGAAAGCTTCTGAACACCAGTGGGTTTTCACTTTTTATCTCTTTAGGATTGTAGAGTTACTTGAATCTGAGATTTGATATTTTCTTAGTTAAAAAAATCCTTGTCAATATTTTAAAAATATCATTTCTGTCCTTTTCTTTTGGTATTCCAGTTACACATGTTAGATTTTTTTCACCATGTCCTGTATATATTCGTTTTTCTCTATATTCTTTTCTTTTTTCCTTCATGCATCAGTTTCTGGTGTTCTGTAGTCTAGTTTGCTAGTTCTTTGTTTTACTGTGTCTACTTTATTTAATTTTTCGTGCCAATTTAGCACTGGATTCTGTGTTTCTGGTGAAACTCTCCATCTTTCCTTTATTTTCTTGAATGTATTAATCATAATTATTTAAAAATCCCTTTTCCTGCATCTGACACACCCACAGTTTGTTCTTGTTTTTACTGTCACCTGTCACCCTCCTCCACCCCCTGGTGTTTTGGCCTTTTGGTTCTGTTTTTACTATGCTGTAATTTTCGACTGGATAGTGGACAATGTGGCTGAAAAATTCTAGAGGCTTTGGTGTTGTTATCTTTCTCCAGAGAGCAGGCAGCTAATTTTGGAGGGTGAATAGAATTCAGCCTAGTGTTTGTTTTATGCTATATTAAGACTTCTTTGTTTCAACTTTCTACTTATTTCTAGCTGGTGCCCTGTATTTCTAGTGGGTGGCTCCTCTGGGGTTTCATCACTTAGTCTAGCAAGAATGCTGCTTTCAGCTTGGATTCTCCTTGTGTGATTCCCTTTTCTGAAGGATGACAACTCCTTAAATCATGTCTATAGGGGTTGTTATCCAGTGCCTTCAGACTGTTGTATATATTTTATTCCGCTTTAATGTGATTTTATAGTTTTATATATTTCACAGTTGTTTTTGGCACGAAGGTTTCGTCTGATAAAAAACACATTGTTGTGGCCAGAATCAGAAGTCCTTTTCTGTGTGACAGGGCTGTTAAGCAGCTTTTTTCATGCACCAGAGCAGCCTTGGTGATGCAGATGTTACAGAGCCCACCCACGTTTTTATTGACGTCACCGCTTTGCAGTGCACTTGCAGAGTAGGTTTACTTCCGGTTTACCGCTTCCTCGTGAAAGCTGCTCCGTAGTGAATGCCTTGTTTTCAGCCACATCCCACCTTTTTCATAGAAGGAAAAATTAGATTTCCTTCTTTATTCTAGTCTGATTTTTATAGAGCAGCTTCCTTTAAAAATTTTCTTAATTTCAGTTTTTTAAAATTCTTAGAGTCAGTGGTATCCCAGTATTTTAAAAGTAAAATAAAAGGTTAGTTCTAAAACAGAGTAAGAAGTAATTGAATTATCTGTTCTTTCTTGGATTGTCTGTGCAGTGTATTGGAATGTATTAAATTTTCCTTATAGACCCACATTCTCTATTAAACTCAGCCTTAAAACCAGAAATCAGAGGAGAAATATGTGTGATGTGATTTAGGAGGATGTGGTTGATTGGGATGGTTTTACCCCACAGTCATTACTTTGATTCTTGTAAGATAACCGTTCTAAATGGGAGTTATGGTTAACTCCAATGCTTTTTCCATTAAAAAATATTTTCTGTAGTTAATTTTATTATTTCCATTGTAATCCTGTGATAACTTTTCTTCTCAGTTCTTTTAATTTTTTTTTTATTTGTCTTTATTGTATTTTTATTGGGGATAATACATGTTTTTCAGTGTGTATTTTAAAGCAGTATTTCTCAAAATGTGGTCTGAAAACCAGTGCTAGTTGAGAACGGGTTGTTACTGGTTTGAAACAAATAGTTCATGGAAACAGAGTAAAACTTTAAAAATTTGGCATTCGTAACATTGTAAAAATTGTAACATTTGACTGTATGGCTATATTCTTATTTTATAAAAATGTGAGTCTACAGTGGATTTGCTACAGAGAGTTTGAGAAGCACTGTTTTAAAAGATAATGTGATTACTCATCAGCTGTCTATATATAATTTTATAAATTTTTAGCTGCTTCCATTGTAAATTTTCTTTTTTGGTCTTTTATGAGCTTTGGTTACATTTTTTAGGTTAAATTTTGTCGTGAAGATTTTTAGTTATTAGGTTACTTTTTAGCTAATAACATACTTTATTATTTCTAGTATAATAGTAATAGTTTTAACTTGTGTCTTTCAAACTTTTTTCTCCTGAGTTAGTTTTGCAGTTGACAGTGTTACTAAGAACTTGATAGGTTATGAATATGAAACTGAATCAAAACTTCCTCAGGTGTCAGACATCCTTTTCTTATTCTGCAACTACTGGGTCTTTGTTTAAGTGCTGATGAAATGAGGAGGGAAAGGTGGGATTATAGAAACCAAGAACTGGCTAGATTGGCCTGCATGAGAAAGGATGCAAGAGGGACAGAAAGAGCAGAAAGGAGATTTAAGAGTGGTGAGAGAAAGGAGTTTTGGAGTTTATGGAGAAAAGAGATAAATGAGGTGAGAAGAAAGACTTTGGGAAAAGATATGAATACAAAGGTTTTAGAAAGTTTTATTGTGTATTATGCTACATGATTCCCCTTTTGCTGCTTTCTCAAATGGCCATCAGTAAAGAGCTTTATCACTTTATCACTTCTGATGCATTCTAGAGTTTTATATTTCTTTTGCATCTATCACGGTGTTGGGATGTACCTCAGGATAGTCCATTTTAGTTTGTTATACAAATATAAGGTGTGTATGTTTGAATTTTACCTTTTGTTTCTTAAAAATCATTACCAATTTTTTTCTATATTAAAAACTCTTTGTAGTCATTTTTAACTTGTCCACTCCACCCCACCCCCCAGGCTCACGTAAAAGGGACTGAACCCAGTGTTCGGGAGATGTTTCTAACTAACCTTCATGCCAAGGCAGCAACAAAAGCCTCTTGAAAGATGAGGGGGAGGTGGGTGGCATGTATGCATGAATGAAGTCCATTCTGTCCATTCAACATACGGTTATTTTTAATGGCTCAGTTACAGTCCAGTATATGGGTGTACCACTTCACTTAACCGTTCTTTTTTCATATTGCCTGTGCACACAAAAAGTGGTACCTGCCTTTTCAGTAAAGAATGAATGAAGAAAAAAATGAATGAATGTTGCTTACTGTCAACCCACAAGCCACTGTAGCCACAGCACACTCCTCACCCCAAGGGTGTGCCCTGAGGGGAATTCAGGATAGAGAAAAAAGGATATTGGCCCTAGATAGTTAAGATGCATAGCTAATAACTCCAGTGAACCAACAACTCTTGCATCTTCCCTTACATAGAAAGGCACTAAAATCGTTAACTTGAGATGTCATTTTTTGCAGTTAGCAGTAATCTTTTTATGTTCAACTACATATCTTTTTTTTCCAGCAAAAACTTCTGTATATCCTGGCTTCTCCTTTACCTCTATGGTGCAGCTCCTCAGAACCATCTGAGAGGCTGTCTTCAAGGCTGTGGTCCTCAGTAAGGATAATAAACATAACTTACAACTTTCAGATTGTGTGTTTTTCTTCAGTTGGTATTTAGGTGTTTTCCATGTTTTTGCAGAAGTAATTGATGTTGAAATAAATAACTTAATTAGTCTTTACATGTGTTGTTTTCAGTTGCTCAGTTGTGTCCAACTCTTTGCGACCCCAGGGACTGCAGCATGCCAGGCCTCCCTGTCCTTCACCATCTCCCAGAGTTTGCTCAGTAATTACATATGTAGTTTTTTCCTTAAGAAGAATTATTGATAGAAGGTTATGAGCATTTACCAAATTCTTCATATATATTCATAAGTGAAAAAGCAGTTGTTTTGAAGTTACTAATTTTCATATAATAAATATTACCAGAATGCAGCTTGCAGGTCGTAAAACCTTTTTAAACCAAGAAGATTGTCTTGATGTTAATTTTCTCTAATTCCTTGTTTTCATTCGGTAGCAGACCAAAAAGTTTCAGAGAGATGAGCACCTCATTTTGGTATTGTGTGATAATCTACCTCAAGATTTATGAGAATTCTACAAGCCAGTCTTCAACAGTATGTGAACCACGAACTTCCAGATGTTCAGGCTGGATTTGGAAAAGGCAGAGGAACCAGAGATCAAATTGCCAACATCCGTTGTATCATAAAAAAGCAAGAGAGTTCTAGAAAAACATCTGCTTTATTGACTGCAACAAAGCCTTTGACTGTATGTATAACAACAAACTGTGGGAAATTCTTAAAGAGATGGAAATACCTATTTTATCTGCCTCCTGAGAAATTTGTATGGCGGTCAAGAAGCAACAGTTTGAACTGGATGTGGAACAACGGACTGGTTCCAAATGGGGGAAGGAGTACGTCAAGACTAAATATTGTCACCCTGCTTATTTAACTTATATGCAGAGTACATCATGAGAAATGCTTGGCTGGAAGAAGCACAAGCTGGAATGAAGATTGCTGGGAGAAATATTGGTAACCTCAAATATGCAGATGACACACCCTTATGGCAGAAAGTGAAGAAGAACTAAAGAGCCTTTTGATGAAAGTGAAAGAGGAGAGTGAAAAAGTTGGCTTAAACCTCAACATTCAGAAAACTAAGATCATGGCATCTGGTCCCATCATTTCATGGCAAGTAAATGAGAAAACAATGGAAACAGTGACAGGCTTTATTTTCTTGGGCTGCAAAATCACTGCAGATGGCGACTGCAGCCATGAAGTTAAAAGATGCTTTCTCCTTGGAAGAAAAGCTATGACCAACCTAGACAGCATATTAAAAAGCAGAGACATTACTTTGCCAAAAAAGGTCTGTCTAGTCAAAGCTGTGATTTTTCCAGTAGTCATGTATGAATGTGAGAGTTGGACCATAAAGAAAGCTGAGCGCTGAAGAATTAATGGTTTTGAACTATGGTGTTGGAGAAGACTCTTGAGAGTCTCTTGGACTGCAAGGAGATCCAACCAGTCCATCCTAAAGGAGGTCAGTCCTGGATGTTCGTTGGAGGGACTGATGTTGAAGCTGAAGCTCCAGTACTTTGGCCACCTGATGTGAAGAGCTGACTCATTGGAAAAGACCCTGGATGCTGGGAAAGATTGAAGGCAGGAGGAGAAGGGGATGACAGAGGAGAAGATGGTTGGATGGCGTCACCGACTCGATGGACATGAGTTTCGGCAAGCTTCAGGAGTTGGTGATGGACAGGGAAGCCTGGCGTGCTGCAGTCCATGGGGTCGCAGAGTTGTGCACGACTGAGCAACTGAACTAAATAATTAAGAGGCTTTTCCTTTTATATGGTTATATATGTGCTCCTTTCTTATAGAATAGAGGTGCTTCATCTCCTCCCCCCTTTTTAATATGATTCAGAATGGATGTTTTTATTGGTTTGCTCCTTGTTTTTCTCATTTCTAAACTCAGTAATATAATAATAATAATGATAAATTATGTTTATATAATATTTCATGGGTTATAAGGCACTTTGATAGGTATTATTTCACTTAATCTGCATGGCATCACTGATGGGAAGATATCTGTATTTTACAAAAGAAAAAAATTAAGAATCTGTTGTCAAGGTAACCCAGTTAAGCTGTAGATCTGAGACTTAAGCCTTGAATTTCTGATGTATTACCTGGGCAGTATAGAGTAATAATTAAGACAGTTCTAGAGCTAAAGTGCTTGGCCTCGGAACATGACTTTGTCATTATTAGCTCTTGGGAAAGTTTCTTAATCTTTCTGCCTCAGTTTCTTCCTCTATACAGTGGGGAAAAGAACAGTCCCTACCTCGTATGGTTGTCATGAGGAATAAGTGAAGTAGTGTGTATGAAGTGTGTGGAGTGCCTGACCTAACAGGAATGCTCCGGGAATGCTGCGGTCACTGCTGTGCCGCCACCACCTCCGCCGTTCACGCGCTGCTCCACCCTAGCCTTCTCTGGTTTCCAGGGCCAGACAGCCGGCAGGTGCCTTCTCTTTCACTGCTGACTTCTTGGGTTGTGTTCTGGGAGTGGTTGCCTTGGTGTTCTGGCGATGTTCTTGGTTTATTTGCAGAAGAGCATGACAGTGAAGAAAATGAGAAAAGGAGAAAAAAGAAAAAGGGTACCAAGAGGAAAAGAGATGGAAGGGATCAAGAAGAAAGGACTTTGTCTTGTGACCTGAAGCTGGACGACATGCTTGACCGCACCTTGGAGGACGGCGCCAAGCAGCACAACTTGACCGCAGTCAACGTGCGAAACATCCTTCATGTGAGTACGACCGGGGCAGTAGTGTAATGGGAACACAGCTCTTTCACAGGAAGCAAGTAGAAATAATTAGGAAACTTTGCAGTCTTTGTATGTTAATTACTAATTTTATGAGTTCCTGGTGGTAAAATATTCTACATTTCAAGGTAGCTTTCTCTTTGCATTTGGCACAAGTTTGAAATGTGAACACACATGAAAGAGCTTAATTGGGAGGACAAACTGTTCCTCAGCTTCCTTCCACTGATTTGATTGTTTCTTGTTTAGCAGGTTCAAAGATAATGGGAGATGATAATGTTCAAGGTGGATTTACTCTTGTGGGTGGATATGTCTGAAAAGATGCCCAGTTAACAGTTTACAGTACTTTGCATTCATAAGCAAATTCTCTTCTTTGCTATGTAGAAGTACAACTATTTATGTAAGACTGCTGTTGTTTATTACTGTTTCTCTTAAGCAGATAGTTAACTGGAGAATTTTTTTTTTTTATGTGCGCCATTCCTGTTAGTGTCAGCTAACGAGGTTGATGCATTTGCTTACTGCATTGTTGAACGCTGTGTGCTTCTCCAAAATGTGCTTCTTTGCTTTCAGTTGCCTTGCTTTACCCTGATCTGAAGCCATTTGAGTATCTAGCTCTCATTTATCCTCTACATATGTCTAGCAGAGTTATATAGAGATGAGTATTATCTGGATAATACGTTTTTGTTTCATAAAGTGAAATTTCTTTTCTCCAGGAAGTAATCACAAATGAGCATGTGGTAGCTATGATGAAAGCAGCCATCAGTGAGACGGAAGACATGCCAATGTTTGTGAGTAGTTCTTGTTCCTTGAATGTCATGAGACAGAGCTGTCTGTAAATTGGCAAAGTATAGGAAGTAGGTCATTGGGAAGTTTGTAAATAATGTAACAGGGACAAACTCAGTCACTCCATGATTTTTATTGACTATTTTCTTCTCATTTTCCTTCTTAGGAGCCCAAAATGACACGCTCTAAACTGAAGGAAGTGGTGGAAAAAGGAGTGGTGGGTGTTCTGTTTTTTCTTTGTTGTATATTTAGCTTTGTTAATATTATCTAATTCCAGGTTATTTTAGGGCAATTATTATGATCTAGGTTTTCCTCCTTAAAGAAATAGTTGTAAAAGGCAAATAGACTTGTGGAGATGGAATATATGACATTATTATTTTTTTAATTCTTTTTTTTTTTTTTTCATTTATTTTTATTAGTTGGAGGCTAATTACTTTACAGTATTGTAGTGGTTTTTGTCATACATTGACATGAATCAGCTATGGATTTACATGTATTCCCCATCCGGAGCACTTCCAAAAAAGCAACTAAAATAAAAATAAACTGACAATAATATCATATATTTCACAATTTGTATGGAAATATATGACATTATTGTCATAGCTTATTTTTGTTTTAGTTGCTTTTTTGGAAGTGCTGGGTGGTAACTTTTGGAGTATTTGAAAGCAGTGAGCGAGGACAGTCTTGCTATTTGTGGCGTGAGAGATGTGGCCGAGTGGTTAAGGTAGTGTATTCCCGATTGCGTTTCAGGGACAGTTTTATCACGGCCACCCTAGTATGGGCCCCTCATGAGTGCTTACTGACAAATGCAGATTTGGGGCTCACCTCAGACTGAAGAGTCGGGACCCATGGGCGGGGCCTGGGAATATACATTGTTGAATACTAAGGTATGAGAGCCACCTGAAGACTTCTAAAGCATTCTGGTGCAGCACAGCAAGCTCTTTGACGCTGGGGACTGTGTCTGTTTCTGCTTCACAAGCACATGTCCGGCTTGTGCTGACCTTTTGTGACAAGGCAGGGGGTAGTCCTGAGGGAGTCCATTCTGTCTCTGATAGTAAGGAAGATTTGCCTCCTGGACCCAAAATACCTATTATAGTTTTTGTCTGTTTGTCTGATTCTGTTCCTTGCAGCCCTGTAGAGGAAATATCTGCTCCTCTTTCATATGACCTTTCCTCTAGTTGAAGAATACTAGTATATCTTCTTATAACATTCTTTTTTTGCTAAATGTCCCCAATTAAAAAAAAATTTTTTTTTTGGCCATGTTGCACAGCACATAGGATCTTAGTTCCCTAACCAGAGATCGAACCTGAGGCCTCCGCATTGGAAGGTGGATTCTTAACCACTGGCCCACAAAGGGAAGTCTCATGCATTGGCTTTTTTTTTTAGAATCACATCATATATATATATCTGTCTAACTGACTAACTCTGGTTGCATAAAGTGAAATTTCATCTTTGGGAAAGTAATTACAAATGAACATGTGGTAGCTATGATGAAAGCAGCCATCAGTGATACAGAAGTTGTATGAAGTCTGCCTGACATAGAATATAATTAACATTAATTCCATATTTGACTTGGGGAAAAAAAAACCCAAGGAGATCCAAATCAGGCTCTAGATTATGTTTACCACTCATGTATATTTGCATAGAAGGAGGACATCCCAAGACTGTGGTTTATGTGGGGAGCAAGGTTTAAAGGCCATTTCTCTTGCTTTTTAATGCTTAATAGACTGACTCCTTCCTGATGGATTTGGCAGTAGGGAAATCTGTTGGTTTAAAAACAAACATGATTGTCTGGGAAATCCCATGGATAGAGGAGCCTGGAGGGCTACTGTCAATGGGGTCACAAAGAGTTGGACATAACCTAGCAACTAAACAACATAAACAAGACTCTGATTTTAAAACTCTTGACTGTAGGCATCCAGTCTAAAAAATCTTTATGCAAGTGTCCTAGGAATCAGGTATAAGAATGTGTGTTGAAGCATTTTTTGAAATAATAATAAGTTAGAAACAACATAATTGTACATAAATGAAGAAATTGTTGAGTTAGTACATGTCAGTTCTTACCGTGCAATACTCTGCAGCAAATAAAAACGGGCTTATAGTGTGGACGTAAAATATTTGTAAGACAGAGTGCTATGGGAAACAATCTGCATGATAATGTTAATAATTGCAGTCTCCTATTTACATACATATGGTTTTACATACATATGGAACCTGTTTACATATGTATGGCATATGTGTGTGTGTGCGTCTAGAAAAAGATTTGTAATAATGCATATCAAGCTGTTGATGGTTTCCTTTGCCCAAGGTGCTAGGATTGGAAGAGGAGGAATGAAAAAAGGGCTTTATATTATTTATTTACTCCATTTACTTCTAGGTTATTTGATCTTTTTATAATCATGTTTTTGTGGATGACAAGTAATTTTCTTTATCACAGAAAACTTGGAAAATGCAAATATACAATCTCTAATACTGTAAAAAAATAAAAAATAAAAACAAACATGAGATGAACTATGGACCTGAATCACATTACTCCCTTCACCCTATATTGGGCCTACACAGAGCTAGCTGAATAAAATAAAATAAAATAAAATAAAACAACATAGCAGGGCTGAGAAGATATGGAGGACCTAAGGATTCTTGTAGAGACAAAACCTAATGACCTACTGGAGTTTGTTCATGGTGATTTTGTTTGGGTCACCATGAGATGGTCAAGAAATTATACAGTCCAATTATACACTCTAATGGCATTTTGTCAGGAGTATATAAGAGATTTTAAAGGATTCTTTAAAAAACTACCCCCCCACCAACTCTATTCTTTAAAAATTAAGAAAAAGTTAAAAGAATTTTAGAGTGACTCTAGATTCCATCTAAACGTAACAATTGTAAAATTTTGCCATATTTGCTTTATGTGTGTATATATCTATTTTTTTTCCTGTACTGTTTTGAAAAGAAGTTGTGTACAAATTGATACTTCACCCCTAAATCCTTCCTTAAGAACTTTCGATGGCTGGCTGTTTGGAAGCATACTTACTGTAGCTTTATGTAATTGATTAAGAAAAATTACAATTTATGTGATTGATTGTTAATTGATACAGATGGCTGCTATTGCCTATAGTATCATAGATTTGTGTACTGTGGTTGCTTACAAATAGTTTTCACATTTATTATTCTATGTGAACCCAAACTATAATATAAAGTAGGCAAGACAGACACTTTGTTCATTTATGGGTAATACAGATTATTATTAGGTTTAGGGCAGAAATGCTAATGGTGGGAAAAGATTTGTCTCTCCTTTTCTTCTGCCAAGCTCTGACAAATACTTGAGAGTGTAGATCAGTACCCCTACATCACTGCAGTTACATGTGAGTCCCATGGTTCCTTGTGATGGTAGAGAAGTAAAAATGAAAAACAGTCCATTTTAGTTAAGAGAACTTACCGATTTATATTCTTTGTTGGTAGGTAATTCCAACATGGAATATTTCACCAATTAAGAAGGCCAATGAAATTAAGGTAAATTTGGAAGAGGTAATTCTATGCTTCTCAAGAAAGACTTCATCAGTCTCAAAACCCTTTTATTTG
Organism: Odocoileus virginianus; assembly: GCF_023699985.2. Lineage (NCBI taxonomy): Eukaryota > Metazoa > Chordata > Mammalia > Artiodactyla > Cervidae > Odocoileus > Odocoileus virginianus. Next base: position 12,327,643 of record NC_069678.1, on the reverse strand, counting down.
TTAACTTTTTTTGGACCTATATATTTAGTTAAATTTCAGCTTTGGTTTTTTCCATTCTATTACTGTTGGGTTTGACTCTCATGCTAGAAATTAAAAATTGTTTTTTAAAGTTGATTTATTTCTTATTTTATTTTTGGCTGTGCTGGTTCTTTGCTGTGAGGGCTTTTCTTGAGTTCTGGAGAGCGAGGGCTCCTCTCCAGTTGTGGTGCTCAGGCTTTTCATTGCAGTGGCTTCTCTCATTGAGGAGCCCAGGTTCTAGAGCTCAGGCTCAATAGTCGTGGCGCACAGGGTGTGGGGTCTTCCTGGATCAGAGATCGAATCTGTGTCTCCTGCATTGGCAGGGGGATTCTTTACCACTGAGCCACAAGGGAAGCTCCTAGAAATTTTTTTTAACTCTTGACTTACTGCTTGCTTTAGCTGCTTATGCTCTTAGGATTTCTTTTTACCTGCTCTGCTTTCTCCCCTTTAGTTTCCAAGTACATATGATTCATATTTTCTAATCAATTCATTTTATTTATTCCTCTAATTATGTAGCCTCCTCAGTTTGTGGATATCCACCTTGAAGATGATGATTCGTCAGATGAAGAGTACCAGCCAGATGATGAAGAAGAAGATGAGACTGCTGAAGAGGTCAGTGGTTACCTGCGTGAGTGTTAGTTGGTAATATAGAAAATTTTTGGTTCCACAAGGCAGACTGTACTTTGCTTCCTGAGTAATAATCACTTGTTCTATACAGAGGGTTGAAACACAGTACTTTTTCAACTCCTTTCTTTACATAAATCTAAGACTATGACTCCTTTTCGTGTTCCCTTGAGTATTTTCATGTCTTGTATTATGAAATATAATACACATATAATGTGTAGAACTGTGCATAGGATAAAACAAAACTATACAGCTTGAATAACTATAAAGCTAATCCTCATTAAACTTCCTTAAAGTCATTAAATGTAATGTTGCCAGACACCTCTTATCACAATCACTTTTCTTCCCCTACAAATAACCACTATCTTGACTTTTTGGTAGTTACTTCCTTGCTTGACTTGGGTTCCATCCCTGGGTTGGGAAGATCCCCTGGAGAAGGGAAAGACTACCCACTTCAGTATTCTGGCCTGGAGGATTCCATGGACTATACAGCCCATGGGGTCGCAAAGAGTCGGACACGACTGAGTGACTTTCACTTCATTTCCTTGCTTATCTTTATAGTTATATCATCTAAATATACAGCTCTACACACTATGTTCAGTTTTTTGTTGTTTCTGAAACTTATGTAAATGAAATCATTAATGTGTATATTCTTTTGTTTGGCCTTTTTAAAATTTGTTCAATACAAGTCATTTGAGATTTTATGTTTGTGGCTGTAGTTTTTTCATTTTCATTATAGCTATGTAACAAGTCTGTTTTTTAATGTGTTCCTTGACTTGTTTGTTAAAGGATTTTAAATCAGTGCCTTACAGTTTTACAAAGGTTATGACACTGATGAGTATAGTGATCAGATCCCTGTTTTCTACTTCAGAAAATTAAGCTTCTATTTAAATTTTATTCTTTTACTCTGACTAATTAAGTGATTGATATTTTATTGTTCATTCTATTGAGATACCTCAGACTAAGTAGAATGAGGTAGGGGCATAAATATGAAAGTGAACTGGATTTGTTTTGTAGAGTTTATTGGAAAGTGATGTGGAAAGCACCGCTTCATCTCCACGTGGGGCAAAGAAATCCCGATTGAGGCAGTCTTCTGAGATGACTGAAACAGATGAGGAGAGTGGCATATTATCAGAGGTAAATCCATACATTGCTAATAAGATAAATTAAAAATACTGTATAAGTAGATTATTTAACTGTATAAATAGATAGTCTATCCATGGTGATTCTGAGCTGTCACCTTTTGCCAAACATGATTCAAGATCAGTAACCATGCCATTATCTTCCTTGTATTTGTGACTAGTTATAACTGAATTTCCAAGTCCCTTAAGTCAGTGAAGGGTTAAGAGAAAACTGGAACTCAGTGACAGGCAGAGAGATTTTTTGAGTTTTTGTTAAGGTTCCAAATATGAGTGACTGGCAGGGTTTCTTTTCTTCTCCCCTTCTCTTTTTTGTATGTGTTTTCTAATATTCTGAAGCCATTTTATTTTATTTCCCATTTTCAGTAACCTAAGTAGCATCCTGTTGGCTTCATTGGAAATAGGATGAAACCTATTAGATTAATTTACTTGACAATGTCTTTGTTTTTTTCTTTACCTCTAACTGGCTGGGAAGAGAAAAATCGCTAGCATGTGGAAGATGTGCTTCTCTCTTCCTGCTTCTTTTTTTCCTTCCACTTTTCCTCCCCTCCTCCCTTTCATTTTTTAACATAGTTGCCTCTTTTAATTAGGCTGAGAAAGTCACCGCACCTGCCATCAGGCACATCAGTGCTGAGGTAGTGCCCATGGGGCCTCCGCCCCCACCAAAGCCCAAACAGACCAGGGATAGTACTTTCATGGAGAAGCTGCACGCAGTAGATGAAGAGCTGGCTTCCAGTCCGGTCTGCATGGATTCTTTTCAGGTGAATGTAACTCTAAATTGCTGAGAAAGCAAATGGAGTAATCAAATTGGGAAGGGAGAATGGAAAATATTAGATTCTGATATAATAAGTTCGTGTCATGAAATTATAGGTCTTTGGTACTATTTGGTTTGTACTATTTTATTGTAAGTGAGAATTAAGTGAGAATGGCAGTTCCTAAGGAAGGAATAAAGGTATGTGACAGAGCATTTTTTAAAAAAAATTATTTATCTGTCTGCACTGTATCTTCGTTGTAGCATGTGGAATCTTTAGATGCAACATGCAAACTCTTAGTTGTGGCGTGTGGGATCTAGTTCCCTGACCAGGGATTGAACCTGGCCTCTGGCATTGGTTGTGTGGAGTCTTAGCCACTAGATGACCAAATAAGTCCCACAGAGAGAACTTTTAAATATGGAACATAGAAACAGCCTTCAGCCAGATTCCTCAAAATTAAACTTTACCATAGTTGCTTTAATATCTTCTCCTTCTTTCTCTTTGTACACGTATTTTTTTTTTCCTGAGTCACTTGGGAGTGTGCTGCAGTCATGATGATCTTTTACCCCTAAATACCTTAGTGTATATTTCCTAAAAATGAGCACATTTGATTATGAAAATAAGGATGTATAATATTATATATAAAGTCTATTAAAGTTCTTATTTGGATTTTGCCAATTGTCCCAATAGTCTTTTGTATAAAGCCAAAGAAGAACATTTTTTTTTGTGATCCAGGATCCAGTTTAGAATTCCATATTGTATTTAGTTGTCTCATGTCTTAGACACTTTTAATTGGGAACAGTTTCTCAATCTTTCTCTTTCATAAGCTTGACATTTTTGAACCTTGTGAAGAAATTATTTAGCAGACTATTCCTCTATTTTGACTTTTCTAATAGTGCCTCATAATTTGATTCAGATGATGTAATTTTGGCACAAATATCCCAGAAGTGATGTGTCCTTTTCAGTGCATCATATCAGGAGGCACATGACTTCTGTCATGTTAAATTTGATCATACGGTTAAGGTGGTGTCTGCTTTTTTTCCCCTTGCTGTAAAAATGTTATTTTTCCATTTTAAAATCAATTAGTATGTATCCTTTTTTTTTGAGGTAAAACATGTTTTTTTACCCACTTATTTTAGCATCCATTGCTTATTCTTTTCACCCACTTATTTTAGCATCCATTGCTTATTCTTGATTGAAATAATCATTACTATGGTTATTGTCAAATGGTCACTTTCTAAATCCCATCATTAGCTAGTTCTCTTTTTTGATAAGTTTAAGCATGAACTTTATTTATTTATAAAACTTTATTTTATATTGGAGTATAGCCAATTAACAATGTTGGGATAGCTTCAGATGCCCCAGGTAGTTCCTTTTAATGTTTAGGTTTCCCCCAATAGTCTTGCCAGTCAATGAAAAATATGTCTGTCTTAAAATTTAAAAACAGAATATTAAATAAAACAGCTCTGAAAGGGCCATTTAATTTTTTAAATTTTTATTTAAAGAAAATTTTTTTTTTTGGCTGAGTTGAGTGGCATGCAGGATCTTAGTTTACCAACCAGAGGTTAAACCCATGCCCCCTGCAGTGAAAGTCAGAGTTTTATAACCACTGGACTTCCAGAGAGGTCCCAAGGGTCACTTAGTTTGATCACCCTGCTTTGGAGTGAATGAGTAATAGTGTTGGGATATAATAGTTTTTATGTAATAATTTATTCATACACATACTGAATGACTGAAGGTGGGGAATAACAGTGTACGAGACAGAAAAGCTCTTTCCTCTTGGACCTTATAGTCTGTTGGAAAGAGATAAACCGTAAATGCATAAATTATTTCAGAGATGGGTAAGAAATGAGCTAAATAAAAGCGAAGAAATAAGGTAGTGCCTTATGGCAGAAAGTGAAGAGGAACTAAAAAGCCTCTTGATGAAAGTGAAAGAGGAGAGTGGAAAAGTTGGCTTAAAGCTAATCATTCAGAAAACTAAGATCATGGCATCTGGTCCCATCACTTCATGGCAAATAGATGGGGAAACAGTGGAAACAATGTCAGACTTTATTTTTTGGGGCTCCAAAATCACTGCAGATAGTGAGTGCAGCCATAAAATTAAAAGACGCTTACTCCTTGGAAGGAAAGTTATGACCAACCTAGATAGTATATTAAAAAGCAGAGACATTACTTTGCCAAAAAAGGTCCGTCTAGTCAAGGCTGTGGTTTTTCCAGTGGTCATGTATGGATGTGAGAGTTGGACTGTGAAGAAAGCTGAGCGCTGAAGAATTGATGCTTTTGAACTGTGTTGTGGTGTTGGAGAAGACTCTTGAGAGTCCCTTGGACTGCAAGGAGATCCAACCAGCCAATCCTAAAGGAGATCAGTCCTGGGTGTTCATTGGAAGGACTGATGCTGAAGCTGAAACTCCAATACTTTGGCCACCTCATGCGAAAGTTGACTCATTGGAAAAGACCCTGATGCTGGCAGGAATTGGGGGCAGGAGGAGAAGGGGACGACAGAGGACGAGATGGCTGGATGGCATCACTGACTCAATGGACATGAGTTCGCGTAAACTCTGGGAGTGGGTGATGGACAGGGAGGCCTGGAGTGCTGCGATTCATGGGGTTTCGAAGAGCCGGACACGACTGAGCGACTGAACTGAACTGAACTGATTGTGATGCTGTACATAGGATGATTTAAAAAGTCCTTCTTGGGGAGGGCACATTTGAGCTGAGATCTAAATAAGCAGGAGGCAGGCATCCAAAACATCTGGGAACATTTGAAAAAGCTTTTTTATGATATTTTCCGATTTAATGTTAAAAATGTCCCTTTGGCTAAGATGTGGGAAATGAACTATAGGAGAGCAAGAGAGGAAACAAATCTGTTGGGATATTATTGCAGTAGTCTAGGGAGAACTTCTTAAATTGATCTACAAATTCAGTACAACCCCTTTCCAAATGTGAGCTGCTTATTTTGCAGAAATTGACAAGCTAATCCTAAAATTCACATGGAAATACAAGGGACCCAGAATAGCCAAAACAGTCTTGAAAAAGAAAATAGTTGGAAGTCTGTACTTAGTGATTTCAAAACTTATTACAAAGTTACTATAATCAAGACAGTCTTGTACTGGCATAAGAATAGACATATAGACCAGTGGAACAGAATTGAGAGTGTAAAAATTAACTCTGAAGACTTCCCTGGTAGGCGGTTAAGAGTGCACCTGCCGTTGCAGGGTAACAGGCCCAGCCCCTGGCCTGGGAAAATTCCATACTCTGCAGGGCAGCTAAGCCCGTGCGCCATAGCTGCTAAAGCCCACATGCTCTAGAGTCCACTTGCTGCAGCTGCTGAAGCCCTCATGCCTTCAAGCCTGTCCTCCACAAAAAGAGAAGCCGTCACAATGAGGAGCCCACGCACCACAGCTGGAGGGTAGCCCCCGATTACCGCAGCTAGAGAAAGCCCTTGTACAGCAGTGAAGACCCAGGACAGACAAAAAATAAAGGAAAGAAAATTTTAATTAAAAAAAAAAACCCTCTTAATTTGTAGTCAGTTAATCTTTTAGGACTTCCTGGTGGCTCAAACAGTAAAGAGTCTGCCTGCAGTCCGGAAGACCTGGGTTCGATCCCTGCATCAGGATGATCCCTTGGAGAAGGAAATTGCAGCCCACTGCATTATTCAAGCTTGGAAAATTCCATGGACAGAGGAGCCTGGCGGGCTACAGTCCATGGGGTTGCAAAGAGGCGGACACGACTGAGCGACTTCACTTTGAACTTTGTAATCTTTAACAAGTGTGCCAAGACCAAGTAATGGGGAAAGAATAGTCTTTCAACAAATGGTGCTGCAGTAACTGGAAATAAGTTCATTTGTGTCTTTTTTTTTAGATTCCACATGTGGGTAATATCATATGTTGCTTGTCTTTCTCCACCTGCCTTGATTTACTTAGTATGTCCATCTATGTTGTTGCAAATGGCATTATTTCCTTCTTCTTAAAAATATACTCTGAGTATCTTTTAAAATATATAGATATTTATTTGGCTGCGTCAGGTCTCAGTTGTAGGACATAGGATCTTTGTTGCATCATGCAGGATCTTTCACTGTGGCACACGAGCTCTCTAGTTGTGGCATGTAGGCTCAGCAGTTGTGGGGTGTGAGCTAAGTTGCTCCACTGGGATCTTAGTTCCCAGACCAGGGATAGAACTTGATTCCCCTGCATTGTAAAGCAGATTTTTAACTACTGGACCACTGAGGAAGCCCCCATTACTTCATTCTTTTTTTTCTAATGTTTTATTTTTTTAATTTTTTGGCTGCACCATGTAGCATATGGGATTTTAGTTCCCCAGCCAGGGATTGAACCTGTGGCCCTGCAGTAGAAGCCTAGAGTCTTAACCACTGTACCACCAGGGAAGTCCCCATTATTATTTTTTTTAATGGCTGAGTAACATTCCTTTGCGTATATGTACCACATCTTCTTTATCCATTCATTTGTCAGTGGACATTTAGGTTGCTTCCCTGTCTTGGCTGCTGTAAACAGTGCTGCAGTGAACATGGGGGTACATATATCCTTTTGAATCTTATTTACAAAACAGAAACAGACTCACAGTCTTAGAAGCAAACTAACAGTTACCAGGGGGAAGAGTAGGGGAGAGGGCTAGATTGGGAGTTTGGGATCGACAGGTACAGAGTGCTGTATTTAAAACAGGTGACTAACAGGGACCTACTGTATAACAGCAGGGAACTCTGCTTGGTATTCTGTAATACCTAAATGAGAAAAGAATTTGGAAAAACAATAGAAAATAAACAAAATACAATTGGTGCTGCAACAACTGAAAATTCATATGTGAAAGTATGAAGTTTGATTTTACCTCAGACCACACTCAAAATAGATAACTCACCTAAATTTGAGAGCTAAAACAATGAAACTGTTACAAGAAAACAGAGTAAATCTTTGTGACCTTTGATTTGACTTTTGATTACAACACTGTAATAAGTAATGAAATCTTATAACTCAACCATAAAAAGACAACCCAATTAAACAATGGAGAAAAATGTGAATAGACATTTCTCTATTCCTTTCCTTTTTTCTCAATAAAAAAGAATGAAGTACTGATACATGCTACAGGATGGATGAACTTTGAAAACATGCTAAATGAAAGCAGCCAGAGACAAAAGGCCTCATATTGTATGATTCCTTTATATAAAATTTCCATCATAAGCAAATTCATAGAGTCAGAAAGATTAGTAATTATTGGAAACTGGGATCAGGGAAGAATGGGGGGCATCTGCTAGGAAAAATGAAGTTTCTTTTGGGGGTGATGAAAATGTTTTAGAATTATATAGTGGTGGTGCTCACTCAAGTGTAAAACCTACACAATTATGCACTTTAAAAGAGTTTTATGGTATGTAAATTTTATCTTAAAGACAATAACATCAAGTTTTTCGTTCTTTTTTTGTTGGTGGTGGTGTTGAAATTTTGATTTTAAAACTGATGTCATTATAAGATACAAGGATATATTATACAACATGGGGAATATAGCCAGTATTTTATAATAACTATAAATGGATATAACCTTTATAAAAGAGAGGCTGGTACTACCACCACCAACAAAAAACAAGAAAAAATTAAAAACAATTGATGTCATTGTCCTTAATGGTTCTCAAAGAATAACAAACCCAAATGATTTAGAGAAGAGACCTTGTGGTTTATGCTAAGAAGAGAAGCACACAGGATATGATGAAGTTTGGAGAAACTGAAAGCATTAGGCATCCAGTGATAGATTTTTGTTTCCTTCTCCATTGTCTAGCCCATGGATGATAGTCTCATTGCTTTCCGAACTCGCTCTAAGATGCCACTGAAGGATGTTCCCTTGGGGCAGCTAGAAGCAGAGCTCCGAGCTCCAGACATCACCCCAGACATGTATGACCCCAATACAGCAGACGATGAGGACTGGAAGATGTGGCTGGGAGGACTTATGAATGATGATGTGGGGAATGAAGGTAACTGCTTTTGTTTGCATTTACTGTCCTCTCTGTCCATGGTCTCTGTGGTAAAATTTTCATTAGTTAAAATCTTAAGGGATGTTTTCAGTTGATTTAATTTTGTATTTAACAATATACTCTAAATCAGTAGTTAAGTCCCCCTTCCCTTTTTTCTGTTAAGAGTCTTTTGGGGAATCTTTTGATTGCTAAGATTCTGCCTCTGAAATGTAAATGTACATATAATTTTATATATGATTGCATGAGAGCACATTGTTTTACTCAAAGACTATCGTGTTAGTTAAGATTCTTCCTGATGCAAGTGGAAGAATCCTAACTCTCAGCTTGCTGAAGGGCAAATGAAACCAGACTTTGGAAAGGGCAGAAAAACCTGCAGTGGAATTGAGGCTCTGTTTAGGTCCACTTTCTCTCTCTACAGCTGTTATCTCTACTTCTTTTTGTCAGTCAACTCTATTCTTAAACCTACTTTTCTACAAGGCTGGAAATATGATCATAAGCACGCCATTCACTTTTTGTTTTGTTCCCACATCAGAAGAAATCTTCCCCTCAGGCTCCAGTTTGAAAAGTCCAGAGGAGCAACTCTGATTGGTTTGGTTTGATCACATACCCACTCTCTTGGGGTTGCATGGTTTTGATAGGAAGACTGTTTAAGCATGGAGGCCTGTGATTGGCAGCACCTCATAAACAATGTGGTTGAGATAAGCAGTTACTCAAAAGAAGTGATAGTGTTTCCAGAAGTAGGGAAGGAGAATTGATCAGACACAAGCAACGTTGACTACAGTCATACGTGGTGTAAGAATCCTTGCTGCAACCCTTATTTGTTTTAGAATATAAGTAAAAGTTCTGTCTTTAAAACAGTGAAATAGAGATTGTTAAAATTGTTTTTGGTGATTTTTTTTTTAAGTGTACTATAATGAAGATCAGGTATCACTCATCATTTTGTGCAGTGTTTCTGTAAATGTAGAGGAAATGAGAGATTGCCTTAGTTTGTAGTGATTACCAGATGATTCCTTTACCCCTTTGAGAATGTGCTGAAGCCATGCAGCCACTCCCTGGAAAAATGTCCACATATACATACATGAAGCTTTTTTGTCATTTTTTGGGGGGAGATTTATAATTTTCTTGAAGTTCATTTATTGACACTTCCTTTTTCTATCAACCCATCTCAAAGTTCAAGGCTCACAAGGCTCAAAAACCTCTGCAGAAAGGAATGAACAGGGACAAAGATAATTCTATCCATTTTATAAAAGTCTCAGAAATTCATTGTGTTACTTTGTGTTTCAGAATCCATGTGTTATACTGCTAGAATTAGAACCCAGTTTAGTTTTCTAGGAACATGTCTCAAAGAAGTCTCAGGGGGCATGAACGCATTTTTTAAATGCATATGATACTTCATAAGCAAGCTCTGCATTTTATCCTTAGACCTAAGCTAAGAGAAAATAATGATAGAGATTATGTCTTCTGGATTTATTAGTGGCTTTATTAGTTCAGCAGCTTTGTTGCCTTAATTGTTAACACCTTGGTTGAAAGAGCTGAGATCCTGGCTATTGGGGAGGAAAGGCCAGACTGGGTTGGCTGTCAGGATTTTGGGAGCCTGGACAGTGTCTCTCATAGTTAGTGTCTAGAATTTGAATCAGAATCACAGAGTGTGAAAGGATGTTTGTGTTGGATGGTGTTAAGATGTAAATCCCATTCCAGGGCCTTGCCCTGTACCTACTGAATCAGAATCTCTTAACAGGTATTGACTAGGGATCTAATTCTCATGTATCCTAAAGGCTGGAAACCACTGGCATGGGAGGAATAGAAGAGTATGATAAGGGTCAGTTGAGGAAATGGAATAATGGTTTGTGGGGAGGGTGAAAATCTTTTAAAACAGAATTATTTTGTTTCCTTAGTAGGATCTATTTCAAAAAGGGAATATGAAGCCAGTGACTGGGGTAGATTTAGAAACCACATCTACCAGCTGAGTTTAATGAGTGCTGGTAAGTAGGAAATAATGCTAGATATAGATCAGAGTACCAAACTTCAGCCATATGCTGGTTTATTTTTGTAGTATTATGTGGTTATTTTCATATGTTCTAGTACCATCTGCTCTTCACATTATCAAGAGTCTCGTTTGCAAAAAATAATTTAAGAGGTCTGCTAAAGGAGTTGGTACACCAAATTGAGATCAGCTGGTTAGATGCTGACATTGGGTGTTAATATCAGTCAACAAAGTAATTAGACCCAGAGGTTCCACAATCAGGGTACTAAAAGCCAAGCAGAACTCAGAAGAAACCTTCCCAAGTGATTTTTCAGCATGTTTACCAAATGAATTCTCTTAGAATATTGGCTGGCCCACTTGTATGATATAACCAGAAGCCTTCTTTGTAGATCTTGCACCTAAACAGATGGGGGTCCAAACGTGTGTACAGTATCCATTTGATATAGGCTTTCTCCGAAACTTAAATTATTTAGCAACACTTGTAAAGAATCTGCTCTAAAGAGGCTTACATAGAAAGTACTGTAGAGATTAGGAAGACAGGATTCCATTCCTAAGGATTTAAAACATTTTTATTGGGGAGATGACCTATAGATGGGTGAAAAAGACTTCACATTTAAATAACTATATATTAACAATGCAGATTTATATATTGTAAACATAATAAATGTTGAATGAAGAATATCAGGTTAGCTAACACAACATTGTAAGTTAATTATACTCCAATAAAAATTTTTAGAAAAAATTATCAGGTTAGATTGGGGTTTATCAGTACAGATTTTTCAGTGATGGTGAGTCAAAGATGTTTGTGTATATATTTTTATTTTTAATGAAAGATACTCATTTGTTGTGAAAAATGAAAACATTACAGAAGGGCACAAAGTGAAAAGGACCAGTTCTGTTCTCCAGTTTTTGTTAATTCTTTCTATTTTCTGTATATCCAATCAAGCACATATTTATCTTTTTTTCCATGAAAGGCATCATACTATACATGTCATCCTGCATCTGCAACTTGCTTCTTTCACTTAATATAATTTAGAGATCTTTCTATTGTAATGTATACAGATCTACCTCTTCTATTTAATGGCTGTACAGTGGTAAGGTATTTTTGTTTTAATTCAGTTCCTCAGTTGCACTAGCCACATTTCAGGTTCTCAGTTGCCTCATGTGATTACTGTTGTACAATGCATATGTATTAGAACATTTCCAACCTTGCAGAAAGTTCTGTTAGATGATGCTCATCTAAAGTTGTCTTGGGAAAAATTTCACCTTAATATAACAGTTCTGTATTTTATTGGCTCCTTCACAATTTGTATTTAGCAGTCTGTAGGGAAAGAGCAATGGTCTCAGAAGGTAATGGCACCCCACTCCAGTACTCTTACCTAGAAAATCCCATGGACGGAGGAGCCCGGTAGGCTGCAGTCCATGGGGTCGCTAAGATTCGGACATGACTGAGCGACTTCACTTTCACTTTTCACTTTCATGCGTTGGAGAAGGAAGTGGCAACCCACTCCAGTGTTCTTGCCTGGAGAATCCCGGGGACGGGGGGAGCCTGGTGGGCTGCCGTCCATGGGGTCGCGCAGTCGGACACGACTGAAGCAACTCAGCAGCAGCAGGAGGGAAGGAGTAAATCAGCCAAGATGGTGGTGGGCAGGCTCCCTTGCGTCACAATGTACCTTCTTGGTCATGGGCCACTCTTGTTCTGTAAACACATAAAAACTGCCCCTGAAAAGCCCTTGAGGCTACATTATGGCTGTGTGTCAGCTGCGTCAACCACGAGAGAATACAGCGTGTCTGCTGCTTCGGCTGCTGTGCCAGCCTGGAGAGAACAAACAGTCCGCAGTTCCCATGACTCCTTGAGTTTTCCTCCAGCTTCCCTTGCCTACCCCGGGTTCAGAGAACAGTGTGCACAGTGAGGAACAGCAAGGCAGCTGGCGTCGTTGACAGGATGCCCAGGAGGCAGAGGAGCCTGAGGCACCAGCACATAACGTTACCAGGTGGCCGCAGTCCTCTCGGTGCGGGACCTGGTGGAAGACTGGGGAGTGGTGGGCAGTTCACCAGAGAACATTGAAAAGGCATGACATGTGGTGAGTTCCCGTTTGCCTGACAAGGTGGCTGGCACCGTGGGGTGGATTCTCCTACCTGCCTTGAAGGTGAATATGGATAGTGCCCTCTATGATGCCACGCAAGTGTGCCAGTTGCAGAGACAAGAAGAGGTGGAACCTTGTGTATGTACGCTGAAACAAGAGATGCATGGCCTTGAGGAGGAACCCATTGCCTCGGACTATGAAGTAATGAGGGACGATGATGATGAACATTGTGAGACCTGTGGTCCCCACTTGGCAGCAAGGCCCTATTTACAGCAGAAAGTGAAACCTGAGCACCCTGTGGCCCAGGGGGAGCATCCACAAGGGGCCCCCAGGGTGACTGAGTTCACAAGATATCACCCATATACACAGGTGGAGTTGGTCGACTTGGGTAAGCAGTTTCAGCAAAAGCAAGGAGAACCCTTGGCAGCATAGCTTTTGTGACTCTGGGACACAGGAGTGTTTGATATCCTTTGTTCCGGGGGCAAAATAGAACAGTTGGCATGAATAACCACTCACCCCTCATTGAGACAAAGGTTACAGAACGCTAGGCGACTCATGCAGGGGGTGCCTAACCAAACACATACCCTGATGGAATGGATTAATGCCGCCATCCACACCGTGTGGATGAAGGCAGGAGGACTCCCAGACACTAGCTATGGAGGCAGCTGCAGCTGGAGCAGCAGTTTACCAGGTGTGAGAAGCACCCAGAGCAAGAGATACAAGCAGTTACATGAACTCATGATTTGAGCTGTAATCCTGAAGATCCAGGTTCGTGATTGAGCTGTGAACGCCACAGAAGTCCCGTCTCTGAAGGGTGGGCCTGCCTCCTGTGGGAGGATTTTGTGAGTCCTTACTGAGAGAAGTAGAGGGAGAGCATACAAGACACCATTTTGAAAGTGTGAAGAGCCTGAAGCGGGCCCTAGCTGGCAGGGGCCACTTTTGGGTTACACAGATGCAAATGTGGGCTGATTTGTGTGAAGCTATACTGTAATAGCTGTGTCCTGTCTTTAGATCTAGCTGTGTCCTCTCTTGCAGATTTAGAACAGTGTACTGTGAAGGCTGTGTCCTAGATTTAGAACAGGGTACTGTGAAGGATGTGCGCTATGATGTGTTACTAACTTCTGACTCTGTTGCAGATTTAGAAGTGTGAAAGCATTTGGAAGGAATCATGTGGGTGGGCTGTGAATGCTGTAGAAATCCCTCTTTGAATGGGTGGGCCTGGTGCCTGTGGGTGGTTTTGCAGGTCCTTAGTAAAAAGCCCTGCAGGGATGGAGTTGCCCCTGTTGAGGCTTTCCTGCAGTCTCACAAGGGCAGATGGTGGGCTGGCGATGGAAGACAAAGGCACTCCATAATGCAGTGCGTGGCTCTTTTAGCCCCGTGAGGGCAAGGACTGCAGCATGAGTTCCAGGTGATACTGGGCGTTGGGTTTTGCTCTGCTTTGGGGATGTAACTGTTTGTTGTAGCATCTATTGCTGTTGTAGAATGTGGATTCAGGGTCTTTGTCACCTCACCAAGGGAGTATCTTGGAAGACGGACTGCATGTGGATTGTGAGGTGAGAGACCCTAAAGGGGTGGAATGTAAGGAAAGAGCAGATTAGCCAAGATGCTGATGGTCAGGCTTTCTTGCCCTACAGCCTCTCACTCTTGCCTCACGTTTTATAAACACACGATTAGGTAGCAGCTGAGATCACTTATAGCACTGTGCATGTATGTCAGATGTACCCACTTGGCCATGGGCCACTTTTGTTCTGTAAACATATGAAAGCTCCACCTGAAAAGCCCTTGAGGCTGCCTTACGACTGTGTTGACTGGGTCAACCACGAGAGAATATAGCATGTCTGCAGTTCCTATGACTCCTTGAGTTTTCTTCCAGCTTCCCCGCTTGTGCCTCGCCAACAATGTGTGAACAGTGAGACAGAATCTAAAAGACATGATAGCATCAACATTAGAGAAAATTATGAGGGAGAAAAATATCCATATTTCTGTATTCTTATATAACAAATGTTTAGTATTTTTTGTGTATTTTTAGTTATTTCTGAGTCTTATTGTAGGGATATAATTTTTTCATGCTTATGAGTATTATATAAGTATTGTGTTGTACTTTTGTCATGTATATATTGATCATGTATATAATGCTTAAATTCCGCATGTATCTTCTATCTTAATTATAGTCATTCCTTAATTATTGTGAATTAGAAGGGTTTTTTTCTTTTACTGTCAATGCCTTTGTATAAAGAATTTTGCAAAAAAATATTATTTTAATGAGATGCACTACTCTGAGTTTACTGAGATAAGTTATATGTTCACTTTTTTGACTTTGGCTGCATTTTGAGAACTTTAAGTCTTGTTTGGAGGAAGGAAGGAACTTAGCTTGGTGGGGAGAATAGGTGAGATGAGTCAGCTGTGAGAAATGATCTATACACAGGCACTGAGGAAGAAAAGAATAAGTAGTTTAAAAACTTCAGAATAGGGAGTTCTCTGGTAGTCCACTGGTTAGGACTCTGCTTTCACTGCCAAGGGCCTGGGTTCAATTCCTGGTCAGGCAACTAAGATCCTGAAAGCCACATGGTGTGGCCGAAAAATAAATAAATTAAAAACTACAGAATAAATGTGCTTTATTGGAATAGATTTCCTATGGTGCTGAACATCTTAAATATTCTTTAGAGATATGAGTTTACAGTTGAATAAGTGTCTGAAACTTTTTTTTCCTAGATGAAGCAGATGATGATGATGATCCAGAATATAATTTCCTGGAAGACCTCGATGAACCAGATACAGAGGATTTCCGCACTGACCGGGCAGTAAGAATCACCAGTGAGTCTGTGTGTGTTATGAGTCCTGCTTTTGATTTCTCCACATCTAGCTTTATTTACTTTGCAGAGTTTTGAGGTTGAAGCAGCCCACTGAAGACATTTAAGCTTCCTCTGCCTATTTATTTCTATAATTCTTTACATTTAACATCTATATTCAGGAATCCTATCAACTTCGCACAGTCATGTATTGAGTCCAGTATTTGGCAGCAGTTGTACCAAAATGAGTAAGACATGACCTCTGCCTGTAGGATGTCAGCTTAGTAGGGAGATACAGACAGTTACAGTACAAAGTGATAGGTGCTATAATAATAGCTTATGTATTGGTGGCCTAAAAGAGGGTATAGTGTCCTATGTATACTATGGCTTAGGGAATGACTCACAAAATGATTCACCTTAGTTTAGAAGGAGCAATAAGAAGGTTTTGGTGAATGGGGGCAGAGATGGATTTTGTAAATAGAAGAATGTTTGCAGTGCATGAAATTATGAAACAGCAATACATGTGTTTTGAAAATAGTAAGTAGTTTGATTTAGTTATCTGAGTTGTGGTAGAAAGTTAAGCAGTGTTCAGTTTATGGAGAACCTTAGATTTGATTTCTAATCTGTCAAAAAAGAAAGGTCAGAAAGTTTTAAGCAGGAAATCAGTAGAAACTGATTTGGATTTTAGAAATATTATTTTGATTTAATGCCAGTTTAATGTATTGATTTTGGTGGGTAAAGAGAGCAAGATTGGAGGCATAGGAAATAATAACTTGGCTTGAGTCATTTTTTTAAAGAAATTATTCCATTGCTAGTTTGCCAATAATGGATGACATGTTTCAGGAACTGTTGATTTGTATTGAGTGTGCGCCAGTCTCTGTACTTGGATAATATCCACCATGTGGTGAAGGTAACATGTTGGCTCTTGACAAGGTAGTGAAGAAAGATTTATCAGTATCCAAAATGTTCATTACCTACCTAAATAATGTAGGTCTTTGTGCAGAGAGAATTATGTAAGCACAATCCTTTAGATGTTCTGTTTTGTTGCTTTAGTTAATCTTTCTTACTGTTTTTGAGATTAGAGTGCTGTTTTCTTTATGAAGGTCTTCCATTTATTTTAGTATCTTATGACAGTCAAGGTTAGAAGAAGCATTGAAAGGAAAGCACCAAGAATCAAAGAGAAAGTGTAGAAAAAAAGGCTTGAGGATTTAGATTTTGAGAAAACGGTGTAGGATTGTCTAGGAAAGTATGAGAAAAACCAAGAAAGTCTTGTTTCAGAAACCAAGGGAAACGTCAAGAAGGAGTGACTGGTCCACAGTGTCATGTGCTGGTGGTTATGAAACATTATTTGCTTGAAGCAGAAAAGTAGGAGATTGCATTTCAGTTTAGTTCTCATCCTGGAATATGTTTGCCTTCCCCTTCTGTTTGTCTGTTACGTTCTTCAGTTGACCTTGGAGAACTTGGGGGCTAGGGGTGCTAAACCAATGTGCAGTGAAAAATCTGTCCGGAAGTTTTGACTGTCCCTAAACTTAACTACTAGTAGCCTACTGTTGAGGGCTTAGCAATAAATAGTTGATTAACATGTATTTTGTATGTAATGTGTTTTATGTACTATATTCTTACAATAAAGTAAGCTAGAGAAAAGAAAATTTATTAAGAAATTCATAAAGAAGACAAAATACATTTTTATACTACTGTTTTATCCATACCTCCGAATGTATTTGTGTTAATCTGTTTACAAGATGAATTATCTGTCAGTAGTATTATCTCACATGACACAGAATACTGTAGACGTACATGTCGCAAGCACTGGATATGAAAAATGAAAAGATAATGTGAAAAAGAAATTCATGTTTATTTACTGGTATAAGGATTCATGTATTGATAATGAAAAAACAACACTATGACGGCTTGATGATAGCCTGGTGTAACTGATAGAATTGCTTCACAGTACTCTTGCCTAGAGGTAAATGAATTGTTACAGAAATTTTATGGCATACAGTATTACAGTCATTAAAAAATTAAGATGATGGCATCAGGTCCCATCACTTTATGGCAAACAGAAGGGGGAAAAGTGGAAGCAATGACAGACTTTATTTTCTTGGGCTCCAAAATCACTTCGGACAGTGACTGCAGCTATGAAGTTAAAAGATGTTTGCTCCTTGAAAGGATAGCTGTGACAAACCTAGACAGCATATTAAAATGCAGAGACATTGCTTTGCTGACAAAGGTCCATACAGTTAAAAGCTAATGAAGAAGCAGCAATATGATGGCTTGATGTAGTGTAATTGATAAAATTGCTTCACAGTACCGTGCCTATACACTGATGAAAGAATTGTTACAAAATTTTTATGGCATACAATAATATTATACATAATATTACATAATACATAATATTACATAATACATAATATTACATAATACATAATATTATAGTCATTAAAGAAAACTTAAGATCCTGCCATCCACTCCCATCACTTCATGGCAAATAGAAGGGGAAAAAGTGGAAGCAGTAACATTTATTTTTTGGGCTTCAAAATCACTGCAGATGGTGACTGCAGCCATGAAATTAAAAGACATTTGCTTTTACTTGGGAGACAAAGTATTAAAAAGCAGAGACATCACTTTGCTGACAAAGGTCCATATAGTCAAAGCTCTGGTGTTTCCAGTATTCATGTGTAGATGTCAGAGTTGGACCGTAAAGAAGGCCATGTGCCGAAGAATTGATGATTTTGAACTGTTGGGACTGAATGGAGATCCAACCAGTCAATTCTAAAGGAAATCAACCCTGAATGTTCATTGGAAGGACTGATGCTGAAGCTGAAGTGCCAGTACTTTGGCCACCTGCTGTGAAGAGCTGACTCATTGGAAAAAACCCTGATACTGGGAAAGATTGAGGGCAGAAGGGGAAAGGAGCAGCAGAGAATGAGATGATTAGATAGCAGTGGACATGAATTGGAGCCATCTCTTGGAGATAGTGGAGGACAGTGGAGCCTGAGGTGGTGCAATCCTTGGGGTTGCAAAGAGTTTGATATGACTTAGCACCTGAACAACAACATTGCAGTCATATTCATCAACAGGATTGGAAACACCTAAATTTTTTATAATTGTGATAGATTGATACAGGATTTCTCTAATTACAAGAGAGAGGCATACTGTATGATAATGTAATTCTTTGAAAGCGTTAATTATAGTGAAGTGAAATGAAGACGCTCAGTCATGTCCGACTCTTTGCGACCCCAGGGACTGTAGCCCACCAGGCTCCTCCATCTGTAGGATTGTTCAGGCAAGAGTAATGGAGTGGGTTGCCATTTCCTTCTCCAGGGGATCTTCCCAACTCAGGGATTGAACCTGGGTCTCCTGCATTGCAGGCAGATTCTTTACTGTCTGAGCAACCAGGGAAACCCTAACACATAGTTAATTTTATCTTATATCACTCACTTTATGCCTGTGTAAGGATAGGTTATCCATTTCAATACAAGTCTTGCACAAGATTTTCTAATACTTGGGCAGTGATAGTGATGATGACAGAAAAACATCTCATACACTTCTTGCCATACAGTTATTAGATTTTCACACAAAGGCAAACACATCCACCACAGATAAATTTATTAACTGTTGGCATGATGACTGTTTACTATTCATTAAGTCATAGTGGATCTTCATAAATGCCTTTATCCTCTTTGTCTTCACCTTGAATCAGCTGATGAGGAAGAGGAGAAAGAAGGGGGTTTGGTCTTGCTCTCCCAGGGGTGGCCGAAGCAGAAGAGGTGGTGGAGGAGGAAGGGGTGGCCGAGAGTATAACTTTATGGAAATAGGTTTATAATTTCTGTCTGACTTTTTTGCTTTTTCATTTCTCCTAATATGTTTCTGTATGGTCCAATCCCTCTCCCCACTATATGCTTTGGTTTCAGAGTCTATATATCATGAAGGCTTCATGTAAAAGAAATCAAAAGGAGTCTTGAATAATCAGAACTCTTCTGCCAGATTGTCTAATATCAGTTTGTTTTCTGACACAGCTTCTCCTCTGTCTTCTTGCTCATGGTCTGGCACTGGTCTGGAAGCACTCATCTCCATCAGGTCATCTTCTGTTAATTCTTCTGGTGTGCTGTCTGTTAGCTCTTGAATTTCTCTAAGATCCAAAAGTTGAATCTTCACCCCCGTATTTTTTGGGCTATATTCACAATCTCTTTCATGATTTCCTCGATTGGCTCTGTTGTAAATCCTGTGGATTCATGTATGACATCTGAACGTGGTTTTCTCCAGTGGGGATTTATTGTTTCAGGTTTGATGGCTTTAACAGCGATGGCATCTTCAATAGTGCAGTCCTTCCTCCAGACTTACATTCTCTTCAAGGAAGACTCTTCTGTAGCATTGATAATCCTTTCCATAGAGTATCATGGATGCTGATACTCAAGGCTGCTGATCTCAAGGCTGAATTAGATACGTGTTCGGAGGCGAGTTGACCACTTAAGACACCTTCAGTGTTGAATTCACTGGGTTCTGGGTGGCCAGGGTCATTGTCCAGTATCAAAAGAAGCTTAAAAAACCAGGTATTTCCTGACTTCAGGGACAAAGCATTGATTAAACCATTCCAGAGAAAGGGCCTTCTTTTTTTTTATATCCAAAGACTGGTAACTCTTGTTCTATCTTTTTCTTTCAAGGGTCTGGGGGTGAGAGCTAGAGGATAGTCTTGCTCGTAAACCTGACTGCATTTTCACAGAACAGTAGACTTAGCCTCTCCCTTTCTTCCTTAAATCCTGGTGTTTGCTTTTCTTTCTTACTAGTTAATGTCCTTTGTGGCTCCCCACCCCCCCCCCCCTTTCCAGATTAGGGCATTTTCATCTGCACTAAAAACCTGTTCAGGCAGATATTCCTTCTCACTGATTTTCTTAATGCCATCTGGGAACTTGCCTGCTGTCTCTGCATTAGCAGAGGCTGCTTCTCCTGTTATCTTGACAGTTTTTAAGCCAAACCTCTTTCTAAAATTATCAATCCATCCTTTGTTGGCATTAAATTCTCCAGCCTCAGATACTTCACCTTCCTTTTGCTTTGAATTATTATATAATGACTTAATTTTTTTCTCAAATCATATTAGATAGGCATGCCTTTCTTATAGTAATCGTGCACTCACATAAAAGCTGCCTTTTCAGTATGAGATAAAAAGATGTTTTCTGTAAAGCACAAGGTTTTTGTACCTGCTGGCATAGCTGCAGCTATGGCTTCATGAGTTTCCTTTTCTTTTTATAAAGGTCCTTACACTGGCTTCATTTATCTTGAAATGGTGGGAAATCGCAGCTGTAGATCACAGTCTCTGGTACATATCAGGCAATTTAGCGCTTTCTTGTAATGTCATGACTGTGCTTCTGCACTTCAGCTAGCAACAGGAGGTAACTATGAAATTATTGCAGAAGTACAGTGTATGCCACAGTTAATTTTATGCAGCTATGATTTCATACTGAATCTTTATGTTTGTATTTCTCTGAGTGGCACTTTGTGTGGTCTGTGTTTGCATAAGTTTTGATAAATTTTAACTTTTAGAGTCGATTTGTGTATATTTTAATGATAGTTAATGATAAAGTAGACTAGTATCTACATGTAGTTTATGTGTTCATGACATACCTAACTTTCTCTTAAATGTTTTGTATTCTAGACTGTGGTTTGTCTGAGAGTGTTTTTGAATTGTTGCACACCCCCTTCCATTTTTCCAATAAATTTATTGAAAAAACTCTGTATATAAGTGGACCCATGTAGTTCAATTCCATGTTGTTTAAGAGTCAGCTGTAATTTCTCAGTGAGATCCTCCTCATTGAGGATTGACTTTCCTGCTTTGTATTCCATATGATTTTATATGTCCTTTTAAATGCTCCTCTGTCTCATAACTGCTTATTTATATCTTGTCTTCTCCGCTAGACTGTGAGTTTCTCATGAATTTTGTATTATTTATTGCCTTTGAGCAAGTGTTTTTCATGGTGCTGACAATATTTGCTGAAGAGTAGACTTTTCTGGGAAGCCTGAATGGAGGGTCCTCCTTTCTAGTCATAGTGTTCTGTGATTGTAAGTAAAACCTGGGGGAAAAAAAAAAAACTGGGATAGAATTTTAATTTTGTTTCTACCCCTTGTTGTCTTACGTTATCATGTTTAATTACAGTCCTTTTAAGAGGACTTATGTGGATGATAAAAGTTTAAAAGCGAAGAAGCTTAGAATCACAGAGTCTGGAATGCTTCTGTGATTATGTATATTTTCCTCCCACATAAGCATTTGTTCATAGCTTCTCTGATGTGACCTTTCAATCTGTTTGGGAACCTCTGGTGACAGGGAGTTGGAGTTCATCAATTCTGCAGATGCTGTGTCCTGCTCTTGAACACCTCCTCAATTAACATTTTCCTTACTAAACCTGAATTTCTCTGTTTTTCCTTTGTTCCTAAAAAATGTAACTTACTACCAAGTGTACATAGTATACTATGTTTCTTTTCCTACATTTTTTCTTTACCATGCTAAAAATACCAAGTTTCTTCAGTTCTCTAAGTGTCAGACTTTCCACACTTCAACACCCAAGTTGCTTTCCTCTGGATATTAGCCTTTATTTTTAAGAAAATTTCTCCCACATCACATGTCTTTTTTAAAATTTAATTTAATCTATTTTTTTTTTTCATTTATTTTCATTAGTTGGAGGCTAATTACGTTACAGTATTGTAGTGGTTTTTGCCACACATTGACATGAATCAGCCATGGATTTACATGTGTTCCCCATCCCGATCCCGCCTCCTGCCTCCCTCCCCATCCCATCCCTCAGGTTTTTTATGAAACTTCAAACATGTGGACGCCCATATACCCGGGCTTCCCCAGTGGCTCAGCAGTAAGGAACCTGTCCGCAGCACAGGAGTTGCAGGAGATGGGGTTGAGTCCCTGGGTTGGGAAGACCCCCCGGAAGAGGGCACGGCAGCCGCTGTAGTGCTCCGGCCTGGAGAGTCCGATGGGCGGGGGATCCTGACGGGCTACAGTCCATGGCGTGGCAGAGAGTTGGACATAGCTGAGCGACTTAGCACACACACATGCACCCGTGTACCCACCGCCTAGCTTCTGCAGTTAAGTTTTCATACGTTAACTTAATTATGCAGCTCTCCATCTATTTCTCTATCCATCTTTTAATCCTTTTTTTTTAAAGCATTCGTAGTGAGTTGTGGATATCTAAGCATTTCAGCATGCATATCATTAATTAGAACTCAGTATTGTTTACAGATTTTAGGTAAATGTATACATACTGTAGTATAGAAATCTTTAGTGTACTATTGAGTGAGGTTTGTCGTGCCTCTTTCTTAGGGGGATGTACTCAACCCCTAAGAAGACAGAGATTCATCACCCCAAAAAGCACCTACTTGTCCCTCCAGATCAGTCCCCACATCATCCTCCCTGGTGAAATCACTTCTATTTTCTTGTATCATAGATTAGACTTGCCTCTTTTAAAACTTCATGTAAATGGAATCATAGTATGTGTTCTGTTATGTAAAGCATCTTTCACTTAGCATGATGTTTCTGAGATTCATGAATATTGCTTGTATTACTTAATTTCCTTCCTCTTTATCGCTGAGTAGGATTCCAGTGTATAAATATACCAATTTGTTTATTTGTCATCAATCCCCAGGTGTTGATGGACTCCTGGGTTCTTTCTAATTTCTAGCTATCTTGAATAAAGATAGCTCTGAGCTTTCTTTAAAAGTTTTGTGGACGAATGTTTCATATCTTTTGGGTCAGCTCTCTAGGGGAGGAATCATTGGTCATAAAGTGTCTTTCCTTGAACATTGTTTCTAGAGTTCCAGTTGCTGCACATCCTCACCAACATTTGGATTTTATTTTTTTAATGGGCTTTTATAGTGATGATCCCACTCTGCTGTGATTCAGTGATATGCTTGCCCTCTTGGTCACAAGCACTGTTTTGGAGCCATTGTGTCATATTGATCTTTGTGTGCACTTAAGAAACTGATTTTTCAAAATCCTAAATGTAAGACTTTAAATTTATCTCTATTATATTTCATCCAATTAATTTGAGAAAATTAGAACTCTGAATCTGTCATCTGTTGGTCTGGTGATCCCTTTTAGCTTTATATTATTTGTAGATTTGATAAGTGTGTTTTAGGTTGTGGATGGGATTGCTGAATAGTTCAGGCCCAAAGATAGAGTCCTTTGACACAGTACTGGAGACTTCTCTCTTGATTCTGTTCAGTAGGATAGGCCAACAGACTATGAATTTATCTCTTTATAAAATCATCTAGCTTACATTTTTGTTTGTTTTCTCACTGGAATTGAAGCTTCGTGAGAATAAATTTCTGTCATGTATCTGAGCGTCTAGAACAGAGATTAAGGCATATAGTTGTTCAATAAATGTTTTTAAATGAATGAGTGAGTGATGGATATTAATGCATATGAAGATTTTTGTCAAAAGCCTTGCTGAAAAAAGCTTTCATTTTCTTGACATTCCCTGTATTGCAAAATGAAATAAACATGTGGCAACAACATACTGTTTGGCTTTTTTGCAGAAAAGGAAGTGAATGAACTGATGGAAGAGCTGTTTGAAACTGTGAGTAATGGTCTTTGAATGAGAACTCTGGATACTAAAGAACTTTGGATTCTTCAGCAAGCTCTGTCCTTTGGTCACAGGGCCCCTCTCTCCCGAACAGTGGTCTGACCAACCCATTCTCCTTTTAGTCCACCCGGGAGAGAATGGGTAATGACAGATTTTGGTAACTAATAAACTTTGATTATCCATTTCTTAGTAGAGTTTTCCTTAAGCTTTTAGATAGCCTCTTCAACTATCACATGGTACATCCTTAAAGATTTCAAACTAATTTTAGATTATTCTGAGCACAGATAATTCCCTTTCTTGTACATTTCTCTCTTGAAAGATAATCTGATCATTTTGAGTTTTCTGTAATGTGTCTTTACCACTACAAGGTGATAGACTGAGAAACTTTTTTTCTGGCATAAAGATTATTCCGTGTGCAAAACTGTGTGAGCCCAGAAGTGAGAGAGATTCCAATGCAAGCTCTTTCTGTGTCCTGTAAAGAAGTCTTCATTTTCCCCTGTCACTGCTGAAGTGACTTTTACATGCCCATTCCCCAGGAAAATCCTTCTTTTCCTTTGCCCTCAGTTTCAAGATGAGATGGGATTCTCCAACATGGAAGATGACGGCCCAGAAGAGGAGGAACGTGTGGCTGAGCCTCGGCCTAACTTTAATACCCCTCAAGCCTTACGGTAGGCTAACCAAAGACCTTGAGACCTGGAGTAGAGGAAAAGTGTATGTCTGAGAGGGAGTTTTGAGACGTTTTGGTTAATAATTTCCCATCCCTGACTACCTGCTGTTACTGATATAAGGACGCTGAGCCCCATGGGGCTGTTGGGTGTGAAGTGAATAATTCTCCTTCTTATGGGGCAGTGCAGCTCTAGACCAAGCTGCATCTGTTTGGGAAGGGAGAAAAAGCAGTGGCTGGCATCCACAGCAGCTTCTCCAGGTGAGTGGTACTGGAGAGGTGTGTAGGACTCTGCGTGGCCAGCCACAGAAGCTACCCCAAAATTTAATATCCACTGTGTCCCTTTTGTTCTTCTGTTTGCTGTTAACATCTAGTAAAAGTTAATGAACCTTTGTTAGTCTCCAGGGCATTAATTGAGCAAACCATGAAGCACCTTCAGTAATGTCCTGGAGTCTGAAATATGTTTACTGTCCTCTTCACATGAATTAGCCCTTCTGTTGTCCCACCCAGAAGGTAGACACTTTAATTTTTCCCCCTGTATTTGTGATGAGTTTGCAGATTTCATCTGTACTTTATTGTTATCCATTCTGAGTAGCAGCATACTATCATTAGGTACTGGCTAGATGTCAGGGTATGGTTTGTGCCGTGGGTAGAACAAAGCAAAACTCCAGGACTCATAGCCTTTAATTAGTTCCATGGTTTAACTAGAGAGCTCTGGATCCACCTGAAAGCTGGACCTTCAGGTAACGTGCGATTTAGTGAAAAAGACAAGGTATACTAACCAATGCGTAAAAGTCAGAAGTATCAGCCATTATCCATTACATTAAGTACCATAATATAACCACAAAAGAAGTCTCAAGAGTTCCTTTTTCCCCCTCAGGTTTGTTGAGTTATAATTGGCAACTAAGGTTGTAAAGCATTGAAAGTGCACAGCGTGATGATTTGATACACATATCAATTGCAGAGGATTTCCCCAATGAAGTTAATTAATACTTCTGTCACCTTACATATTTACCTCTTTTTTTTGGAGAACATTTTCAAGATATCTTAGAGTCTGTATATTGACCACTTCTCCCAACATTTCATAGAAAAAAATCCTAGTGTAGCAGAATAGAACCTGAGCACTTTTTATCATGGGATTTGATCAGTAAACATATTTCATTTCACTAGTCACCTCTGTGTATGAACTTTTACAATTTGGGAATTACATAACTACTTAAAAATTCTTATTCCAGTTCAGTTACCTTCTGATATTCAGTTGCTCTGCTTGGGCGGATGCTGCATTTTTTCACCTGGAAATGCAAACCTAGCTTAATATTTGACTAAATAAAATATCACATGGAAAGTGCATTAACTGTGCTCCACTTATTAACTGTCCATCCAAGTAATTCTTACTAAAATCAGGTGCAGGCTCTTTTTCATTATCTAGCTTTTTTCCTGCTTCTGTTCTTCTGTTCCTCTGCTAGTTACGCAGATAATCCAGAGTTTTCAGTACTCAGTAAAACTGTACAGAGGACAATCTCATTCTTTAGATTTTCACCCTGTGCCTGCCCATACTTGCAGTAAATACTGTTAAAGGAAACATAATTTTTATCCTCAGAGGCTATTGAAAAAAATATATTATCATTTAGCTATTGCTACAATCTAGAGGATTGTTTGAATTACGATAACCTGCTGGTCATAGCTGCTTGAGTGGGTTGTATCCTGGTTTCATGGAATAGCAGCCTAAGTGTCTTATTCTGTCTCTCCCTCAGAACTAGCATTTGGATTCTTACTTTGGCCCCCAACAGAGTCTCTCTCTCTCTCTCTCTCTCTCTCTCTCTCTCAGGAAGTGGGGGTGAGAGGGTAGCAATTGAAAGCTTGGAGGAGGAATTTATTTAGAAGGCTAATGCTTGGTATGGTAATGCTTGAACCACCTTCTCACTATTTATCTAAGCTGCCATGTGCTTTAGGGCTTCCCAGGTGGCACTAGTGGTAAAGAACCTGCCAGCCAATGCAGGAGATGCAAGAAACGTGGGTTCAATCCATGTTTTAGGAAGAGCCCCTGGAGTTAGGAAATGGCAACCCACTCCAGTATCCTTGCTGAGAAATCCCATGGATAGAGGAGCCTTGTGGGCTACAATCTATAGGGTCGCAAAGAGTCAGACAGGACTGAAGTGACTTAGCATGCATATAGGCACCATATGTTTTAGTTCATGCCTTTTCTACTCCATGCTAGAAAGTCTTTGAGTTTTTACGAAAGGAAGTCAGGGCAGCCTGAATGGATAGGAGCTGGAGAACAGGAGAAACTGGACCTGGGGTCCAGTTTGGGAGTAGCAGCTAGCTTAGAGAACAGAGGTTGTGCTTTGGGAAGATTCTGTATCACCATTAAGAATAAGTCCCAGATTAATGTAACTGTCAGTGGGATGCAAAAATTGTGGATTCCCATTAGCTCCTTGGCTGCTTTGTTATCCAGATATTACCCTATGTTTAGATTTTAGTTTAATTTCACCTTCGTTAGTATATTACTTAGCGTACTTATTGTAGAAGAATAGGTGGGGGATGATTCAGAACCATCTTATTTGAATCTGTGCTAACAACTATGGGAGAAGATTTGGGTAGGCTAGGAGTTTGCCTCTTGGCTAAAGTGAGACTTGAGGATTAGCAGTAGATGGAAGTTGCTCAGACTGGCTTAGCCCATGGTAGGAAGGAACTGGATGTGTTTTGGATCCGTGAAAATATTCAAATCCAGTCATCTCCCTGTGGGGGATAGGTTTGAGGAACCACTGGCCAACTTACTAAATGAGCAACATCGCACCGTGAAGGAGCTACTTGAACAGCTGAAGATGAAAAAATCTTCAGCCAAACAGCAGCAGGAAGTAGAGAGGGTTAATAAACCCCAGAGGGAGAAGGTTCATCAGACTCTGATTCTAGACCCAGCACAGAGGAAGAGGCTCCAGCAGCAGATGCAGCAGGTAAGACTCTTCTTGGTAATGTTAATATTGGATCATCTTCATCTTTTGAGATGAAGCCAAAAATTAGCAGCTTGTGAAAGTCAGAAATAGGTGTCTCGGTAACCATTGAAACCACAGGACCACAGCATCTTCATGTCAGTCAGGACCTTGAAAGGCCACCATGTTCATGTCTTTATGGCTCAGGTCAGAATGCATATCAGGACTCTGATAGTTTCCAGAATGATAGATTTCAAAGAATCTTTAGTAATCCTTTCTGAATTTCACAGCTTAACTGCCAGAGTAGCCTTTTTTTTTTTCTTTTATAATCTTAGTCCCTCTAGTTTGAAGTTAAATTTCCCCTGGTTTTGTCAATTTGTTCAGGTGGAACACATCTGAGAAAAAACATTTATACCAAGATACTATGTTGTTCTCATAGTCTCTCTGCAGAGTAAAACATGTAGGATAAAGTCACTAACATCTTGGTAAGGTCTTCTGGGTTTCTGAGATGACAATATCATAACATGTCACACTGTTTTATTTTCTTTCCCTCCTCAGCATGTTCAGCTCTTGACGCAAATTCACCTTCTCACCAGTTCCAACCCCAATCTCAGTTCGGAGGCCAGTACCACCAGGATATTTCTTGTAAGGTTTCAAATATCCCTAATCTAAAGAATTGTGTATGCAGTTAGTTAGGAAGTCATTTCTTACAGATGTTGATTCATCATAAGCTACATTTATTCTTCTCTCCTGTTTGTATTGGTAGATATTCGTATGATTTCCTGTGTTTGCTGTGAAAACATAAGTTACTGCTTCCCAGGAAAGGACAGAGAGTACATTCAATTGTCTCTGACTGTTTCTCTTAGACCTTTTTATTGGGTGCTCTTTTCTTCACCTGTAGATCCTCCCATCTTGGGCTTTTGTACTTCTCTTCTTTTTATTGAATTCATTATTTATTAAGCTTGATATCACTGTTTTATGTATAAAATTAATTTTGCTCATGGCATTTTGGAATATTTTGGAGGAAGGGCTTTTCATTTCAAATTTTTAGGAATTCCTTGGTGGTCCAGTGGCGTAGGATTCGTTGCTTTCACTGTTGGGGCCCAGGTTCATTCCCTTATTGGGGAGCTAAATAAGATCCGGTGAGCAACAGGGAATGGCCAAGGAAAATTCACATTTTAAAATCTGAACTTTGGGGCAATAATAGCGATATTCTTTGCCTCTTGGGTAATTCTCTCTGGAATCTGAGGTGCCTTATTGTTAAACATCCTTGGATAATCAGCAGATAATGTTTCCCTCTTATTGTGTTCAGGGAATCATGAGAAATACTTTGTTCTAGGTGTTATTCAGAGAAACAAACAAACTATTATTATTATTGTTATTATTATTCAAGTAATGGCGCTCACTCTTGAGGATTTTAATTCCAGCTGGGGAGCTAGAATATACATCCAAAAGGCTGAGGAACCCGGAGATTGAGAATAAAACAGGAACAAATTAATGTATCACAGATGCCTAAACATCTGAGGACTCAGCAGAAGAGCAGTCTTAATGGAAAAACATTAATTAGGAAAAGTCCTTTTGATGATTTTTATCTGTTTTTATCCTATTGTAGGAAGGACAGTTTTTCTCTCAGAGGCTAAGGGCTACTGGTATTAATTGTCTGGAACTTAGATGTCCTTTGTGTCCTGTTTTCCCAGAAAGAGCTGGGAACCTTTGCTCAAAGCTCCATTGCCCTCCATCATCAGTTCAACCCCAAGTTTCAGACCTTGTTCCAACCCTGTAACCTGATGGGAGCCATGAAGCTTATTGAAGACTTCAGCACACATGTCAGCATTGACTGGAGTCCTCGTAAAACTGTCAAGAAGACTGGTATGGGACAGATGGGTCTGCTTTTTTACTTGCAGTGCAAGGTGTTCATCTTACCCCACAGATCATTTCCTAGGGATAATTTCCTAGGGTTGGAGGAGACAGGGTATTTGTAGTTTCTTCCTTCTCTCTCTTATCCTTCCTTTGTGTTCATTACCTAAATTCTAGAACTAGGTAATAATACTTGGGTTTAAGTAGAGGATGGAGTCAGTGAACAGGACAGGGATGTGGGAGATAGAGATGTGGTACTCATTGCTAATAATTGGACTTAAATAGATATGAGGATAAGTATTAGGAGTCAGGTCAAGACAAACTGCTATCAAGATAAAGATGGAAGTCAAGTGGTAAAGTCAGGTTGTGTTTATTAGGTTTTTACTCTCTTCTTCATTAAGATCATTTTATTTCCCATGATTATAGTAGTATTTCCAATTATGTTGACTCGGGATTTAGGAACAAAGTAAAAATGTTATATATTTGCTTGTTCAGTATTTTAAAGAAATTTCCAGGTTTTATTTCTACCATTCATTGGTTTAGTATTTTTAAGTAAATATTTGCCATTCTGTTAAATGAAATATTTGTTTCTGATTTGTTCCTAGTTTAGAAACTTAGTTGTGGTTTGGTCTGGGTTTGGATTTGTCTTTGGATTTGATTTTAAATCCCTGACTCTTACAATTCAATAAAATATAGTTGAATTTAAGGGCATTATGTGATAGACACAGACTACTTTTTTAGTTATATGTTGGTAATGAAAACTTAACACCAGACTACAGTTATAACTTGGGCTTTGAAGGTGGGTCTGTGGTAAAGAATCAGCCTGCCAGTGGAGATGCAGGTTCAGTTCCTGGGTCAAGAAGATCTCCTGGAGTGGGAAATGGCAACCCATTCCAGTATTCTTGCGTTGGAGAATCCCTTGATGAGAGGAGCCTAGCGGGCTACAGTGATAGGATTGCAAAGAGTTGGATGCAACTGAGTGTGCATGCAGTTACAAGTTACATGTGTAGTGTCTTGTGTTTTTCTTCTGGGGATATAAAAATAACATTTCTGCAAGCAGAAATATGGCTCTAGAGGTATTTATCTCTGGAAAGACAGAAATGCCTGGAATTGAGAGGCTTAGACAGCAAGATAGAAATGAATGAGACTGAATAGTCTCATCCTCTTTATGGTTTTTTTTGCTCCCAACCTCATGAGGAATCTGGGAGAATTTAATGAAAGTTAAGTAAGAATCAGATAAAAATTTGGAATACCAGATTTGTGAGGGAGATTAAAGAAGTTGGAATCTTATCCTGGAAGAATGCGTTGTTGAAGGTCACTTTTCCTTCAAGGATTTAAAGGGGGAAGGAGGTAAAAATTTTTTGAGCATACACTCTCTGCCAGGTATTTTATAAGTGTTGGTACTTTATAAGTGTTTTTGTTACTTAGTGTGTTAAGTGTTCTGCATAGGAAACAAAAAGACAGTCAATTTTTAACTTTATCTTTTAGGTACATGTTAGGCTGAGAATGATT
Organism: Odocoileus virginianus; assembly: GCF_023699985.2. Taxonomy (NCBI): domain Eukaryota; kingdom Metazoa; phylum Chordata; class Mammalia; order Artiodactyla; family Cervidae; genus Odocoileus; species Odocoileus virginianus. Next base: position 12,296,728 of record NC_069678.1, on the reverse strand, counting down.
GTGGAGACTTTTGGGAGGTGGGTGTGTGTATGGAAGGGCATCACGTTAGGTAGGCTTGGCTCTCTTTAAATGCCAAGATGCATTCGGAAGCTTTTGTGAAGCCCTCTTTTGTTCTGGAGTTTCATTTATTATGCATTTTTTTCTTATAGCCTGTAAATTGCCCTGTTTGCCAAAGCAAGTGGCTTGGATCCTAGCCACTAGCAAGGTTTTCATGTATCCAGAGTTACTTCCAGTGTGTTCTCTGAAGGCCAAGAATCCCCAGGATAAGATTTTCTTCACCAAAGCGGAAGACAAGTAAGGATTTACTGGGTGGGGATAAAAGTACAAAATACACTGAGAAGACCTGTATAATAAGGAATGGACACAAAGGAAAGCAGTGTAGATGGACATAGGTCTATAGTATGTGCGTGTTCCAGCAGTGCCAAATACAGCTCTTTTTAGGGGATGACATACACGTTTTGGAAACATTTTAAGTTATTTTTTGTCTTTTATAGTAAAAACTAACCTCATAATCCTGTTAGTGGATAATTTTCAAGGAAAAATTTTTATCCATTATCCTGACAACCCTTACACAATAATTTTTCTCTCTGTATTTCTTATGTAACTGTTGGCAATTTAAGTATAATTTTGTTTTGCTTTTTTTAACTTAATATATTCATGACCTTTTTTTTCTGCATTCCATGCTGTAGCATTGTCTTTTTTTTTTGTCTCTGTATATTGTCCTTTCAGGCAGTATTAATGGCCCTATCATATAGTCCTTTTGTTTGCCACTTTTCCCTCCCTCTCTTGTTTAGCTGTTCTAAATGAGGCTTCACCAAGGATCTTTGTGCACAGAGCTTTTGAAACTCTTTGAGTTTTTATCACTTTGGGTAAATTCTCAAGAGTGAGGTTATTCAATAACAGTTATAAACACTTTCCTGGCTCTTGATGTGTGTTTCCCCACTGCCATCAGCAAATATGTATACAGGTAACTGTAATTGAGAATGTTATGTTGTGAGATAGTTTTGGTGTGGATTTAATATGTCTAACATGTTGCCCAATATTCATTTTATATTTGTTTTATTTGGGCCGTCCTCCTTCCCTCAAACTTTGTTTGTATTATTACTGTAAAGCACATCATGTTGTGACATTTATTAGTGATTTATGCTTGGTTTTCCCTCTTCTCACTTGATGGGAACTCCTTATTGAGTCTTATTCTCATAGTCCTTCTTAGTACTCAGTAATTATCTGAAATTTTCTGTTAAGTTTCCATTAATGTGTACAAGACTTAGATGTAGAAGTAGGTTGTAGGGTGTGGAGTTTGTCTGGGAGACTTTTCAGCAGGATGGACTGTCAAGCGAGATTGAGTGTCCCCGCCCCCTTCTCAGTTTGTTGGCTTTAGGACTGAAGCACTTTGAAGGGACGGAGTTTCCCAAGCCTCTGATTAGCAAGTACCTTCTCACTTGCAAGACTGCCCACCAGCTGACAGTGAGAATCAAGAACCTCAACATGAACAGAGCTCCTGACAACATCATTAAAGTAAGTGCTCCCTGCATGCTCTACTGGGCACCTTGGCTGAGTGCAGCCTTTCCTTTTCTTTTTCTCAGTCTCAGTGAATAGCCTTTTATCTAACGCTAGTCCCTCCTAACTGTCCACCAGCCCTCTTTCCTTTCCAATGACATTGATCTATTATTTTCCTATGGAGTACCATCTTCTTCGTCTGTTATGGATATTTCTGATAAATTGTTCAAATGTAAAAATACTTATCAAACTTGTTTTCCTCTAGCTGTTCATTCCCCCCCCCCCCCCCCCCCACTCTAAACCTTCTTCAAAGAGTAGGCAACAGTCCACTTATATCCTTCTTAATTCTTTACACTTGGATATTTATATCAAAATTATAAAGTATACTTTAAAGTGGGGGTCCCCAGGCCACAGACTGATACTGGTCTATAGCCTGTTAGGAATCGGGCTGCACAGCAGGAGGTGAATGGCAGGCTAGAGAGCTAAGCTTCATCTGTATTTATAGCTGTTCTCCATTGCTCACATACCGCCTGAGCTCCACCTCCTGTCACATCAGCGGTGGTCGTAGATTCTCAAAGGAGCACAAACCCCACTGTGAACCGCATGCACAGGAGGGTCTCAGTTGCCAGCTTCTTATGAGAATCATCCTAAAACCATCCCATGGGTTCCCCACCCACATCCTTCCACAGAATTGGTCCCTGGTGCCAGAAAGGTTGGGGACCACTGCTCTAAAGAGTAAAATATCTCTGTGAATCTTATCATGAAAAACAATCATTTTTCTCCCTATTTCCTGCTAAGCAAGGTTTCTGCAGGGATGGTCCATTTACCTCTATATCTAGGATCTAGGTAGCATGCTTAGAATTGCTACCAGTTGATTTTTTGGATTTAGGCCTTCTCTGTTAAACTGAAATCATGAAAGATGAAGACAGTTCTCTCCACACACTCTCACTGCTTCACCTCAGTTGTATCACAGTGTAAGTTGGATTTTTTTCCAGAGTTATTATAAGCAGTATGTAAAAACTCCTCACAGCTGAGCCAGATAGTGTATCGTGATTACTTTGCTTTTCCTGCTGAATACTTTGTTTCTCTTGGAGTGAATGCATTTTTGGAGGGTGAGTGGGACTTGGTTTTTTAAGTATTTATTACCAGTTCAACAGTAACGTTTACTTAAGTTTTACAAATCTCTTTTCAGCATTTTCAGGTATTTTAGGTTCTCTGCCGTCACATTCATCTTCCTGAAGAAGTCCCCAGAGCGCTCTGATCCTGCTCCACTTTACCCATGCTGCTTTCTTGGCTTGCTGCACTAATGTCTTCTCTGGCTTTTTCTTCACGATTTTCCTGGGGTTTCATTTCACCTCCTATTTGTGTTGGATCCTCTTCTTTCTTTCTTTAAAAATATTTTAATTTATTTTTTGGCTGTGCTGGTTCTTCGTTGCTTCACAGGCTTTTCTATAGTTGTGCAGAGTTGGGGCTACCCTGCAGTTGTGGTGTGTGGGCTTCTCACTGCAGTGGCTTTTCTTGTTTTAGGTCACGAACTGCAGGCCATGCGGGCTTCGGTAGCTTTAGCATGCGGGCTCAGAAGCGTTGGCGTGGGACTAGTTGCCCTGCGGCATGTGGAATGTTCTAGGAGTAGAGATTGAACCTGTGTCCCCTGCATTGTCTGGTGGGTTCTTAGCCTCTGGACCATCAGGGAAGTCCGGATCCTCTTATTTCTGAATCCCACAACTTTTTGGCCTTGTTTTAGTGGAGCACATCCTATCTTTGAGAAAAAAATTTTTAGATTTATATTGCTTGTGTTCATGGTGTATCATGACATGACTTGACCAATGCAGTTTCCTAGTTTGGCTATTGTGCTGTATACCTAGTTTTTATATATATAACTATTGTTACTTTGTAACAAATGTACATAAGACCTGTCAATGAAACTATAATTATTCAAAATTAAAAGTATGAAATATGTCTGTGTTCCTTTCTCCCACTTTAGTGGGTTTAACATTCTGGGTTGAAAATCACTTTGGTCAGAACAATTTAAGGACTCCGTTTTCTTCTAGTTTCTAGGACTGGCTCTTTCGAAAGTTGATGTTCTTTTGACTCTTGAACCTTTATATGACACGTGTTTTTTTCTCTTCCTCTAGGAGTACATAGGATTTTCTTTTTTCTCCAGTGTTTTGAAATTCGTGATAATATATATACCTTACTATGTGTCTAGTTTTAGTAATTATGCCAGGTACTTGATAAACTTCAGTTTGGAAACTCATAGGTTCCGGTGTTGGGAAATGTCCTTGAGTTCTGCATTGCTGGTTTCCTCCCCTTCGTTTGGTCTGCTGTCTCCTTCTGTGGCTCAGTGGTCAGATGGTAGACCCCTCGGGCTGGTCTTCTCATCTTATCTTTCTTCTTTTTTCCCATCCCTCTGTCTTCTTGCTGTATTTTCTGGGATATTATTTCATCTTTTTTTTCTAACCCTTGTACTGAGGTGAGCTGTTACTTCTTCTGTCATAATATCTGATAGCTTTTGTTGTTGTTGTAGAATATTCTTTAATAGCCGGTTGCAGAGGCCTGTGGGATATCTCTCCTTTTAGACTTTTATCTTTAAAAATTTCCTATCTGTTGTTTTCATGGGGATTCAAGAGGGAATAGAGACAAATGGATGTGTTTATCTGCCTGTTTTTCTGTTTGTTTGTTTTCTTTTATAATTTACTTGTTTACTTTCCTGGGCTAGGTCTTAGTTGCTGTGTGAGCTGTTCTCTAGGTTGTGTTGAGTGGGGGCTGCTCTAGGTGCTACACACAGGCTTCTCACTGCGGTGGCTTCTCTGGCAGAGCACAGGCTCTCGGGAGTGCAGGCTTCAGTAGTTGCTGCTGTTGGCCTCTAGAGCACAGGGTCAGTAGTTGTGGTGATGGGCTTAGTTGCCTTGAGGCATGTGGGGACTTAATTCCCTGAGCAGGGATTGAACCTAGTCCCCTGCACTGGAAGGTTGATCCTTCACCACTTGACCACCAGGGAAGTCCCTCATCATTGATCTGTACTTGACTGTCTCTCCCACTACCTGTGAGCTCCTTGAGCTCAAGGGATTGCCTCCTTGTTTGTATGCTCAGCTTGTAACACAGTGCCTGGTGCTTATTGTCAGTGTAAGCTCACTCTGAAAATGGAACTGTCAGTCTTTCTGTTCTTCTTTCTTTCCCTTCCAATATTCCTTGCACCATTATTTGCTTAAAAGGAAGCTTCCATGTGGTCAGGATAAGGATTAATAAGGCACTCCGATTGCAGCTGCTGAGCAGGAGCAAATTTTCCATGACTCTAACCATCCGCTTCCTTTCCTCTGTGACCTAAACTTTTCTGGTGACCAGAATAGAGCTTATTAGAAGATACTAAGTAATGATAAAATATTTATTAATTGGAGATTAGCTTAATTTGAAATACAGAGAAGACAGTATATGCTATTTGTGTGTATATATATATGTATGTATGTGTGTGTGTGTGTGTATGTTTCTCAGACTGCTGCCCACTGCACTCCCCAACCTGATGAGAGCAGTTTCTAGAAGGAATGTGACTTTTCCTTTCTTTCTTTCTTCACACTCAGTTTTTTTTTTTCCCACACTCAGTTTTATAAGAAGACCAAACAGCTGCCCATCTTAATGAAGTGCTGTGAAGAGATCCAGCCGCATCAGTGGAAGCCGCCGGTAGAGAGGGAGGAACACCGGCTTCCGTTCTGGTTAAAGGTACAGCCCTCCTCCTCAGAGTGTCAGGAGCAGACGTCACTGCAGACCTGGCAGGAACTTCAAGGAAGGACTGCTTCAGATCTCTGCTGCTTTAGCTGTAGAACTAGGACTTAAGAAATCTTCAGTCACCTTTCCTCTCCTATCTCTCCACCTCCCTCCCTCCCCCACCAGTGATTCTCTAACCTTTTAAAAATAGTGGTTAAAATGATAGTTTCTTAAAGGAAATTCAGGGAGTTTCTAAAGTATAAAATTGGGATATAGTCTTCTTAGAAATATCTGCTATTCTGCAGAAAAATCCTTCTTAAAAGATGTCTTAAGACTGTCCTGTAAAGGCACCTAATATCTGCTGCCAAGTCGCTTCAGTCGTGTCTGACTCTGTGCGACCCCATAGACGGCAGCCCACCAGGCTCCCTCGTCCCCGGGATTCTCCAGGCAAGAACACTGGAGTGGGTTGCCATTTCCTTCTCTAATGCATGAAAGTGAAACGGGAAAGTGAGGTCGCTCAGTCATGTCCGACTCTTAGCAACCCCACGGACTGCAGCCTACCAGGCTTCTCTGTCTATGGGATTTTCCAGGCAAGAGTACTGTGGAGTGGGGTGCCATTGCCTTCTCCACCTAATATCTGGAAAGCCCAATTATTTTTACCTAATTCTGGCATGGGGTATATCTGAGTGTTCTTATTCCCATTAGGCCAGTCTGCCGTCCATCCAGGAGGAACTGCGGCGCATAGCTGGTGGTGCCAGAGAGGCAGGAAATGTGACTGGAGCCACTGAGATCAACTCAGACCCAGGCCTGGGAAAAGGCAGCTCAGAACTGGAGAGTGAAACTCGGTATCCATTGCTGCTGCCTAAGGGTGTAGTCCTGAAGCTGAAGCCAGTTGCCAACCGTTTTTCTAGGAAGGCTTGGAGACAGAAGCGGTCCTCCACCCTGAAGCCCTTTTTTTTCGGACCCAGCCCCTCTCTCCAGCCTAGCTCCAGCTCTGGGAAGACACCAGCTAGGTCAGCTCACTCAGAAGCCCCTCCAAGCAAAATGGTGGTCCGGATTCCTCCCCTGATCCAGCCAGCCACGGTCTTACAGGCAGTGCCAGGTGGCCCTCCTCTGGGGGCCCCCGGGGGGGACAGTTTTGAGTCTCCAGCAGCACTGCCAGCGACAGCTGCTGAGGCCAGGACCAGCTTCCCTCTGCCTGAGCCGCAGACCCTGCTCTCCTCCGCCCCTGTGCCGAAGCTAATGCTGCCTTCACTTGCTTCTTCTAAGTTTCGAAAGCCATGTGTGAAACGGAGAGCCTCCAAGAGAAAGGGACCCAAGGCCTCTCTCTGTCTGAAGCCCGCCCCTCTCATCCACCCTGCGCCTGTGTTCTTCACTGTTCCTGCCACAACCGTGAAGGTTGTGAGCCTCGGCAGCGGCTGCAACATGGTGCAGCCTGTCAGTGCAGCTGTGGCCCGAAGTCCTCAGACCATCCCCATCACCACCCTGCTGGTTAACCCCACTGCCTTCCCCTGTGCGTTGAACCAGCCCCTTGTGGCCTCCTCCATCCCTCCCTTAATTGTCTCTGGCACCTCTGTGAATCTCTCTGTACCATCCACCCCTGAAGATAAAGCCCCAGTGAATGTGGACACAGGTTGTCCTTTGGCTGAGGGGAAAAATGCCTTTCAAGGCCTCGAACCCAAATTAGAACCTCGGGAACCGTCTCCTGTCTGTGCTGCTGTCTTCCCCAAAGAGGAGCACAGCCCAGGGCCTCCAGCTACAGACCGAGCGTGCCAGGAGCAGCTGTCGGAGAGCAGTGCCTGTGGCTGGACTATTGTGAAAGCAGAGGAGGGGAGGCCGGGCCCTGAACCACTGCCTCAGGGCTTCCGGGAATCTCTGCACACTCGCCCTGAGGATTTAGAGGAAACCGTTAAGACGGAACCTAAAGACCCTGGGCAGGACACCTGTGGTGGATCCCTGGAGCAGGACAGCCATGATGAAATCAAAGAAGAACACTCTGTGGAGTTGGACACTGGCTTCCCAAATGAGGAGTCAAGAGGGTCTAGAGAGGGGAAGAAACAGACAGGCCTACAACAGGAGGAGGAGAGGAGTCAAGCAGGTCAAACCCTTTCGGCTTCTCAAGAGCCTCCTGGGGAAGGAAATTCAGGAGATGTGGGCAAAGGGTCCCCAAGGGATGCTTCCTTCTCCACTGACCCTGAAATGGTGCTTAGCAGCCCCCTGGGGAAGCCCGAAGACCTATCCAGCGTTGATGGTCAGTCAGTGGGGACCCCAGCAGGACCAGAAACTGCAGGAGAGAAGGATGGGCCAGAGGAAGAGGAAGAAGAGGACTTTGATGACCTTACCCAGGATGAGGAAGACGAGATGTCATCAGCTTCTGAGGAATCTGTACTTTCTGTCCCAGAACTCCAGGTGAGAGTTGGGCACTCTTCTCCAATATTTTGTGGATTCAGTAATAGATTTAATTTATTGATAGGCCACCGGCTTGCTTTTTGCACTAGAGATAGTGCAAAATCATTTTTGACTTTTGAATGTATTATGGAGCATAGTTTGGGAGTTGAGGTGAGAGGAGAGGCAAAGAGTTAAATGTTACATATTATATTTGATTTAAACTCATTTAAACATTAAATTGAATCTCCTGAGCACAATTTAAATGACTAAAAAAAGAAAAAGGATCATAAGTATGGACCCTGGCAAAGGAAAATTACCTTCAGGGGAGACCTTTCAAAACTCATCTGCTCAGGGACTCCGTGGTGTCCAGTGGTTAGGACTTGGTGCTTTCACTGCTTGGAACTGGGTTCGATTTCTGGTCAGGAAACTGTTGACTAAAAAATTAACCTCAACCTCAAAGTAGAGAGTTATTTTATTTGGTGGGAATGTTAAGGATTCTGAGCTTGGGAGGCAGCATCTCAGTTCTCTGAGAAAACTGCTCTGAAGAAGCAGGAGGGGGAGTCAGGCTATATACAGTTTGCAACAAAGAGGGTAGGAAGTCTAAACATCAAAAATTATTATTAAGTAGTAAGGAGAACCAGATATCAAGTCAAGTTAAGGAATTTAGTGTTCTTCTATGTGTGGCAAGATGGAGCCTCCGGGCTCACTGAAATCATTGCTTTCATATGCACCTGACCTATCTGGGACCAAATCCTATTTCCTGTCACCTTAAAGGGTGGCAAGGATGGTGGTTGGCTGCTCTTGCATGACACCCACTTCCCTCCAGTTCCTCACCAGTCACCGGGCATTGGCATCTTCTGGATCATAGGCCTTGTGTTCACTTTTGAGAGCCCTCATTCACATTAGGAGGCCATGAATCACTGATAGCTGTGACATTTTTTGTCCTCCGATACGGCAAAAAATATTTCATTTCACAGAACTAACATCCCTCAAGCTGTATAGTGTGGCCAAAAAACAAAACCAAAAAACCACAGTCACCCCCTAAAACCCATCCACTTCTCACTCTCCCTCACCAGTTGATTAGCCTCAGTTCCTTCTGAAAAACTGTGCAGTCAGCCCGTGGAGAGCTATTACAGCCCTCATGCACACTCTTTGGGGGGGTTTGCAGGAAACAATGGAGAAACTGACTTGGCTTGCATCTGAAAGGCGCATGAGTCAGGAGGGTGAGTCTGAGGAAGAGAACTCCCAGGAAGAGAATTCTGAGCCTGAGGAAGAAGAGGAAGAAGAAGCAGAAGGAATGGAAAACCTGCAGAAGGAGGATGAAATGATGGACGAAGCCATCGGAGACCCTGCCGAGAAGCCTCCTGCCACCTTTGCCTCCCCGAAGGCTGCTCCAGAAGTGGAGACCAGCAGGACCCCACCAGGTTAGTAGGACGGGCCTGAGTGGGGGTGGGTCTCAGGAGGCCTCATTGACTCAGGGACATGTGCAGAGTGGCTAGCTTATAAAACAGGTGCCAGTTCCCAGAAGAAATCCTTTGGATCCCGCCTGCCAGTCACCCTTCTCCCAAATAGATGTTTTAACCTGCTGCCGTTGCAGAGAAGAGATGCTCAGAAATTTAAAATTTGACCCTCTATCAGCTGCTAGATTTGTACTCTGTTTGTGCAGGTTTTTATACTGGTTCTTAATTCACATGTTATGTATTAGGTCAAGAGCTATGTTTATTTCAAAGAGTGCTGCTTGTTCCTCACCAGGACATAATCTCTGAGAGCCCAGCATCAGACCACACTCACTCTTTAGACTTCTGTGTTCAATATGTAGTAGCTAAGCAGCTCATTATCATCCCAGTTGATGCAGTCATCAACAGTTGATGCTTTTCTCCCAGATGACTATGTAATGCTGATTAGGGGAGTTGATGGGGAGGGTGCATTTGATGAGTTTGGAAGAGCACAGGTTGCAGGGACAGAGAAACAGTTGTTTTCATGTGTATCCTAAGGAGAGAGCATCAAAGCTGCAGGAAAGGGCCGCAGTAATCATCGCGCTCGCAGCAAGCGGGGCAGTCGGGCCCGGGCCAGCAAGGACACCTCCAAGCTGCTGTTACTGTATGATGAGGACATCCTCGAGCGAGATCCACTCCGGGAGCAGAAGGATTTGGCCTTTGCTCAGGCTTATCTGAGCAGGGTAGGCAAATGCTGCTTCCTGTTCCTACCAGCCCCTCTGTTTTTAAAATGAAGTCTGCCTTTCAGGCTGCACAGTAGCCTTCTATGCTTCTACCTTTGTTTTCCTGGAAATACCAAAAGAACTGTGTGAGTGAAACCACAAGGACACTGAGTTCAGTCTTCAGCCGATTGATTATTCCTGCCCAGCATACTAGCCCTCTGTTGCCCTGAAACTGGGGAAGGGTGATTTCACCATCATCCCCGAGAGAGTAGACTAATAAGGACCTTACCTGAGCCCTTGGCTTCGGAGGAACAACATGTGGTACACTGACCAGAAAGTGGACCTCAGTGATCTTTAGAGTCATGAACCTTCGTGTTTTTCGCAGTGGTCCCTATCTCATTCTTTTGGTAACCACCTAATTCTTTATACCCCCAGCAAGTGGAGTTCTAGCAATAATAATCATGGGTTTTCTTATTCCTGATATTTTCCTAACATTCCTAATTTATGTATTATTTACCCTCAGATGATACTATGCTGAAATATATGTACCAAGCCCTCCTTATTTATTTCAACATGGAGGTGAAACCTGGAAGGAGAGGTCCAGGCTGTGAGCTAGAGAAAAGTTTACCTGATTTTGCGGGTAGCACTGTGGTCCCTGAAAAATGGAAATTTTCCCACTCCTCACTGTCAGAAAAAGAGCTCTGCCTTGCTCATGGTCCTGTGGCTTCCAGTAATCATCAGATCTTAGGACCTGTCAGAGGAGTAGCCTCTGACGGATAATCTGGAGCTCTTTAACAGTAACTCTTCCTCCTTCTCCCATCGTTTCTTGGGGCCCAATGAAAGGGGATTGGATGATTGAAAGTCCTCTCATATAGGTCCGAGAAGCCCTGCAGCATATCCCTGGCAAGTATGAAGACTTCCTTCAGGTCATCTATGAGTTTGAGTCAAGTACTCAGAGGCAGACAGCTGTGGATCTCTACAAGAGCCTGCAAATTCTGCTCCAAGACTGGCCTCAGCTGTTGAAGGACTTTGCTGCTTTCTTGTTACCTGAGCAAGCACTGGCCTGTGGATTAGTAAGTAGAGAGGGGGGCAAAGACCACACACTAGATCCCTGGGTCAGAGCAAGACTAGGCTTGGGTAGTGTTGATCAGGACTGTTCCAGACGCCTGGCTGTTTCTGTAGATAGCTTTCCCTTAGTCCAGGGTCACAAGAGCCTCCTCCTTTTCAAGGGATGGTCTTCCCAGCTCCTGTTCTCTCCTTTTCTTTCCATGTAGAGTGAAGGGTTTGACCATTGTTGCCAGTGGAGACCTTAGGTACATCATAACCCGTTGCTCCTCACTGTTGCAAAACAGGCTTTCATTCAACAAGTATTTATTGAGAACCTTCTGTTTTAGGCAGAGTTCTAGATACTAGAAATGTAATACTTATAAAACTGAAATCCTTGCCTTCATGGAGCCTGTATTCTCATGGGGAAAGTCAGGTGTTAAATAGTACATTGTATATTGTAAATATATATGTTATAAAAGTGATAAAAGATATAAACAGTAAAGTATATTTAATGCTTTATAGTGATAATGTTGCAGTTTTTTTTTTTTTTTTTAATGTTGCAGTTTTATACACAGTAGTCTGGGAAGGCCCCGGTGGTTACATAACATTTGAAATATTGGAGAGTAAGTGTCTGAACTTAAGGGATATCCCAGTAGTTCTGGGTTTCTTGTCGTGGGTTTCTTGTCACAGGAATAATGGATATAATATTATTATATTATTGTTTTCATATTGTTATTATATTAGCTTGATAGTCTTAAAGCAGTTAAATGGTCATGGGATGATTATACATAATTTTTTCTTTATCATTATGAGGATCAAATGAATACATATGTGAAAATACTTTGTAAACTGGCATGTGTCTGATCTCACTGTCCTTGAAAACTGTAAGCAACCTGAGACATATAACTCTTGAATCTTTCATTTACATCTTAGTTTTCTAAGTTGGTAGACCCCAGTAACCCAAGGTAGATAGATGCTAGGGTCTTAAAAAAAAAAGATCTTACAGGGAATTCCCTGGAAGTCCAGCGGTTAGGGCTTGGTACTTTCACTGCTGGGGCCCAGGTTCAATTCCTGATTGGAGAACTAAGATCCACAAACTTTGTGGTGAGGCCAAAAAAAAAAAGATATCACCGTTGTAAACCAGAGCCTTGTCATCCCCTATGCCTCCAGCACATTCTTTCTGGTTTTTATGCTTAGAGCCCTCCAGTCCTTCTCAGGCTGCACAGATGACACCTCTTTTGCCCTCTTTCCACTCTGGTAGTTTGAAGAGCAGCAGGCTTTTGAGAAGAGTCGCAAGTTTCTTCGGCAGCTGGAAATTTGCTTTGCAGAGAACCCCTCACACCACCAGAAGATCATCAAGGTCCTCCAGAGCTGTGCAGACTGCTTGCCCCAGGAGATCACTGAGGTATTCTGTCCTGTCCTTCCCTTCCATTGTCATCTTGGCTTTTGGCCTTTCATTCTCCCTTCCCTAAGCAATCCTCTTGCTTCTGAGCAATGGACTTCTGGAGGGGATGAAAATGGCAAGGAGTTTTTAGGCTTACCTAAGGCATAAAACTTGTGGCTCAGACGGTAAAGCGTCTGCCTACAATGCGGAAGACCTGGGTTCGATCCCTGGGTCAGGAAGATCCCCTGGAGAAGGAAATGGTAACCCACTCCAGTACTCTTGCCCGGAAAATCCCATAGACGGAGGAGTGTGGTAGGCTGCAGTCCATGGGGTCGCAGAGAGTCGGACATGACTGAGTGACTTCACTTTTACTTTCAAGGCATAAAACACTTGGGTGAGGTGGTTACCATCTGAAACCAGAGCCTGACTGCTTCTCACAGGCTCAGGAATGCTATAAATACCCTGGAAGGGAAGTTCAAGGAAGGAGGTGATGGTCTGGGTGGAGGGTTGGTTTCCCTCCTTGCTCTGCCTTGAGTTAGTGCCTGAGCTGGGGACCGGTAAGGCAGGGCTAGTGAGTAGTGAGTGTCACTGGGAATCAGACCTTTAATGCAGGCACGTCTAACCTAGACATGGGAGCTCCCTAAACGTGCATTGATGGAGGAACGGATGAAGGCCTATTTGAAGTGAAATGACAGTCGCTCAGTTGTGTCCCACTCTTTGTGTCCCATTCTGTACAGTCCATGGGATTCTCCAGGCCAGAATGCTGGAGTGGGTAGCTGTCCCCTTCTCCAGTTAATCTTCCTGACCCAGGAATTGAACTGGGGTCTCCTGCATTGCAGGCTGATTCTTTACCAGTTGAGCTACCACGGAAGCCCAAAGACCTATATATACACAATGAAATATTACTCAGTCATAAAAAAGAATGAAATATTGCCATTTCCAGTAATATGGATGGATCTAGAGATTATCATACTAAGTGAAGTATGATTTAATTCACTTGATAAGCTTATCATACTTATCATACTAAGTATGGAAAACGTTTGGTTTATAATATAGAAAACCTATGGTTACCAAAGGGGAAAGTTTGGGTACGGTGATAAATTAGGAGTTTGTGATGAACATATTCACACTACTGTGTATAAAATAGGTCACCAGTGGGGGCCTACTGTATAGCACAGGAAACTATACTCAGTATACAGAGAAGGCAATGGCACCCCACTCCAGTACTCTTGCCTGGAAAATCGCATGGACGGAGGAGCATGGTAGGCTGCGGTCCATGGGGTCGCTAAGAGTCAGACATGAGTGAGCAACTTCACTTTTCACTTTCACGCATTGGAGAAGGAAATGGCAACTTACTCCAGTGTTCTTGCCTGGAGAATCCCAGGGATGGGGGAGCCTGGTGGGCTGCTGTCTATGGGGTCGCCCAGAGTCAGACACAACTGAAGTGACTTAGCAGCAGTAAGAGAAAATAATCTGAAAAAGTATATATATGTATATGTGTGTGTGTGTGTGTGTGTATACACACATACTGAATCACTGTGCTGGACACCTGGAACTAACACAATGTTGACAATATTGTGAATCAACTATATACATCAGTTAAAAAAGTAATAATTCAGGCATACCTCAGAGACATTGCAGGTTCAATTCCAGACCATCATAGTACAGTAAATATTGCAGTAAAGTGAGTCACATGAATTTTTTTTAGGTGTACACGATGAAGTGAAGTGCATGTGTGCTCAGTGAAGAATGTGTGTCTGACTCTTGGCAATCCCATGGACTGTAGCCCACCATGCTCCTCTCTCCATGGAATTTTCCAGGCAAGAATACTGGAATGGGATGCCATTTCCTACTCCAGGGGGTCTTCCCAACCCAGGAATTGAACCCACATCTCTTGGGTCTCCTGCACTGGCAGGCAGATTCTTTACCCACAGTGCCACGAGGGAAGCCCAGCCATAGTTTATTAAGGATGCAGTAGCATTATGCTTTTAAAAATTTACATATGTTAATTTAAAAATGTTCACAATTTGTAAATCAAGTATATTTCAACTTTCAAAAAATGCTAGGGAATTCCCTGGTGGTCCAGTGGTTAAGACTCCAAGCTTCCATTTCACAGGGTACAGGTTTAATCCCTGGTCAGGGAACTAAGATCTTGAATTCTGCACAGAACAGTGGAAAAAAAATGCTAGTCAGCATCCAAGTCTTTAGCAAGTTGTCATCTTTTTGTTGCTGGGGGATCTTGCCTCAGCATTGTTGGTGCTGACTGATCAGGTAGTGGTTGCTGAAGATTGGAGTGGATGTGGCAATTTTTTTTCTTTCTTTAAAAAATATTTTTTGCCTGCACCAGGTCTTAGTTGTGGCATGTGGGATCTTTTGTTGCAACATGTGGGATCTAGTTTCCTGACCACCGATCACACCTGGACCCCTTGCATTGGGAGTGTGGAGCCTAAGCCAGTGGACGACCAGGGAAGTCCCCATAATTTCCTAAAACAATGAAGTCTGCCCCATTGATGGGCTCTTCCTTTCATGAATGAGTTCTCTGTAGCATTTTACTTACAGTAAAACTTTCAGAATTGGAGTCAATCCTCTCAAACCTTGCCATTGCCTTATCAACTAAGTTTATGTAATGTTCTAAATCCTTTGTTGCCATTTCAACAATCTTCATAGCAGCAGCTTCACCAGGAGTAGATTCCATTTCAAGAAACCTCTCTTTGCTCATCTGCAAGAAGTAACTTCTTATCCATTCAGGTCTTATGTGGGATTGCGGCCATTTAATCCCATCCTCAGGCTCCACATCTGTTTTTAATCCTCATGCTGTTTCTGTCACATCTGCTGTTACTTCCTCCATTGAAATCTTGAACCCCCTCAAAGTCATCTCTGAGTGTTGAAATCAACTTCTTCCAAATTCCTGTTAATGTTGATTATTTGGACCTCTTCCTGTGAACCACAAATGTTCTTAATGGTATCCAGAATGGTGAATCTTTTCCAGAAGGTTTTTAGTTTTCTCTCCCCAGATCCATTGGAGGAGTAATCACTATCTGTGTTAGCTGTAGCCTTATGAAATGTATTTCTGAAGTACTGAGACTTGAAGTTAGAAATTACTCCTTGATCCCATGGGCTGCATGATGGTTCTTTTGCTAGCAGGCACGAAAACATTAATCTCCTTGTACGTCTCCATCAGAGCTCTTGGGTGACCAGATGTATGGTCAGTGAGCAATAATGTTCTCAAAGGATTGTTTCCTGAGTAGTAGGTCTCAGCAGTGGGCTTCAGATGTTCAGTAAATCATGTTGTCCACAGATGTGCTGTCATCCAGGCTTTGTTGTTCCATTTAAACCAGCAGAAGCAGAGTAGATTCAGCATAGTTTGGAAGGACCGTAGGATTTTTGGAATGGTAAATGAGCATTGGTTTCAAGTTAAAGTCACCAGCTATATTAGCCCCTAATCAAAAGTCAGCCTGTCCTTTGAAGCTTAGAAGTCAGGCATGACTTTTCCTGTCTAGTTATGAAAATCATAGATGGCATCTTCTTCCAATAAAAGTCTTTTTCTACACTGAAAATCTATTGTTAGTGTAGCCATCTTTATTAGTTATCTTAGACCTTCTGGATAACTTGCTGTAGCTTTTACATTAGCACTTGCTGTTTTATCCTACACTTTCATGTTGTAGAGATGGCTTCTTTCTTTAAACTCTATGAATCACTTTTTCTAGCTTCAAAATTTGCTTCTGCAGGTTTCTTCACCTGTCTCAGCCTTCATAAAACTGAAGAGAATTAGGGTTTTGGGACTTCCCAGGTGGCTTTGTGGTAAAGAATTCACCTGCCAAGCCTGAGAGTCTCAGGTGACTCTGTTTCCACCTTTGTGTCAAGAAGGTCCCCTGGAGAAACAAATGGCAACCCACTCCTGTATTCTTGCCTGGGAAATTCCATGGACAGAGGAGCCTGGCGGGCTACAGTCAGTCCTTGGGGTGGCCAAGAGTTGGACATGGACTGAGCAACTAAACAAAAAGGCCTTTTTCTGGTATAGGCTTGAGTTAATGGAATGTTGTCACTGATTTGATCTCCTGGTTTGATCTTAGACCACAAAACTTTCTCCATATCAGCAAGAAAGCTGTTTTGCTTTCTTATCATTTGTGTATTCATTGGAATAGCACTTTTAATTTCCTTCAAGAACTTTTCCTTTGTGTTCATGGCTGTTTGGCACAAGAGACCTAGTTTTCAATCTGCCTTGGCTTTAGGTGTACCTTCCTCACTAAGCTTGATCATTTGTTGCTTTTGACTTAAAGTGAGAGGTGTGCATCTATATCTTTCCCTTGAACACTTAGAGCCTTTATAGGTCCAAAGTATTCAAGTGAAATTGGCCTAATTTCAATATTGGTGTCTCAGGGAATAGAGATGCACAAGGAGAGGGAGACAGATGGCGGAACTGTCCGTCTGTGGAGCAGTCAGAACGCGTACACCTTTAAGTCCGCTGTCTCATTTGGGTGAGATGCGTGGTGCTCCCAAGCAATTACAGTAGTAACATCAAAGATCGATGATCACATATTGCCACTATAGACATAGTAAACAATTTTGTAATATTGTGAGAAGTATCAGAATGGGACACAGAGACATGAAATGAACAGATGATGTTGGAAAATTGGTGCTGATAGACTTGCTTGACTCAGGGTTGCAATGAACCTTCAGTTTGTAAAAAAAAAAAAAAGAAAGAAAGAAAAAGCAAAATGCTGTATCTGAGGTGTGATAAAGCAAAGACACTAAATCGAGGTATACCTATACTCCTGTGTAGGCAAGCAAGGAGGGAGAGGGAGTTTAGGAGTTCTTAATCAAAGAGCATCTTCTGTGTGTCTCCCAGTTGATAAGGAAAGTAGACCTCAGAAGTATATGGGATTGATTTGGAATGGTGGTCTGGAGAGGCTCTAGAGACTTCATCTTTCCTTCTGCAACTCTCCCCAGCTCAAGACACAGATGTGGCAGCTCCTCAAGGGCCACGACCACCTACAGGATGAGTTCTCCATCTTCTTTGACCATCTGCGCCCAGCAGCTAGCCGGATGGGTGACTTTGAAGAGATCAATTGGACTGAGGAGAAGGAGTATGAGGTACAGGCCTTGAGGCTGCAGTGGGGGTGTGAAGGGGGAAGGTCATACCTAGGAGGGACGTCTGCCCAGAGTCTTTGTTGAGTGGCACCAACTCCTCCCCAGTTTGATGGCTTTGAAGAAGTGGCATTGCCTGATGTGGAAGAGGAAGAGGAACCTCCCAAGATACCCACAGCCTCAAAGAACAAAAGAAGAAAAGAGATTGGGGTCCAAAATCACGATAAGGTACGCTAGGTTGTTGGCGATTATCCTGATTCAAGCCTTGCATTTTCTGTCTGAGTGGTTCTGTGGTGTAGGGTGGTGCCAAGCCTCTGTGATCTGCAGAAGCCGTGGAGCAGGAGCCATAGGTCAGGTCAGGCTGCTGTGCCACACACCCTGAGCCCATGCGAAGAACAGTGCAGTGGCTGAGGAGGTCCCAGCCATGATTAACTCGTTAGAAGGATCTGTTTCTCTTGCTCAGAGATACTTCTCTTGCCCTTGGGTCTTCTTCCTTTCTGTTCTTGTGAAAAAATAGAACCAGGATTCCTCATTTTAGTAATGACAACAACTGATACCTAGCCGTATTCCAAAGCATCATATATCTCTTATATTTTACATGGATTATTCAGTTAATTCTCATGGTTACCCTGTGAAAAGATTGTTTTGTTTGCGTTTTACAGAAGAGGAAACTGAAGTGCAAAGAGGGGCCGTTCCCAGGGCCTCATGTTTAGTCAGGGACGGGTTGTTTGGCCCCAGAGCCCGCCTGTGCTCACTGCTCTCTGTTCTCCTCAGGAAGTAGTTTTTAGTCACTGTCCCTTTGCTGCATGTCTTGTACTCTTTCTTGGGGAAAACCACTTCTTAGTACCTGAATGACCTTAGGCAATTTATTTAATCTTTGTTTCAGTTTCTGCATTGTTAACGGGGATAATAATGGTACTTATGTCTTGGGTTTATTGAACAGAGAGTATCATTGAGTGAGCCTTCCATATGTACAAAGCCCTCTCTCAAGGGGATTGGAAGAGAGGGGAGAGCTCCAGGCACAGGGCAACAGAGACAGAGGCGGACGAGTGAGTAGATCGCAGCCCGCGACGGAGCTCTCTGTGACTTAGCCTCAGACGGCACCACTTAAATGTGTCCTGAAATGCCTGGGCGACTGGGGTCTGTCAGCCTGTGGGTCATTTACGGATTGTTTCAGGGATGCATAGTAGGCTTTAATTGAGTTTGGCCAATCGTCTCCCCAGGCAGTGTGAAGAAATGGTATATGATAGAAAGGAAGTCGGGGAGGGGGTCAGGGGGCGGACTTTAGATGGCTCACAACTTGGCTCCCTCTTGGTACCAAAAATGTTTGACAGCTAACCAAGCCCAGGTGTCTCCTAGGAGGCTGAGTGGCCAGATGGGGCCAAGGACTGTGCCTGTTCCTGCCATGAGGGAGGTCCTGACTCCAGGATGAAGAAGAGCAGAAGGAGAAGCTGTAGCCACTGCAGCAGCAAGGTGAGGAGAGCACTGGGACCCAGGGGCGTCGGAGCTCTGGGCAAGCCCCAGGTTGCGCTGCTGTTTGTGGTGCTGTTACCCCAGCTCTGCGCATTGTTGAATTCCTAAAGAGATTACATGTGAATAAATAATAAGCTGTATACATACTCACTAATGTGTGTGTGTGCAAAATAAATAGAATCTTTAAAAATATATGTCACAGATTTTGCTTTTTAAAGGGAATCTTTTAGGTGAAGTTTTGAAATAGGGAAAAATACCAACCAGTTCATATATTTTCTCTCTAAGATTTTCTTTTTTTAAATGAAACAAACGTGTGTGAGGAAAACAGCCGAAAGGTAGTGCTGCTTCTCTAGGCTTGGTTGCCAACAAAAATACAGTCCTTGGTTGGAGGAGGAGTGGTAGAATGCAGCACTCTATTTTGGGCCCTTTAAAACCCTTGGAGCAGGCATGCATGTTGCTTGACTTGCTGAGCATCGTGTAGGGCTTCTTCCTGTGGTCAGCCCCCAAGACAAAAGAGGTCAGGAGACCCTTGACCCAGAAGGCCATCCCTGCAGGTCTGTGACAGCAAATCCTACAAGAGCAAGGAGCCCCATGAGTTGGTGGGCAGCAGTCCCCACCGAGAGGCCAATCTTATGCCTGGTGCTAAGGAAGCTGGTCAGGGCAAGGACGTGATGGAGGAGGAAGCCCCAGAGGAGCGAGAAAGCATTGAGGCAACCCAGAGCAGGACTGGCAGGAGTACCAGGAAGGGAGAGATGCCTGTTGCAGGTGAGTGACCCAACTGCCAGCCCAGCCTTTCTCCCTTTATTTCTGTCTCATTCTCATATGCTTCACGCAGGGACGTCTTTGAGCCTGGATAACACTGGTCTTTATAGGGATAGACTACCACCTCTTTTACTAATAAACCAGTAGGAAACTCTTCTCCTGTCTAGCCTTAATTTTCTCTCCTGTGGCCTCACTCCTCTTGTAGAATTAAGAGTGCTTAACATCCGCATGATCCAGCATTTTCTTCTTGTGTTCCCATTCCTGAACCCCTTCTCCTTATCTGCAGATCCTCTATGATCTGTATTCTAAAGACTCAGCCATTTTCAGCTTTGGCAACAGACTTTATATCTTTATATAAACAACTCTAGCCCCTACCCTTGCCTCACTCTTGTACATCAGAACTTTGTCACAGTAGTTTGCCAGAGTGACCCCATGGTAATTTGTAGTCCTTAGATGCAGTGTGACCCTTAGGTCCTTATTTTCCTCCTAAACAGGATTGGCAGCGGGGAGCACTTTGCCGTCCCCTCAAGAAGTGACTTTTACAGACCAGCTCCTCCTTGATGGCCTGCCACCACCCTGCTCACCAGAGACTCCTCAGCTTCCCTCCACAGCTGGAACTGTGCTGTGCGCTGTCAGGAGTAACCAGGCTGGGCCTGCAGTTCTCTCCTGCCCCAGGGCATCCCCCAGACTTCAGTGTGAGGGGGAGGGTCATAAGCCAGGGGCTGAGTTGGAACCATCCATGCTGGCCTGGGATGCTTCCGAAACTGAGAAATTGCCTGGAACTGTCGAACCCCCTGCTTCCTTCCTGAGTCCTGTTTCCTCAAGGACTGGAGACTTCGGGAGAAGACAGGTGCCTGGGAAACCAGACACACAAGAGAGCTGGCTGCCTTCCAGCGGAGCTGGGGTGACCACAGCAGACAGGGTGTCCCCTCTCCATGGAGCTTCTTCAGCAGGAGTTGACACCTCAGAGACTTCTCCTAAAGCCCCTAGAGGAGGTTTGGCTAAAGACAGTGGACTACAGGGCAAGGGTCCAGGAGGGGAGCTGCAGACGAAGGCCACAGAAGCTACAGTATGTGCCAACAACAGCAAGGTCAGCTCCACCGGGGAAAAGGTGGTCCTGTGGACAAGGTAGGTGCGGACAGGGGATGTATGTGTGTTTGGTAAGCATGCGGAACACACCAGGTTACTGATTGAGATTAATGGCCATGTGTGGATTCCAGGGAAGCTGACCGGGTGATCCTGACCATGTGCCAGGAGCAAGGAGCACAGCCGCAGACTTTCAGTGTCATCTCCCAGCAGCTGGGAAATAAGACCCCTACTGAGGTAAGCAGGGTGAGCCTTGCTAGAGCTTCAAGCCCTAGAGGAACCAAGGAAAGGGTTTGGCAAGAAGAGGACAGGTTGGCCAACTAAGATATGATTGGGGATTGTAAGTTCTGCCCTGAGTAAGACCTGGACTTGTCAGCATGGATAGTAGTGGCTCTAGAAGAGAAAGGGCATTTTTGAGGGAGAAGCCCCAGATTGCATTTTAGTTTTTAGAAGGAATGTGACTTTGGGCGGTGTTTAGCCTCTTGACCCGTTTCCGTATCTGTAAGGAGGACTCAACCCTCACAGCCTGTGTACAACAAATCAGATGGTTCATGTTGGTGTATCATATAGCTTGCTTGAGTGAGCACATGCCAAGTCACTTCACTTGTATCTGACTCTTCACAACCCCATGGATGTAGCCTACCAGGCTCCTCTGTCCGTGGGATTCTGCAGGCAATAAGTGGGTTGCTATCCCCTTCTCCAGGGATCTTTCTGACCCAGGGATCAAACCTGTGTCTCCTGCACTGGCAGGTGGGTTGTAAATGTTAATGTGTTACTAACTTAAGAAGAGTGAAGTCAGGCCCCTCACTCTCCTCCTAGGTTTCCCATCGTTTTCGAGAACTCATGCAGCTCTTCCACACAGCCTGTGAGGCCAGCTCTGAGGACGAGGACGACGCGACCAGTACCAGCAATACAGACCAGCTGTCTGACCATGGGGACCTTCTGTCTGAGGAAGAGCTGGATGAGTGAGACCTGGAGTGTGAGGGTGTCATCTGAGCATTGAGTCCACCAGGCACCCTGGTGATCAGGGAGAGGGTGGGGTGCTGCACCTCGCTTCTGCAACTGTTGAGTTCAGTATGCGGAGCTGGAGGAACGGGGGCCAGTGACAAAGGCAGGCTGGGGGTCGGACGATCCTGCCACCCTGTGCATCTTTTACGAAGACCTTAGAAATAGTTGTAAAGAGCATTGAGGGAGAGTGGGGCGCAGTTCCTTTTCTGTGTTGTATTTTTTTCTGTCTGATGGTACATATTTATTGTTGTGTGATCTGATCACAGTGATTCTAAATGTAATAAATGCGTGTGTTGCTGTAGCCAGTCCCAAGACACTGAGCTCCTGCACCCAGCAGTTTTTATTGTAAACTAGTCCTTTCCTTTTCTTGGAGCTTTAGTCCACGAGCCTATCGTTGCCACTCTCGTAGCACTGGGCCAGGTTGCGCAGTTCCTGCAGCGTCTCCTCTAGGTCATCCTGTTCCACTCCAGCGTCCATGAAGCTGGCCCAGCGTCGCAGGTCAAGTTTGGAGAGATCTTTGGCCAAATCTCCCAGGGCCCGGTACAAGGAGGAAGAGGAGCAGAGGGCCCCGAGCACTGGGATACTCTCCACCGCTGCGGGGAGAGAGGATGGGAGCTGTTCTCTACCCTGGGGCTCTATCGCTCACACGGGGAAGCCTGGGCCTCTGGCAGACTTGACTGTACAGTAAACTATACAGTGTCCTGTCCCCTTTGTACACCAGCAACTAGGGGAAGAACACTTCTCTGAGGAACCACAGAGTGAATAAAGGAGTGTTAACCTGGGAACTTCCCCAGTACTTTCATTCATGAAGGGATACTGTAAAAGTCTCTCATGCTTGAAAACCTCTGGGTTTTCTTCACCTGCTACATACCTGTCCCTGCTGGAGGAGCATCGAGTAGCAACCCATGCTGGCTGTGGCGTGAGGAGAAGAGGTAGGGGTAAGGAGGGACTACCCTGCAGGGAGTCAGCAGCAGATGGGAAGAGCTGTGGGGGGAGAGCACAGCAGCTGAGTGAGAGAAAGTCAAGGGAGGTCTGAGGTCTGGGAGGAGAGGAGCAAGCATTCTACTGACCTCCTGACTCTAGGCTGCTGCTGCTGCAAATATTGGGCCAAGACTTCTTCCCCAGTGGTGCACGCGTGGAGCGGGGAGGGCAGAGGTGTCCCGGGGGTGAGCTGACTGCCAGAACAAAGCCAAAACCACCTTTAATCTGTGGCAGCATGAATGAGAAACTAGGACTTAGGTTCTCAGGCCATCAGCTTGATCAGGATGCTCAGAGTCTGTTTTACCAATAAGTGGGGTAGAGGGAAGGCGAGCAGGGCAGTGCCATTAGGCTATCCGGAGGTGTCAGGGAGAAAAGCATGTGAAACGGAAGTCTGACAAGGGCTCCTGAGGACCACCAGTCCTTACCTGGTGTGGCGTGCTCTGTCTAGACCCCTCAGCACCACTGACTGGGTAAAGCAGCATGTCCCGGAAGGGTCCCCACATGCAGACAGTGGGGTCCATGGGGTGGCCTGTCCAAGCTGCATTAGGGTATCAGGGAGGGACTGGCTTGGAACTAAGGGGAAGGGGATAGTTGCTCCTGCTGTCACCACCTAAAGGTAAGAAAGAAATCAAGTTACAGAGTCTTTCTCAGCTCTGACCCAGCTCTTCAAAAAGCTTCATACCTTTTTCCCAGAGAAGTTCAGCATATCAGCCAGATGAACCATGGAAACTGGTGAGGACCGTAGGCGATAAGGAACAGTGACTGTGTCCAGGGCTGTAGCCAGGATGGCACCACAGTGGACGGGCAGAGCGGCCTGTAAAGAGGATAAGAAGAAAAGCACTTGGCCTTTTGGGTGTAGAAAAGAGGCTGTGTTGGCAGAGTAGTAACGGCAGAGACGTCTGTGTGCTTTGGGACAGAGCAGGGGTGTGTTTGGCCCTGGGCTGGACAGGTATAGGACAGTGTCATCTAAGAGGCCACATCAGGGCCGAGTTCAAGATGAGGCTTCAAAATAGATCCAGTAGCAGATAAAGGCTGATTTAGGGGTGTGTGTGTGTGTGTGTGTGTAGGGGAGTGTGTGTGTGTGTGTGTGTGTGTGTGTAGGGGAGTGTGTGTGTGTGTGTGTGTGTGTGTGTGTGATATGCCCTTTCATTAGCTATGTCAGAACAAGAGCATTGAGTCTTACGTCATACTGCAGGAGAGGGAAGCTGACGGGGTGTGTGTGTGTGTGTGTGTGTGTGTGTGTGTGTGTGTGTGTGTGTTGCCCTTTCATTAGCTATGTCAGAACAAGAGCATTGAGTCTTACGTCATAATGCAGGAGAGGGAAGCTGACGGGTGTGTGTGTGTGTGTGTGTGTGTGTGTTGCCCTTTCATTAGCTATGTCAGAACAAGAGCATTGAGTCTTACGTCATAATGCAGGAGAGGGAAGCTGACGGGTGTGTGTGTGTGTGTGTGTGTGTGTGTGTGTGTGTGTGTGTGTGTGTGTTGCCCTTTCATTAGCTATGTCAGAACAAGAGCATTGAGTCTTACGTCATAATGCAGGAGAGGGAAGCTGACGGGTGTGTGTGTGTGTGTGTGTTGCCCTTTCATTAGCTATGTGTGTGTGTGTAGGGGAGTGTGTGTGTGTGTGTGTGTGTGTGTGTGTGTTATGCCCTTTCATTAGCTATGTCAGAACAAGAGCATTGAGTCTTACGTCATACTGCAGGAGAGGGAAGCTGACGGGCGGCTCAGGTCGCAGCCCCAGGCTCCCACCCAAGGATAAGGGGCAGACCAGAGAGCTGTGAGCAGACAGGTGTACCAAACCGAAAGCTGTGTTTAACAGACGGTAGATGTTTTTTTGCAGCTCCTGGTGAAAGAAATGAGGGCAGTTTGTTTTAACCAATGTTCTCACTGGGCATTCCTTCATTTCTCCATGGGGCTCTTCCCCCAACACCCTGGAAGAACTGCTCACCCCAAGGCGGTACGGACCAGGGAGCAGGCCCCAGGTGATTATTCCCCGCCCTGAATACTCGTCTTGTAGCAACTCCGCAGCCTTGGCGCCCAGCCCAGAGAAGCCATCGTGCAGGTCACACAGAATCTGGAAGCCCTGGAGAGAGGTGAAAAGTGAAAGTGGGCAGGATGAGGGAGGTTTCTACGCAGTGCCCACCGTGCCCCTCAGCTACCTGCAGGTAGTCACACTCCTCCACGTAGAAATGCAGCCTGTCCTCCAGCTCTTCCAGGTACTTGGGTTCCTTCAGGATGCTCTCCCCTTGGCCAAAAGCCTCCAGGCGGCCTGCTTCCCTGCCATGCAAAACCACAGTCTGGGACTTACAAGACTCCCCACTTTCATCTTTCTGCCTATGATCTCGTTTTGGAGGAGGGCAGGGAAGATGGCCTCAAGAGCCTCATCCAGCACTGGCGGGGACCCAAATTCTTGCCTTACAGCCTCTAGCTCCCCACCCCACCACCACCACGCCTCGTACCCATCATGGTTGTATTTGTGAATCATACAGATGCTCCGGGGGTGGAGATGGACTCTGAGGAAGTCTGACCAGACTCTGATACTGCCCTCTGTGGGTATAACTGGTTTTGGAGTTCTAGCGTTGGTGAATGGTGGGGGACCTGAAGAAAAAGAGGCAGTGTGCCTTTGTGTTCCTGCACCGCCCAGTCCCCACTCTGCAGTCCCTGGAGAAGTCTCACCTTTGCCATTGGGAATTGATTTGACCCTCCAGGTACCATCACTACTCAGCACTCCCTGGGAGGGATGAGAAAATCCACATTTAGGTCCAGGCAGTCTAGAGGCAAACACTGATTTATTCTCCCCTTTTTTTTGCTTGCCACACCCTGTAAACCTCCTTCATGTTCTCGTAGTAGTCACAGTCCTTTAGGAGGAAAAAAGTGCTTTTTCTTAAAATATCATTCTAGGGCACTGAGGGTGCCCAAAATTCTCTTTTTCTCTGCCCCAGTGGAGGTGCACTGGTTGTAGCATTGGGCTTACAAGATCAGGACAGAAGTCCTCACCTCTGCACTCAGAAGGTCCTGGAGATAAGGGTTCTTGGGATAGAGTTCCTCTTTGTGTGTGGTGAGCTTCCCTTGCCTGAAAGAAAGTGGAAATTGATCCTAGTGTCAGCTTCCTTGAGTTCTCCACCTTCCTGTGCTCCTTCCCAACTCCTCTCCAAAATCACAAATACCATGCTATTGCAGCATCTAGCTCTTTGTCCCTGTAGAGTCCACCTTCTTGCTTTAGGGAGCTCAGACTACCTGTACAAAAAAAATAAGCAATGTTAGGTAAATCCCAGCCCCTCCCGTCCTGCAGCTAACCTTCCACTCATCACCTGATAACCTGCCGTCAGCCTCACTCCAGCACTTGGCCTTTCCAAGCTTTCTTGTAATATACATGGACTAGAAAAAACCCTTGCCTAGGAAAATTTGGATTCCATCCTTCATTTCCCAGCTTAGTCATTAGCTGTGGCAAAGACCACAACCAGCGGTTCTAGGGGAGCGCCACAGCTGAGCATCACGCTGTCCAGGGACAAGAAGCCCATTCCAGAGATAGCTCTTGAATGGAATAGTTTTCCTTTCTTGCGTCCCCTCAGGTGTCGGCATACTGTGGTTAGCTCTCCCTATGGCTCCTCATCTCTAGTCCCACAGGCTAGTATAGTCGGAGTCAAGGATCTTGACGCGAACCGCTGCTAGAAATTCCACACGCGAAAGGGAACTCTGGTAACTGGCCGACCCGGGCCACCACCTAACCCTTCAGATCCATGAGGATGAGTCTCGGCGTGTAGGTCTCTTGGCCATGTAATGTCCGGCCGGTCCTGTACAGGACGTCGGGGCACAGCTCTCCCGGCGGCTCTTCGGCATCGGTCGGCCTGCACAGCGCAGCATCCTGAGGAGGCACAGAGAAGGACTGGACTCGGGCGGCGAGAGGAACAGGTCAGAAGCAAGGACTTCTGGAGACCCGGAAAACTCAGTTGAGGCGGCCAAAAGACCTTACCTGCTGGTTCCACCAGTGCGCTCCCACGAAACCCGCAAAATGTCCCAACTGCAAAGTGAGGACCTCCCGAGCCCCGCCCGCCATGCCGCGCGGCTCCGCTGAGTAGAACGGCCGCTCCCTGCCCACCGTTGCTCCTTGCGGATTGGCTCAGCGGGATGTGGGTGGGGCCTCATCCCCGGCGTCCTATTGGTGCATAAACACATCCTTTCCCATAGGATAAAAAATTCGTTGGCTTTAAAGACCCCGCTTATCATACCCCGCCTCTTCCTAGCGTGGACCAGTCCTGCTTACCAGTTGTCGTCCAGGGGCGGGGCCCCGCGGCGTTTGCCGGAAGTGGTAGGCAGGCGTGCTCAAGCGCCATGCTTGAAGCGTTTTTGGTTTGGAGTTCTCTGCGTCTCACGTGGGGTCTCTGGCGTTGCTCACTGAAAATTCTCATACATACTCCTTGCGGCTCTTGCAGCTGTTGTTTCTTCTTTCAGAGGATACTTAATGCTGGCTAATAGCGCCTCAGGCAAAAAATTAAACCTTGCGGGAAAACAGTACTCCTGGAGGACTAAATGGTAACCCACTCCAGTATTCTTGTCCCTGGGAAACCCATGAAGAGAGGATCCTCGCGGGTTACAGTGCAAAGGGTCGCAAAGAGTGGGACATGACAGAGCACAGCACAGGAAATAGACGCTTACTTAAAGCCTCACATGCGTTTTCTTCTTCTGTCCAAAAGTCATAGCCTTCCTGACTGACCCAGTGACTGACTCGCTCGCTCTATTATCTATTTGTCTATCTGTTATGTAAGTCAGTCGGAGTACGTATTCTTTTGCGTCTGCCTTTTGCTCAGTATTGTTTAATTCTTCCCTGTTGTTGCATATACTTAGAGTAGTTCATTTTCATTGCTTCAGAATTCCATCTTATGATTGTACCTCAAGTGATTCTCTGCAGATAATAGACTTTGAAGTTGTTTCCAATTTGGGACTAGTAGGTGCAGCGGTTAACATTCTTGTGCATGTGGACATGCACACATTTTTGTTGCGTATATACCTAGGAGTGTAATTGTTGGGTCATGAGGATGGATATGTTTGGATACGGTAATTAATAAACGTCTCTAAATTTACAGTTTCACCAGCAGTATAGAGAATTTTCAGGTGATGTTCCATAACCTTGCCAATATTAAAAAAATTTTGTCATTATCATTGATTTTATTTTCTTGATTATCGGTGAGATTGAGAGTATCTTTTTGTATGTTCATCACCTTTAGAATAGTCAGTTTTGTGAGGTATAGAGCATGTTCAAGTCTCTTGCTCATGTTTCTTTTGGGTTGTCTCATCTGTTTGTAGGGTAAGTATTTGGTTCTGAATACAAGACCCTTGTCAGTTATACGTGTTGAAAATATCTTCTCCCACCGAATTGTATTAGCTCTTCCACTATGTCAGTTTTTGTTTTCTTAGGCTATGTTATTAATACATACTACTTTATATTTCCTGATGGATTGAAATTTCCACCATTACAAACTTTCCCTCTTCTTCTCAAATAATGCTGTTTTACCTTAATACCTGTTTTGTTAGTAATATAGATGAACCAGTTTTCTTTTGGTTAGTGTTTGCATTGTATAATTTTTTTTTCTCTTGTAACTTTAATTTGTATTTTGAAGACAGTATAGGCCAGAAGCAAACACCAAGATGGGAGTATACATGTATGTGCCTTGTCAGGGAAATGCCTGTGTGGAAATATCTGAGGGAACCAGAGGAGGCTGGGAGTCTCAGGCCTTGAGGAAGGTATGAACCTAATGAACAGTAGAGTGAAGGAAGAAGTCTGCAGTTTGTTTGTTTTTAACCCTTATTGAGATGTTATTTATACATTAAATGATTTGAGGTGTCATTTATTTATATCCATTTTAAGTGTTTGATTTTGTAAATACAGAGCTGTGCAGTTATTACCATAATTCAGTTTTGTTTTGTTTTGTTTTGTTTTTCAGGACACTGGATGAGGCTTTATTTACTAGTTAACTAAGAACAATGCTCCAAAGTGCAGCACGGACCGCCAGAAACACCCGCGAAGAGAGCCATTCACCTGTAGAAATAAGAGCAGCCATTTCTAAGAGGCGGGAGCTAGGGCGCCCCCTGCAGTATTAGAGCGCAGTTGCTGACGGTTCACTTCCTGGAACTGCGAGTGGCCTTCCTTGCCCCCAGGGGCTGGCCCTGGTCTTTTGGTGGCCGCTGAACTGCAGTCAGGCGCAGCCTCAGGAAGCACCAGCCGCCGAGTTCGCATCCCTGAGGATCCAGCATCGCTGAGGGATTTCAGTGGCAGCCTGGGTGGCAGGGCACACAAGGCACATAATTCAGTTTTAAATAATTTACATCATCCCCAAAAGATTCTTCCTGTGTGATTACAGGTAAACTCTATTCCTACCCCTAACACCAGGCAACCACTAGTCTACTTTTGCCTTTATAGATCTGCCATTTCTGGACGTTTCATATAATTATACAAAAGGTGGTCTTTTGTGCTTGGAGTCTCAGCATAAGGTTTTTGAGTTCCTGTGTTGTAGCATGTGTTAGTATTTTGCTCATTTTTGGTAATCCATTTTTAAGTGATGAATAGTTGGATTATTTTCACTTTTTAGCTGTTATGAATAATGTTACTATGAATAGTCTCATGCTGCTTAAACACAACTCTTGTGTGGACATATTTTCATTTCTTTAGGGTAAATACTTAGGGGTGAAATTGCTGGCTCATGGGACAACTTCATGCTTAACATTTTTAGGAACTGCCAAACTGTTTTCCAAAGTTATATTTCCATTTTATATTGGCACTTGAAATGTTAGAGGGTTCTTTTTTTTTTCTTCCTCTGGTGTGGTGCGGTTTGTGGGATCTTAGTTCCCTGACCAGGGATTGAACCTGGGCCTGCAGCAGTGAGCGCATGGATTCCTAACCCCTGGACTGTCGGGGAATTCCAATCAACGGTTCCTTTTTCTTCACATCCTTCCCACTACTTAGTTGTTTTCTGATTTGTAGATATTCTAGTGGGTGTGAAATCATATTTTATTGTGGTTTTAATTTGCTCCTAAATCACTGGTGATTTTGAACATCGTTTCATTATCTTGTCAGCTACTGATATGTCTTCTTTAGAGAAATGTCTAATCAAATTATTTTCTTATTAATGAGGGAATTGTTTTTTATATATTCTGGGTAAAGTCTTTTATCAGACGTATGATTTACAGATATTGGCTCCATCTGTGGCTTGTCTTTTCATTTTTCCAGTGAAAATAAGTTTTAAAATCTTGATAAAATCCAATTTATCAAATTGGATTTGTATAGCTCACATCTTTACATGGAAGAAATATTTGTCTAATTTTTATATAAATCACAGCTTCATATGAAAGAAATATGTGCCTAATTCAAAGTCATAAAGATTTCTTCATGTTTTCTTTTAAATGTTTTATATTTTACTTTTTATATTAGGTCTGTAATCTATTTTGGATGTCTAATGTGAGGTAACAGGCAAAATTCATTTTTTTTTTTGCATGTACATATCCAATTATGGCTTTATGTCTTTGTTGAAAATCAATTGACCATAAATATAAGGGTTTGTTTCTGGACTCTCAATTTTGTTCCATTGTCTTCCTTATGTGCCTTTGACTGTGTGGATCACAATAAACTGGAAAATTCTGAAAGAGATTGAAATACCAGACCACCGAACCTGCCTCTTGAGAAACCTGTATGCAGGTCAGGAAGCAACAGTTAGAACTGGACATGGAACAACAGATTGGTTCCAAATAGGAAAAGGAGTACGTCAGGGCTGTATATTGTCACCCTGCTTATTTAACTTATATGCAGAGTACATCATGAGAAACGCTGGGCTGGAAGAAGCACAAGCTGGATTCAAGATTCCTGGGAGAAATATCAATAATCTCAGATATGCAGATGATACCACCCTTATGGCAGAAAGTGAAGAACTAAAGAGCCTCTTGATGAAAGTGAAAGAGGAGAGTGAAAAAGTTGGCTTAAAGCTCAACATTCAGAAAACTAAGATCATGGCATCCGGCCTCATCACTTCAAGGCAAATAGATAGGGAAACAGTGGAAACAGTGGCTGAGTTTATTTTTTTGTGTTCCAAAATCACTGCAGATGGTGTTTGCAGTCATGAAATTAAAAGATGCTTACTCCTTGGAAGGAAAGTTATGACCAACCTAGACAGCATATTAAAAAGCAGAGACATTACTTTGCCAACATAGGTCTGTCTAGTCAAGGCTATGTTTTTTCCAGTAGTCATGTATGGATGTGAGAGTTGGACTATAAAGAAAGCTGAGTGCTGCAGGATCAATGCTTTTGAACTGTGGTGTTGGAGAAGACTCTTGAGAGTCCCTTGGACTGCAGGGAGATCCAACCAGTCAATTTTAAGGGAAATCAGTCCTTAATATTCATTGAAAGAACTGATGTTGAAGCTGAAACTCCAGTACTTTGGCCAGCTGATGCAAAGAGCTGACTCATTTGAAAAGACCCTGATGCTGGGAAAGATTGAGGGCAGGAGGAGAAGGGGACTACAGAGGGTGAGATGGTTGGATGGCATCACCAACTCAATGGACATGAGTTTGGGTAAACTCCGGGAGTTGGTGATGGACAGGGATGCCTGGCATGCTTTGGTTCATGGGGTCGCAAAGAGCTGGACATGACTGAGCGACTGAACTGAACTGATGCTAGTGCCACTTCATCTAAATTACTATACCTTTTTAAAAAATTTATTTGGCTGCATCAGGTGTTAGTTGCAGCTTGTGGGATTCTTTCTAGTTGTGGCGTGTGGGTAGTTGCTGCTTCTCAGTAGTTGCTGCATGTGAGTTTAGGATGGCATGTGGGATCCTAGTTCCTCAACCAGGCATCAAACTCGTGTCCTCTGCATTGGAAGGCAGATTCTTAACTACTGGACCACCAAGGACGTCCTTTAATTACTGTAGCTTTTTTTTTAAAATTTATTTTTAATTTATTTTTAATTTATTTTATAATGTATATTACATTCTGAAAATAGGAAATTCCTCCTGCTTTGGTCATTTAAAAAATCATTTTGGTTTTATTTCCATATCAACTTTAGATTGGTTTGTCAATTTTTGCAGAAAAGCCTACTGAAATTTTAATACTGATTGTATTGAATTTTTGGTTCAGTTTGGGGGAGAATTAATAATATCTTAACACTACAGAGACTTGCAGTCAATGACCATGGATTCTCTTTTCATTAATTTAGATTTTTAAAAATTTCCTCAGTAATATTTTATAGTTTCTGGTGTATGTCTTGCACTTCTTTTGTTCAGGTTGCCAAGTACTTAATTTTCCTGTATTTTTGGAACAGAATTACTTAATTAATTTCATTTTTGCATTTTTCACTGCTAGTATAGAGAAATGCAATTGGTTTTTGTATAGTAATGTTGTAGTATTGTGACTCTGTTGAATTTGTTTTTAGTTCTAGTAGATGTTAGTTCTAGGAGTATGTTACCTGAAAATAAAGATAGTTTTGCTTCTTACTTTTGATTCTAATTCATTCCACTTGAGTGATGAAAAGCCCTTAGAGACCAGCTGTGCAGCAGGCTTAGCATGGAGGCAGTAAAACTTGGGGCTTGAGGATCAGGTCTGCAGTAGAAGGATCTTAAGAAGCAAAGGGGACTTGATAGGGTAGATGATAGAGTATTTGGAAAAAGATGGTTTCGTATTTAACATTGCAAAAGTAATGAGGTAATTATTCAGTAAGGATTTTGTACATAAATGATAGTATACCATTTCACATTCATTAAAGGGAATGAAGCGTATTGATTATGAGCTTGGCTTCCAAAGATGAAAGCATTTCCTGGCCTCATGTACAGCGAAGGATCAGGCTTGCAGTCAGTTCCTGACCAGTAACCATCTGGTAAGGGTAAGTGTAGTGACATCTTGCTTTTTTGGGAGGGAAGAGAAAGTCCTGGAGTTTTTAGGGGCTAGCTGCCATTGTCAGGATAGGCTGCATTGTCAGTGTTCTAGTAGCCCTGCTGACTTGATCACAACAGCCCCCCCCTGTGTGGTTAGGATGTGGTCAGTGGCTGCTGACCTTGTGACTGTACCTCTTGGAGGTCCTGTGTGCTACCTATTTCCTTTTCTTTTTCTTTATATATTTATGGCTCTGCTGGGTCTTCATTGCTGTCTCTAGTTGCAGTGCATGAGCTTCTCCTATTGCAGAGCAAGGGCTCTAGAGCGTGGGCCCAGTAGTTGTGATGCGCAGGCCTAGTTGCCCCTCAGCGTGTATAATCTTCCTAGACCAGGGATGGACCTTGTGCCCTCTGCATTGGCAGGTGGATTCTTAACAACCACCAGATCACCAGGAATTCCTTCCTTTTCTTTTTAAATTCCTTAGAGCAGGCATTGGATTTATAATTAAAAAAGACAATTTCCAAGATATGCAGAAACATCAAGGTATAAAAGAGTACACTACTGTGTTAAGAAAATATATGTATTTTTAGAATTTTTTCTCTAGAACTTGGTTGCTTCTAGGGAGCTGAGAGGACATAAACCTGATATTCCATGAAATGTTTTTGTATGGTTTAAACTTTGTAACCCATTGTTGTTGTTCAGTTGCTATGTCATGCCTGATTCTTTGCGACCCCATGGACTGCAACATGCCAGACTTCCCTGTCCTTCACTTTACCTCCCGGAATTTGCTCAAACTCATGTTCACTGAGTCAGTGATGCTGTGTAATCATCTCATCCTCTGCCGCCCCCTTCTCCTCTTGACCTTAATCTTTCCCAGGATTAGGGTCTTTGGCAAAAATAAAGACGTAGTGAAGCCAGTGAATGACATTAAGGGAACTGCATGGTGTGCTGTTCAGAAAGTTCACTGAGGCAGCCTGATGAAAGGGAGGAGCCAGGAGTAGTTAGGAGCAGAGAAACAAACCAGCAGATGATAATAGTAACTCAAACAAGAAGTGGTGGGGTTATGTAATAAGGATGGAGAGGAGGAAGTGCGTTTGAGCTATCAGTCAGAGAAGCAGAACCATGTTATTCAATAAAAAGGATCTGTTAAATGGATTCAGGGTTTCCAGTTGTGGCAGCTGGTTAAACAGTGTGTGTAAGGGTGCTTTCTGATGCTATAACATCAGTCTAGCTAAACTGGGGGTTGGTCAGGGATGGAGTTTCATTTTTGATAGGGAATCCTTGAAGAGGTGGTTTGGGGTAGGGATAGGGACAGCTGGCTGTCCAGTGAAAAATGCGGGTATACATTCAGACTCTCTCATGGTAATAGTTCAGATAAAGCATTAATAAAATCCAGGTTATAAATGGTAGCTACCTATTATTTAATGCAGACCCACTATGTGTGAGACACGTGACATATGTTATTTAATCCTCAAAAAATCCCTGAAAGTTTAGCATTATTATTACCTTTACATAAGGTGAAACAGAGATAAGGTAAAATTAGAGAAGGAAATAGGCTAAGACAGATAGCTAATAAGTGGCTGGCTAAGTCACTTCAGTCGTGTTTGACTCTGTGCGACCCCATGGATGGTAGCCCTCCAGGTTCTTCTGTCCATGGGATTCTCCAGGCAAGAATATCAGAGTGGGTTGCTGTTCTCTTCTCCAGGGGATCTTCTCTACCCAGGGATCGAACTGGTGTGTCTTAAATCTAACCTGCAGGTGGCAAGGTTTCGTGGTAAACCTGCATTTACCACTAGCACCACCTGGGAAAGTCCAAAAAGTGGGAATCAAACTTCTGACTTATAACCAGCCACCTGGACCTGGTGAGAGAATCAGACTCTTCTGAAATTGATGTGAATCTGTTTTCTCAAATCTCAGAAAGATGGTAACAGATAATACCATTCTATTAACATATGGATTAAAGATGTTAATTCATTACATATAGTGTATGCTGTATGGCAGTGGTCTCCGACCTTTCTGGCACCAGGGACCAGTTTCACAGAAGACAGTATTTCCACGCTGGAAGAAGGGGAGGGAGGATAGATTTGGGGTGATTCATGCACATTAGAATTCACTGTGCACTTTATCTGTGGCTGTGCTGGGTCTCTGTTGCTGTGCACCAGCTTTCTCTAGTTGGGGTCAGTGTGGGCCACTCTTCATGGGGGCGCGAGGGCCTCTCATTGCAGTGGCTTCTCCTGTTGCAGAGCACAGGTTCTAGGTGCTTCGGCTTCAGTAGTTGTGGCTCTTGGGCTCTAGAGTGTGGGCTCAGTAGTTGTGATGTCCGGGCTTAGTCGCCCAGTAGCAATGTTGGACCCAGACAAGGGATTGAACCAGTGTCCTGCAAACTACAAGGCAGATTCTTAACCCCTGCACCACCAGGGAAGCCCTACTGTGCACTTTATTAATATTCCATCAGCTCCACCTCAGATCATCAGGCATTAGATCCTTACAGTCGGGGACCCCTGCTCTGGGGGTTTAGAACTTACTTCTTTCGGGAAGCTGTAGAAAGGGGCTGTACCATACAAAGCTGCCAGACTCAGCTGGAGTTTGAGGAAACTTCTCAGGGACCATGATATGAGTAAACAGGAAGTGAATGGTCTGGGAGAGATGAGTCAAACTGTGGATCCCAATCTCATAAAATGAATAAAGACTGGAAAATTTCTGTAGAATTTAGTCTCTTCAGACCCTCAACAAGCAGAATGCCAAAGAAATTCAATTTGGCCAGTTCCAAATAGGCTCTTTCCATCTTATAACACAACACTTTAAGAAACATACTTAATTTAATTTTTAAGAAAAAGCTACATGATTATTTAAAATGTGAAAACCACATCTGATAAACTGGTGTTAGTTTCATAGTCCCATTACAAGGAAGCCACCACGACAAAGGCCGGGAGCTGACTGCTGTCCTGCTGGCCCGACGTGTGCAGGCGCCGGGCTGCTCTCGTATACTGTGGGGCCTCCCATCTGACCGGTCCATTAAAGAAACATCCACTGTCTCCCATGCACTTTGTGACCACGGCTTAGAGGTAGGCACAGAGCCGCTCCAGCAGCCCGGGATTCCTATTACTTAGGAACAGCAGCTCCTTCTTCCCTTCTTCTGTATGAGCTAAAATAGAATCAAACATAGATAATTGGCAGATTTCTCCTGCAGCATTGTTGCTCAGCAAAATCTATAGTCAGAGGCTACGTTATCCAAGTTATATTCTGATGTAATTAATACTCCCAAGACCTCACTTCTAGACCCTTTATTCTGCCCCCCTACCCAAGTATTATTTTTTCTATGCATAATTTTCTTTTCTGTCTGTTCCTCCAACCAGCATCTAACCCTCCCTCTGTTCCAAAACTATACTCTGGACTTGAAGGCCTCTTGAGAAACCTCACCATTGTGCCTCCTAAATCATCATGCTGCAGTGACTTCATACACTCCCCCTATTCCTCTAATAACCTATCCCATTTGCAGCTAATTCTCTGTTATCTAGTGATAAAACAACCTTTCTTCTTCCTCTACCCCCTACCCCACACACCCCCAGAACTAAGGCCAAGGATAAAACGAGCAGCTAGAACACTTTCATACACAAATACTAGGACAGGTGTAGCAAGGATTTGGTTTGGTGCTGGAGTCACTTCTCACACGGTTTCAGTTATTCTGTGGGTGTCCCAGCACATAAGTCTCTCAATCCGGGTTTCTGAATGCTGAGTAAGTGCCACACCGAGAGCTGGCAGCAACCAGCACCTGGAAACTGCCAGTGGCTGCGCTTGGTCCGACCTCCGCTATTAGCGTTAGCACCTTATTCCAGAGTAATACAAGAAGTTTAGGGAGAGATGTAATGTCTCATATAAATTCAACTTTAACCACCCTCCAACCTCACACTTTCTTTACTATCTAATCAGCCAGGAAGAGGTCAAGATAGAAGGGAAAAAAGCTGAAAAACAAATTACAGGCTGCTCCTGAGGGAAGAAATCAAGGGTCTGACTCAGTGGGGTTCTTCTGTGAGAGGAAAAAATTAAGCAACTGACCTTTCTCATGTTGAAGCCAACTGTTCTCCAAATAATACTGAATACAACCTTCAAATTCCTTTGGGTTATAGTTGGAAACCAGGATGGGAATAAAAGGATCCAAGGTATCAAATCCTTCCTGGAGAAGAAAAAGGATAAAGAAACAGTATTCATTAAGTGACAAATTGGTGTTTATTTAAACACTTTTGAGGGCAAGGGCTTTGCTTTTGTTCTGTTCTACCTGATTTCACATTCTCTGGGCCTGGTTACTGTTGTTCTACCTGGCCACACACAGTATGTTTAAAAAAGAGAGAATGCTTGAGACACGGGGGAAGGGGGGCGCCACTTATCTGAGAGTATAACGCATAAACATATACGTCTGCAACTTTTTGCAATTCTAACTTCAATAGTCAACAATAGTTTTGATACTTCATGTACTCCAAAACAAAAAAAATAAACAGTGACAAGGATGGGGGGGAAAGATCCTGAATGGCATATGAACCGAAACGAATCAAATGGTATTTTAAAGTTTAAACATAACACTGAAGGGAGAAGGGGAGCTAACAGAAACTTAACTTGTGAATAGAGCATTTGAACTAAAGACTCTGGCTCCTGTCTGACACTTTGCAACCCCATGGGCTATGCAGTCCCTGGAATTCTCCAGGCCAGAATACTGGAGTGGGGAGCCTATCCCTTCTCCAGCAGATCTTCCCAACCCAGGAATCAAACCGAGGTCACCTGCATTGCAGGCGGATTCTTTACCAACTGAGCTGTCAGGGGAGCCCAAAGACCCTTAGGCTAAAGATAAAAACTGCTCTAAAACATAGTGAAACTAAATAAAAGGAAAAAAAAAATTTGCACTCTAATGTCTGGCAAGGAATGTCTCCTTGCCAGTTAGGGCCAAGACCCAGGCTTGCTGAGAGCAGAGGCCCTCCCCGTCCCCAGGCTGATCTTAAGAGGAGGCTGCAGAAAGCTGGGCAGCCACCATCAAGAAGGCCCTGCCAGGGGCCAGAACTCCTTTGCCAGTGTAGATTCCTCAAGTCGGGACTGTATAACTAAACCAGTTGCATGTTTTTTTTTTTTTTAAACAGCTTTTTTCCCCCCAAAATGCTTTGTAGTTGTGTGTGCAGCACTTTGTCCTGATATGTGTGCTGTACAATAAGAACCAAACCTAATATATTTTTTGGGGAAAAAAACAAACCCACTTCTTACTTACAGAGAGGCAAGGGTTAGCAGTTCTGAAATTACTTTTCCTATAATCTAAGATTGAGCTAATATGTAAATACACTGTGAATGAGAGCAGAGTTCTTATTATTGGAGATGAGGTTTTCAAATATAGAAAGCAGGAAGGATATAATGAATGCTGTGATGCTAGCCTGGAATTAGAAGCATGAGACTTCTGGTTTTTTTAATACAGAGAAGACGTGTGTGCTTATGTATATAGAAACACATGTGTATACAGAACATATACACATGTAAGTATGTATGTATATATATGAATAGCGTATACATCTACTTACTGACTCTGCTAGAGGGCCTAGAAGAAGTGACACCCACATCCTAGTAGCAATAAGTATACCCAGCACTCTAGTCTTGGTTTCTAAATACCATTCTCCTCCAGAATGAACCAAAGCTCCTTGAAGAAATGGCTGATTTTAGCGCAGGAGCATGGAAAATACAAGATGAATCTGGAACATATTCTTGTGCCTAAGGTAAAGAAGTGCTTAGAAAAGATGGGGACAGAGGAGGAACGGTATGGAGAAAAATGATGACGACATGTTAAAGGGACATAGAAGCCAAGCCAGCTTCAAGGGTACCTACTGGCCAAGTCCAGGATAACTTAAGCACCAAAATAAATAATGATAGTCAAGGTTTGTGTGTGCATGTTCAGTCATGTCCGACTCTTTGTGACTCCATGGACTGTGGCCTGCCAGTCTCCTCTGTCCATGGAATTTCACAGGCAAGAATACTGGAGTGAGTTACCATTTTCTCCTCCAAGGGATCTTCCTGACCCCGGAATTGAACATATGTCTCTTGTGTCTCCTGGACTGGCAGGCAGATTCTTTACCACTGTGCCACTTTTAGAATCCATTAAATAAGAATCCACATTCTTATGTGTAGCAACAAATATATAAATATATAATGCAGAAAGGAAAATTCTTAAATATAAGAGAGGGTCAACTGATAGGTTTAGTAGTAATGATGGAGCTAGAAAATATCCATCTTATAACTGTGATGCAATTTAGGGCAAAATCACTAATGAAAACTAAAACTGCTAAGGGGAAGCTTGAGGAAGTCTCAAAGTATATCTTCATGAGATATTTATTCATTACGAAAGGAAAAGAGTAACTTTGCTAAGGAGAAATCAAGTGGACAGCACCTTAACCAAGTGTTCAAAGTTTATACTGCCAGTAACAGGAGAAATAAGCTTTCAGATATTATGCACTGAGAAGACACAATATAACTTCTAACATCCCATATACTCAAGAAAAACACATCAGACAAACCCACAAAATAACCCAACATAAGAAAAATAACATATACTCTTCAAAAACAGAGATATAAATATGAAGGTTATAAAAGACAGGATCTGCACCAGATTAAAGGAGACTAAAGAGACATGACAGTAAGTACAATGCATTATCCAGGGCTTTCTTCCCTGTAAAGAATACTAGAAAACTGGCAAAATCAGAATATATTATATAAATAACAGTCAATGCTAATTTTCTGATTTTGGTCATTGGGATGTGGTTATACATTAGAATATCTTTGATTTTAGAAAACATGCATATAACAAGGGCTTCCCTGATAGCTTAGGTGGTAAAGAATCCACTTGCAATGTAGGAAACCCTAGTTCAATTCCTGGGTCAGGAAGATCCCCTGGAGAAAGGCTAGGCTACCCACTCCAGTATTCTGGGACTTCCCTTGTGGCTCAGCTAGTAAAGAATCTGCCTCCAATGCAGGAGACCCAGGTTCGATCCCTGGGTTGGGAAGATCCCCTGGAGAAGGGATAGGCTACCCACTCCAGTATTCTGGCCTGGAGAATTCCATGGACTGCACAGCCCACGGGGTTGCAAAGAGTTGGACACAACTGAGAGACTTTCACTTTCACTTCCAAGAGAGAAAAGAGGGCATCATATCTCAGGTTACTATCACATAATTCAGAAAAAAAAAAGATGGAGAGAAAGAGTAAAGCAAACATGGTAAAGTGTTAACATTTCAGAAATCTAGTTAAAGTACAGAGGAATATGATTTTTTTCCAAGTCTGAAATTATGTCCATATATATATATGTGTGTGTATCTTCAGACAGAATAACTAAGGTAAACAAACTTTCCAGTGTTCGGACCTTTCCCAGCAACTCCTGGGGCAGATAGGCTTTCCGGGGCTTAAAGAGAGACCCAGTCTGGCTCACAGTCAACACAATGGCACCTCCTTGCTGAAAGGAGAAAAAGCTGAATTTCAGCAAGTCAGAAAAATGCATTTTAATCATCTGCAGATTTTTTTTTGGCCATATAGAACAGTTAAATGGCAACTAAATTATTAATTTGAGATTTGACTCTGACAATAAATTGTTACATGATCTTAAATTTATCAAAATCCTCTCCAAAGTTGGTAAGAAATAAAAACACCTTGAACAAATGCACTAAAGTGAAATTATGCCAATATTTTAAAAAAATAGTTTTGAATAAGTGTACTCCAGCCAAGTGGAGAGATAAGCCAAATTATAGACATTAAATAAGATAGAAGAACTTTCTGTCCATGTAATTAGAGACTGGTAAATATCAACAATGAAGCAATCAAACATCTTTAAAATGAAAATACATTTTTTTTTCTGAAATGTGTTAGGCATTGAATGTACTTACCCAATCATTTTTCACCATCTTCCTCAGGTTGTAAATAAGGGCTAGTTCTTCCGGGGCAATCTGCGTATCGGTCAGTGTGTGAGAGGGAGGAGAGAGAAAGAGAAGAGAACATTGCCTGTTTACCTGGATGCTCTCTTGAGATAGCTGCATTGACAACAACCAAAAAGTCCTCTACTGGGATTTCTCTGGTGGTCCAGTGGTTAGGACTCCGTGCTCTCACTGCCAAGGGTCCAAGTTCAGTCCTTGATTGGGGAATTAAGATCTCACAAGCCATGCCGCATGGCCAAAAAACAACAAACTACATAACCGTGTACCTGGAGGTACAACTCTGGGATAAGCTACGTGGCCACTGGTCCTCAAACTGCCATGCTTCTGGAAATTAAAAACAGCGGAAAAAAGAACCACTGCCCCAAACCACTTGTTTCCTTGATGCTTCTGATCGTCTCTGCTTAGAATAGGGAACATCGCTTTGAAAAGAGAATAGAGAAAATTGTGAAAAGGAAACACAGCTTTTGCTGTCATGCTCTTGTTGTTCAGTGGATGATACAACATGGCATCACCTTGTCCTTCTGATACTATTTTCACTACACGTCTTATTTCAAATATTCCAAAAGCAAGAAAATATACTGCCTGGTTTAAAAGGCTATTTCCCAGCCTACGTATATAATGATTCCTAAAATCAGAGAAACCAAAATAGAGAAACTTAGTGTTCCTACCAGGCTTTTATCTTCTCTTTTCAGTGTGGTCCTTCCCCAGAGAGCATTGACTCCATCCACTGCCACCAGGAGGCGAAAAATACCCAGAGAACTTTGCCTCTTTAGCTCTTTAAGCACAATCCCAACTGCATCCGTGGCATTCCTCACTCGCATTATGCCCTGTAGGGGAAGAGAGACAGTGGACTGCAGTTCTACAAGAGGCTGTCTCTGGTTATCCTAGAGTACACGTTCAGTCTTTTTTTAATACCTGTTCAACTACTTCTGCCAGAGGACTGCCTTTCTCAGTGCTTTCTCGCTTATTCCAGACATACTTGTCTTGAACTTTTATCTAAAAATAAAATAAAGACCAAAAAAGGCCATTTAGCCTGAGGACAAACCCATCCCTAGCTAGGAAGGTAGGGTAGGAGGTTAAGGTTATTAGTAGTCAGCTTTGATCTATTTTCCAAGCCGAGTAGGAGACCTCAGCAGGAAGTGAATGCTTTCTAGCCCATTTCAGCCTGGAGAATAAAGAAACACAAGAAAAAACATAAGGGATTTTGATTAAAAAGGCCCAGGAAAAAGCCTTGCTATCTGCATTTTTAACAAGCTCCTAGGTGATTCTGACTTACATCAGAGTCGAAAACCCCTAGCCCAGAGACTGTGAACAAGAATCAGTACAGAATAATTTTACAAATCTGTTTCTGGTTCCTAAAAGATCTAATCTGGAAA